>NC_142657.1:3762500-4387500 GCF_026168435.1 Sesamum indicum | reverse complement strand
AGTCAATTTCTAAACAGAACTCTCCCAAGTACCGTACACTTGTTCTCTAGCGGCTTTCAAAGCATGCCAGGCCTTATGACATGGGACTTCAAAACCAAATTTATCTTTCACAATCTTCTGGACATATTTTATATCACAAGATGGGTCTTAACGAACCATACCCAGCAGATGTGTTGCGATCATACTCTTCCCTAAGTTACCATGGCCAATAGAAATCTCATTCATCAGATATTTATGTAGTCCGACATACTTGGTAACTTTAAATAATCCCATACTTGATTTGAATATGGCCCTTAGCATCCAACAACACCCAGTCTGTTCATCATATTTGCAAGCGACTTTTCATAATTTTTTATTGCTCTTCACCACTCGGTATTCTCGTTCTGCAAATCGGACCGAATAATCTTGTACACTTGCTTTCAAATGCTCCTTACTTTTAAACATCATTTCGTTGGCAAGCTCTCCAGTATTTGAGTCATAAAAATTACCCCATTTACCAGTAGGGATATCAATCAAGTCAGCAGGGACTTCTGGATGTGTTGTGCTGAAAAATGAAATAACCGGTACAGGTTCATTTGGTCAGGCACGGCAGGCATATTTAAATCAAAATGCTCTTCTGCATTCCCACCAAGAATATCCATCATAACAGGTATGCTTACATCACCATCATCGTCATTATTTTGGTCAATCTGGTTTTCTACTTCGACCTCATCAGGTTCTGAGTCAGCTTGCTCAGTGTTCAACAAACTATCGCTTCAAACTTGGCATTTTCATCATTGTATTCAGATGAACCCGTATAATCTGATGAACCTTAATATGCAGATGGACTTCCATATGATGATAGGCCTGCATACGACGATGGACCTGCATATGATGATGGACCTATATACGATGATGGACATATACGTTCCCCAATCACCAACAGCTGAGTCATCTGATACAACATTTTGCAGAACTTTCACCGCTTCGACAAAAATATCAATCGACATATCCATTCACCGGATTTAAAAAAAATTGCATAACACGATCCTTCTTAATTGCCAAAAACATCTCATTCCTTTGGCCAAAATTAAACGTTATGTATTTAAAAAATATATGCAACTTAAAATTATTCCTATCCACACCAATTTCTTCATACAAAATTAACTCTAACTCAGCAAATGTAGTACTACGATAAATTTGCATAAATTCGAGTGGAGGATGATCATAACTTATAAAACCATTCGAATTGATTTGTTGACCTCCAAAATATATAACAATATTAACGGTGTTTTGCTCCGCCATATCATCAAAACAAAATAAAATACACATCAATATAAATTTTTTTAATAATATAATAAGATATTTAAAAAGGAATAAATAACATAAAAATTTAATAAATAACTTACTGTGTGCCTTTCAATCCTAAACCTTCAAATAAAAAGTGAAGAAATTTGAGAAGAATGCGAGATGTAGTGGTGTATGAATTTTTCGAAGGATGGTTTTCAGAGTGTAAGCAATAAGAAAAAACTTAATGTTGAATTTTTCTAACACTGCTTCTGCGTTCGATTTTTCAATATGAATGTGAGAATGAAGTGTGATTTATATAGCTAAAAAAATCGCATTAAGAAATCGCGGTGTCACAGACAATAATGCATAAAAGTTGATTGTCAACGCGCTATCTTAGCGCGGTGACACAGACTGAAAAAAATTGATTGGGGCTGCCGTAAATATGAGCCTCCGTGGTAACAGACTGCGATGGCTCATCTTATTTTTTTTTAAATATAATGTAGCCACCGCGGTGCGTAACTGCAGTGGCACATTAATTTTTTTTTTTAAAAAACAATGTCACCGCGGTTGATTACCGCGGTGACATAGAAATTTTGTTTTTTTAAAAAAATACAAATTGTGGCACCGCGGTTACTCACCACGGTGCAACTTACTTTTCTAAACATTTTGAAAACACCTCAACTTTTTAATTTTCTTTATTTTCTGTATTTTTTAAAAATAATTCCCCCCTTATAGCAGCCCAAGTCAGCATGAAGGATACACATCCGACGGATGCCTCAGAAGGCAATTACAGGAACCAACAGAAATATTAGAATAATGGCTAATTTTGTTGAAAGATGTAATAACCACTTCCTCCAAAATACACTTAACATGACTTACGTGCATATAATTAAAGTAAATCCTTTTTATACTTATTTTTTAGTACTTAACAATTTTTATAATCGTAACTACAGAAATTCTATTGCTATACTCATACTATTACGTCGCGGTTTTGCTCCCCCTCGTGCAGCACTTTGTCCTACATAACACTTAGTTCTTGATTTTGCTTGGTCGTTGCTTATGTCACTACAAAAGAACATAGTTATAGCAATAGAAATTTTGCAACAGAATACTTTCATTCTAAATTTTCAATGACTTTTGCCACGACTTTGAACGAAGTTTCAATTTTTTTAAATTTTTGTGGCAAATTCCATTCCAAACTTATGACAGACCTTTGCAAGGGATTAGGTATCATAATGTTCCAGTGCGAAATTTGGTCAACCATTCGATGATCAATAACTGTGATAAGTCGTTGCATTGTGGCAACAGGTTGCCACACGCAAATTCCGTCGCAAACTTGAATCGGAATGTGCAACGGATTGAAATCGTTGCAAACTTGCAACAAATTTTTATATTATATCTGGTGTGGTCCAAAATGAAGGATAGCCCCAAATGAGATGGTACCTCAATGAATATGTAAGCCCAGATCCATAATGGCAGCCAACTAGGCACTTGTCTTGGTGGATAGGGACCAGTGCATCCAGGTGTAGCCAGGAGATCCAGGAGGATAGACATGTGAGGACGTAGACTCTTCCCCTATTTGAAGTATGCTAGTCTCTAAACATCGCCATGGAAATGGGAAAAGTTCTGCCCTCTGGTTTCTGGAAATACTATCTGGATATTTTGAACTTGCAGCATGATTTCAGAAGGAAAAATCAAATTACCCAGTTTGTACGATCAACAACATTTATTTGTAACCATAAGAACGAGTCTATTTTGGTACAATAGCAACACATGCACAACATGAAGAAGAGAAAGATTGTTTACTTACTATCAAAAGCACGAAATTTAGATTTTGCATCAGGTTGTAATTCTCACAGGAATGGCCACAAGTGGTTCAGCTTTGTGGAGAGTCGCACCATATTTCTCCGTCATGTCCATGTCTTCAGGTGCCATCCCATTCGGCAGCTTCCAGTCAAACGTCTTAACGAGGTTAACAACAATCAGAGGCACTATTCTTAAAGCAAGATTCATTCCAGGGCATATACGTCTTCCAGCACTAAACGGCGTGAACCTGAAATCATTGCCCCTGAAATCAATGTCCACATCGAGAAACCTTTCCGGCATAAAGCATGTTGGTTTCTCCCAGTATGTAGCATCCCTGGAAATCGACCAGGAATTCACCCAAATTTGAGTGTGTTTCGGGATGGTGTATCCCTGAATCTCTACATCTTGCTCGGCCTGATGGGGCAGGAGTAGTGGCGATGTTTGGTGCATCCTCATTGTTTCTTTTATCACTGCAGTTAAATATGGAAGTCGAGCGATATCTTGTTCTTGAACTATTCCTCCAGGTGTGATTATCTCGGAGAGTTCTTGTTTTGTCTTGGAGAGAATGGTTGGATTGTGAAGGAGCTCTGCCATAACCCATTCCACCGTTGTGATGCTGGTGTCTGTGCCTGCTATGAATATTTCCTAGCATTTATTTTAAACAAGCTCTTTAGGATGGTTGGGTTTTTGCAATAATTAAAGATAGTTAAATTACTAGGGTTAATTACACAGTTTTTCTCAAAAGTTGTGTAATTATCGACCATTTGTTTCCTCCTTTCGAATACAAAGATTTTTCTTCTAATTAATTTTCACATTAACAAAAAAACTTGTTCTTACTTTCATTCTGATTTATATACAGAATAAGTACATTCCTTTAATTTTCAAAATAAAATATAATATCCCATCTATTTCTAAATATTACTATTTGCTTAAATGAAAAGGGTTTGTATGTGAGATTTTAGAAACTCAAAAAAGAGGATGATTAAGGGAAAATTCTTGTCAAATCAGGTTTAATCGAACCAAATTAATTATATAGCAAGCGTGATATAATTGTTACGTAATTGGTTCTTTTTTCTTGAACTGTAATTTAATTACGTAGTAAGTGTATTTTACTTGTCATATAATAATATGATAAAATTAATTTTTTTCAAAATTAAGTTAGTCCAGTTTACCGCAATGAGAAGCTTCACATCTAGACGCGTAAGCCCATCAGGCCCTTCGTGTTCAGTATAATCAAGAAGAACATCCAAGACGTCTCCACTCCTCTCTGATGTAGCTCTCCGACGCTTCATCCGTTGATCAATCATGTCATCGATCAGCTCATGCCACCGATTGTATGACACTCGGATTTTGCGCCTGATCCCTTGAGGATCAAAAGGCCTTAAGAAAGGGAAATAGTCGACAAGATTAGGCTTCGCCACAAGCTCCATTATGTTGGTATTAAGCACTTGTAGCTCTTTCATGGCATCAGATGCAGGATCAAGCATGTCTGCAGAGAACAACATCTTCGACAACAGCTTCATCACAGTGCTGAAAACTATCCCTCCAATGTACATTGCTTTGCCACATTCCTGAGCTTCAACCACACGTTCGACCATCGTTTTCACCACATCATGCCGCAAATGTCTCAGTGAGTCCAGCTTCTGTTCCATGAAAATGTGGCTGTTGAAAATCTTTCGTAGTTTCCTCCACTGCGGTCCGGTCGGTAGCCAAGGCAACGCAAGCTCATACCCCTTCTCCGCTGTGACAGCGTCGGGAATAGACCGTCCCACGAATTCAACATCGTGTTTCTGCAGAATTTCCTTGGCCATTTCTGCAGATGATGCAACGACAACATTAATGAATCCCAGCTTTATAGTCATGAGAGGTCCATAAGTTTTGGCAAGCTTGGCTAGAGACTGATGGGTTCTGTGTCTAATTGTGATGAGGCTCCCAATGAGTGGGAGGCCAAAAGGGCCTGGAGGAAGATTTTTCTTCTTGATGAACACTGTATTTGAGATTTCATGGAAAATATAAGTGGCTAATAAGAAGGTAGAGATCACAAGTAAAAGACCATACAGTTCCATTTGCAATAGGGTCTTTGTTTTGCCTCTTGCTTGAGTAGTTCTATGCCATGCGTGTCAAGGCTTTATATAGTGAAGGCTGATCATGAATTTTGTTCAAAAGGGTATGTCATCCTTGTGTTGAAGTCAAACAGCCTAGCAATAAAGTTTTGTCCACTTTTCGATCTTATTAAGCACGAGATTACAGATTGAATTTTTTATATAATACGCAACATGTATATAATTTTTTTTTTTAAATAAAATTAATGACGTACTGTTTATATACAAGACATGTGTGCAAAATAAAATAAAAGATGTAACATAAATTTCAATAAAAAATTCAATCCCACTGGAATATATAGTAGGTCCAAAAGTGATTTTAAGCACTGATTTGTATAAAAAACAAATTCAGTATTGGATGAATTAATCAAAATATTAATCAATGCAAAATTAATTTATAAAATTAATATTCAAAGTAATAAATAACTTTTGGATAGAGGGTGTTTACAATATCCTTGAAAAAATCACAGGTTTATATAATTTTTTAACTTTAACCTTTATTATGACATAACTCCGTGGATAACGGTGTGATATTTTCATCGTATGTGAAATATATGTGAGATCAAATTTATTTAATTTTAGGAAAAAAATATCATCCAAAACCTGATATTCGTGTGGCGTGCCTAAATCATTTGCAGCCCACTCAGAGAACAACACATTGAGCAGCCACATCAGCACGAAGGATACACATCCGACTGATGCCCCAGAAGGCAATTAAAGGAACCGACAGAAATATTGGAATAATGGCTAATTTTGTTGAAAGATGTAATAACTACTTCCTCCAAAATAGACGTAACACGACCGACGTGCATATAATTAAAGTGAATCTTTTTTATACTTATTTTTGTATGATAAGAACTTAAATCGAAAAATGTGAGATGTGGCCAAGTTATATTTGAAATATAGAAGAAACTAAGTGGAGCCAAATACATTGTAATTAATGTTTTTCAACTTTTGTCAAATTACAAAAATTCTATATGAATTTGATTTAATGAAGTTGGATCGAATATTGGCTAAAGTCAAATTAATTAACTTAATTTTCATACATATTATATTTTATTTCATTAACACGAATTCTTATTGATTTTGATGGCTTATTCAAGAAAAGTTTATTTATTAACTTATTATTTAAAGAATCAAATCACTAGGAAAAACAAGACAACTGCTTCATCCTATTCGTAACAGATGCTCATATATTGGTATCTATAGCTATAAAAATGGTTGTATCTATATCTAAAAACTATACCTCTTTACCTAATTTTAGCTACAATCCATTTAATTTCTGCACCTAACTCATGATTTCGAGTTTCTGTAGCCTTTCTGTAGGTATATACTATATGCGAAGGTTTTGTGGCCAATTTTGTACAGTAATAATGAAATATCCATTGCAAATATTTAACAATTTTTGTAATCGTAACTATAGAAATTCTATTGCTATACTCATACATATTATATTTTATTTCATTAAATGAATTCTTATTGATTTTAGTGGCTTATTCAAGAAAAGTTTTATTTATTTTAACTTATTATTTAAAGAATCAAATCAATAGAGAAAACAAGACAACCGCTTCATCCTAGTTGTAACAGATGTTCATATATTGGTATCTATAGCAATAAAAATGGTTGTAACTGTATCTATAAACTATATCTCTTTACCTAATTTTAGGTACAATCCTTTTAATTTCTGCACCTAACTCATGATTTCGAGGATCTGTAGCCTTTCTGTAGTAATAATGAAATATCCGTTGTAAATTTACAATTTTTATAATCTTAACTACAGAAATTCTATTTCTATACTCATACTGTCACGCCCCGATTTTACTCCCCCTCGTGTAGCACTTAGTTCTCGACATTACTTGGTGATTGGTTCTAACACTATTTGTCGCATCCCATGCCCGCGTGCTCGTTAGACGTGTGAATTGTCTCTAAACCCACCCGAGTGCATCTTGAAATTCAGTTATGAACAATTTGCCAAAAAAAGGATATAGAATGAGACGTGATCAATGCTTATATATTTCTTACCTTTTTAGTTCATAATCAATGTAGAACGAGACATCACACGTAGTAACAAAAACTTTGTAGCCACTGTCCTCGCAATGGAAGCAAAAATCTTTTAGCAATTAAATTCCAATGCCATGGCTAAGAAAATTATATAACAAGTTTTCTACCAAAATTCCTTACCAATGATGTCACTATAGAAATAGAAGTTATGTAGTTGTTTTCATTACTATAGCAATGGAAATTTCTTAGCCATTTCTATAGCGATGGAAATTTCATAGCCATGTTTTCATCCACTGTGGCAGCCAACTAGGCACTTGTCTAGGTGGACAGAGACTAGTGCATCCAGGTGTAGCGAGGAGATCCAAGAGGCTAGACTTTAGAGGATGCAGACTCTTCCCCTGTTTGAATATCCGAGTTGAGAGGTACTCTTGCAGGATCCACCAACTTAGTCGAATGTGGATGACCCAAAGACACTTATCTGGATGCAACCACCTTCCCTAACCTTCTCGGAGGCTAGTCCTCCTCGCCACTGGGGGACTCTAACTATAAAATCAAGTCTGGCCCCCTCACAGTGGAGGATGTGTTTTTCTTAGAGCATTCACCTGCAAAGTTGATCTTTTATGCACACTATTATTGCATGATCATCATAACTCACCATCTTATTATTACGTTATTCTTTATTTCAAAATTCTTATTTCGTTATCTCGTACTGACTTAGGCATCGAAGTATTAACCTCTTTTTTTCAGGTCCCAACTATAGACTTGCAAAATATTTGACCCATCAACGAGCTTCAATTCATACTCAGTTGGATCTATAAGTTTTTGCCACGTATCAAATGGCGCTGTTTGTAGGAAACAAAGCGAAAACGTGAGGACTGATGGAAGCACCCAGTAATGTGACGTACAAGCAAAAGGCCTTAGGGATTTCTAGGAATACTCAGGCTCTCTAGGTAGTGGCAAGCACAGCCCTGGCCCCTACGACGGGGTGATGAGTGTTGAACCAATCAAAAATATTTTTCTACTAAAACTTGTGAAAGGTAGGGTCGAATCCATAGAAATTGATTTCAAATTAATTCCTTAAAGTAAAATAAAAGAGGGGAGTTGTTTAAATTCTATGTCTAAAAATGAATAAAAAAGAGCACCCAAAGAGAGATTAAATATGAGAAAAATATTTCAGTTAAAGAAAGGTTCATACTTGATTCCACGGTTGGTCATTGATGCAAACATAGCGATCATTCATAATAGATAAATTGGTTATGGTCATTGGTACGACCTAACGACCGCAACCTTCCTTACCTTTTCATTAGTCAAGGAACATCCGTTGGCTAACCCTTTAATCAGTAAACAGCATTGAGAACGCCCTTAAGATTTAATTTACCCACAACACTAATAACTTAGAAAAACTCAATTCTAACCAATAAATTCCTACTAGGATTTGTTTAAGTTATATTATACATTCCCCATATAATCGACCACTATTACTTTTAAATTATGTTGTGTTACCACTAATTATTAAGCTAAACAAACAATTACATATTTGAAAGTTCAATTGGAGAGACAAATATTCTTGACCATAAACAATGGGCCCTATCATTTATAAATCAGATTATTAGTGAAAAAAGCATAGAAAATAATACAAATACCCATATAAAAGAAAATATAAAGCATAAATTAGATCTTGAAAGCACTTCGAAATGCGAGTGGATCGGTCTAAGAGCGCGCAAGCAGAAGCGGTAATATAAAAATTACATAAATCAAATACGAAACGTAATAAAATCATAGTTCCTTGGGGTGTACTCTTGGAGTTTTGGGGCGTTCAATGTAGTTAATCATAAATGGTGTAAAATTAATAGGGCTAACGGTTGAATGAAAAACGAGGCATACACAAATCATAAATCAAGAACTACCTTTTGATTTGATTTACGTCGAACGTCCTTCGTTGATCCGTTCACGCATGGCTTCAACGTAAAAACCCTTTAATGTTGTGTGCAACCCACACTGGAATTTGGGATCCTTCATTTCTCTTTGCTAGAAAAAAATTAGGGAGAAAAATACACACCAAGTATGTATTTAAGAGGGGCCGACGAGAGGTGGAATTAGGGCGTAGGAAATTATTTTCTTGCTTTGTTATGTATTCATTCATTAGTTATTCCAAATAACCAATACACATATATATACCTTGTATGGACACATTAAAATATGTCTAGGTTCATTTAACCATCCATAAGGTAATAAAATCCTTTATTTCAAATAAAGGATGACTAATATGGCACTTTCCAAAAGTGAATTTGTTAGTCAATAATTTCCTTTTCTAGTCATTTCCACCAACTTAATTAAGGGGCTTGGGCCAATTTTAATTAATTAAAATACAAGGCTCAATTAACTTTTTTAATAAATGTAATTCAATTAAAGGCCACTTAATAAAGTCCACCATATATTTAACTTAATTAAATATATTGGGTCAATAAGCCTTTATTAATTAATAAGTCCAACTTATTCAATAATAATGGCAAACCCATCATAAATTAATCCTATTAATTTATTCTTGGGCTTATCCATCCAATGGATCCCTCTTATTTATAAGTAATCCAATTACTTATAGAATTAATTTTCAATTAATTCCTCATCCCTTTTCGATGATTTGTGCGTGTCTCTTTAGGTTCACCTTTCAGCTAAACTTGGGCTAGTGTCAAATACTATTATTAATTAAATCTAATTTAATTAATAATTCTTGATCAACCCTTGATCAAGAAAGCCCGTCACCATCAAGTGGCCCTCTAGCAACGATCCATGGCACTAGAGACTAGGCGAATATCCATGTGAACTTTTAGGCTCTCGAGTCCATACTGGTACGGTCCTTCAGTCTACCATCTCCCAAACGTTAGTCTAAACTTTTATGCTTAATACTTGATATCGTATTACGCCAAATTGCTCGACATAAGAACCTCTTATTTCTATTTGACCAATGACTGTGGCCACAAGTTTTCAGAGCGTAAACGTATATCCAACTTCATAGGAGATACCTCTATCATGTACTAATATGGATGGATCCTCTTTCTGGAACTCGCCGTCCTCGCCACATACTCCGATTTTACTAGATAAGGCTTATGATGACCATGTCTGAGACACAGTCACCTCTCGCATGGACCCAAGATACAGTCATCGTATGTATGTGACTGCCGTGATTCATCAAATCTGAGGGCTACTCCCGTACTATCAGAGCCATAGATTCGAGTCATACCGACCAAGCCTCAAAAGCTTCCATATGATGACCCCTACGAGTCAGTTCAGTCAATGGACCCACTAAGACCGCATAGACGTCCCACGTCTGTCGCTGATGAAACATGGAACTCATCATATGAAAGAAACTCTTTTAATGCAAGTCTTCATAGGACACTCGATGCCCATTCTCGAGGTCCTCGACTTGGAAGATTTCAGACCCAACCTTTGGCAGTTGATTTCATGACCGCCATCAAATGCGTAGTCCAACTGTTGCACGGCTGGTAAAGTGGTCTGTGGACATCTATTGTGTCGTCAAAGTAGTGTTTGACGTAACTTGGTAAGTACAACAGTTACATGTGCCAAATACGAATATTTACCATAAACGTCGGGAAAATATTGCCTAAATAAAGATTCCTTTAATGGTTCTTAAAACTTCCAATATAATTAGTTCTTTGTCACCTATTCCAACAATCGCGTTACGCCAAATTGCTTGACATAGGAACCACTTTTTCCTATTCAACCAATGAATGTGGCCACACGTTTATAGAGCGTAATTGCACCTCCAAGTGCACAGGAGATACCTCTGTCACGTTTTTTTTCTTTTTTTTTTCAAAAAATTGCCTGTGCCTAGTCTGGAGGTTTGGCGGACACCTACCTGTTAATTACCTTAGAAATAATTATAGTGTGTATAATTGAAAAACAGAAAACAAGGCGTACATACTCCCTTTACAGTCATAAAATTATAATTTATGTGTAAAATCAGTGATTAACACTAAAAAACAAAGTCTATCTGATTCTAGTAAACAAATAGAATTTGACCTATAGACATGCCCATCCCTTTTATACAATGGTCGGACCTGCTGCGTAGTGCTTCCCGTCAATCTCTCCCCCAATGCCCTACCAAAAATCAATCTCAAAGCATCACACAAGCTCACCAGCGAAGGTAGGGAGTGCTCAGTTTATCAAGTCGGGTAATGCCTCGCAGTACTCCCATAATGTCCTCCTGATACATAACCCAAGTCAATTGTCGAGAAGCGGCATCCTTCCCAAGATCATCAGCCGCTCCATTAGCCTCTCGAACAACATGTCGTACGTCCGATCCTAATTCCTGTTGGAGCTGCATAATGCGCATGATCAAATGTTGCACCTCCCACATCTCAGATGCTCGTGACTGTAAGAGTTGGAGAACTACAGTAGCGTCCACCTCAACCACTACGAGTGCTAAACTGTGCGCTCGAGCTAGCTCTAAACCACGCCAGACAGTAGTAAGCTTTGAGACCACACTAGTGGCTGTGCCTAAAGCAAACTGGTATGCTAGACGCACCTATCCAACTACATCCCGAATAATGTCTACCGCTGCTGCTGGCCTCGGGTCCCGAACGAGGACCCAACTGAATTAAGCTTGAACCACCCCGAAGAGGGGGTACTCTAACACACCACTCTGGGTGCCTGAGGTACCATTAGCCTAAAGCAGAAACCCATAGCCAATGCCTGGTGCAAGTCACCCTTCCACTGTATACTCGTCATGATCCGTGCAGCATACAGTGTGCTGAGATGGCGTTGAACCTCCAATATGATGCCCGTGGCCGTAAATTGTACCCCATGATATTTTTCAGCATTCCGCTGCGTCCAAGTAGACTAAAGGATAAAAAATGGTACCATAGTGTGGATATGCAAATCTGAGTGAAATGGAGTGGAGTATCTCCATAAGTGCACCATACGAAGCAGGTCCCTTCACAAAGCCGAAACCCAAAGACGTTAGAAAAGTACTGCCACACATCCAGAACTACTGCAACTTCTACAAACAGATGAGAGATGCTCTCCTCTAACTTGCAACATTGGCATTTTGATGGGAAACTAAAGCCCTTTCGCTTCATGCGTGTATCCACTAGGATCCAATCCTAGAAAAGCCACCACAAGAAGACAAACAACGTTGGCCGCAAGAAAATTTGCCATATATCTGTAAAAAGTTGCCACCGAGGGGAGGACACTTGAATATTCTCCCAAGCTGATGTCGTGAAAAACGTCGCATTACTCACCGCGGTCTACACAATTTTGTCCCGCTGTCTCGCTGCAATAGGAATTCGGGAAATAACCTGTGCGATCTATGGCGGGACTATCTTGAAGATTTTCGGGACATTCCATTCTCCCTCATGCAAATAGTAGCATACCGGTTCCGTAGTGTCGGGAGCCCCGTGAAGAAGCTGGGCTAAAGGCTTCTCACAAAACTAATTATCATGCCAGAAAGACATTTACCCCTGGCCCAAAATCCAAAAGATGAGAGGGTCTGCACATCCCTGATGCGACATAGGCGATGCCAAATAGAGAAATAGTTGCGATTATAAGGCACATGAGTAGGGTGAAAGGTCCTACAATAGCGGTCATCCAAGAAGTCCGACCACAAAGATGATTTTAGCCGAAATTACCACCACTTCATGGAGCCAGAACATACTACGCTAAACTCCGGATACTCAAACCACCTTATGCTACTAGGCTACACATCTTATCCCATGAAGATCAATGAATATGCCGGCGGCCATTATACGAGTCCCAAAAGAAACCATTGAATATGCTCTTAATGGTTATCAAGACAAACTTAGATGGATGAATTACTTGAAGCAGATGTAAGGGCATAGCCTGCAACACACTTCGAATCATGGCCAGCCTCCCTCCGTGGGATAGATTTATCATCGCCCATCTCTGTAGCATGTCATGTAATCTGGAGATGAGCAAATCAAGCACCTTCCAATTGTCGTTGTATAGAGGGACTCCTAAGTATGTGACTGGGAGATATTTCAGCTGGTAACCTATAACATGTTGTACCTCCTACAACTTTGACGACAGCACCTGCCGGTCAGAATAAAAGAACTTTTTGCGCTATTTATCAGTTGTCCCGACACTCGCTCATATGCGTGGAGAAAATCACGGAGTAACCCCATGTGTTGCCTACAGATGTTAGTAAAAATCATCATCTCATCAGCATATCTAAGGTGGGATACCCAAACTGGACCTGGTGATTGGTAATACATTGTCAAGTGCGCCGCAAAAAGCCTATCCAGTACCTGAGATAAGTAATCAGTAGCACGCACAAATAACGCTGGGGATAAAGGATCCCCTTTCCGAAAGCCGCGTGTCGAACGAAAGATTCCAGCATGCTCTCCATTCACTAGAACCGAGAACCAACAGTTAGAGACAACATTAACCACAAAGTCAATCCAACGCTGCGGGAAGCCCTTTAGTCGCAAGACTTGAAAAAGGAACTCCCAGTTGACCCGATCATAAGCCTTGGCCGTATCAAGCTTAAAGATTACATTCGCCTTCAACTGGCGAGACTCCAATGAGTGAACCAATTCTTGCGCCAAAAGAACATTATCACTCAATAATCGTCCCGGGACAAACCTACTCTGGGATAGGGATAACACCTTCGGCAAGATATGCCCAAGCTTGATGGACATCAGCTTCGTGCAGATCTTATTCATAACATTACACAAACTTATCGGCCGGTACTCACTCCAAGAAGATGGGCTGGCGGTCTTTGTTATAAGAGAGATGGTAGTAGCTGTGAAACTCTTCGCATTGCTATGCCACAGAGAGACTCAGATACTGCACAAAAAACATCCTCTAAGATGAGATCCCCGTAGGTATGATAGAAAATCGCCCCAAATCCATCTAGCCCTGCAACACTCTCCGGCTCAATGCAGAAAACCACTTCCCGAACCTTTGCCATCATTGGCATGGCACACAAAAAACACCTGTCCTCATATGTTTGGCCATCCTCTAGGCAATCTCGGTCCATCTCGTCGGGAAACACCGACTCTGCAAATAGGAGCTGCTCAAAGAAAGAAGCCACCGATCTCTTAATTGCTATCGGATCAGTTAAAACCTCCCCCTCATGCTGTATCTCAAAGATCGTACCACGAAACCTCCTCTTCTTAACTAAAGAGTGGAAATATCTCGTGTTTTGCTCCTCATCTTTAACCCATTTGATTCCGGCCTTTTGTCTCCAAAAAACCTCCTCTTGGGTCAACACTCGAATCAACACTACCGAGCACCGACTCCGATCCACGAGCGTGCGATCACAAGGATCAAGATCATATGCATCATCAGCCTCCTTGAGATCTCGCTCCGCCGCTGCAACCCTATCAAACACATTCCCAAAGACTGTTTTGTTCCATTCTTTTAGACAGTGCTTTAAGCGAGTCAATTTTTACTGAAGGCGAACAATACCACTCCCGATCGTCGGGTATTGCCAATTCCGACGAACAATCTCAAGAAATCCTGTGTGTGTGATCCGCATGTGTTGAAACCGAAAAGATGACGCTTACTCACAATAGTCTCTGCAACAACCAATAATCCACGATGATTTGATTTGGAGAGTCTAGATGAGTAACCTGTATTTTTGAGAATACATCCGTCCAGCTATCAGTCACCAGGACCCGATCTAGACATTGTCGCAACCGATGACTATACCAGGTGCAAGGGATCCCAGTAAAACCGGCATCTGTAAGTGCACAGTACGCAATAGCGTCATGAAAATCTGACATTGCGATACCACTTGGGCAGCACACCCCGATTGTTTCTCTGGGCAAAGGACAGTATTAAAATCCCCTACAATCCAAAGCGAAGAGCTACATAAATCAACCAAAGGCTATCCCAAAGACCACGCCACTCCACCACATCGCATTTAGCATATACCGCTGCAACAAACAATAGTTTCGGCCACTTATTTGATTCCAAACGGAGGTGCAGAAACTGCTTATGATCTAGCAAGACCCGACAACGTACCTTTAGGCCCCAGAAAAATCGTATCTGATTCACACAATTTGAGACCAATTCCTGAAAACCCATTCGCCTTGCCATAAACCTCCCCTCAAGGGAGATCATAGACTCCATGATAGCCAAGAAATCCAAGTGAAGCTGTTTTCTAACTCGATTCAAGACCCTCTGTGTAGGATCATTCCCAATTCCCCAAACATTCCAAAATAATCCTTTCATTGATCAAGGGAGAGTAGATCGTACTGTACTCCTCGTGACAATCCTACATGGCAGGAAAACCACCTTCGCACGATCTGGCGAAGCAGAATGGTCTGTAGCTGTGTCTCCCATGGACCGACCTCGCCGATGGCGTGCTAATCTCATAGAGACATCTTTCTCATCCATCTGAAGTACACCCTCCACCGTCGGGCCTAAGGCCTCATCGTTTGTAACTACAACACAGTTAGGCAACTCCTGATCCGCTGTATTTTCCACACATCCTGGCAGCTCACAAGGCATACCCACTGTCTGGGGCACTAGCAAAGCATATGTATCTACCTACTCATCTTCTGGCCTCATGTCATACGGATCACCAAACTCTCCAAACTTAGGAACCGTCGGCAGTACCTTCGGAACCGCCGTCTCCTTCCCACTCCTAGAATGGTGTTCATCTATCAGTGTAGTGTGTGAGTCGACTGATTTTGTGACACGACTAGGTTTCGCTGTTCCGTCATCCACATCATCCGGTGAGTACACCACCTCTTCCACCACTATTTTGGAGAGGTCTTTATGGGACGCAGCTTCCTACGATTCACCCTTCGCCCCTTAGAGCCACTAGTACTAGCCCCAAGGCGTGCCCTATCATAAAAAATCACATGCTTTCCTTTACGGCGATCTCTCAAGTTCTTTTGCACCCCCTGTGCATCAAATTTCACACGGAGATCCTCGTGATCATGGATAGGCGGTTGAGGACCATCCCTATTCGCTGGCTGAACCGCGCCTTTGACCTGTGCTTCTCATAGCACTCATCTTCATCATGTCCTAAGTGCTTGCAAGCCCCACAGTACTTAGAAAGTTGCTCGTAAATCACAAGCTGGATGATCACTTCTGTCCCAATCCCTAGGCCAATTTCCGTTTCTAGCGGCTATAGCAAATTAATCTCAACACTAACCTATGCCACACTAGGCCGCACCAAAGTTTCCGTACAAACATGCGTCCTAAGAGGCATCCCCAACAGACAGGCAATGTTGAACAACGCCTCTCGATCAAAAACCTGGATCGGCAGCTCTGGAAAATGAACCCACATCGGAACTATCGATGACTGTTCCCTCGAATTAAACGTTGGTGTCTATTTAGAGACACGCATGGGGAACCCTTCCACAAACTAAATTGACTTGATTCAAAGCTTTATGTAATCCTCCTCTAGTGCAAACTTAATGAAGACATGTCTAACATTAATGACCCTATCAGAGAAATCCCCACAGAATCCCTGGGCAAGCATCCAGCGTCGAAGATTTTGCATGGATGAATGGCATGCAAAAATTTCTCTACCAAGGCATAACGAAATGGTAGGCATAATCAAGTAATTTCATCAGAAGAAAACCTCATCACCTTCATTCCCTGCTCCCGAAAAAGAACACCCATCGGGCGAAATGAAGATATCTCAAAAGATACCGGTGGCGGCGGAGGACACACAGTTGCACCGGCAACAGCATCACGATAAGGCCGCACTGGGGGTGACGAGCCCCCTGCTGTAGTAGACATACCACCAATAAGTTAGGCCCATGGATTTCGCTCGTATTTGTGTGATGCTTGATGTCTCCTCTAAACTACCAAAAGATCTCATCTTATTAATGCCGACGCATGATGGAACTGAGTTCTCGTGCAAGGTAGACGTGCAATATGAATGACTACTGTTGAAATATCGTACATGCATGAGTCTAGGGCATGACGCCAAGACGTGCCCTACAATGAAGAAATCGGCCCAATCTATGAAGGTTTTTATTCAACGCCCCCCAGTCGAAAGACGTGTTGAGGATGAGATGGAGGTGGAGAAGGACCCTCCTACGACGGATGAGCCCCATACCCATGGTGGTGAAGGTGGGTGGAGGCAAGGGGGGAGCGGGACCGCTTCCCCGGATATGGAAGGTACGGCTATTGTTCTTTAAAATAAATTTGGTTTGCTAGCGGATGATGATGTGAGTTCTGTACCAACAACCGAGGGCCCTAATAAATGCATCCCTTCTGATGGTATGACATGATTCCGGTCGCTGTCTGGAATGTAAGAGGGCTTAACAACCATGACCACCAAATTGAGGTTAAGGAGTTGATTCGGAACAATAGGTTACTGTTACTTGGTATTCCCGAAACTCGTGTGGCTGCTACAAATGTGCATAGAATTCAGAAAAGTATATGTCCTGATTGGAAGTGGCTTACTGATTACGCGAATATTGGTAATCGTATTTGGTTAACCTGGAATAATTCTGATGTTGGGGATGATGTTATTACTGTTAGTGATCAATTAATACATTGTCGAATTACTAACAAAATGGTGATTACTCAGCGCTTGCTTACGATTGTCTATGGCAACAGGAGGACATTGTGGAGGGATTTATGTGAGCTTTCACGTGGGATTATAGATAAAGGCTGGTTTGTGATGGGTGACTTCAATGCGGTCCTGGATATGAGTGAGGTTTGTGGGGCCTCGGGTGATATTACGTACGCTATCGATGAGTTCCTCGCTTGTGTTATGGAGGCGGGCCTAATCACACTTCCTATGCAGGGACAAACCTTAACTTGGCACAATTGTAGTAGGGATGCCAGGAGCCCTTAGAAGCGCTTTGATAGGGTGCTCGTTAATGATGCTGTCATGCAACTATGGCTCGTTAATGATGCTGTCATGCAACTGTAGGAGTCTTGCTCCATGTAGTTTTTACCACTCCCCTCTCCTACTTCATGGGGGTACTCGGCTTAACTATGTAAGTCCTTTCCGTTTTGATAACTACTTGGTTGCCTCGCCTCACTTTTTGGATGCAGCTAAATCGATTTGGATGCATAATATTGAGGGTACATGTATGTATGCAGTCACGAGAAGCTATGAGCACTTTAACCTGTCTTTAGGGCGCTTAGACAGAAAAAAGGGGACCTTTTTCGCTAAATGTTCAATTAGCGAAGGAATTTCTTGCTACAGCCGAGGAACTGTTGACAGAAAGTCGGCATGACGAATTCCTCTTGCTGCATGGACATTCCTGAAAAATTGTATACATGAGGGCCATCAAACTGGAGCAAATCATGCTTCATCGACGGGCTAAGATGCAGCGAATGAAAGGAGGAGACAATGCTCTCGTGTCTTCTTTAGGAAGGTTGCTATCCGCTGGGCATCCAAGCAGATATTCCAAATTAATGGTCCCAATGGTAATGTGATTACTCACCAAGATGATATCATTGTGGAACTTTTGCGCTATTTTAAGCATTTATTAGGTGGTGATCGATGGAATATGGAGGTGAATTTGGAGCACTTAAGGCTGTGGGCTAAGCATGTATTAACTGAGACGGAGGGTAATGTGTTTATGGCACCAATCACTCGATATGACGTTAAGGAGGCAGTCTTTGATATTGAGGAGGATAAAGCGCCGGGCCCAGATAGATATTCCGTGGGGTTCTACAAGGCTACATGGCCTATTGTAGGGTAGGAGGTTATCTATGCAACATTGGAGTTCTTCCACAATGGACGGTCTGCAGCTAATTCATTCGATGGTCATCAAATTAATTTCCAAGGTACACAATCCCTTAATTGTTGATGATTTTCGCCCAATATCTTGTTGCAATGTGTTATACAAAGTGCTTACCAAGATTTTAGTGAGTCGTAATCGATTGGTGCTTGATAAATTGATTAGCCCTGCACAAAATGCTTTTGTTCTGGGGCGCTCTATTGGGGATAATGCCTTACTTGCACAAGAATTGTTCTTGGGATTTAACCAACAGAGCACCCCTCCCCGGTGTGCATTGAAGGTTGATTTGAGGAAGGCGTATGATATGGTGGAATGGGACTTCCTTTTTGCGGCATTGTAGCTATTCAACTTCCCGGGCAAATTTATTGGACGGATAAGGGAGTGTGTCACAACCACATCATTCTCTATTGCACTCAACGGGGGAATCCCGATTTTTTTGCAGGGTATCGTGGATTAAGGCAAGGAGACTCCATATCTCCTTACCGTTTTGTTTTAGTCATGGAGTTACTTTCTTTGATTCTCCAATAGCGAATCAAAATGGATGGTGGATTCCATTATGATTGGCGTTGTGGTTTGATGGGTCTTCTCCACCTCTCGTTAATTTACTCCTCTTTTGCCATGCTAATGAGGCATCCATACGGGTATTTAAGGAGGGTTTGGAGACTTTTGCTTCGTTATATGGACTTCATACAAATGTTACGAAAAGCCAAATTATATTCTCGAAATCTGCACACCAGGTTAGAGACATGATTCTTGGCATTCTCGATTTCCAGGAGGGGTTGTTGCCGGTTACTTACCTAGGATTACCACTCATCTCTTCTCGACTTACTATCTCTGATTGCAAGCCTTTGCTTTTAAAGATAGATAAGCGATTGCATGGTTGGGATGCATTCCAACTGTCATTTGTAGCTAGGATACAACTAATAAAGTCAGTCCTGATGGCACTCTAGATCTATTGGGCGATGGCATTTATTTTGCCAAAAGGGATTATTAAGGTAATAGAAAAGAGGTTCCGAAAGTTTCTATGGAAAGGTACCTTGTACATGGATTATCCAAAAGTTGCTTGGAGTCAGGTGTGTCGACCGACTGCAAAAAGGGGACAAGGAATTATGGATGTCACAGCACTTAATCGGACCTTTATGAGTCGACAGATCTGGAGGGTTGCTAATAGGTCACCCGAATCTATATGGGTTTCATGGATTTACACAATGCGGCTATATGGACGATGAACACCATGGTAGGCGCATGGGGGTGGCGGAAATTGCTTAGCATACAGAATATTTTACAACCATATATATGATATGGGGTTGGGGATGGAGAGTCGATATCTATGTGGCCTGATCCTTGGCATCCTATGGGGACTCTTATAACGATTTTCCCTCATGGCCCCGCTCATACCCGTACACATGAGGATGCGCCTTTGAGTGAGGTCATACAGAATGGGGAATGGAACTGACCGATACATAGAGTCCGGCCACGGCCTGCGGTTGCTATGCTGGACGTCGTACGCCTATTGCCTCTAATTAGTGGTACTCGGGATTCCATCACTCTGAAGGGCACCCGGTACACTAACAAGACGGTGTATGATCTGATTAGGGTTACGGGTCCTAAGGTAGGTAGGTCTTCACTCCTTATAGGCCCATTCAAAATTCCATGGAATACGTTTATTCTTTATAGCACTACATGAACGACTCTCCACCATGGATCGCCCATGGCTACTTCATCTTCCTTGGGAGTGGGTCCTTTGTGCAATAGGTACTTTAGAGACACATCAACATCTGTTCTTTACTTGCCCTTATGCTCGGCAATGTATACGACTATTATGTAAAGAGGTCTGATTTCCATGGACGAACAGAGGATGGAGTGTAGACGTATTGATTGCTGCACGGAGATGGCAGGGAAAGCATGCCGTTAATGTGGCATATCGAAATCTTTTGGCATCCCTGGACTATCACATCTGGCAGGAACGGAATCGTAGGAAATGTCAACAATTGGAGCTATGCATAGACAAGATGAACTTAGGCAATGCATAATTAGTGCTGAGCTACCTAATAGAATTAGTACGATTGTATTGTATAGATTATGGCGAATTCCATGGCACACTTAATTGGCTATATAATTGTATAGCTTGTACATTTTACACTTATTGAAATTTACCTTTACCGAAAAAAAATAAGTCAAGCCTAATCAAACCCCTGAAAGGGTTCAGTCAAATCAGTCAAACCCTAGTCCAACAACTCCTAGTCAACAGCAAGCAGCTGCCAAGTCAGCACACAGTCACAGTCAGCCGCCCAATCAACCCAGTTAGCAGCCTAATCAGACCACTGGCGAAGCTGGGTGAGACTTCGGCGCGAAATCTAGCAATAAATCAGCAAAAATAGCAATATTCAGTAGTGAACAAACCACAGGCAGAAACAGCAAAAAATCTGACGAAATTCCGAGAAAATACGACGAATAAGGCACTCAGATCAGCCTCCACACCAAAATCAACAACTACCAACCCAAACTCAACAAATTCCATACGAAATTCAGAGAAACAATCACAGAAAAAAAACCTTCCCAAACCTTTGGAAAAATCACAGAAAACGCACGACAATCAACGGTTGAGCCCAACCACAATTCTCAACGAAAAACCAAACTGCAGGATGGGAAATGTTCTCCATGATATGGGGAATTGATTGATCTAAGTGACTGTCGGAAATTCGTCTGAAACGGCATCGGAATCAACGTTGGAAACAACCGGCGAGAACTGCCTGAAAAGTCAAGCAGCGACTTTCGTTCTGAGATCTACGGCGCGTCGTAGCTCCAACAGCCACACGCGCAGCACGATGGCGACGGTCTTCGGATGGGGAGCAAAGTGGCGGCTGGAAGAAAAAGTCCGGCGGCGCTGCAGCGACAGCAGGGCACAATTAATGTAGTGTGTGTGCGAAAATTTGAGAGGCTTTTTTCCATTTTTAGAAGTCTATTTTAGATTGTACTCATTCCAATTTATCTCTGTCACGTTTTGGCAGGGGATGGATCCTCTTCTTGAAAATCACCATCCTCGCTACATGCTTTGGCTGCAATGAATAAGGCTTATGATGATGTCTGGGACACCTCTTGTATAAATCCAAGATACAATCATCACATATGCGATGACCTTCATGATTCCTCAAGTATGAGGGCTACTCCCGTATTATCGAAATTAGGAATTCGAGTCCTACTGACCAAGCAAGATTTTCATATGATGACCCCTGCGAGATAGTTCAGTCCATTCGAAATCTAGCCAATCAATCCAGTAAGATTGTATAGACGTCCCACGTCTATTGCCGATGAAAAACGACACTATTAATGCAAGTCTCCATAGGACACTCGATACCCATTCCCGAGGTCCTCGACTTGGAACATTTCAGACCCAACCCTTGGATGTTGATTTTATGACCGCCATTCAACACGAGTCCAACTATTGCGCTGTTGTTAAAGATGTCTGTGGGCATCTGTTGTGTACTCAAAGCAGTGCCTAACGTAACTTCGTAAGCACAACAGATATATCCAAAGACGAATACTTACCATACACCTTGGGACAACATTACTTAAATAAAGATTGCTTGAATGATTCTCAAAACCGTTAATATAATTGGCTTTTGGTCATCTATTCCAACAATTGCGTTATGCTAAATTACTTGGAATAGGAACCTCTTTTTCCTATTCGACCAATGACTGTGGCCTCTTATAGAGCGTAAATGCACCTTCAAGTGCATAGGAGATACCTCTATCATGTTTTAACTGGGGATGGATCCTCTTCTTGGAACTCACCATCCTCGCTACATGCTTTCGCTGCACCGGATAAGGCTTAGATGACCACGTATGGGACACGATAACCTCTCACACAAATCCAAGATACAGTCATCGCATGCACGTGACTTCCGTGATTTCTCAAGTCTCAAAACTACTCCCGTACTATTGGAATTGGAGATTTGAGTTATACCGACCAAGCCTCCGAGGCTCCCATATGACGACCCCCGCAAGTCAGTTCAGTTGATTGGACACCTAGCCAATCGATCCACTAAGATCGCATAGGCATCCCACGTCTGTCGCCGTTCAAACATGGCACTCATTAAAGGAATACAACTCTTAATGCCAGTCTCCATAAGACACTCAATGACCATTCTTGAGCTCCTCGACTGGGAACATTTCAGACCCAAACCTTAACAGTTGATTTCATGATCGCCATCCAATGTGCAGTCCAATTGTTGCACGGTTGTTAAAGTAGTCTGTGAGCATCTTTTGTGTCGTCAAAGCAGTGCTTGATGTAATTTGGCAAGCACAACAGATACATGTGCTAAAGACGAACACTTACCATATCATTGGGACAACATTGATAAATAAAGATTCCTTGAATGGTTCTCAAAACCGCCAATATAATTGGTTTTTGGTCACCTATTCCAGCAATTGAGTTACGCTAAATTGCTTGACAAAGGAACCACTTTTTTCTATTCTATCAATGACTGTGGCCACATGTTTATAGAGCGTAAATCCACCTCCAAGTGCATAGGAGATACCTTTGTTATGTTTTGACAGGGGATGGATCCTCTTCTTGGAACTCACTATCCTTGCTACATGCCTTCGGTAGAGGCTTCCATATAAAAACCCCCCCGAGTCAGTTTAGTCGATTGATACCCAGCCAATCGATCCACTAAGATCACATAGACGTCCTACGTTTGTTGCCAATGAAACATGGCACTCATTAAAGGAATGCAACTCTTAATGCCAGTCTCCATAAGACACTCGATGACCATTCTTGATGTCCTCGACTCGGAACATTTCAGACCCAAACCTTAACAATTGATTTCATGACCGCCATCCAATGCGCAGTCCAACTGTTGCACGGTTGTTAAAGTGGTCTGTGAGTACCTTTTGTGTCATCAAAGCAGTGGTTGATGTGATTTGGCAAGCATAACAGATACATGTGCCAAAGACGAACACTTACCATACACATTGGCACAACATTGTTGAAATAAAAATTATTTGATTGGTTCTCAAAAATGCCAATATAATTGGGTTTTGGTCACCTATTCCAACAATCGCGTTACTCCAAATTGCTCGACATAGGAACCACTTTTTTCTATTCTACCAATGACTGTGGGCACATGTTTATAGAGCGTAAATGCACCTCCAAGTGAAAAGGAGATATCTCTGTCACATTTTGACAGGGGATGGATTCTCTTCTTAGAACTCACCGTCCTCACGACGTGTTTTGGCTACAATGAATAAGACTTATGATGACCATGTGTGGGATAGGATCATCTCATGTAGAAATCCAAGATACAATTATTGCATGCACATGACTTCCGTGATTCCTCAAGTCTGAAGACTACTCCCATACTATCGAAGTCAGGGATTCGAATTATACAGACAAGCCTCTAAGATTTGCCTATGATGACCCCGCGAGTCAATTCAGTCGATTCGACACCTAGCCAATCGACCCAGTAAGATCGCATAGACATCCCATGCTTGTCATCGATGAAACACGGAATTCATCAATTGAATACAACACTTAATGTAAGTCTTCACAGGACTCTCGATTCCCATTCTCGAGGTCCTCGACTTCTAACATTTCAGACCTAACCCTTGTCAGTTGATTTTATGATTGCCATCAAATGCGCAGTCCAACTGTTGCGCGACTGTTAAAGTTGTCTGTGGGCATCTATTGTGTCATCAAAGCAGTGCTTGACGTAATTTGGTAAGCACAACATATACCTGTGCCAAAAATGAATACTTATCATACTTGTTTGGAAAATATTGCTTAAATAAAAATTGCTTGAATGGTTCCCAAAACTGCCAATATAATTGACTTTTGGTCACCTATTCCAACAATTGCGTACGCCAAATTGCCTGACATAAGAACCGCTTTTTCCTATTAGACCAATGACTGTGGCCACAGATTTACAAAGCGTAAATGCATTTTCATGTGCATAGGAGATACATCCATCACGTTTTTACAGGGGACAGATTTTCTTCTTGCAACTCATCGTCCTCGCTACATGCTTTGGCTACACTGGATAAGGCTTATCATAACCATGTCTGGGACATCATCACCTCACGCACAAATCCAAGATACAGTTACCGCATGCACGTAACTTCCGTGATACCTTAAGTCTGAGTACTACTCCCGTACTATCAGAGCTGGAGATTCGAGTCATACCGACCAAGCCTCCAAGGCTTCTATATGACGACTCTGCAAGTCAGTGCAGTCGATTCAGCACCTAGCCAATTGACCCAGTAAGATCGCATAGACGTCCTACATTTGTCGTCGCTGAAACACAACACTCATCAAATGAATGCAACTCTTAATGTAAGTCTCCATAGGACACTCAATGCTTATTCTCGAGGTCCCCGATTTGAAACATTTCAGACCCAACTCTTGACAGTTGATTTCATGACCACCATCCAATACTCAGTCCAACTGTTGGGCGGCTGTTAAAGTTGTCTGTGGGCATCTATTGTGTCATCAAATTAGTGCTTAACGTAATTTGGTAAGCACAATAGATACCTGTGCCGAAGATGAATACTTACCATACCCGTCGGGACAATATTGCTTAATAAAGATTATTTGAATGATTCTCAAAACCGCCAATATAATTGGCTTTTGTCACCTATTCCAACAATCTTGTTACGCAAAATTGTTCGACATAGGAACCACTTTTTTTGTTAGACCAATGACTGTGGCCACAGATTTATAGAACATAAATGCACCTCCAAGCGCATAAAAGATACCTCTGTTACGTTTTTACAGGGAACAGATCTTCTTCTTGGAACTCACCATCCTCGCTATATGCTTTGGCTGCACTAGATAGACTTGTGATGACTATGTCAGGGATATGATCACCTCTTGCACAAATTCAAGATATAGTCATCGCATCCACGTGACATCCCTAATTCCTCTGGTCTGAGGACTACTCCCGTAGCATTGGAGTCGGGGATTCGAACCATACCAAGCAAGCTTCCAAAGCTTCCATATAATGATTCAACGAGTCAGTTCAGTCGACTGGACACCTAGCCAATCCACCCACTAAGATCGCATAGACGTTCCACGTCTGTCGCTGATAAAACCCGACACTCATAAATGAATGCGACTGTCAATTCAAGTCTCCATAGAACACTCGATGCCTATTCTTGAGGTCCTCGACTTGAAACTTTTCAGACCCAAGCATTGGTAGTTGATTTCATGATTATCATCCAATGCGCAGTCCAACAGTTGCACGGTTGTTAAAGTGGTCTGTAGGCATCTGTAATGCGGTCAAAGCATTACATGACGTAATTTGGTAAGCACAATAGATACATGTGCCAAAGACAAATACTTACCATACTTATCATGACAACATTGCATAAATAAAGATTGCTTAAATGGTTCTCAAAATCGCCAATAAAATTAACTTTCGGTCACCTATTCCAATAACCATGTTGTGCCAAATTGCTCGACATAGGAACTTCGTTTTCTGATTCGGCAATGACCGTAGCCACAGATTTATAGAGCGTAAACGAACTTTCAAGTGCATAGCAGATACCTCTGTCACGTTTTGACAGGGGATGGATCTTCTTCTTGGAATTCACCGTCCTCACTACATGCTTTGGTTGCACTGGATAAGGCTTTGATAATCATGTCTAGGACATGATCACCTGTAGCACAAATCTAAGATACAGTCATCGCATGCACGTGACTTCTGTGATTCCTTAAGTCTGAGCACTATTCCCGTACTATCGGAGCCTGGGACTCGAGTCATATCGATCGAGTTTCCAAGGCTTCCATACGACGACCCCGCAAGTCAGTTTAATCGATTCGACACCTAGCCTATCGACCTACTAAGATCGCATAGACTTCCCACATCTGTTGCCGATGAAACACAACACTCATAAACTGAATGCGACTCTTAATGTACGTCTCTATAGGACACTCGATGTCCATTCTCTAGGTTCTCGATTTCAAATATTTCAGATCGAACCCTAGACAGGTTGTTTCATGACCGCCATCCAAAGCACAGTCCAACTATTGCACGGTTGTTAAAGTGGTCTGTGGGCTTTATTGTGATGTTTGAAAGAAATGCAAACACATGTGTAATGAGCTCAACAAATGGAATGCCAATTGCGAAAACTCATTTTATTCACCGAATAATATTACATAGGATCGAGTTATTATCAAAATGGACTACGTGTATGCCAATCCAATTAACTTTCATGTCACCTGTTCTAACATTTGTTGTCTTGTCGGTACACACTCGATCTTCGTTGTTATGCTTAAAAAGCATAAGCAACATCGAGTATAGTGTAACAAACAATATTCCATGCTGCATACAGAAAAGACATAGGTGATGTTAAACATCTAAGCTCCTCATCATTCTTCAACAAATAAATCTTGGATAACTTATCCCTAGATAGGAATCAAATTCCTGTTATCGAGAATTTTATGAACAATATTCGTGTTATAGAGTTCCACAACATCTTTCTATCATTCCAAACGATCAAAGATGTTTTTAACCATCTAATACTAGAAATACAATTGAGGTCCCACTGACCTTCCACCTTGTTCTTGAGTGAGGTTTTACCTCATGAACTTGTCAAAACAAGTATGCATGACGTTCGAACCTAGTCTGAACTCCATAGCGGATTTTATGGTTCCAAGCCATTTATCCAGGTCGATTTCTTACATCGCTTCTCTTTGTTCGGTTTCAGAAACTTGTATCTTTCAGATGATTGGAATTTTCTGATTATTCTTTGGTGAACTTAGACATGGTCAGTTATGTTTCGATCACAAATGATGTTTGCATTATTCCATAACGAACCTGTATAAATTAGATTCTGAGTCTAATTTGCCTCCCACTAGTCCTTTGACGTATGTAGGACCATTTCTCATACTCAGGACTTTTGTAGGACACAGGTTTGCTAATCCATATCAAATATGGTGTCTGGATTACGACTTTAAAAAAGCACCATGTTTTTTAACTTGATGGTTTTGGAAAGTTCTCATCCAAATGGGCAAGCTAATTGAGTGAAACACCGATCGAACCACGTCTAATCAAGATTCGATTTCTTCCTTACTAGACAGTTCAACATCATCTCATCCATAGGAATTTCATTGAATGAGAATTCCGTTCTCATTGGATATTTTAAGAACTCCCACTAAATGAGTATCACCTCGATCCGATTGAAGGATTTGTCTCCTTAACCAGTTTGGTTCTCTACCTCAAGTCTATTTTCTCTGAACTTTCTAGAGGTTATTAGACTTGTGAACCCTCGACTGGTATTTGTGTATTTAGTGACTTACAGATGTCTATCTTGGATCTTAATCCAATAGATCATTTTTTACAAGCATTCTTTGTCTCGAAAGTGATTTCACGGCTTTCTAACTTCTCAGGAAGGATTCATAAGCTAGTGAACTCAAATCATCTATTGCTAGACTCCTTGAATCTACCAACCTACTCATCCTAACTAGAGGGATATGGCCTAGCTCATGCATGCCATTCTCTGTAAGTTATGTTCTTAACCATCCATTTTAGTAATTTGTTTTGATCATGCATAATCCAATTATGTGGTGCAATAATTTAATAACTTAACAGACTCAAATAATCTTTTATTGATCAAGTTTGTGGTCCAATTTGTCCAATAATTGACTGACTACTAACATGAATAATAATGTCCAAGTTTACTTAGTCTTATTGCTTTTGTAGTAACAGCCTAGTCATTTCTTAGTTTTAAAATTATGTGTCTTAGCGTTCTATTCCTTTTCATATCTGCAAACCGTTTACAAAAATGCACTTCAAGAGCAAGCGTCTAACATTTGGGAGTAGTAATCTTGTTTGCTCAACAAATGCAACAGCTTGGATGAAGGGGAGTTCACGATACTTCCTCTTCTAATGCCCTTTGGAAATTTTTATGTAAACATCATAGGCTAATTTTGACTGCTGAACCAATATTCAATTTTTCCTTTTATCTTCATCCATCAAGGCGATAGGAGCGCTCAAGGGACTTCTAAAGGCAGACTTTGCTTCATCCTTCTTTCGCACTCGTGTCTAGCACCCTTGCCTTTCGCTCATGAGGTCGAAGGCTCCAAATCTAATACCGACGGCATAGATTCTTCAAACTTTTCCTTGTATTGGTCAAACCATTTTTATGAACTCAAGAAACATTTAGAATTTAGGATAAATAGGTTAAAGGGAGGGGTGAAGGGACCTGAAGGATTACGTTAATGTACATCTCCTTTTAAGATCAACATTGCGGTAATCGAGCTCTTCCACAAGGGATAGCATCTCAACCCTATGTTTAAGTACATACGACCCTCAATCATCTTGGCTTCAAAAAATGCTTCCGTCGCGGCATATCCAATATGCCTGTTCGGTGCCGTAAAAATTTGATATATGTTGAGCATTATTGAGCCAACAACGTCCAACCTGTCATACCGCTTATGGATGATAGAAGCAGGTATGACGCTGCGGACCTTGCGATTGCAACATACTGAATGCTTCCAACGGCTGAAGCATAGGGGATGTCCGACATCCTTTTAAATTCCACATCTGTCTTGGAAGGCTGTTTCTTGGATATCTTAATTTCATGCCTCATGGGAAGGAATCCTCGTTTTGAGTGCTCCATCTTCAATCTCTTCAAGATTTTCTCAATATACGAGGTTGGGTTAGTCCTGACATCCTTCTAGATCTATCCTTATAGATCTTGATGCCAAGGATTTAAAAGGCCTCATCCATATCCTTCATGGAAAATTGTGAGGACAACCATGCTTTAATGTCACCCAACATCTGAACATCTTAACCATGTTTTAAAGTCACCCAACATCTTAACATTATTCCCAATGTGCACAATGTACGCAATCGCGCTCCCACTGATCTTCTTGTATACACAAGGATCAAATTCGTTCTTGATGAAATCATAACCTCGCACGACATTTCACCAAACGCGTGTTCCAGCTTTGGAAAGCTTGTTTGAGGCCATAGATGGACCTTTGGAGACGACAGACCTCTGTTCTTCTCCAAGGGAAGTGAAACCCTCCGACTAATCTATGTAGATCTCTTCCTCAATGAAACCATTGAGAAATATCATTTTCATGTCCATCTACATATTTGATAGTCATACCATGTTGTTGTGGCAAGTAGAATCAAATGGACTTGGCCATGGCTACGAGCGAATATGTGTCCTTGAAATCAACCCCGGATCGTTGAGTGTATTCTTTTTCCATGAGCCTAGCTTTGAAGGTTATAGCCTTCCCATCAGCTCCAAGCTTATGTTTGTAGACCCATTTGCACCCAACAGGTTTAACACCTTTAGATGGGCTACGAGGGTCCACACTTGATTTGAACCCATCGAGTCCATTTCGAATTTCATGGCCTCAAGCTACTTATACAAATCAATGTCCGACATCACTTCTCCGTACATCCATGGATCACTAGTCAATTGACTAATTAGTACCAGGAATTCGTACCTATCAGGTGGTCGCGATTTCCTAGTCAACCTACAAAGGCCTGGAGCACCATCAGTGGGAACTATAGACTCAAATGATGTTCCTTCATTCTGCTGAGGTGTCTCACTTGTTTGCTCAAGTAGCACCTCATCGCGTCGACTATCTTCAGAAAAATCCTTTACCATGAACACTGCGTTCCTTGAGACAAAAACGTTTTGCTCAGATGGATCATAGAAGTAGCATCCCGCAGTTTTTTTTGGATATCTAACAAACCTGCACAAACCAGACTTCGAGTTTAGTTTGTCTCCTACTAGCATCTTGATGTATCGGGACTACCCACACTCTCAAGTAATTGTAGGGCGCAGGCTTGCCATGCCATATCTCATATGGCGTCTGTGGCACCATCTTAGATGGCACCATGTTAAGTAAATTGGTCGTCGTCTCAAGAGCATGACCCGAGAAGGAAGGAGGCAATTCTGTGAAACTCATCATGGATTGAGTCCTGTCCAACCAAGTTAGATTCCTCCCTTCAACCATGACATTCAGTTGTCGCGTTCCAGGAGGAGTCCATTGAGAGAGAATTCCATTCTCCTTTAAATAATCAATGAATTCACCACTTAAATACTCTCCACCTCAGTCCAATCGGAGGGTTTTAATTTTATGGCTAGTTTTTTTCTCGACTTCAAGTCTATATTCCTTGAACCTTCTAAAGGCCTAAGACTTGTACCTCATTAGGTAAATATAACTATATCCTGAGTGATTAATTGTAAGGGTTATGAAGTACGAGAATCCTCCTCCAGCCAGAGTATTTAATGGTCCGCAGACGTCTGTATGGATCAAATCCAAAACACCGCTGGCAAGCGCATTTTGTCGAATAAAAGGCTTCTTAGTTATTTTCCCTTTCAGATAGGATTCGCAAGTTAGTAGGTTGTCCAAATCATCTACCTCTAGATTCTTTGAGTCTAGCAACTTTCTCATCCTATCATTTGAGATACGGCCTAGCCTTGCGTGCCATAACTGTGCATTTCATGATTCTCTAATTTTTGTTTATGTTTGGCAGTCATAATCCAATTAGATTGTTGGAGAATATAAAGACCATTTACCAATGTACCAAGCATATGATAGTTATTGTCAATCATAAAATAAAAATTATTTTTATTGATCGTAAATATATAACCATCATTGTCTAAAATAGGAATGGAAATGATATTCTTGATCATGCTTGGTACAAAATAACAGTCTTTTAATTCTATTCGAATATGATCACTAATAACTAAGTCGAGAGATCCCACGACTTCCGTAGCGACGCCCTTCCCATGTGCTAGTCTAAGAATCATCTCATCCTGAGTTAGCTTTATGCTTCTTTCCAACACCTGCAAGTTATTGCAGATGTGAGCTCCACAGCTAATATCCAATACCCAAGAAGTAGAACTAGTTATCGTATTCACTTCAATCACAAACGTACCTGAGTTGGAGAGGAGTTGTGGGCACTCCCTCTTTCAATGCCCCTTTCCTTGAAAATAATTGCAGACATCATTAGCCTTCGACCGCTGACAACCGCCAACCTTCCCTTTCCCTTTGCCCATTCCCACGGGAGCAGTAGGGGCCCTCAAAGCGCTAGTAGTGGTTGCGGTGGCTTTTTCGTTGCCCTTCTTTCTCTTCTACAATTTGGCCCTCTTGCCTTTCGCTTTGGAGGTTGAAGCCTGTTAGAATAGGTGACCAAAAAGCCAATTGGATTGGCCTTTATGTAGTCTGTTCTGACAATTTTGGTGTAATTGTAACATTGTTTATGAATAAAGTGAGTATGTATTATCTGAAAATTGTATTTGTTGCGCTCATTGATTATGTTTATAGGATTAACATCACAACAAAGCCCACAAACCAAATTGTACAACTTATGTAGTTGGGTTGCACAATGCATGGTGGCCACGAAACCAACTTTTAAAGGTTAGATTTGAAATGTTCCAAGTCGAGGACCTCGTGACTGGGCATCGAGGAGTCCTATTGAGACTTGTACTAAAATTGCATTCATTAGATGAGTGTTGTGATTCATCGGCGACAGACGTTGGACGTCTATGCAATATTAGTGGGTGGTTGACAAAGTTGTCAAGCCGACTGAACTAACTCGTAGGAAGTCATCATATAGAAGCCTTGGAAGCTTAGTCGGTATGACTAGATCTTCCTGGCTCCGATAGTACGAGATTAGTCTTTGGACTTGAGGAACCATGGCAGTTGCATGAATGTGATGGTTGTATCTTGGATTTGACGAAAGATGATCGTATCTTGGATGTGGTCATTACAAGTCTTGTTTAGTGCAATTAGAATATGTAGTGAGGGCGATGGGTTCCAATATAGCATCCGTCGCTTGTCAGTATATGATAGTCGAGTCTCCTATGCGCTCTGAGATGGTTCGTGCTCTTAGAGTTGGTGGCCACAGCGATTGGTTAAGTAGGGAATGGTTTCCTACGTCCATCAATAGAGCAAACACATCTTGAGTTATCGAGATGTGTATCTAGTCCATGATGGGAGCCAACACCCAATTTCATGCCCTAGACTTCGATGGGAGACGGATGATGGAAGGACCATACCCATAAGGTACTCGGGAGACTAAATGTTCACGCCAACATTCACCTAATCTCTAGTGCCATGAACCAACGCTAGACGGCCACCCATGGCGACGGGAATTTCTGAATAATGGTTAATTGAAAATAAATTAATTAAATTGAATTTAATTAATCATTGTGTTGGACACAAGTCCAAGTCTAGCTGAGGGTGAGCCTAAAGAATCACACACAAATCACTATGTAATTGGTGGAATTAATTTGGAATTAATTCGAGAAGAAACGAATTAATTTAATTAGATTAGTTAATTCAAGGAGAATATATATTAATTATTTGATCATTTATTTAGAAATTCATGTGATGGATGACTTAAGAATTAATTAATTTTTGGGCTTAACACCTTTAAATTAATTGGATTAATTTATTAGATTAATTAATTGATTGGATCAATTAATTAGTACTTGGGCTTAGATTTATTTAATTGGATTAAATAAATTCTTGAACTTAGTTGGGCTAAAGTTAATTTAATTAATTATTGTCCAATTAACTTTGATTGGGGTTGATTTAATTTGATTAAATTGAACCCAGTGCATATTTGAAGTCGAAGCCCATTTGAGGGTGGTTAGACCAAGTTAAGAAGGAGTTGAAACCCCTCATCTTGATGAGCATGATGGAGGAGTTATTTCATCATGGTTGGAGGTTATATGCACGTCGTTGTATAGGTTGTCTTCGAGGCAAACTTAGGCTGCCTTGAATTCAATTGTATGTGATATACAAAACTACACGTATATCCAACATCACCAAAACAAAAAGCCACAAATTTGCTCTCCATTTTCTCTCAAGAGTATTCTCCTGTTGGTTCTATATTGAATTGGATTCAAATTAGAATACAAAAAAATAATCCAAAAGCACTAAACAATAGTGTTGTGTTTCGAGTTGTTTGTTTTGTTCTTCTTTCTTCGATCTAGCAATAGAAAAAGAACTATACTTTTTTCATTTTGTAGTGTGGACAACTTAGAGAAATGCTAGTTTGAATTCTTAAGTGAATGGAATGGGAGAACATAAAGGGAACAACACATGTTGCAGTTTTTCTAAAGAAACAAAAGGTAAAGCTTCATATTATGTTTCAATACTTTTTGTTTCATCTTCTAGCCACATGTCTAGCATGTTTATATGGTTCTTATTATTCTTTTGACAAACACCAAATGCCCGGGAATTTCAATGGGAACACCCCTTTGAACCGATTTTAAATTTTTGATTTCACACTTCCATCGCATTCCCGGGCTATACCTATGCTTTTAGTGGTATCTAAGCCAGTTCGGTGTTGTGGCTTTAGAATTAACATGTTATTATTTGTTGAGCATGAACAACGTATTTAATTTTCTTTTGAAAAGCATGTTTTATGGCTTTGAAGCATGATTATATATTTTGAAAATATGTATTAATTTTGCTTTTAAATTATGGATATCTATGAATTTTTTTATTGGATTTTCTCTAAATGCATGATTTTATTTCATTTTTTAATTGCAGAAATTCAAAAAAAAAATTGAAAAACGGAGCACTATAGCCATTGCTGCCCTACTGGCCGGTCGCTGGCCAGTAGGATGGCAGCGCGCTCGTGCGGCCGGCAGCAAACGATCGTATGCTGTTCCGAACGGCTGGGTAGTTTTGTGACCTTTTTTTCTAGAAAATTGGATTTTCCTAATTTCTTCAATTTTTCGGAAATTATTAATTTTGACTAATTTTAATTTTAGTTAAATTGGATTTTTCTAAAATTAAAATTGTGCCTTAAATTAATTTAGAAATAATTTCCAAAAAAACAAAAGAAAATTTGTGCATTGGATGTATGATGATATCCATTTTTTAATTGCATTATGAGTATGTAACTTTTTACATTTAATTATGTTTTCTTTTGATATTTGATATTGGGTATCAGTTGTTAAATACATGGATTGTATTTATTTGTTTAATATATTTATATTTAATAAAATGTATTAATTATTTTCTATTGCATAAACAATGGGGATGATCACAAAGCCCATTGACCGAATATATGGTTTATTTTTATATTGGGTGAGGCCTGCGTGCCTCCTTGTTTTACTTCCTTCTTTCGGTTTTTAGCTTTGGAATAATAAGGCTTGTTTCTCCCTCCTTCTGTATTCTCCCAACTTCTGATTGGGGTTTCCATTTTCAGTTGTAATGAGTGTAGTTAGGAATGTGAGGTTTTATTTATTTTGAATAAATATAAGCTTCCAAGAAGATGAAGGCCTAGGCCTGTTGGACGAAGCTCACGATAGAAGTTAGAACAAAGAGGAAGACCCATTAGAATGATAATGGGTAACTATTTTGTAATAGTTAGGCCACACCCTAGATTGACCATAGACTCACTTGGGGCTCAGTGGGTTACTTAGGATTGGGCTTGTGATCATCTAACAAGGGCGTGCTATGCTTATTTTTGCATTTGGTAAATGATTTAATTTTTGACGTATGATTTGTTTAGAATATATTGAATCATTAAAACTTTGTTATGCAAAATGTTATAATGATGTGGTCTTGGTCACAACTAACTTGAACTCTCACTTGGATGGTCCATGTAAATATTAGGCCCAAAATGGAATTAAATCAAATGGTTTGATAATTCCAAGCCTTCCATCCCCGATAATGTAGTGTGGATGCTACTTCTACCCTTTTGTGGTCTCACGAGTTGTGGCACATTTGGGATAGAAGACAGCTACACTATTATTGTGAACAAATAGAATATGTTCCTATTTTCCTGTCTCACGAGTCGTGGGGGGCGACAGTTGAGATATTCATTTGTTAGATGGGTTGGGCCTAACGCTGAGTAATATGATTCGCTTGGATTCCTCAAGATCACGTGAAGAGGTGAGGCAAAATATATTGGGGATCTCATTGGATGAGAATAGTATTGGTTTCCTCCCATAAAACTTTTTTCTTCTGAATCGTAAAAGCGGGACATGGAGAATTGTGTTTGTGGATCCCAAGCTCACTAGAAAATGGTTTCCCAAAACCTCACTTGAGAGTGGTGGGCTTTCGAAGAAATAGTGGGAGTGGTTAATGACTAAAGACCAAGTCTTAACTTGTATTTAATGTTACAATAAATTTGCTAATTTCTGCTTTACATTTTGAATGTAGATGTCTATTCCATTAACCATGATTTTAAAGAAAAATAAATTTAATGGGATGAACTATAATGATTGGCTTAGAAATCTGAGGATTGTCCTCGATTTCGAGAACCAGAGTTAAATTTTGGATAAGTCTCTTCGTAGGACCTTGTCGGAGGGGTCCACATTTGAAGAACGTGTGGCATTTGAAAGGTGGCATGACGATAATCGGAAGGTTCTCAGCATCGTACTGGCATCGATGACAAACGATATCTAGAAATAATATGATAGGCACGATGATGTCGCATCGATAATGCTCTGAATGAAAGAGGTTTATGCGATTCCGGATAGACATATTAGATATGCTGCCACAAAAGCATTTTTTCGGCACCAAGATGACTGAGGGATCCACTGTGCAAGAACATGGGATCAAGATGGTTTCCCTCATGGAAAAGTTCGAGGATCTTCAAGTTGGGCTTGATAATGACACGTACATTGACATAATCCTCCAGTCACTTCCTCCCTCTTAGAAACGTTTGTCGTAAACTACAACATATTGGCTTGAGAAACCCATACACGAGTGATCAACATGTTTGTCCAATATGAGGCAAGGACCAAAAATCCTACGTCGTCGGTGTTGGTCGGGGAGGCTTCGACCTCTAAAGCGAAAGGCAAGGGGGCCAGACACTGGAAGAGGAAGAAGGGTAAAGCAAATACTGCTGCAAGCGCTTTGAGCACTCCTGTTGCCTCGATGTGTATGGGCAACGGTAAAGGGAAGGTGGGTTCCAACTCAATTAGGGCAAATGATATCTGTATGCATTGCCGGGAAAAGGGCCATTGAAAGAGGAAGTGCCCCAAGCTCCTCTCTAGTGCAGGTACATTTGTTATTTAGGTTAACATGATAACTAACTCTACTTCTTGGGTAATGGATACCGGCTGTTGAGCTCACATCGGCAATGATTTGCAGGTGCTGGAAATAAGCAGAAATCTAAATAAAGATGAGGTGGTCCTAAAGATTGGAGATGGCAAGGCTGTTGTTGCTGAAGCTGTAGGGATAGTCTGCTTAGCTGTTAGTAATCAAGTTAAGAAAGAATTGTAAGATTGATTTATATACCTAGCATGATCAAGAATATCATTTCCATTTGATTGTTAGATTATTTTGGTTTTGAGTTTATCATCAATAAAAATTGATTTTATTTGATGAAGAATGGTTCTTCACATCTGCTAGGAAAACTTCATAATGGTCTTTATATTCTCCAACAGCATCATTTTGTCATGACTCCTTAAAACAAATGTAAAAGGAAAAATGAAGAAACCGCACAGATCTGGCATGGAAGGCTAGGTCACATCTCTCAAGACAGGATTAAAAGGTTGGTAGACTCAAAAAGTCTAAAGATAGATGATTCGGATCACCAACCAACCTACGAGTCTTATTTGAAAGGGAAGATGACCAAGAAACTTTTTGTAGGACAAAGTACGCTTGCCAGTTATCTTGGATTTGATTCATTCAGACTTCTATGGGCCATTGAATACACAAGCCAAAGGTGGATTTTCCTACTTCATAACCTTTATCGATGATCACTCACAGTATGGTTATGTTTACCTAATGGGGTACAGGTCTGGGCCTTTGGAAGGTTTAAAGAGTTCAGACTTGAAGTTGAAAACCAAACTGGTCCCAACATTTGAAGCCTTTGGTCGGACCAAGGTGGTGAGTATTTAAGTGGGGAATTCTTAGATTGCCTAAAAGATAATGGAATTCTATCTCAGTCGACTCCTCCTGGAATGCCATAACTTAATGGTGTCTCTGAAAGGAGGAACCGAACCTTGTTGTGAAAGAATCGGTATGGCCCGGGAATGCGATTGAAGCGTGAAATAAAAATTTTAAAAAACCGGTTCAAAAGAGTGTTCCCTTTGAAATTCTCGAGCATTCGGTGTTGTCAAAAGCATAATGGTAACCATGTAAAAATGCTAGACATGTGGCTAAAGGATGAAAAAAAAGGTACATAAACATAATTTGAAACTTTACCTTTTGTTTCTTTAGAAAACTGCAACGTGCGTTGTTCCCTTTATGTTCTCCCGTTCCATTCACTTGAGAATTCAAACTAGAATTCATCTAAGTTGTCCACACCATAAAATGAAAAGGTAAAGTTCTTGTTCTATTGCTAGATAGAACAAAGAACCAAAAAGAAAAGCAACTCCAAACACAACACTATTGTTTAGTGCTTTTGGATTGTTTTGTGTTCTAATTTGAATTCAATACAAAATAGAATGAAAAGGAGAATATTTTTGAGACAAAATGGAGAGAAAATTCATGGCTTTTTTAGCCTAGATGCCTAAAGTCACACACAAATCACTATATAATTGGTGGAATTGATTTGAAATTAATTCGAGAAGAAACGAATTAATTTAATTGAATTAAGTTAATTCAAGGAGAATATATAAATGATTGAATCATTTATTTAGCAATCCATTTGAGGGATGGCTTAAAATTAATTAATTAGATTAATTAATTTTTGGGCTTAACACTTTTAAATTAATTGGATTGATTTATTAGGTTTGGCTTAATTAATTGATTGGATTAATTATTTAGTATTTGGGCTTAGATTTATTTTAATTGATTAAATGAATCCTTGGACTTAGTTGGGCTAAAGTTAGTTTAATTAATTATTGTCCAATAGAATCTGGTTGGACTTGATTTAATTTGATTAAATCGAGCCCGATGCATATTTGAGTCCAAGCCCATTTGAGGGTTGTTGGAGCAAGTTAAGAAGGAGTTGAGACTCCTTACCATGATGAACATGATGGAGGAGTTATTTCATCATGGTTGGAGGTTATATACATGTGGTTGTATACATTGCCTTGGAGGCAAACATAATAGTTATTGAATTTTGAATTCAGTTGTATGTGATATACAAAACTACACATATATCCAACATAACCAAAACAAAAGTCCACGAACTTTCTCTCTATTTTCTCTAAAAAATATTCTTCTTTTTGTTCTATATTGAATTGGATTCAAATTAGAACATGAAAAAGAATCCTAAAGCACTAAACAATAGTGTTGTGTTTGTAGTTGTTTCTCTTCTTGTTCTTTGTTCTATCTAGCAATAGAAAAAGAACTATACCTTTTGCTTTTTGTTGTGTGGACAACTTAGAGGAATTCTAGTTTGATTTCTCAAGTGAACGGAATAGGAGAACATAAAGGGAACAACGCACGTTGCAGTTTTTCTAAAGAAACAAAAGGTCTTTCATATTATGTTTCTGTACCTTTTGTTTCATCCTCTAGCCACATGTCTAGCATGTTTATATGGTTATTATTATTCTTTTGACAAACACCAAACACCCGAGAATTTCAAAGGGAACACCGCTTTCAATCGGTTTTAAATTTTTTATTTCACGCTTCTATCGCACTCCGAGCCACACCGATTCTTTCAAAGCCTCTTCTACCAATACCATTAGCGTAGACATGTGGCTGATCACCTCTATTGGACCATCATATTGTTTAACTAATGAATAGAGTTCTCAAGTCCATTCATATTGTAGTTAATAATAAACGGATCGTAGGATGGAGGAAGTGATTGAAGCATCACATCAATGTACGTGTCATTGTGAAGCGCAACTTTAAGGTCTTCGAGCTTCTACACTAGAGATAGAATCTTAATCCCATACTCTATACAGACGATCCTTCGGCCCTCTAGGTCCCGGAGAATGCTTTTTTGGCGGCATATCTAATATACCTATCATGAACCGCATAAACTTCCTTCATGCGGATCATTATCGAGGCAACATCATCCTGTCTATTATATTCCATTTGGATGTCATTGGATATCAAAGCTAATATGATACTGCGGACCTCACAGTTGTCCTCAAGCCACTTCTCGAAAGTGATAGGTTCTTCAGGAGGGCCCTTTCAGCAAGGCCGTTGGGAGTGGCTTGTCCAAGACATAGCCTTGGTTCTCAAAATCTGGAACAATCCTTAGATTTCACAGCCAGTTCGTGCCATTGAATTTATTAGTCTCCATTAACATGGTTAAAGGATTCTAAGACGTTTTCTAGACAATAGAAAAGTAAACAAAAATCAGCAAATGATTGTAATATTATGATTTAGTTTAAAGACTTGGTTTTTTGTCTTTAACTCTCCCACTATTTATATGAAAGCCCACCACTCTCAAGTGGGGTTTTGAGAGCAGCTTTTCGTAGTGGGCTTAGAATCCACAAGCGAATTTGCCATGCCCCGCTTTTATGATTCACCTAGTGAAAGCCTCGTGGGAGGTATCCAATACCATTCTCATCCCATGAGATTCACAAGATCATTCGCCTCACCTCTTCACATGATTCTGAGGACTCCAAGCGAATCATGTTGCTCAGTATTAAGCCCGGCCCATCAACCAAATCACATTTCATTCGTTGCCACCCACTACTCGTGAGACAGGGAAACAGTAAATATTTTCCTTTGTTCACAACAATGGTGCAGCCTTCCTCTATCCTAAATGTGACACGATAGTGAGACCACACTTTGGTATTGGTAGTTTCCTCACCACAGGACAGATAAAAATAATTTTGATCCAAGTTCTTTATGGGCCTAATATTTAACTCAATCCAACCAAGTGAGAGTAATTTTGGGTTAAAACCAAGACCTCAACACATGTAAACATTGCATGCATAAATATAAAGTATTAAATAAATGCATCACATGCAATGAAATCTAGCATAGCCATGATGGGTGATCAGAGCCCAACCTATGCGACCTACTAAGCCCGCAGTAACTCTATGGTCTGTCTAAGGTGGCCTACGCTACTACAAAGTAATATTACCCATCAATATATATATGGGCCGTATGATATCTCCATGGGCCACCTTCTCTGTGAGCTTCCTCCTTCGTGGGCCTTCTTCTCCATGGGTTTGCTCAAAGTGAAAAAATTTCACAAAAAATATCCTATACTACTCTCATTACAATTTGAATAAGAAACTCCAAATTGAAATCGAGGGGAGTACATTAGGAGGGAGATAGCAAGCCTTATTATTCGAAGACTAAAAACGAGGAGGGAGGAAAAAATAAAATAACAAGGGACACACGGCCCACCCAATAAAAATTGAAAGACATAGATGATGTCTGGGGCTCCATGATCATCTATTCACATTCATTCTCGCACATAATAACAATTAATCATGCTAGACAAGAAAATGAACATCCCAAAAATATCGTGATATCCAATATCACGACAAACAATTATATACAGAAAACAATAAGCTTAAAATTTACAACTTATATGGATGATTAAGCCTCGCGCATCCAATGCATGCAATTAAACCAAATTAATTAAATCAATTTAATTTTAGAAAAATCCAATTTTCTCCAAAACTACATTAGCAATAATCAATATTTTTCAGAAAATGTGCAAAAATTAAAAACTCTAATTTTTTGGATAAATGGCGAAAAACGGCCTAACCATCGGTCGTCAGCAGCAGCAGCAATGCAGTGGCCGTATTACCTGCACAGCGTGTGCGCGCACTGCCTTCCTGAGCGCACAGCGTGCGTAGGCTGTCGCCAGCGAGCGCTTGGCCGCGTGGACGTTGTGCATTGCCGGTCGATAGTGCACTGCTACAGTGCCGGTTTTTTTTTTATTTACCAGAAAATTCAATTTTCATAAAATACTTAAAATCATAAAAAATTGCAAATAAACCAAATAATTTTCTCATATGATTATTCAAGAATAAGCAGAAAACATATCATGCTTCAAAAGTAATAAAGAACATATTGTTATGGTTATTCACACAATACCATAGCCCCTACATCGAACTGGGCTCTGATACCACTTGAAAGGGCACCAGAAAGTGAGAGTGGATCAGTCCGAAAATGCGCAAGCGAAAGCGGTTAAAATAAATTGCGTAAATAAAATGAAATTGCAGGGAACAATTATTCCAAGGGGGATATCCTTGGAGTTTTTGGGTGTTCGATGTAAAATGTACAACAATAAAATTAACGTAGCTAATGGTTGAATGAAAACGAGCGGTACATAAATATAATCAAGAATTACCTTTGATTTGATTTATTTCGAACCTCGTTCATTTGATCCGTTCATGCAAGGCTTCAACGTAGAAGCCCTCTAAAGTTGCATCCAGATCACATCAGAACTTGAGATTCCTCAACTCAAATTTTTAGAAAAGAATTGAAGATAAAAACGCACCAACTGTGCATAAGATGGGGTTCCCCCGAGTGGAATGATTAGGGGAGAGGAAATTATTTTCTTGCATTGTTATGTATTCATTAGTTATTCCAAATAACTAATATACATATCTATACCTTGTATGGTTGCATTAGAACATGTCTAGGTTCATTTAACCATCCATAAGGTAATAAAATCCTATATTTCCAAAAGTGAATTCGTTAGTCAATAATTTCTTTTTTCAATAATTTCAATCAACTTAATTAATGGGCTTGGGCCGATTTTAACTAATTAAAATACCAGGCTCAATTAATTAAATCCAATTTAATTAAAGCCTACTTAATTAACTCAATCATATATTTAATCCAATTGAATATATGAGCCCAATAAGTCGTTATTAAACAATAATGGCAAATCCAATATAAATTAATCCAATCAATTTATCCTTGGGCGTATCTATTCAATGGATACCTCTAATATATAAGTAATCTAATTATTTACGAAATTAATTCCCAATTAATTTCTCGTCCCTTCTCGGTGTGACTCTTTAAGTTTACCTTTCAACTAGAGTTGGGCTAACGTAAAATTCTATTATTAATTAAATCCTATTTAATTAATAATTCTTGATCAACTCTTGATTAAGAAAGCCTGTCCCCATGGGCCTTCTAGCAATGATCCATGGCACAAGAGTTTAGATGAAAGTCCATGTGAACTTTTAGGCTCCCGAGTCCATACGGGTACAGTCCTTCCGTCTACCATCTCCCGGCCTTAGTCTAAGGTATGAAATTGGGCGTCGCTTCCCATCCTGGACTAGGCATTTATGCTTAATATTTGAGATCACGTTATACCAAATTGCTCAACCTAGGAACCTCTTCTTCCTATTCGATCAATGACAGTGGCCACAACTTTATAGAGCGTAGACGGTCTCCAAATGTACAGGATATACCTCTGTTATGTTTTGACAGGGGAAGGATCTTCTTCTTGGAACTCACCACCCTCGCTATATGCTTTGATTGCACTGGAAGAGACTTATGATGAACTATGTTTGGGACACAATCACCTTTCACACAAATCCAAGATACAGTCACGGCATGCACGTGACTGCCGTGATTCCTCAAGTCTGAGGATGATTCCCATACTATCGCAGTCGGGGACTCAAGTCATACCGACGAAGCCTCCAAGGCTTCCATATGATTATCTCCACGAATTAGTTCAGTCGATTCCACACCTAGTTAATTGAACCATTAAGATCGCATAGACGTCCTACGTCTTTTACTGATGAAACACGACACTCATCAAATGAATGCGAATCTTAATGCAAGTCTCGATAGGGCACTTCGATGCCCATTCTCGAGGTCCTCGACTTGGTACATTTCAGACCCAATCCTAAACAGTTAGTTTCATGACGGCCATCCAATGCGCAGTCCAACTATTGCATGATTGTTCAAGGTGCTCTGTGAGCTTTATTGTGATGTTTGAATGAAACGCAATCATAAATATAATGAGCACGACAAATTAAATGCCAATAGCAAATACTCATTTTATTCACTGAATAATATTACATGAAATTGAGTTATCGCCAGAATAGATTACAAGCATGCCAGTCCAATTGGCTTTCAGGTCACCTATTCTAACATATTTGGGTAGCGGTACTTTCCTTGGAGGCTTGGTCCATTAGTACAGGATTAGTCCTTGGACTTGAGGATTCATGGCAGTCGCATACATATGATGGCTATATCTGAGATCTGGCGAGAGATGACTATGTCGCCGATGTGGTCGTAATAAGCCTTGTCCAGTATAGTCGGAGTATGTAGTGAGGATAGTGGATTTCAAGATAGAATCCATCCCCTCTCAGTATATGATGGATATATCTCCTATGCGCTTTGAGATGTTTTAGATTTTCTAAGTCTATGGCCACAACGATTGGTTGAATAGAAAATGGCTTCTATTTGTTTAACAAAGTAAACACATCTCAAGTACTCAATATAGTTGCCTGGTCCAGGATGGGAACTGAAGCCCAATTCTATACCCTAGACTAGGGCTGGGAGATGGTCAATGGAAGGAGTATACCTGTACGAAACTCGAGAGCCTAAATGTTCACTCCAATATTTACCTAGTCTTTAGTATAGACCGTTGCTAGACGACCACCCATGGTGACGGACGTTTTCAATTAATGGTTAATTAAAAATAATTAATTAAATTAAATTAAGTTAATTATTTGTGTTGGAGACACTGCCCAAGTCTAGCTGACGGTGACCTAACGACTCGCACACAAATCACTATGGAATTGGTGGAATTAATTCGACAAGAAACGAACTAATTTAATTGGATAAATTAATTCAAGGAGAATATATAACTGATTGGATCATTTATTTAATAATCCATTTAATGGATGGATCAAGAATTAATTAATTTAATTAATTAATTTTGAGTTAACACCTTTAAATTAATTGGATTAATTTATTGAGTTTGGCTTAATTAATTGATTGGATCAATTAATTACTATTTGGACTTAGATTTATTTATTTGGATTGAATGAATCTTTGAACTTTGTTGTGCAAAAATAAATTTGTCCAATAGATTTTGGTTGGGCTTGATTTAATTCTCTTTTTTGTTCTATATTGAACTAGTATTAGTTTGGAGTTGTTTTTATTCTTGTCTTTGTTCTGTCTAGCAATAGAATCAGAACTATATTTATTCCTTAGTGTGGTGTGAACAAATTGGAGGGTTTCTAATTTGGATCCTAAACTGAACGGAGGAGGAACGAAAATGAAAACAACGCACGTTGCTTCTCATCTATAGAAACAAAAGGTAAAGTTATATGTTGTATTTTTATGCTTATGTTTCATCCTTTAGCCACATGTCTAGCATGCTTATGTATTTGTTATTATGCTTTTGACAAACACCAAACGCCCAGAAATTTCAAAGGGAACACCGCTTTGAAGCATTTTAATCTTTTTTATTTCACGCTTCTTTCGCGTTCCCTGGCCTTACCGATTCTTTCAAGCCGGGGACTCAAGTCATACCGACCAAGCCTGTAAGGCTTCCATATATGATCCTCGTGAGTCAGTTTAGTTAGTTGACCACCTTGTCAACTAACCCACTGAAATTGTATAAACGTCCAACGTCTTGGCCGATGAAACGTGGAACTCATCAAATGAATGCAATACTCAGTGCAAGTCCTAATAGGACTCTCGATGTCCAATCTCGAGATCCTCGACTTGGAACGTTTCATACCCACCTTCAAAAATTAGTTTTATAACCGCCATCCAATGTGCAGCCCAACTACACGGGTTATTAAGTGGTCTGTGGACATCTATTGTAACGTCAGAGTAGTGCTTATCGTAATTTAGTAAGTACAATAGACACATGCGCCGAAGATGAATACTTACCATATACATCGCGACAATATTGCTTAAATAAAAATTCCTTTAATGGTTCTCAAAATCGCCAATCAAATTGATTTTGGTCACCTATTCTAATAATTTACCACTTGACCTTAAAGTCAATTACTCATGTTTTCAGATTATTATGATCATGACCAATCTACGATACCGACTAGGTCTTATGGGTCTACTATAGTTTCTACCGATGTCCTGTAGTCCAATCGCACATCACATCTTCCTATCATCACTCCAAGCAGATGTTGGTGTCTATGATTTTTCCTTGGATCTGTGATGAGATCTCAAGCCTTTTACTTTGTGCAATAGCCTAGTTGTCATCCTCCAAGGTGACTACTAGCGTGGCTATGCTAGGTAGCACACCCAACAATCAGGTGTTGCTTTCCAATCCTAACTCTTTTTCAATATAACTTTTAAAGTTTCCGTATATTCAATTTTTCGTTGTGAGCTTCCTTGTGGTATTCCGCTTGGAACCTTTCCAATATTACCACATTCATCATTAAGGTTTGAATGTATTCTTGTTTTGACATTAAGTATTATTCATATGATACTGGAAGCTACTAGCGCTATAGCTTGCCAGAATCAATTCTGCATTAATGTGCGTTAAGAGCACTTTTTTAATCCTTATTCATGTATTAAATATAGCCCTTCAACAGCGATCTCTTGCCTCTTCGGTGCACAATCGATATTCGTTGTTATACTTAAAAAGCACAAGCAACATCGGGCTTAGTGCAGCGAACAACATTCCCATGCTGCTTACAACAAAGACATAGGGGATGTCAAACATCTAAGCTCCTCATCAGTCTATGATGACCGAATCTTGGATAGCTTATCCTTAGATAGGAATCCAATTTCTATATGGAGAATTTTATGAATAAAATTCGTATTTTAGAGTTACATAACATCCTTCTATTATTCCAAATGATCAAAGATGTTTTGAACATCTAAAACACTAGGAACACAATTAAGCTCTCACTAACCTTCCACCTTGTTTTTGGTCGAGTCATGTACCTCATGAACTTTTCAGAACAAGTATTCTAGATGCAGGATGTTCAAACCTAGTTTGAACTCTATAGCATATTTTATGTCTCCAAGCCATTTATTTGGATCGATGTCTTATATCGCTTTTTCTTATCCGGTCAGATTCAGAAACTCGTATCTTTCATGACGAACTTAGATATAGTTTTGATTATTGATTGTCCTTTAGAGAACATAGATATGGTCGGTGAAGTTTTGATTTCTAACAATGTTTCCAGTATTCCGTGACGAACCTATATAAATTAGACTCCAATTCTAACTTTCCTCCCACTAGTCCTTTGACGTGTGTAGAATAATTCCTCATACTCAAGACTTTTCTAGGACACAGGTTTGCCAATCCATATCAAATATGGTGTCTGGATGCGATTTAAGAAAACGCCAGGTTTTGCAACTGGACGATTTCTTTTTGTAATCCACATCCAAACGGCCCAACTAATTCAGTGAAGCACCGATCGAACCACATCCAAACAAGGTTCTATTTCTTCCTTTTCAGAGACAGTTCAACATTGTCTCTTTCGGAAGAATTTCACTGAATGAGAATTCCATTCTCATTTTCGTACATTTCAAGAACTCCCACTAAATACACACCAGCACGATCCCATCGAAGGGTTTGCCTCCATAACCAGTTTGGTTCTGCAGCTCAAGTCTAATTTTTTCGAACTTCTCAGAAGTCCTTAAACTTATGAACTCTCTACTGGTATTTGTGTATTTAGTAACTTACAGATGTCTATTTTCGATCTAATCTAATAGATCATTTTTTATAAGCATTCTTTGTCCCACAAAGTGCTTCATGGCTTTCATCCTTCTTAGGAAGGATTCATAAGTTAGTAAACTCAAATCATCTATTGCTAGACTCTTTGAATCCACCAACCAATTTATCCTTACTAGAGGGATATGGCCTAGCTCAATCATGTCATTCTTTGTAAGTTATGTTCTTAACCACCCGTCATTTGTTTTGAACATGCATAATCCAATTGTGCAGTATGAAAATTTAATAACTCAGCAGACTTGAAAGAATCTTTTATTGATCAGGCTTGCAGTCTAATTTGTCTGTCAATTGACTAACAACTTGATCACGTCGGGTTACATAATCATAGACTATTTCAACATGAATACTAACAGCTAAGTTTACTTAGTCTTATTGCTTTTAAAGTAATGGCCCAGCCAGTCCTTAGCTTTAATACTACTTGACTTAGGGTTCTATTCCTTTTCATTTCCACAAACCATTTGCAGAAAAATGCGTTTCTAGAGCAAGTGTCCAACACTTGGGAATAAGAACAGTAATCATGTTTGCTCAACAAATGCCATAGTTGGGTGAAGAGGAGTTGACGACACTCCCTCTTCCAATGTCCTTTGGCAATTTCATGCAAACATCATAAGTAAATTTTGACTGTCGAACCGTTATTCCATTTTTCCTTTTACCCTCGCTCATCAAGGTGACAAGAGCGTTGAAGGCGCTTGCAGGGGCTGACTCAACTTCATCTGTCTTTCTCATTCAGCGTCCGGCACCCTTGCCTTTAACTTTTGAGATTGAAGCCTCCAAATCCAATACGGATGGCGCAGATTCTTCATCATTGCCTCGTATTGGTCCAATGATTTATCAACTCATGAAATGGTCATCTCAAGCTCATTTAGAGTTTATGACAAATAGGTCGGAGGAGGGATGAAGGGACCTGAAGGATCACGGCAAAGTACATCTCCTTTTGATTTCAACATTGAGGTTACCGAGCTCTTTCACAAGAGATAACATCTCAACCCCATGTTTATGTATTGAGGATCCTGAGTCATCTTGGCTTGAAAAGTGCTTCCATCGCGGCATATTCAATGTGCTGGTTCGACGCCGCATAAAATGATTTATGTGGAGCATTTATTGCCAACAACGCCCATCTTGTCATACCGCTCATGAATAAGAGAAGCAGGTGTGACGCTGTCGACCTTGCGATTGTCCTTACGCCTTAATCCTGAACGTCACACGTTCCTTAAGGAAGGATTCCTTTCACAAGTTCAATGGAAGTGGCTTTTCCATGGCACAAGTCTAGGTTCAGAAATCGAGGATAATCCTCCGATTTTCCGCAGTCAATATCAATTGATTGTGTTTCATTTAAATAAATCTCAAAATAAAGAAAATTAGAAAACAGTATCCTAGACATGTATTCTAGACGCAAAGCAGAAACAACAAGTAGATTATAGCAATAATGAGTTGAGTTAAGACTCGATTTTTAGTCGGTAACTTCTCTCACTATTTCGACAAAAGCCCACCACTCACAATTGGGGTTTCGGAAAATCCTTTCCTAGTAGGCTTCGAATCCACAAGCGAATGTACCATGCCCCACTTCTAGAATTCACATGGCAAAAGCCTCATGGGAGGTATCCAATATCATTCTCATCCAATGAGATTCCCAAGATCTTTTGCTTCACCTCCTCACATGATCCCGATGACTCCAAGCAAATCATGCTACTCGGTTTTTAGCCCGACCCATCAATCAAATCATACATGAATTTTCACCCCCCACGACTCGTGAGACAGGAAAACAACTAGCGTATTCCTTTGTTCATAACAATAATGTAGCTTCCCTACTATTCCAAATGTGCCACGACATGTGAGATCATATTTGTTGATATTGCTATGGATGGAAGGCCTGGATAGAATGAAATACCATTTCGATCCAAGTCCATTTATGGACTTAATATTTGTTTAGTGTTAGGCTCAACCCATAAATCAAATTACACCACAACTGTCGCCCCCCACAACTTGTGAGACAGGAAAACATTGAGCGTGTTCCTTTGTTCACAATAATGATGCAACTTGCCTCTAGTCCAAATGTGCCACGACTCATGAGACCATACTTGGGTGGTGGCAAATTTCTCACCATATTATTGTGGATGGAAACCTTAGAAATATCATATCATTTTGATCCAAGTCCATTTATGGCCCCTAACACTTCAACTTGGTCCAACCAAGTGAGAGTTAATTATGAGTGGTTTGACCGAGACCACATCACATATAAATATTGAATGCATGATATCAAATATTAAAGCATTAAAAAAATGTATCGCATGCAAGAAAACCTAGCATGACCCTGTTGGATGATCACGAGCCTAACCAATGCGACCCACTGCGCCCGTAGTGAGTCTATGGTAGCCCTATGCTATTACAAAAGTAATTTACCCATCAACATATAGATGGAACTTGTGATATCTCCATGGACCGCCTTCTCCATTGGCCTCATCCTCCGTGGGCCTTCTTCTCCATGGAGCTTCTTTTCCATGGGCTTGCTTAAAATAAAAAACCTCACAAAAAATATCTTATAATACTCCTATTACAATTGAATAAGAAATCATGATCAGAAGTTGGGGGGAGTACATTAGAAGGGACATAGCAAGCCTTATTATTCCAAGGCTAAAAACGAGGAGGATGGAGAAAATTAAATCACAAGGGCATACGGACGCACCCGAAAAAAATTAAAAGACATACATGCGGTCTAGGGCTCCGTGATCATGCATTCACATTCATTCTAGACCATAATAACAATGAATCATGCTAGACAGGAAATGAACATCACAAAAATATCGCGATATCCAATATCACGACAAATAATTATTTATAGAAAACATTAAGCTTAAAATTTACAACTCAAGTGGATGATCAAGCCTCGTGCATCCAATGTACGCAAATAAACGAAATTAATTAATTAAGTCTCGTGCATCCAACACACACAAATAAGCCAAATTAATTAATTAAGCCTCATGCATCCACTGCATGCAAATAAACTAAATTAATTAATTAAGCCTCGTGTGTCCAATGCACGCAAATAAGTCAAATTAATTAATTAAGCCTCGTGCATCCAATTCATGCAAATAAGCGAAATTAATTAAAGAAATTTAATTCTAGAAAAAAATTAATTTTGTCCAATTTTACAGAAAAATGGCCCAGCCGTCGGCTGTAAGTAACAGCAGCAGCGCAGCGGCCGCACAGCAGGCCGCGCATGCGCGCCTGGTCATACTGCCTGCGCCAGTGCAGGATCTAGCCCACTAGCGCCTGGTTGCGCACACGCTGTGCACTGTTGGTCGGCTGTGCACTGTTACAGTGCCTATTTTTTTTTATTTCCAAAACCTAATTTGAAATTGAAACAAGTATTTTATTAATCCAGTTTTCATAAAATAGTTAAAATCATCCAAAAATGCAAAAATTAAATAAATTCATTTTTCAAAAATAAGCAAAAAATATGTCATACTTCAAAAGCATGAAAGAAAATATTATCATGCTTATTCAAACACAACCATAGCTCCTATTTCAAGTCCGACTCTGATACCACTTGAAAGGACATCACGAGGTGCGAGTGGATCGATCCGAGAACGCGCAAGCGGAAGCGGTTATAATAAAAATGTGTAAATTAAAATGAGATAGTTCCTAGTGGTGTACCCTTGGAGTTCCCGGATGTTCGATGTAGTTACTACTAATAAACGACATAAAATTAAATGGGGCTAATGGTTGAATGAAATATGAGAGGTACTAGAACGTAAATCAAGAATTACCACTTTCTTTGATTTACTTCGAACCACCTTCTTTTTGGTCCGTTCACGCAAGGCTTCAACATAGAATCCTTTTAAAGTTGCGTCCACACCACACCGGAATTGGGATCTCTCAATTCTCTTTGCTAGAAGAAAATTAGAGAGAAAAATACACACCAAGTGTGTGTGCAAGAGCGGAATAGGATGTAGGAAATTATTTTTCTTGCTCTAATATGTATTCATTCATTAGTTATTCCAAATGACTAACATACATATATAAACCTTGAATGGATGCATTAAAATAAGTTTAGGTTCATTTTAACCATCCATAAGGTAATAAAACTCTTTATTCCAAATAAAGGATAACTAACATAGCATTTTCCAAAAGTGATTTTGTTAGTCAATAATTTTCTTTTTCAATAATTTCCACCAACTTAATTCATGGGCTTGAGCTGATTTTAATAAATTAAAATTCAAGACTCAATTTATTAAATCTAATTTAATTAAAGCCCACATAATTAAGTCCATCATATACTTAATCTAATTAAATATATGAGCCCAATAAACCTTTATTAAATAATAACTCCAACTTATTAAATAATAAGGTCAAGCCCAATATAAATTAATCCAATCAATTTATCCTTAGGCTTATCCATACAATAGATCCCTCTCATATATAAGTAATCCAATTATTTATGGAATTCATTGTCAATTAATTCCTCATCCCTTTTCGGTGATTTGTGTATGACTTTTCAGGTTCACATTTTAGCTAGACTTGGGGTAGTATCCAACACTATTATTAATTAATTAATTAAATTTAATTAAAAATTCTTGATCAACCCTTGCTCAAGAATGCCTATCACCATGGGTGGCCGTCTAGCAATGGTCCATGGCACTAGAGACTAGGCGAAAATCCATGTGAACTTCTCCCCAGTCCATACGGGTACAGTCCTTCAATCTACCATCTCCCGACCTTAGTCTACAGTATGGAATTGGGCGTCGGTTCCCATCCTGGACTAGGTCTCTATGCTTAATACTTGAGATTGTGTTATGCCAAAATGCTCGACATAGGAACCTCTTCTTCCTAGTCGATCAATGACTGTCACCACAATTTTATAGAGCATAGATGCATCTCCAAGTGCCTAAGAGATACCTCTGTTACGTTTTGATAGGGGATGGATCCCCTTCTTGGAACTCACCGTCCTCCTTACATACTTTGACTACACTAGACAAAACTTATGATGACCATGTCTGAGACACGATCATCTCTCGCTCAAATCTAAGATACAGTAATCGCATGCACGTGACTGTCGTGATTTCTTAAATCTTAGGATTATTCCCATACTATCGGAGCCGGGGACTTAGGTCATACCGACCAAGCCTATAAGGCTTCCATATGACGATCCCTGCGAGTCAATTCAGTTGATTAAACACCTAGCCAATCGATCCATTAAGACCGCATAGATGTCCCACGTCTGTCGTCGATGAAACACGACATTTATCAAATGAATGTGACTCTTAATGCAAGACTCAATAGGACTCTTGATGCCCAGTCTCGAGGTCCTTGACATGGAACATTTTAGACGCAACCCTAAACAGTTGGTTTCATGATCGCCATCCAATGCACAGTCTGTAGGCAATTGTTGTGACGTTCAAGCAGTGCTTGACGTAATTTTGTAAGCTCAACAAATAAGTGTGCCGATGATGAATTCTTACCAAATTCACCGGGACAACATTTCTTAAGCTTAAAAAGATTGCTTGAATGATTCTCAAAACTACCACTCCAATTGGCTTTTGCTCACCCATTCCAACAACAATCACGTCCCACACAAATCTAAGATACCGTCAATATATGCATGTGATTGCCGTGACTCCTCATGTCTGAGGACTACTCCCATATTACCGAAGCAGGGGATTCGAGTCATATCGATCAAGCCTCCAAGGCTTCCATATGACGAGCGCCTCAAGTTAGTTAAAAAGATTTGACACCTAGCCAATCGACCCACATCTATCGTCGATGAAATGCGACACTCTCAAATGAATGCAACTCTTAATGCAAGTCTACGTAGGACACTCGATGCCCATTCTCGAGGTCCTCGACTTGGAACATTTCAGACCCAACCGTTGGCTGTTCATTTCATGACCACCATCCAATGCGCAATCTAATTGTTGCACGATTCTCAAAGTGATCTGTCGGCTTTGTTGTGATCTCCAAAAGAAATGCAATTATATACAATGAGCACAACAAAGAAAATGCCAATAACTAATACTCATTTATTCACTAAATAATATTACAAGTACGCCAATCTAATTGGGTTCCAGGGTACCTATTCCAGCAATATCCCACTTGACATAAAGTAATCACCCATCGACCTCAAACCCATCTTATGCAGATGTTGAGGATGGGCGATTTGCAATATCAGCTTGGTAAGTGGATCCGTTGTGTTTTCTCCTGAGCTAACTCGATCCATCCTCACGTCACCTAATCTCACCATCTTTCTAAGTAGATGGTAGTGTGTAAGGATGTGTTTAGCACGGTAATGAGATATCGGCGTCTTTGCTTGTGCTATCGCCCCGTTGCTATGGCAGAAGATAACTACGGGCTTAGCAATGCTAGGCACCACACCCAACACTTGGATGTAGTTTTTCATCCAAACCGCTTCCGTAGCTGCTTCAAAATTCAGCTTCCACGGTGGAATCCACTGTGATATCCTGCTTGGAACATGTCCAGACAACCAAGCCACCATTCAGCTGAATACTAAACCTGATTAAGACTTGGTATCATCATTGTCCGAATGGAAGTTAGCGTCGCTATAACCTTCTAGTATCAATTCTCTATAACCGTAAATAAAGAACATAACTTTAGTCCTCTTCCGGTACTTAAGTATTGTCTTGACTACGTTCCAGTGCGCTTCCCCGCCGCATGCCTAATATCTGCTTGTCATGCTCAAAGCGTTCTTGACATCAGGCTTGGTGCACTAGACAACATACTGAATGCTTTCTAAAGCTAAAGCATATGGGATGTCTGACATCCTTTTAAGTTCCTCACAATCTTGGGAGACTGCTTCTTGGATATCTTAATCCCATGCCTCATTGAAAGGAATCTTCGTTTTGAGTTCTCCACTTTGAATCTCTTCAAGATTGTCTCAATATACGATGATTGGGTCAATCCTAAGATCATGAAACCAAGGATGTAAGAGGCCTCACGCATATCCTTCATGGAAAATTGTGTGGACAACCATGCTTTAATATCGCCCAACATCTTGACATCATTCCCAATAAGCAAATATCATCTACATAAAGCACAAGGTACACAACCGTGATCCCACTGATCTTCTTGTACACATAAGCATCAAAGTCATTTTTTATGAAACCATAACCTAGTATAACTTCACCAAAACACGTGTTGCAGCTTTGGGAAGCTTGTTTCAGGCCATAGATGGACCTTTGGAGACGACAGACCTTCTGTTCGTCTCCACCAGTAGTGAAACCCTCCGGCTGATCAATGTAGATCTCTTCCTGAACGAAATCGTTGAGAAATGTCGTTTTCACGTCCATCTGCCATATGTCGTAGTCATACCATGCTGCTATGGAAAGCAGAATCTGAATGAACTTGGCCATGCCTGCGGCGAATAGGTTTCCTCAAAATCAACCATGGGTCTTTGAGTATATCCGTTAGCCATGAGCCAGTCCTTGAAGGTTGTAACCTCCCAGTTAGCTCCAAGCTTATGTTTGTAGACCCATTTGCATCCAACAGGTTTAACACCTTCAGGTGGGTCTACGAGGGTCCAAACTTGATTTGAACCCATCAAGTCCATTTCGGATCTCATGGCCTCAAGCCACATATCCGAATTGATATCTAACATCGCTTCTCTGCATGTCTCTCTGTATGTCTTTTGATCATTATCCAATTGACTAGTTGCTCCCAAGAATCCATACCTATTAGGCGATTGTGATTTCCTGGTTTACCTACGGAGGACTAGAACACTATCAGTGAAAACTCTAGGTTCAAATGATGTTCCATCATTCTACGGAGGTGTCTCACTTGTTTCCTCAAGTAGCACTTCATCACGTCGGCTATCTGCATGAAAACCCTTTCCCAAGAACACTGCGTTTCTCGAGACAAACACCTTTTGCTCGGACGGAACACATAAGTAATATCTCGTAGTTTCTTTCAGATATCCGACAAACCTGCACAAACTAGACCCTGAATCTAGTTTGTCTCCCACTAGCCTCTTGACTTATGCATGACTACCCTACACTTCCAAGTACTTATAGGAAGCAGGCTTGCCATGCCATATCTCATAGGGCGTCTGGGGCACCGCCTTAGATGGCGCCATGTCAAGAAATTTGACCGCCATCTAAAGAGCATGAACCCAAAATGAGGGGGCAATTTTGTAAAACTCATCATAGATTGAATCATGTCTAACAGGGTTCGATTACTCCTTTAATCCATGCCATTAAGTTGTTGTGTTTCAGGTTAAAAGAATCAGTATGGCCCGGAACTGCGGCGGAAGCATGAAATAAAAAATTAAAAGGTTAAAAGGGGTGTTCCCTTTGAAATTCCTAGGCGTCGGTGTTTATCAGAAGTATAATAACAAAAATATAAATATGCTAGACAAGTGGCTAGAGGATGAAACAAAAAATATAGAAACAAAATATGAAACTTTCCCTTTTCATTTCATAGTTGAGCAGCAACGTGAGTTATTCTCTTTACATTCTCCCATTATATTCACTTAAGAATTCAAACTAGAAATCCTCTAAGGTGTCCCCATCACAAAATGAAATAGATATAGTTCTTTTTCTTTTGCTAGATAGAACAAAGAACAAGATGAAAAACAACTCCAAAACTAACACTATTGTTTAGTGCTTTTGGATTGTTTTATGTTCTAACATGAATCCAATTCAATATAGAGCAAAAAGGAGAATATTTTTTAGAGAGAAAAGATCAAATTTCGTGGCCATGGTATGGTTATGTGGGATATGCATTTAGTTTTGTATATCTAATATAATTGAATTCAAAATTCAATAACTATCAAGTTTGCTTTCAAGGCATCCTATACACACATATGCATATAACCTTCAACCATGATGAAATAACCACTCCATCATATACACCATGGTGAGGAGTTTCAACTCCTTCTTAACTTGCTCCAACCTCCCTCAAATGGACTGCAATTATACCCCGGGCTTGATTTAATTTAATCAAATTAATGCAAGTCCAACCAAAGTCAATTGGACAATAATTAATTAAATTAATTTTAGCCTAACAAAGTCCAAACATTCATTTCATCCAATTAACTAAATCTAAGCCCAAACACTAATTAATTGATTCAAACAATTAATTAAGTCAAACCTAATAAATTAATCCAATTCAGCAACTGTTAAAGTTACGATACATTTGACTTCCATGGTGAAAACCATTGTGGCATCCGTCTTGAAACCATTGCAAGCCACCAAATCATCATCAAGTCTGAATGTACATTCAAATTGAGACTAGACTATTCACATATAACTGGATGCTAGTATCGCCATAGCCTTCCAAAATCAACTCTCCATTGACTTGCATCAAGAATGCTTCTTTAATCCTTATTAACATACTAAACAGTAATCTTGACTTCTATGCAGTGACTTCTCGATACACTCCCGATATCCATTGGTATGCTCAAAGCACAGGCAACATTCGGCCCTCGTGTATCGGGCCATATACCCATATTGTCAACAGCAAAAGACATAGGGGATGTCAACACATATTTCTAAGCTCCTCATCAGTCCTCGAAGACTGAGTGTTGGATACCTTAACCCTATGATAAGGGAAAGAGTCCATTCCTTCATGGAGAATTGCATGAATAATTTTTGTGCTTCAGTGTTTCCCAACATCTTCGCATCATTCCAAATAAGTTAGACATTCACACGTGAAACATTAGGAACACAACTAAGCTCCCACTTACCTTCCAACTCATTCTCAAACTAAGTCACGCCCTGTATAACTGTATCTAAATCAATATTTCAGATACAGGAAGTTCCAAACCCAGTTTGTACTCCATGTCGAATCTCATGGCTCCAAGCCATCCATCCAACCCAATGTCCTACATCGCTTCTACTTATGTCTTTGGATCATAATCTAATTGACTGGTCAGACTCAGAAACCTGTACCTATTAGGTAACCATGGTGTTCTAGTCATCCCTCAGGAGGCTGGATTATAGTGAATTAGTGGAAGAATTCGATTATAAATGATATTTGTTACATTTGACTGAAGGAGCTACTCCTCACGTCAGTTATCCAACAAAATCCAATTTCCCTTAGGATAACAAATGAACCTGTATAAACCTAGCTTGCCTCCCACTAGTTCCTTATTGTATGCAGGACCATCCTATATACTAAGTATGTTGTGAAAATAGGCTTGCCATGCCATATGGGCCAAGGTTGTTTAGTATAACAACAATTGAATTGTGGCACTCCAAAGAAGAACTCCACTGAGTGAGAATTCCATTCTCGTCAAATACTTGAAGAACCCCCACTAAACACACAGTACCTCGATCCAATCGAAGGATTTAATTTTGCAACCAGTTTAGTTCTCCACTTCAAGTCTAATTCTCCGAACCTTCCAAAGGCCCTTAGACTTGTGAATCCCCTTCTACCTCTGTGTATTCAATAACTCATAGATGTCTAATTGGATCCCATCCAATATACCATTGGCAACCACACTTTGTCCTACAATGTGATTCTCGGTCCTCATTTTGCTCAGGAAGGACTTGCAAGCTTGTAGACTAAACTTGTCTATTTCTAAACTTGTTGAATTAACCAACTTTCATATCCTAAATAAACGTGACCTAGCTTTGCATGCTAGATCTGTAAGTTTATCTTGTTCATCCAATTTCACCATTTGTTTTCAGCGCTCATAATCCAATTACGAGATACTGTTGAAATAATTACATAAACAACCTAGCAGACAAGAATAATCATTCTTTCTCAAATGAAATAACCATCATTGATCAAAATCATGTCATCCAAATTGTCCAACAATGGAAAAACATAATTTGATCATGCTAGGTTGCATAGTTTTATCGTATCAACTTTATCCTAACATGATCACTAATAGCAAGTCAATCTAGTCCTTTAACCACAGTAGCAACAGCCTACCCACTGCTAAGTTTCAAGACCGTTTGTCTCAGCCTTTTACTCCTTTTCACCACTTGCAAACCATTTACGGGTATGAGCTTTACAGCTGGTATCCAATACCCAAGAAGTGTAGTAGTAGTTAAGTTAAGGCTCAATAATAAATTATACCTTGATTATAGAGGACTTTGGAACACTCCCTCTTTTATTTTTCATGGAAATTACTGAAAACATCTTTTGTAATTTATAACTGCCAAACCGCCTTCTTTTTCCCTTTGCCCATTCCCAGTTGGGCAACAAGAGTGCTCTGAGCACTTCCAATAGCTGATTCTATCTTACCCTTCTTCCTCCTCCAGCGTCTGGCCCCTTTGCCTTTCACTTCTGAGGTCGAAGCCTCCCCTACCAATACCAACGACATAGACTTTTTAATCGTTACCTCATACTGGACCAACATGTTTATCAAATCATGAAGGTCTTTGTCAACCCCATTCATGTTATTTTTCACGATAAACGAGTCAAAGGAGCGAGGGAGAGACTGAAGCATCTCTTTTTCAAGATTAGCCTTAAGGTCCTTAAGCTTCTCCACAAAGCATAGCATCTTAACCCCATGCTCATGTACAGAAGATCGTTCAATCATCTTGGCACCGAAAATACTTTTATCACAGTATATCCAATATGTACGTCTTAAACGGCATAAACCTGGGTCATGTGGAGCATTATCGATTGGACATCATCATGCTTATCATATTGTTTTTGGATATCATTGGTCATTGATGCCAGTACGATACTGCGAACCTTCTAGTTGTCCTCATGCTACTCTCGAACGTCAAACATTCTTCGCATGTGGACCCTTCCGGTAAAGCTTGGGAAGAGACCTATCCAGAACATATGACTGGTTCTCAAAATTTGGATCAATCCTAAGATTTCGCAGTCAGTCATTGTAGTTTGTTCCATTAAATTTATTAACTTCAAGAATTGCGGTGAGTCGATTCTTAGACATCTACATCAAATGTAAATAGAAATTTAGTAGATTACTGTAAGATTAAATATCATGTTTAAGACTTGGTTTTCAATCATTAACCCGTCCCACTATTTCTTCAAAAAGCCCACCACTCTCAAGTGGGGTTTTCAGGAAATAATTTCCTAGTGGGCTTGGAGAACGCAATTCTCCATGCCCCGTTTTTACGATTCACATGGAAAAAGACTTTATGGGAGGTAACTTTTACCATTCTAATCCAATGAGACCTCCAAGTTATTTTGCCTCGCCTCTTTACGTGATTTCAAGGACTCCAAGCAAATCTCGCAACTCAGTGTTAGGCCCAACCATCAACCAAACAAATATCTTAACTGTTGGCCCCCACGATTCGTGAGAAAGGGAAATAGGAGTATATTCCATTCGTTCACAACAATAGTACAGCTTACTTCCATTTCAAACTTGCCACTACTCGTGAGACCACGAATAGGTGAAAGTAGCATCCACACCATATTGTTATGGATGGATGGCTTGAATTTAATCAAATTATTTGAATTTTAATTCATTATAAGCCTAATATTTATCTTGGACCATCCAAGTGAGTTAAGTTTCTTATAACCGAGACCTCATCATTATAAAATTTTTGCATGTATTAGCTTTAATCATTAAGTATAAACAGATGCATTACAAACATATCATACTTCAAATATTAAAAGACGCACTACATGCAAAAACAAGCCTAGCACATCCCTGTTCGATGATCACAAGCCCAATCCTAAGTGACCCACTGAGCCCGCAGTGAGTCTATGGTGAATTTAGGGTGTGACCTAACTATTACAAAATAGTAACCCATTATCATTCTAATGAGCCTTCCTGTTTGTTCATTTTCATCGTGAGCTCCGTCCAACAGGCCTAGGCCTCCATCTCCTTGGAAGCTTACAATCCTAACGAAAGATGGGGGAGTACGAAAGCAGGGAGAAAGTAAGCCTTATTATTTCAAAGCTAAAAACGAAAGATGGAATTTAAACGAAGAGGTACGCAGGCCTCACCCAACATAAAAGTAAACCATGCATCTGGCCAATGGGCTTTGTGATCATCCCAGTTGTTTATCCAATAAATAATAATTAACACGTTCATATAAAATAAAAACATGTTAAACGACTAAATACAATCCATGTATTTAACAATAGATATCCAATATAAAATACCAAAATCGTAATTAATTGCAGAAAATAACATACTAATAATGCAATTAAAAAATGGATATCAACCATACATCCAATGTACAATTGTTTTTGTTTGTTTGAAAACCACTTTCAAATTAATTTACGGCATAATTTAATTTTAGAAAAATCCAATTTCACTAAAATTAAAAATAGCCAAAATTAATAATTTCAAAAAATTACAAAAATCAGGAAAATTCAATTTATTGGGAAAAACGGGCTAACCGTTCAAAAAAACAGACGGTCGGGTACTGCAGGCCGCGGGCGCTGGCGCGCAGGCGCCCCTACCTACGTGCCAGCACGCACGCCAGTGGGCGTGCACGTACTGCTCCGTTTTTCAATTTTTTTTTTATTTCTGCAATTAGAAATTGAAATAAAACCATGCATTTTCAAAAAATGCATAGATATCCATAGCTTGAAAGCAAAATTAATACATATTTTCTAACCATATAATTATGCTTCAAAGCCATAAAACATTCTTTCCAAAAGCAAATTAATCACGTTCATCCTCAACACATAATAATATGTTAATTCTAAACAAGTGGCTAGAGGATAAAACAAAAGTATAGAAACAAAACATGATACTTTGCCTTTTTGTTTCTATGGTTGAGCAGCAACGTGCATTGTTCCCTTCATGTTCTCCCATTCCGATCACTTTAGGACGCAAATTAGAACCCCCTAATTTCTCCACACCATACTGTGGAATAAATATAGTTCTTTTTCTAATGCTAGATAGAACAAAGAACATGAAGAAAAATAACTCCATACAAATACTGTTGTTTAGTGCTTTTGGATTGTTTTATGTTCTTACTTGAATCAAATTTAATATGGAAGCAAAACAGAGAATACTTTGAGAGAGAAATTTAGCAAAATTTCGTGCCTTGTGTTATGGTTATGTTGCATATGCGTGTAGTTTTTTATATTGCATACAGTTGACTTCAAAATTCAATAACTATCAAGTTTGCCTCCAAAGCAACCTTTACATACACATGCATATAACCTCCAACCATGATGAAATAACCACTCCATCATATTCATCATGGTGAGGAGTTTCAACTCCTTCTTGACTTGCTCCAACCTCCCTCAAATGGGGTTGGACTTCGAGTATGGACAAGACTTGATTTAATCAAATTAAATTAAGCCTAACTAAAGTCCATTAAAAAATAATTAATTAAATTAATTTTAGCCCAACTAAGTCCAAAGATTTATTTAATCCAATTAAATAAATCTAACCCTAAACTCTAATTAATTGATCCAATCAATTAATTAAGACAAACCCAATAAATTAATTCAATTAATTTAAAGGTATTAAGTCCAAAATTAATTAATCCAATTAATTAATTCTTGAGCCATCCATCAAATAGATTATTAAATAAATGATCCAATCATTTATATATGTTCTCCTTGAATTAATTAAATCCAATTAAATTAATTCGTTTCTTCTCGAATTAATTCCAAATTAATTCCACGAATCCCATAGTGATTTGTATTGACTCTTTAGGTTCACCCTCAGCTGGACGTGGGCATTGTATCTAATACAAATAATTAATTAAATCTAATTTAATTAATTATTTTTAATTAACCATTAATCGAAAGCGCCAGTCACCATGGGTGGCCATCTAGTAATGGTCCATAGCACTAGAGCCAATGTGTATGTTGGCGTGAATATTTAGGCTCTCGAGTTCCATACAGGTATGGTCCTTCTATCGACCATCTCCCGGTCTTAGTCTAGGGCATGGAATTGGCATCGGTTCCTATCCTAGACCCGTAAACTACTGAGTGCTTGAGATGCGTTTGCTCCATTGATCGACAAAGGAAACCATTTCCTATTTAACCAATCGCTATGGCCATAAAATTAGAGAGTCTAAACCATCACAGAGCGTATAGGAGATATATCCATCATATATTGATAGGGAATGGATTCTATCTTGAAATCCACCGTCCTCACTACATACTTCGACTACACTGGACAAGACTTATAACGACCACATTGACGACACAGTCATCTCTCCCCAGATCCAAGTGATAGCCATCATATGCATGCAACTGCCATGTCTCCTCAAGTCCAAGGACTAATCCTGTATTATCAGAATCGTGAATTCAAGTCATACCAACCAAGCCTCCAAAGCTTTCATATGACGATTCCCCCGAGTTAGTTCAATCAGTTAACAACCTTGTCAACTAATCCACTAAAATGGCATAGATATCCCATGCCATTCGCCGATAAAATACGACACTCATACAATGAATACAATGCTTAGTGCAAGCCTCTATCGGACTCTCAATGCCCAATCTCGAGATCCTTGACTTGGAAAGTTTCAGACTAACCCTCGAAAGTTGGTTTCATAGCGGCCACTCAATGCGTAGCCCAACTAAATGGGTTATTCAATTGGTCTGTGGCCATTTGTTGTGATGTTAAAACACAGTTCAACGTAAATAGTAAGCATAGCAAACACATGTCACTGATGAATGCGTACTACATTCATCAAGATAATATCACATTTATAAAAATTGTTAAATTGTTCCCAAAATTGCCAATCCAATTGTCTTTCTAATCACGATTTCTAACACGTACTGCTCTTTCATACTTTTTTTAACCTCTCAATTGATTTTCTTTTTACAATGATAACTCTACTTTCCTGTCGTTATAGTCATTTCTTATCCCATAGAAATTCCTTAAAAAAACTTTTCTTAAAAAAAAAGTTTTCTCATCATCAAAGTAACTCTTTTACTAATTTTGTATTATTTTCAACACATCTTAATTATTTATACTTTGTTTATCATTTTTTGTGTCAATTTAGTACCTGTAAGCTGTCGTATTCTCCTAACATTACAACATAAGCATCGACTTCTCATGAAAAGCTTTATATGGGAACTATCATTGTATGCAAATTCTATTAGTGGTAAGTGATCATCCCAATTTTTCTGAACTCAATTGAACGAGCTCTTATCATATCTTCTAACATTTCAATTATTCTTTTAAACTTTCCATCAGTTTGAGGATGAAATACTATAGTGCAATGTAAGTTTTTTACCGAATGCCCTTTGTAATTTATTTTCAAGTACAAAGTAAGTCAAGGATCTCTATCAAATAATATATATATATATATATATATATATATATGCATGCATGTCATTCATTCTTACAATTCCAAAAATATAAAACTCAGCTCATTTATTAAAAGAATCACCTTGCCTCATAGGTGAAAAAAAAGTTTATTTGGTTAGTCTATCAACAATTATCCAAATAGCATTATTTTTTTAATGTATGTGGTACCTAATGATAAAGTTCATAGTAATCTTTTTCTATATTCATCTAGGTGTACAATAAAGTTTGAAGTTTACCTACTAGTGCGTCTAGTTATTAATATCTAAATTCATAATAGTCAACACCACACCTGTCTCCTCATCCTTTTTCATGTATCAAACAACTATATTTCAAAAGACTTCTTATCGGATTGACATCCCATATTCAACCGAACTTTAATATCTCCTCATCCTCAAAGTGACATGTACCTATATAATGAAGGACAAAATTTCTAGGTCAGTATTTCAATTGTAAAAAATCGTATACTAGTCGGCCGCCCCAACAATGATCTATGACAATTTAGAATTGACCAAACCCAAAGTCTCAAATTAGCATTTCCTCTATTGTGCTTATTGTATATGTTTACATTTCTTTTAAACAACAAAACAAAGCCCACAGACCACTATGACAATCGGGCAACAGTTGGACTGCGCATTGGATGGCGGTCATGAAATCAACTGCCAAGGGTTGGCTGGAATGTTCCAAGTCGGAGACCTCGAGAATAGGCATCGAGTGTCCAATAGAGACGTGCATTAAAAGTCGCATTCAATATATGAGTGTCTGATAACTCTGTAATTATCATGATTTTATAGCGATTTAATCTTTCTTTTTAAGCCAAAATATTCCTAATTATGTGATTTTATTGCATATTCAGCAAAAAAGAAAGATTACAAGGAAATTTCTGCAGAATTGACAAAGCGTGCCCACGCTTAGTGGAATAGTCAACTCAGGATAACGATAAGCACGAGCGATTTCCACAAGAGATAAAGGAATCAAGTGTTTAGATTTAGAAAGGATTCTTTAAAGCTTATCTTTTGTAATTTATTTACCTTTTTATAGTTTATCATGTATCTATCCCCCCACTACGTCTAGATTCGTAGGGGACTTTTATTATAAATAGGGGGGATCTCTTTATTAGAAGACATTGAGTTTTTATCTGAGAACTCCATAGAATTCTCGTTCATCTTTTCTCTTTTATTTTTATTTTACAGCCGGAATTAATGGAATTCCACTTTTTAGTGTGTTCTTCCATTAATATGTCCGGCTAAATTCCTTATTTTCTAGTTAAGGTATGGTGATTGTTTGATTCCCATTATGTTGTGAGATCTAATCTGCGTTCTACACTTGTCAAACAAATATTCATGTTATTGTCTGGGCTTTAATTACAAACGTCTGATTTATGAATGATTCGGCCGGTTGTTCATTATCAAGAAGGTTTACTTAGCTAATTGGACTTTATAAATCCGTGTAATTGTTTATTTAGTTCAATACTTAGTGGCAACGTAGCATGATTAGTTATGTCACAGTATTTAATTATGTTATGGGGAATGCATGATCTAGTTTAAACGAATTGTCCTCGTAGGAGTTTGTTCATTAGAATCAGGCCTTTCTAATTCTTAATGCTGTTAATAGATTAAATCTTGTGGACGTTCTCAAGGTTGTCTGTTAATTAGATATCTAGCCAACGGTAGTACCTTGGCTAACGAAAAGGTAAGGAAAGGTGAGGTTGTTAGATCGTACCAACGACCATAACTGGTTTATTTGTCCATACATGTGTTATTGTTGCATCAATGATCAACTCACAAGAATCAAGCATAATCCTAGCCTTAACCGGGAAATCTCTCTCTCATATCTCTATCAGGTATTTTTAATTATTTAGTTTTTGATCACTTCTATTTATCACAACCTTCCCCATTATTTTCTATTTTTCCAAAAGAAATTAACTTAAAACCAATCCTTGTGGATCGACCCTACTCCCACTTTCACAAGTGTAGTAGAAATTATTTTTGGTGACTTCGACACTCATCAAATTTTGGTGCCGTTGCCGGGGATTGGCGTTTTTAAGTATATTTCTTTATTTTCAGTCAATTGATTTTTATCACCATTGATGCCAAGGTCTTCTCGTACAGTTAAATTGGTATACGACCCTGAAATCAAAAAGACCGCACGAAGACTTCCGCTCCATACGAAGATGAAGAAAACATAACTTTGGAGTTTGAGGAATCCCTAAGCGAATCTGAAGAAGAGATAATGGATTTGATCCCTGAAAGATCAATCAATGACATGACGTCGCCCGATCTGAACCAGCAGCCACTGTGCATTGAATACCCCGATTTAAAGGTAGATTTTGAACTGAAATCTGGATTAATTCATTTACTTCCTACCTTCCGTGGTCTCGCAGGTGAAGGTACACATAAGCATCTGAAGGAATTCCATGTGGTATGCTCCGCAATGCGACCACAAGGCATAAGCGAGGAACAAGTCAAATTGAGAGCGTTCCCCTTCTCTCTCGCCGATCAAGCGAAAGATTGGTTGTATCTCCTACCTTCAGGATCCATTACAAGATGGAACGATCTCAAAAAGCAGTTTCTTGAGAAATATTTCCCTGCCTCAAGAGCCACAACAATCCGGAAGGAGATCAGCGCGATTCGACAATTCGCGGGAGAAAGTCTTTTTGAATATTGGGAAAGATTCAATCGACTAGTGCAAAGTTTCCCCCATCATCAAATCCCGAACCACCTGTTGATCCAGTATTTCTATGAAGGTCTATCAAATATGGATAGGAAACTGATAGATGCGGGAAGTGGCGGAGCACTGTTCGACAAAACCCCTACCGAGGCGCATAAACTAATCTTGATTATGGCGTCCAATACGCAACAATTTGGGGTTAGACACGATGATCCACCTAGGAAAAGCAACAAGGTAAGTAATCTTGAAGAACGTTTAAATCAACTAACAACTGTTGTTGAAAAAGTTGTTGCAGATACTTACCAACAAGTCAAAACGTGTGGTATTTGCACTTTAACGGGGCACGCTACCGACATGTGCCCAACTCTTCAAGAATCAACTACCAAACATGCCGACGCCGTAGGAGGATTCGCCGGACAACAACAGAGAAGATATGATCCTTTCTCCAACACATACAACCCCGGATGGAGGGACCGCCCGAATCTGAATTACGGCAACCAACACTTTCAAAAACCCCAATACCGACCACCTCCACAGCCTAACCCCACGCCTAACACATCTCTCAAAGACATGATGAAAGCACTAGTGACCAACACACAACAATTCCAGCAACAGACCCAGGCGAGGTTCCAACAATTCCAGCAACAGATCCAGGCAAGCATTCAAAATCTAGAATCTCAAATCAGTCAGTTGGCGTCGTCTGTTGGTAAGCTAGAGTCCCAAGGTAAGCTACCTTCTCAATCTGTCATTAACCTAGACAAAACGTTAGTGCTATTACGCTTCGTAGTGGAAAAGAATTGCAGGAACATGTGAACGAAGATGACACCAAACGTGGGCATGGTGTCAAAAGAAAGTTGGAAAAGGAAATTCAGGTCCAACAAGAACAAGCCAAACCCGAAGTGGACCATCCAAAGCCTTTGGTAACTAGAACGTCCTTCCCTGAAAGATTCACTAAGGTAAAGAAAGAAGAGGAAGAAAAAGAAATCCTTGAAACGTTCCGCAAAGTGGAGGTAAACATCCCGCTGCTCGATGCCATCAAGCAAATACCCCGATACGCGAAATTTCTCAAAGAATTGTGCACTAGCAAGGGTAAACTCAAGGGAAACGAATGGGTAAGTATGGGGGAGAACGTCTCCGCAATTCTCCAATGAAAATTACCCCCAAAATGCAATGATCCAGGTACGTTTTCTATCCCTTGCAAAATTGGAAAAATTGGAATAGAAAAAGCAATGTGTGATTTAGGTGCTTCTATCAATATTATGCCTCTTACTATATATGAATCTTTGAATGTTGGCCCATTGAAAAAAACGGGGGTCATTCTTCAACTTGCCGATCGTTCTGTAGTTTACCCCGAAGGAGTTCTTGAGGATGTACTTGTGCAAGTTAATGAATTGGTTTTTCCTGCTGATTTTTATGTGCTTGATATGAGGGGGGATATTTCTCCCAATTCGGCATCCATCTTGCTAGGAAGACCATTCCTTAAAACCTCAAAAACCAAAATTGATGTTGATGCCGGAATTCTCTCTATGGAATTTGATAATGAGGTTATGAGTTTTAAAATTGATGGCGCCATGAAATATTCTAATGATGTGCATTCTATTTTTCTCATTGATTCTATTGATCCTTTATTGCAAAAAAATGCTATGTTCAATGGTAGAGGAGCACTCAAGACAACAATTGCCAAAAGATCGAGTCGAAAAACTTACAAGAAAGAAGCCTTTCATGACAAAATAAGTTCAAGGAAGAAGTCATCCATGGACTGCCAAGTTCCCCTAAATCCACACCATCACCGGGTGCATTACATAGAAGAAGTGGATTTAGAGTGTCCAACTTATTCGAGTTGAGGCACAGCAATGTCTAGCCAAAGACATTAAAGAAAAGCGCTGCATGGGAGGCAACCCATGAATTTCTATCCCTTCTCTTTTTCATTTCATTTTATTTTAGTTTTAGTGTTTTTATTCAAGCTTTGCGATGCGTGCCACGCTCAATGAAACATCCAAATCTGTTTGGACGCTCAAATTGGACAGATTTGAAGTTTTCACTAAGCGTGCCCACACTTAGTCGATCTTTCAAAACTGTTTAACTCACTTCACCAAAACAGATTTGGAGCTTCCACTAAGCGTTCCCACGCTTAGTCGATCCTTCAAAACTGTTTTAACTCACTTCACCAAAATAGATTTGGAGTTTCCACTAAGCGTGCCCACGCTTAGTCGCACTTTGTAGGCTGTTATTTCACTTCATTTACCTTCATTTATTTATTTTTTTTATTTTTATTATTTTTATTTTTATTTATATTTATGATAAAAAAATCAAAAATTCAAAAAATCAAAATGAAGAAGGAAATCAGTCAAAATCTTTCCACTTCTATTCATATATTTTACCAAGATTTTCTCTAACTTCATCTTTATCTTCATTAACTCTCTCTCTCACTTTCTCTCGCAGCAATTTCACCTACCACCAAGATCTTTCTCCCTCTCAATTCATATGAAGTTGCCGCCACCATCTGCCACCAGCCCAACCACGCCATGACTCTTCGCAGCATGCACTCAGGGACGCTTCCTTAAACTCTCTCATTTTAATTTTTAATCATTGAGTTGCATGTCAATGTCCACATTGAGGACAATGTGAATTTTAAGTGTGGGGGTGTGGTTCTTGAGCTTATACATGATAATTTTTGTTGATATGATTGGCGGTAGATGAATTTTCTTTGTTCCTAGCGAAAATTTTTGCTTTTTCTTTTTCAAGTTGACTTGAAAAGAGAATTTTTTTGGCAAATTTTGGTGGAAAAACTTTGGCATGATAAAACCCTTTCAATTTTAGACGACTCTTGGCTTGAAAGTGCTATGTGCAAAAAGAATACATGTTTTATGTTTGAGGATAGTTCATAAGTTGAAAACTTGTCTTCACCAAAATGACTTGAGTTTAAATCTTTTGATATAGATTAGTGGACTAAAACATACCTCGTGAGATTTTGAGCTTGATATGTCCATAAAAAAAAAAAAAAAAAAATCTTCATTCTTTCTTGAGAGAATAACACTTCTATGGCTTTGTCTTCCTAGAACTTGCCTTGAACCACATCGAGGCCACACAAATGTGCATTTATCTGGATATGATAAAGGCATTAGAAACCAATTTTAGCCTTCTTTAACCACCCAACACATTTTAACTTTAGAGAACCCCTTTGAACCTTTCGACCTATTTTGTTGAATAACCCGTCATATACGAACCTATCCCGTCATTTGTTTAAAACCTTGATTTTGATCCCTCTAAGAACTATTAGAGCATCAAGGGAAATGGGTTTATGTTCAAAAGAACAAGTTCTCAAAATGGGAGATTTTCAAAACCTTTGTCATTTACATGCTTAAAAGATGTATCTCAAAATAAGTGTGGGGGTTCCAAAATTATGTTCTTCTTTACTCTGTGGGAACCGACATCAATTTTCTTGATCTATGCCTATCACAAAAAATGGAGAGGAGAAAAAGAAAACAAAAAAAAAAGAGAGGAAAAAAAGAAAAAAAAAGAAGAAAAAAAATGAACTCTCCAAAAGGAATAAGAAAGGCATAGTTCAAGGAATTGTCGAAAGATCTTGAAGGGAGATGAGTAAACTTTGAGAGCTTCGAATTATTGTTCACTCAAATTTTTTGGTGCTCTAATTAGTTTCTTGGATTTTAAACTCATTATCCTTTTATCCTACCCCAAACTAAAGCCCCATTACAACCAAAATTAAAGACCTTTTGATCCATATATGTGCATATTACGAAAGTGGTGGAAATATGGTGTATAGGCAAGCCTATGGTGAAGCATTGTCGTGGTAAGGGTCGAGGAGATACACTTGAGCCATACATACACTTGAGAGAATGGAAAGCGGAGAGAAAATAGTACACTAGTTTTATGCGATTGATTTTGATAATGGTCATCACGTGAAAACTTGTTTGATATATGTTGAATTATCTCCTTCATAAAATATGTCATTTACTTTGCACATGATTACAAACTGCCTTGAGTAGTTTAAAATTTAGAGGAATTTTTTATTGCATCTTGATTTTGCTTGAGGACAAGCAAATAGCTAAATGTGGGGGTATTTGATAACTCTGCAATTATCATGATTTTATAGCGATTTAATATTTCTTTTTAAGCCAAAATATTCCTAATTATGTGATTTTATTGCATATTCAGCAAAAAAGGAAGATTACAAGGAAATTTCTGCAGAATTGACAAAGCGTGCCCACGCTTAGTGGAGTAGTCAACTCAGGATAAGGATAAGCACGAGCGATTTCCACAAGAGATAAAGGAATCAAGTGTTTAGATTTAGAAAGGATTCTTTAAAGCTTATCTTTTGTAATTTATTTACCTTTTTAGAGTTTATCACGTATCTATCCCCCCACTACGTCTAGATTCGTAGGGGACTTTTATTATAAATAAGGGGGATCTCTTTATTAGAAGACATTGAGTTTTTATCTGAGAACCCCATAGAATTCTCGTTCATCTTTTCTCTTTTATTTTTATTTTACAGCCGGAATTAATGGAATTCCACTTTTTAGTGTGTTCTTCCATTAATATGTCCGGCTAAATTCCTTATTTCCTAGTTAAGGTATGGTGATTGCTCGATTCCCATTATGTTGTGAGATCTAATCTGCGTTCTACACTTGTCAAACAAATATTCATGTTATTCTCTAGGCTTTAATTACAAACGTCTGATTTATGAATGATTCGGCCGGTTGTTCATTACCAAGAAGGTTTGCTTAGCTAATTGGACTTTATAAATCCGTGTAATTGTTTATTTAGTTCAATACTTAGTGGCAACGTAGCATGATTAGTTATGTCACAGTATTTAATTATGTTATGGGGAATGCATGATCTAGTTTAAACGAATTGTCCTCGTAGGAGTTTGTTGATTAGAATCAGGCCTTCCTAATTCTTAATGCTGTTAATAGATTAAATCTTGTGGACATTCCCAAGGTTGTCTATTAATTGGAGATCGAGCCAACGGTCGTACCTTGGCTAACGAAAAGGTAAGGAAAGGTGAGGTTGTTAGGTCGTACCAACGACCATAACTGGTTTATTTGTCCATACATGTGTTATTCTTGCATCAATGATCAACTCACAAGAATCAAGCATAATCCTAGCCTTAACCGGGAAATCTCTCTCTCATATCTCTATCAGGTATTTTTAATTATTTAGTTTTTTATCACTTCTATTTATCACAACCTTCCCCATTATTTTCTATTTTTCCAAAAGAAATTAACTTAAAACCAATCCTTGTGGATCGACCCTACTCCCACTTTCACAAGTGTAGTAGGAATTATTTTTGGTGACTTCGACACTCATCAGTGTCGTGTTGCATCAGCGACAGACGTGGGATGTCTATGCAATCTTAGTGGATCGACTAAACTAACTCACGAGGATTATCATATGGAAGACTTGGAGGTTTGGTCGACATAACTCTAATCCCCGGTCTGATAGTATGGGAGTAGTCCTTAAATTTGAGGAATCACAACAGTCACGTGCATACAGTGACTGCGTCTTGGATTTGTGCGAAACGTGATCGTTCTCAGACATTGTCATCATAAGCCTTGTCTAGTGAAATCAAAGCATGTAACGTGGATGGTGAGTTTCAAGAAGAGGATTCATCCCCGGTCAATACGTGACAGAGGTATCTCCTACGAACTTGGAGATGCATTCACGCTCTATGAACCTGTGGCCACAGTCATTGATCGAATAGAAAAAGAGGTTCTTATGTCGATCTATTTGGCGTAATGTGATCTCAAATATTAAGCATAGACGCCTAGTCCAGGATGGGAGCCGATACCCAATTCCATGCCCTAAGCTAAGGCTGGGAGATGGTAGACATAAGGACCATACCCGTATTTCACATGGATATTCGCCTAGTCTCTAGTGCCATAGACCGTTGCTAGATGGCCACTCATAGTGATGGGCTTTCTGTTAGAAATGGTGACCAGAAAGCCAATTGGATGGCGATTTTGGAAACCATTTAGCAATCTTTATGAATGTGATATTATCTTGATGAATGTAGTAAGCATTCATCTGTTGGCATCGTGTGTTTGTTGTATTAATATTTACGTTGAATAGTGTTTTAACGTCACAACAAATGTCTACAGACCAATTGAATAACTCATATAGTTGGGCTGCACATTGGATGGCAGCTACGAAACCAACTTCTGATTGTTGATCTGAAACGTTCCAAGTCCAGGACCTCGAAACTAGGCATCGATAGTCCTATAGAGACTTGTACTATGTATTGCATTCATTAGATGAGTGCGGTGTTTCATCGGCGATAGATATGGGATGTCTATGCAATTTTAGTGGATTAGTTAACAAGGTTGTTAGTTGATTAAACTGACTCGCGGTAATCGTCATATGGAATCCTTGGAGGCTTGGTCGGTATGACTTGAATTCTCGGCTCCGATTGTGCAGGATTAGTCCTTGGAGTTGAGGATTCATGGCAGTCGCATTCATATGAAGGCAATATCTTGGATCTGGCGAGAGATGACTGTTTCTTCGATAAGGTCATTATAAGTCTTTTCCAATGTAGTCGGATTATGTATTGAGGATGGTGGATTTTAAGATAAAATTCATCCCCCATCAGTATATGATGGATATATCTCGAATGCACTTTGAGATGGTTTAGACTCACTAATTCTATGGCCATAGCGATTGGTCGAATAGGAAATGGTTTTATTTGTTCAATAGGAAATGGTTTCTATGTCTAGCTAAGGGTGAACCTAAAGATTCAGATACAAATCACTATAGAATGGTGTAATTAATTTGAAATTAATTTCAGAAGAAACGAATTAATTTAATTGGATTAAATTAATTCAAAGAGAATATATATAAACGATTGGATCATTTATTTAATAATCCATTTGATTGATGGCTCAAGAATTAATTAATTGGATTAATTAATTTTAGGCTTAACACCTTTAAATTAATTAGATTAAATTAATTAGTTTGGATTAATTAATTGATTGGATCAATTCATTAGAGTTTGGGCTTAGAATTATTTAATTGGATTAAATAAATCTTTCGACATAGTTGGGCTAAAATTAATTTAATTAATTATTGTCCAATGGACTTTGGTTGGGCTTTATTTATTTTTTTAAATTGAGCCCGATGCATATTTGAAGTCCAAGCCCATTTGACGGTGGTTGGAGCAAGTTAAGCCTGATTTGAGGGTGGTTGGTTCACATAAAAGCAAGCCCATGGAGATGAAGGCCCGTGAAGAAGGAAGGAGTTTCAAGGCCCATTTATATTTTGATGGGTAAATCACTATTGTAATAACGTAGGGCCACTAGACAGTCCTTCGACTCATTATGGGCTTAGTAGTCACATAGGTTGGGCTCGTGATCTTCCAACATGGGTATGCTAGGTTACATTGCATGTGATGCGTTTACTTAATACTTTAAACATTTGATATGTGTGCATGCAATGCTATTATGTGATGATGTCTCGGTCTAAAACTCAATATTAACTGTCACTTGGTTGGACCAAATTAAATATTAGGCCCATAATGAACTTGGATCGAAATGGTTTTGATCTGTCCAAGCCTTCCATCCACAGCAATGCGGCGAGGAAGCTACCGATACCCAAGTGTGGTCTCACGAGTTGTAGCACATTTAGGATAGAAGAAAGTTGCTATTTTGTGAACAAAGGAACATGTTCACCGTTTCCCTATCTCATGAGTCGTGGGGGGCAACAAATGAAATGTGATTTGGTTGATGGGTCGGGCCTAACGCCGAGTAACATAATTCGCTTGGAGTCCTCGAAATCATGTGAAGAGGTTAGGTAAAGATATTCGGAATCTCATGGAATGAGAATGGTATTGGATATCTCCGATGAGGCTTTTGCCCTATGAACGTAAAAGCGGGAAATGGCAAATTCGCTTGTGAATTCCAAACCCACTAGGAAACGTTATTTCCAAAACCCCACTTGAGAGTGGTCGGCTTTCGTATAAATAGTGGGAGAGTTAATGAATAAAGACTAAGTCTTTAAGCTTAATGCGTAACATCACAATCATTCGCTGATTTCTATTTATTTTCTATTTTCTAGAAAATGTTAAGAACCCTTTAACCATGCTTACGGAGACTAAAAAATTCAATTCGATGAACTATAACGATTGGCTGTGAAATCTGAGGGTTGTCCTAGATTTCGAGAACTAGGGCTATGTCTTGGACAAGTTGTTCCCAACGGCCTTGTCAAAAGGGTCCTCGCCCAAAGAGCGTGTCACGTTCGAGAAATGCTTTGAGGACAACCGCAAGGTCCACAGTATCATATTGGCTTCAATGTCCAATGACATCAAAAAGCAATATGATAGGCTGGATGATGTTCCCTCGATAATGCTCCACATGAAAAAAGTTTATGCGATTCTTGATAGGCATATTAGATATACCGCCACAAAAGTATTCTTCAGGACCAAGATGGCTGAAGGATCGTCTGTACAAAGTCACGGGCTTAAGATACTATCCCTAGTGGAGAAGCTCGAAGACGTCAAAACTAGGCTTGACAATGACACATATATTGACGAGATCCTTCAGTCACTTCCTTCGTCATACGACCCATTTATTATTATCTACAACATGAACAGACTTGAGAAGTCTATTCATGAGTTTATTAATGCGCTGGTCCAATATGAGGCGACGACCCACAAGCTGCGTCGGTGGTATTGGTAGGAGAGACTTCAACCTCTAAAGCGAAAGGCAAGAGGGTCGACACTGGAAGAGGAAGAAGGGGCAAGGGAAAAGCCGTCGTAGGCACTGCTAGCGCTCTGGGCGCCCCTACTGCTCCAGTGGGATTGGGTGAAGGGAAAGGGAAGGTTGGCGGTTCTCAACGGTCGAAGGCAAATAATATCTGCAGCCATTGCCAAGGAAAGGGGTATTGCAAGAGAAAGTGCCCATAACTCCTCTCCAACCCAGGTATCTTTGTGATTAAAGTGAATATGAAAACTAATTCTGCTTCTTGAGTATTGGATACCTGCTATGGAGCTCACTTCTACACAGCTGCTGGAAAGAAGCAAAAGAGTAAGTAAGAACGAGATGATTCTAAGGCTACGCGATGGGAAAGCCGTCGCTGCATAAGGCATGGGATCTCTGAACTTAGATATTAATGATCATATTCGGTTTGAACTAAAATATTGTTATTATGAACCGAGCATGATCAAGAATATTATTTCCATCTTGTTTTTGGCACTAATGGTTATAAATTTCCGATCAATAAAATAGTTTTTATTTGATGATTGATAGTAACTCTCATCTGCTTGGTACATTAGTCAATGGTCTTTATGTCCTCCAATAGTCCCATTCAATTATGACTGCCTAACACAAACAAAAATCAGATAATCATGAGAATGCACAGTTATGGACATCTGAATATTAGATACTCCAACTGGAGGAGGATACTCATTCTTCATAACCTTCAACGATGATCACTCAAGGTATGGTTATGGTTATGTTTACATATGAGATACAAGTCTGAGGCCTTTGGAAGGTTCAAGGAGTACAGACTTGAAGTTGAGAATCAAACTGGTCGTAAAATTAAAATCCTTTGGTTAGACCGAGGCGGAGAGTATTTGAGTGGTGAATTCATTTATACTTAAAAAATAATGGAATTCTCTCTCAATGGACTCCCCCTGGAACACCACAACTTAATGGCCTGGCAAAAAGGAAGAATCGAACTCTGTTGGACATGGTTCGATCTATGATGAGTTTTACAGAATTGCACCCTTCCTTCTAGGGTCATGCTCTTGAGACGGTGGCCAAATTGCTTAACATGGTGCCATCTAAGATAAGGCATGCCAAGACTGCGTCCCACAAGTCCTTGAGAGTATGGGTTAGTCCCGCATACGTCAAGAGGCTAGTGGGAGACAAACTAGGTTCATGGTCTACTTTGTGCAAGTTTTTTGGATATCCGAAATAAACTAAGGGATACTACTTCTATGATCCTTTTGAACAAAAGGTTTTTCTTTCAAGAAAAAGGCAATGTTCTTGGTAAAGGGTTTTGCTGCGGATAGCCGACGCGACGAGATGCTACTTAAGGAAACAAGTGACGCACCTCAGTAGAATGATGAAACGTCATTTGAACCTACAGTTTTCACTAATTGTGTTCCAGTCCTCCATAGGTAACTAGGGAATCACGACCGCCTGATAGGTATGGATTCTTAGGATTGACTAGTTAATTGGATAATGATTCAAAGATATACTAAGAAGCAATATTAGACATCGATTCGGATAAGTAGCTTGAGGCCATGAGATACCAAATGGACTCGATAGGTTCAAATCAAGTTTGGACCCTCGCAGACCACTTAAAGGTGTTAAACCTGTTGGATGGAAATGGGTCTAGAAATGTTAGGTTGGAGCTGAGGGGGAGGTTACAACCTTCAAGGCTAGACTCGTGGCAAAAGGATATACTGTACGATCCAGGGTTGTGTTTGAGGAAACTTATTCACACGTGGCCATGGCCAAGTCTATTCGGATTCTGCTTGCCAGCATGGTATGACTATGAGATATGACAGATGGATGTGAAAACAGCCTTTTTCAATAGTTTCATTTAGGAAGAGATCTACATGGATCAGCGAGAGGGTTTCACTTCAGTTGGAGAAGAACAGAAGGTTTATTGTCTCCAAAGGTCGATCTATGGCCTTAAACAAGCTTTCTAAAGCTGGAATATGTGTTTCGATCAATTTATTGTTAGAAATAGTGATCAGAAAGCCAATTGGATTGACGGTTTTGGAAACCATTAAACAATCTTTATGAATATGATATTGTCTTGATGAGTGTGTTAAGCATTCATCTGTGCCACCGTGCGTTTTTTGTGCTTACTATTTACGTTGAACGGTGTTTTAACATCACAACAAATGTCCACAGACCAATTGAATAACCCATGTAGTTTGGTTGCACATTGTTTATGTATAGGTTGCCTTGGAGGCAAATTTGGTATTTATTGAATTCTGAATTTAATTGTATGTAATATACAAAACCACACACATATCCAACATAACCAACTCATGAGCCACGAAATTTGCTCCTTTTCTATCTAAAAAATATTCTCCTTTTTTTTCTTTATTGAATTGGGTTCATGTTAGAACATAAAACAATCCAAAAGCATTAATAAATAGTGTTAGTTTGGAATTGTTTTGCTTGTTCTTTTTTTTATCGAGTAATAGCAAAATAACTATATCTATCTGATTTTGTGGTGTGGAAAACTTGGACGAATTCTAATTTGAATTTTCAAGTGAACAGAACGGGAGCTGACACCCAATTCTATACTCTAGACTAAGTCCGGAGATGGTAAACGGACAAACCGTACCCGTATGGACTCGAGAGCCTAAAAGTTCACATGATATTCGCCTAGTCTCTAGTACCATAGACCGTTGCTAGATGGCCACCCATAGTGACGGGCTTTCCTGATTTAGGCTGAGTCGATCATATATTTAATTAAAACCCACTTAATTAAGTCCATCATATATTTAATCCAATCAAATATATGAACACAATAAGCCTTTATTAAATAATAAGTCCAACTTATTAAATAATAAGGGCAAGCCCAATATAAATTATTCCAATTAATTTTATTTTTGGGCTTATCCATCTAATGGATCTCTCTCATATATATGTAATTCAATTACTTATGGAATTAATTCCTCGTCCTTGTCGGTGATTTGTGTGTGACTCTTTAGGTTCATCTTTCATCTAGACTTGGGCTAGTGACCATCACTATTATTAATTAAAATTTATTTTAATTAATAATTTTTTATCAACCCTAGATCAAAAAGGTTCGTCACCATGGGTTGCCGTCTAGCAATGATTAATGGCACAAGAGACTATGCAAAAGTCCATGTGAACTTTTAGGTTCCCGAGTCTGTATGGGTACAGTCCTTCTGTCTTTCGTCACTCGGCCTTACTCTAGGGCATGGAATTGAGTGTCGGTTCCTACCTGGACTAGACGTCGATACTTAATACTTGATATCACGTTACGCCAAATTGCTCGATATAGGAACCTCTTGCTCCTATTCGACCAATGACTGTGACCACAGGTTTATAGAGCCTTAACGTCATCTCCAAGTGCATAGGAGATACCTCTGTCACGTTTTGATAGGGGACAGATTCTCTTCTTCTAACTCACCGTCCTCGCTACATACTTCGAATGCACTACACAAGGCTTATGATGATCATGTCTGACACACGATCACCTCTCGCACAAATCTAAGATACAGTTATCGCATGCACGTGACTACGGTGATTCCTCAAGTCTAAGGATTACTCTCGTACTATCGGAGTCAAGGACTCAAATCATACCGACCAAGCCTCCAAGGCTTCCGCGAGTCAGTTCAGTCAATTCGGCACCTAGTCAATCAACCCATTAAGATAGCATAGACGTCCCACGTCTGTCACCGATGAAACACAACATTCATCAAATGAATGTGACTCTTAATGCAAATCTCCATAGGACACTTTGATGCCCATTCTCGTGGTCCTCGACTTGGAACATTTCACACCTAACCCTGACTAGTTGATTTCATGACCGCCATCCAATGCGCAGTCCAACTATTTTCACGGTTGTTCAAGGTGGTTCGTGGACTTTGTTGTGATGTTTAACTGAAATGCAAATATAAATGTAATAAGCACAACAATGAAATGCTAATATCGAATACTCATTTTATTCACTAAATAATATTACATAAAATTGAGTTATTGTCAAAATAGGTTACAAGCATGCCAATCTAACTGGCTTTCAAGTCACCTAATTTAACAATTTTCCGCTTGACCTAAAGCCAATCACCCCATTGACCTCAAACCCATCTTACCCAGATTCCGAGCATGGGCGATTTGCGACATTGGCTTAGTATGTGGATCCATTGTGTTTTCTACTGAGCTGACTCGATCCATCCTGACATCACCTTTGCTCACCATCTCTCTAAGTAGATGGTAGCATCTAAGAATATGTTTCGAATAGTAATGAGATATTGGTTCCTTTGCTTGTGCTATCGCTCGTTGTTATCGCAGAAGAAAGCTACGGGCTTAGCAACGCAAGGTACCATACCCAACTCTAGGATGTAATTTTTCATCGAAACCTCTTTCTTAGTTGTTTCCAAAATCACTATGTATTCAGCTTCCATGGTGGTATCCTGCTTGGAGCTTTTCCAAGTAACCATACCACCATTCAGCTTGAACACAAAATCCGATTGAGACTTGGCCTCATCATTGTCTGATTGGAAGCTAGCTTCGCTATAACCTTCCAATATCAATTCTCCATTACCGTAAATCAAAACCATATCTTTAGTCCTTTTCAGGTACTTAAGTTTTGTCTTGACTAGGCTCCAGTGCTCCTCCCCGGCACATGCCTGATATATGCTCGTCACACCCAAAGTGTACGCGACATTGGGCCTGGTGCACTGGACAACATACTGAATGCTTCCTACGGCTGAAGCATAGGGGATGTCCGACATCCTTTAAGTTCCTCATCAATTTTGGGAGACTGCTTCTTGGAAATCTTAATCGCATGCCTCATGGGGATAATCCTCGTTTTGAGTTCTCCATCTTGAATCTCTTCAAGACTTTCTCAATATAAGAGGATTAGGTTAGTCCTAACATCCTTCTAGATCTATCCCTATAGATCTTGATGCGAAGGATGTAAGAGGCTTCACCTATATAATTCATGGAAAGTTATGTGGATATCCATGCTGTAATATCACCCAACATCTTAACATCATTCCTAATGAGTAAGATGTCATCTACATAAAATACAAGGTACACAACCGCGCTCGCACTGATCTTCTTGTATACACAAGGATCAAATTCGTTCTTGATAAAATCATAATCCCGTATGACTTCATCAAAGCATGTGTTCCAGCTTTTAGAAGCTTGTTTGAGGCTATAGATGGACCTTTGGAGACGATAAACCTTCTGTTCTTCTCCAAGGGAAGTGAAACCTCTGGATGATCCATGTAGACCACTTTACTCAATGAAACCATTTAGAAAAGCTGTTTTAATGTCCATCTGACATATTTCATAGTCATACCATATTGCTATGGCAAGCAGAATCCAAAATAGACTTGTCCATGGCTATGGGTGAATAGGTTTCCTCGAAATATACCCAAGGTCGTTGAGTGTATCCTTTTGTGACGAGCCTAGTCTTGAAGGCTGTAACCTTCGCGTCAGCTCCAAGCTTATGTTTGTAGACCCATTTGTCCCCAATAGGTTTAACACCTTTAGGTGGATCTACGACGGTCCAAACTTGATTTGGACCAATCGAGTCTATTTCGGATTTCATTGCCTTAAGCTACTTATCCGAATCGATGTCCGACATCGTTTCTCCATACGTCTTTGGATCATTATCCAATTTATTGGTGAGTACCAGGAATCCTACCTAACAGGCGTTCGTGATTCCTTAGTCGACCTACGGATGACTGGAGCACCATTAGTGGGAACTTTAAGGACAAATGATGTTCCTTCGTTCTACTTAGGTGTCTCACTTGTCTCCTCAAGTAGCACCTCCTCGCATCGGCTATCCGCAGGAACACCCTTTTCCAAGAACACTGTGTTCCTTGAGTGTGACGAGCAAAATAGACCTCGTGTCTACTTTATCTCCCACTAGCCTCTTGACATATGCGGGGCTACCTCACATTCTCAAGTACTCGTAGGACGCAGGCTTGCCATGCCATATCTCATATGGCGTCTAAGGCACCGCCTCAGATGGTGCCATATTAAGTAATTTTATAGTCGTCTCAAGAGCGTGATCCCAGAAGGAAGAGGGAAATTCCACAAAACTCATCATGACATGGTTTTGATTCCTCCTTTCAGCCACGCCATTCAGTTGTGGCATTCTAGGAGGAGTCCATAGAGATAGAATTCCATTCTCCATTAAATAATCAATGAATTCACCACTTAAATACTCTCTGCCTCGGTCCGACTAAAAGGCTTTAATTATACGGCCAGTTTGATTGTCGACTTCAAGTCTGTACTCCTAGAACCTTTCAAAGGCCTCAGACTTATACCTTACTAGGTAAACATAACCATACAATGAGTGATCACGGGTAAAGCTTATGAAGTATGAAAATCCTCCTCTAGCCAGAGTATTTAATAGTCCACAGATGTTTGTATTGATCAAATTCAAAACACCATTGGCAAGCGCACTTAATCCAAGAAAAGGCTTCTTGTTCATTTTCCCTTTCAGACAGGATTTACAAGTCAGTAGGTTATCCAAATCGTCTACCTCTAGACTCTTTGAGTCTACCAACTTTCTCATCCTATATTTTGAGATATGGTGTTGCCTTGCGTGCCATAACTGTGCATTTTCATGATTATCTAATTTTGGTTTACGCTGGGCAGTCATAATCTAATTAAATTGTTAGAGAATATAAACACCATTTATCATTGTACCAAGAAGATGATAGTTATTATCAATCATCAAATCAAACCATTTTTATTGATCGTAAATATATAACCATCATTGTCTGAAACAGGAATGGAAATAATATTCTTGATCATGCTACGTACATAATAACAATCTTTTAATTCTATCCGAATATGATTACTAATAACTAAGTAAAGGCTTCCCACAGCTTTCGTAGTGACGATCTTCCCATCGCCTAGCTTTAGAATCATCTCATCCTCACTTAGCTTTCTGCTTCTTTCCAACACCTGCAAGTCATTGCAGATGTGAGCTCCACAGACTGTATATACCCAAGAAGAAGAATTAATTATCAGATTCACTTCAATTATAAACGTACCTGGGTTGGAGAGGAGTTGTGGAGACTCCATTTTCCAATGCCCCTTTCATTGGCAATGACTGCATACATCATTCGCCTTTAACCGCTGAGAATGGCCAACCTCCCCTTTCCCTTTGCACATTCCCGCGGGAGCAGTAGGGGCGCTCAAAGTGCTAGTAGTGGCTATGATGGCTTTTCCCTTGCCCTTCTTCCTCTTCCAAAGTCCGGCCCTCTTGCCTCTCGCTTTGGAGGTTGAAACCTCTCCTACCAATACCGTCGGCATAGACTTGTGGGTCGTTCCCTCGTATAGGAGCAGCATATTAATTAACTCATGAATAGATTTTTCAAGTCTGTTCATGTCGTAGTTAATAATAAATGGGTCGTAGGATAGAGGAAGTGACTGAAGGATCACAATAATGTACGTGTCGTTGTCAAGTCCAGCTTTAAGGTCATCGAGCTTCTCCATTAGGGATAGCATCTTAACCCCATGACGTCGTACAGACGACTCTCGGCCATCTTGGTCCCGAGCGCGATCAGGTGCGTGCGCGCATGCTGGTAGGGGCACCAGCATGCGCACGACCGGCTGTGCGGCCACTGCGTTGCTGCTGCTGTTGCTGCTGACGGCCGACGGCTGGGCCATTTTTTGCCGTTTTTTTGGAAAATTGAATATTCCAGTTTCTGCATGTTTTCTGAAAAATATTAATTATTGTTGATCTAATGTTGGAGAAAATTGAATAGAATTAAATTGATTTAAATAATTTGGATTAATTGCATGCATTGGATGAACGAGCTTAATCATCCATTTCTGTTGCAAATTATAAGCTTATTGTTTTCTGCATATAGTTATTTGTTGTGATATTGATATTGCAATATTTTGGATGTTCATTTCCTTGTCTAGCATGATTAATTGTTATTATATGCTAGAATGAATGTGAATGGATGATCACGGAGCCCTATACCGCATGTATGTCTTTTAATTTTTGTTGGGTGGGCCCATGTGCCCTTGTGATTTTATATTTCTCCTCCATCTTCATTTTTAGTTTTGGAATAATAAGGCTTGCTATCTCCCTCCTAATGTAGTGCCTCCGACTACTGATCATGGTTTCTTATTCAATTGTAATGAGAGTAGTATAGGACACTTTTGGTCCACGACGAAGGCAGCCCATGAAGATATCAGAAGGCCCATTCATATGTTGATGGGTGATATTACTTTGTAATAACATAGGGCCATCTTAGACAGACTTTAGACTCACTACGGTCTCAGTGGGTCACATAGGTTGGGCTCGTGACCATCTTACAGGGGTATGGTAGGTTTCATTACATGCGATGTGTTAATTTAAATGCTTTAAATATTTGATATTTATGGATACAATGTTTACATGTGATGAGGTCTTAGTCCAAACTCAAATAACTCTCACTTGGTTGGACCAAGTTGAATATTAGGCCCATAATGGACTTGGATCAAAATAGTTTTGATTTGTCCAATCCTTCCATCTACAGTAATGTGGTGAGGAAGCTACCGATACCCAAGTGTAGTCTCACAAGTCGTGGCACACTTGCGGTAAAGGAAAGTTGCACTATTGTTGTGAACAAAGAACATGTTCACTGTTTCTCTATCTCACGAGTCGGTCGGAGCGACGAATGAAATGTGATTTGGTTGATGGGTTGGTCCTAACACCGAGTAACATGATCGCTTAGAGTTCTCGGGATCATGTGATGAGGTGAGGTAAAAGATCTTGGGAATCTCATGATATGAGAATGGTAGTGGATACCTCCCACGAGATTTTTGCTATGTGAATCGTAAAAGCGGGGCATGCCAAATTCGCATGTGGATCCCAAGCCTACTAGGAAAAGCTATTCCCAAAACTCCACTTGAGAGTGGTGGGCTTTCATATAAATAGTGGGAGAGATAAAGTCTGAAGACCAAGTTTTTAAGCTTAGTCATAACATTACAATCATTCGATGATTTCTGTTTAATTTTCTATTCACCAGAAAATGTCTAAGAATCCTTTAACCATGATAATAGAGACTGATAAATTTAATAGCACGAAATACAACGAGTAGCTGCAAAGTATGAGTATTGTCCTAGATTTTGAGAACCAGGGCTATGTCTTGGACAAGCCACACCCAACGGCCTTGCCGGAATGGTCCTCGACCGAAGAACGTGTCACGTTCGGAAGTGGCTTGAGGACAACCACAAGGTCCGCAGTATCATATTTGCTTCGATGTCCAATGAAATCCAAAAGCAATATGACAGGCTGGATAATGTTCCCTCTCCGTATGAAGGAAGTTTATGCGGTTCCAGATAGGCAAATTAGGGGAGAGGAAATTATTTTCTTGCTTTATTATGTATTCATTAGTTATTGCAAATAACTAATATACATATATATACCTTGAATGGATGCATTTTAAAACATGTCTAGGTTCATTGAACCATCTATAAGGTAATAAAATTCTTTATTCCAAATAAAGGATGGCTAACATGGTATTTTTCAAAAGTGATTTTGTTAGTCAATAATTTTCTTTTCTAATCATTTCCACCAACATAATTAATGGGCTTGGGCCAATTTTAATTAATTAAAATATCAAGCCCAATTCATTAAATTTAATTTAATAAAAGCCACTTAATTAAATCGATCATATATTTAATTCAATTAAATATACGAACCCAATAAGCCTTTATTATATAATAAGTCCAACTTATTAAATAATAAGGGCAAGCCCAATATAAATTAATCCAATTAATTTATCCTTGGGCTTATCCATCCAATGGATCCCTCTCATATATAAGTAATCCATTTACTTGTGGAATTAATTCCCCGTCCCTTGTCGATGATTTGTGTGTGACAGTTTAGGTTCACCTTTCAGTTAGACTTGGGCTAGTGCCCACACTATTATTAATTAAATCCAATTTAATTAATAATTCTTGATCAACCCTTGATCAAGAAAGCCCATCACCATGGGTGGTCGTCTAGCAGCCGACCATGTCACTAGAAACTAGACAAAAATCAATGTGAACTTTTAATCTCCGGAGTCCATATGGGTACGGTCCTTCTGTCTACCGTCTTCCTGCTATAGTCTAGGGCATTGAATTGGGCATCGGTTCTCATCCTGTACTACGAGTCTATACTTAATACTTGTTACGCCAAATTGCTCGACATAGGAACCTCATTTTTCTATTCCACCAATGACTGTGGACACAGGTTTATAGAGCATTAATGCATCTCCAAATGCATTGGAGATACCTCTGTCATGTTTTGACAGGGTACAGATCTTCTTCTTGGAACTCACCGTCCTCACTACATAATTTCAATGCACTACACAAAGCTTATGATGCTTATGTTCAAGACACGATAACCTCTCACACAAATCTAAGATACAGTCATCGCATGCTCGTGACTAAGGCGATTCCTCAAGTATGAGAAGAGACTATTCCAGTATTACGGAGCCAGGGACTCAAGTGATACTGACCAAGCCTCCAACGCTTCCATATGACGATCCCCGCAAGTCAGTTTAGTCTATTCAAGACGTACTCAATCGATGCATTAAGATCGCATAGACTTCCCACGTCTATCGCCAATAAAACATGACACTCATCAAATGATGCTACTCTTAATGCAAGTCTCCATAGGACACTTTGATGTCCATTTCTGTGGTCCTTGACTTGGAACATTTCAAACCCAACCTAAATTGTTGGTTTCATGACCACCACCAAATGCGCAGTCCAACTATTGTACAGTTGTTCAAGGTGGTCTGTGGGCTTTGTTGAGATGTTTGACAGAAACGCATACATAAATGTAATGAGCACAACAAATGAAACGCCAATAGCGAATACTCATTTTATTTACTGAATAATATTACATAAAATCGAGTTATTGTCAGAATAGATTACAAGCATGCCAATTCAATTGGCTTTCAGGTTACCTATTCTAATAGAACTAAGGAATGAAATTTTACCTTTGTGGGAATCCACCTACTTTAAACGTTCACATAAGCTTCAACGTAGGAAGCCTCTAATTTGTCCACACTAGACCATTACTAGAATCCTAATGCTTTCTTGTTAGAAGAAAACAAGAGAAAAGAACTCCAAGAAGTTGGAGAGAGTGAGTGAGGGCCGAGAGAGAGAGAGACTAGTGAAGGAATTTTTTGGTGTGGTGTGGACGCGACTTTAGAGGGTCTCTATGTTGAGGCCTTGGGTGAACGAATCAGTGAAGGAGGATTGAAATAAATCAAGAAAAGGTAATTCTTGATATATGATTTTTATTCCTCTCGTTTTACATTCAACCATTAGCCCCGTTAATTCTATTATCCTTTATTTTTATTAACTACATTGAACACCCTGGAACTCCAAGGCTACATCCTTTGGAACTATGGTTTTATTGCCTTTTCATTTTAATTTACGCACTTCTTTTTAACTGCTTCTGCTTTTGCGTTCCCTGGCCGATCCACTCGCACCTCGCGGTGCCTTTCCAGTGGTATCGGAGCCAATTCGATGTATGGGCTATGGTATTGTTTGAATAAGCATGACAATATATTGTTTATTGCTTTTGAAGCATGATATATTTTTGCTTACTCTTGGATAATTATATGAGAAAATTAATTTTCTTAATTTTTTGAAATTTTGGATGATTTAAGTATTTTATGAAAATTGGATTTTCTGTTAAAATACTTGTTTTAGTTTTAGTTTAATGTGTGAAAATAAAAAAAAGGGAGGAAAACTGGTACTGTAGCAGCACACTGCCGACCTGCAGTGCACAGCGTGCTTGCGGCCGGGTGCACACGGCCGTGAGCCTATAAGTAGGCGTGGCCAGTGCGGGTTCAGTGCGTGCGTAGAGAGGCTGCGCACAGGCAGTCTTTGCAGTATGTAGCGGGGACGGTTAGTTCCAAGAAGAGGATATATCCCATATCAATACTTGATAGAGGTATCTCTAATGCACTTAGAGACGCACTGATGCCTTACGAACCTGTGGCTACAGTGGTTGATCGAGTAAGAAAAGTGGTTCCTATGTCTATCAATTAAGCCTAGCGCAGTCTCATTAAAGCTTAGATGCTTAGTCAAGATGAGAACCAACACAAATTTCATGCCCTAGACTAAGGCCACGAGACGGTAGACGTAAGGACCATACTCATATGGACTCGAGAGCCTAAATATTTACACGAACACTCACATACTTTCTAGTTTCATGGATCGTTGCCAAACGGCCACCTATGGTGATGGGCTTTCTTGATTAATGGTTAATAAATAATTATTAATTAAATTAATTAATAATAGCATTGGACACTACCCTAAGTGTAGCTGAAAGGTGAACCTTAAGAATCACATACAAATCACACGAAAAGGACAAGAAATTAATTTGGAATTAATTTCATAAGTAATTGGATTACAAGCAAATGAGAGATCCATTAGATGGAAGGCCCAAGAATAAATTAATGGGATTAATTTATGTTGGGTTTGTCTTTATTATTCAATAAGTTGGACCTTATTAATTAATGAAGGCAATGTGGGCTTATGTGTTTAATTGGATTGAACACATATTGACTCAATTGGGTAGATTTTTATTGAAATTGAATTTAAATAAAAAGTCATTGGGCCTTGTATTTTTAGTCATAAAAATCGGCCAACACACTCCATTTGAGCAAATTGAAAAATTCTATGGAAGGCTTATTATGATCATTTCTGCAACACAATCACCTCTCGCACACATCCAAGATACAGTCATTGTATGCACGTGACTACCATGATTTCTCAAGTCTGAGGACTACTCCCGTACTATCGGAGTTGAGATTCAAGTTATACCTTCCAAATCTCCAAGACTTTCATATAACGATACCTGTGAGTCAGTTCAGTTGATTCGATACCTAGTCAATCAAACCACTAAGATCCCACAGACGTTCCACATCTATCACCGATGAAACACGGTACTCATCCACTGAATGTGACTCTTAATGCAAGTTTCCTTAGGACTCTCGATGCCGAATCTCGCTCGACTTGGAACATTTCAGACTTACCCTTATGGGAATTAGTTTCATGACCGCAATCTAATGCACGGCCCAACTGCACAGTTGTCAATTGGTCAATGCCTTTATTATGATGTTCAAGCAAATGCAAATATACAGAATGAGCACAACAAAGTTAATGCCAAATAAGAGAACACTCATTTTATTCATTTCAAATAATATTACATAATATCATGTATTTGCCAGAACAAAATACATCCAGGCTAATCTAATTAGCTTTTTGGTCATCTATCATAACAATCTCCAACTTGACCTAAAGTCAATCACCCACTGACCATAAAACCGATCTTATCAAGATGTTGAGCATGATAAATTTGCGAAACTAGTTTAGTTAGTTGATCTGATGTGTTTTCTATTGAGTTGACTCGGTCCATCCGTACGTCACCTCTACTCACCATCTCTCTAAGTAGATGGTAGCATCCGAGAATATGTTTGGAGCGGTGATAAGAAATTGGTTCCTATGTTTATGCTAGTGCCCCGTTGTTAACGCAGAAGAGAGCTATCGGTTCAGCAATGCTAGACACTACACCCAACTCTTGGATGTAGTTTTTGATCCAAACCGCTTCCTTAGCTGCTTCTAAGGCTGCTATGTATTCAGCTTTTATGGTGGAATCTATTGCGGTCACCTGCTTGGAACTTTTTCAAGTAACCACACCACCATTCAGCTTGAATACAAAATCTAACCGGGACTTGCATCATCATCATCTGACTGGCAGCTAGCGTCGTTGTAGCCTTCTAATATCAATTCCCCACCATCGTTGATCAAGAACATATCTCTAGTCCATTTAGGTACTTTAGTGTGGTCTTGACCGTACTCCAGTGTACCTCACCAGTGCAACGTCGGGCCTAGTCATTAGACAACATACTGAATACTGCCAATGGTGGAAGCATAGGGGATGTATTCGCTTAACTTCCACATCAGTCTTGGGAGTCTATATCTTGGACAACTTAATCCCATACCGCATTGGAAGGAATCCTCATTTCGAGTTCTCTATCTTGAATCTCTTCAAGCCTTTCTCAATGTACGAGTATTTGGTTAATCCCAACATCCTTCTAGATCTATCCTTGTAGATCTTAATGCCAAGGATGTAGGAAGCTTCATCTATATCCTTCATTAAAAATTAAGTGGACAACCATGCTTTTATGTTTTCCATCATCTTGAACTATTCCTAATAAGCAAGATGTCGTCGACATAAAGCAAAAGGTATAACTGAGCTCCCACTGATCTCCTTGTATATACAAGGATCAGACTCGTTCTTGATGAAATCGTATCCCAGTATGACTTCATCAAAATGCATGTTCTAGCTCCGAGAAGATTGTTTGAGGCTATAAATGGACCTTTACAGACAACGGACTTTCTATTCGTCTCCAGCAGAGATGAAACCTCCCGGATGATCCATATAGATCTCTTCCTCAACGAAGCTATTCAGGAAGGCTATTTGGACGTCCATCTGCCATACCTCACAGTCATACCATGCTGCTATGAAAAGCAGTATCCGAATGGACTTGGTCATGGCCACGGGCGAATAGGTTTTCTTAAAGTCGACCTCATTGTTAAATGTATCCTTTTGCCATGACCCTAGCCTTGGAGGTAGTAACCTAGCAATCAGCTCTAAGCTTACGTTTATAGACCCATTTTCAACCAACTGACCTAACGCCTTTAATTGGGTCCACAAAGGTTCGGACTTGGTTTCAACCAATCGAGTTTATTTCGGATCTCATGGCCTCAAGCCACTTATCCGAGCCAATGTAAGACATTGTATTTCTGTATGTTCTTGGATCATTATCTAATTGACTAGTCAAACCTAAGAATCCATACCTATCAGGTGGTCGGGATACTCTGGTTGACCTATGAAGAATTGGAGCACTGTCATTGGGAACCGTAGGTACAGATGGCGTCGCATTATCCTGATGAGGTATCTCACTTGACTCTTCAAGCAGTTCCTCATCATGTCAGCTATCTGTATGAAAATCCTTTTCAAAGAATATTGCATTCCTCGAGACAAAGCCCTTTTGTTCCAACAGGACATAGAAATAGTACTACGTAGTTTTTTCAGATATTCGACAAACCTGCACAGATAAGATCACAAATCACCGAGAAGGGACGAGGAATTAATTCTGTGAGTAATTGGATTACTTATATATGTAAGAGGGATCCATTGACAGAGGAGCCCAAGAATAATTTAATAGGCTCAATTGATATCGGGCTTACCCTTATTATCTAATAAGTTGGACTTATTAATTAACAAAGGCTCATTAGGCTCATATATTTAATTGGATTAAATATATGATGGGCTTAATTAGGTGGGCTTTAATTAAATTAGATTTAATTAAAATTATTGGGCCTTGTTATTTAATAAAATCGGCTAATGCAAGCCCATATTTAAGTTGATTTATGATTTATATACCTCTCGTTTTGATTTTAGCATTAGCCCCATTTTTTATTATTATTATTATTATTGAATATATCAAACTCCCAGGAACTCCAAGGGTACACCCCTTGGATTCATGGTTTTATTACGCTTCGATTTTAATTCACGCAATTTTATTTAACCGCTTCAGCTTGCGCGCTCCCAAGCTGATCCACTCGCATTTCCCGTAGCTTTCATGATCATTTTATTCACCAACCTTGGGTATAAAAGAATCGTTATGGCCCGGGAACGCGGCGGAAGCGTGAAATAAAAAATTATTTAAAAATAGTTCAAAGGGGTGTTCCCTTTGAAATTCCTGGGCGTTCGGCGTTTGTCGAAAGCATAATAATAAACAAATAACAATGCAAGACAAGTGGCTAGAGGATGAAACTAAAAAAATTGAAACAAAACTGAAACCTTACCTTTTGTCTCTATAGTTGAGCAGCAACGTCCATTGTTCCCTTTATGTTCTCCCGTTCACTATAGGATAGAAATTAGAACTCCTCTAATTTGTCCACACCATACTAAGGAAGAGATATAGTTCTTGTTCTATCTAGATAGAACAAAGAATTAGAAGAAAAAATAACTCCAAACAAACACTATTGATTAGTGCTTTTGGAATGTTTTATGTTCTAAATTGAATCCAATTCAATATAGAACAAAAAGGAGAACAGTTTTGGAGAGAAAAAAGGAGAAACATTTGGGTTTTGTTGTTGGTTATTCATGATATATGTGTAGTTTTTGTATATTACATACAATTGAATTCAAAATTCAATAACCTCCAAGTTTGCCTCCAAGACAACCTATACACACACATGCACACAACCTTCAACCATGATGAAAATAACCACTCCATTATTTTCATCATGGTGAGGAGTTTCAGCTCGTCCTTAACTTGCTCCAACCACCCTCAAATGGGCTTGAATTTCAAATATGCACCGGGCTCGATTTAATCAAATTAAATCAAGCCCAACAAAAGTCCATTGGACAATAATGAATTAAAGTAATTTTAGCCCAACTAAGTCCAAAGATTTATTTAATCAAATTAAATAAATCTAAACCCAAGCTCTAATTAATTGATCCAATCAATTAATTAAGCGAAATTAATTAAATTAATCCAATCAATTTAAAGGTGCTAAGCCAAAAATTAATTAATTCAATTAATAATTCTTGAGCCATCCATCAAATGGATTATTAAATAAATGATCTAATCATTTATATATATTCTCCTTGAATTAATTTAATCCAATTAAATTAATTCATTTCTTCTCGAATTAATTACACCAATTCCATAGTGATTTGTGTGTGACTTTTTAGGTTCACACTCAGCTAGACATGGGCATTTATGTCCAACATAAATAATTAATTAAATCTAATTTAATTAATTATTACAATTAACCATTAATCAAAAATGCCCGTCACGTCTAGGAACGGTCCATCGTACTAAAGACTAGGTGAATGTTGGCATGAACATTTAGGCTCTCGAGCTCCATACAGGTATGGTCCTTCCATCGACCATCTCCCGGCCTTAGTCTAGGATATGGAATTGGGCGACGGTTCCCATCCTGGACCAGAAAACTATGCTAAATACTCTATTGATCGACAAAGGAAATCATTTCCTAATCGACCAATCGCTATGGCCATATACTTGGAGAGTCTAAACTATCTCAAAGCGCATAAGAGATTTATCCATCATATACTGATAGGGGACGGCTTCTATCTTGAAATCAACTGTCCTCAATACATAATCCGACTGCACTGGAAAAAACTTATAATGACCATATCGAAGACACAGACATCTCTCGCCACATCCAAGATATGCCATCATATCCATGCTACTATCACGATTTCTCAAGTCCAAGGACTAATCTTGTACTATCGGAGCTGGGAATTCAAGTCATACCGACCAAGCCTCCAAGGCTTCCATGATTCCCGTTTGAAGCTTCTAATAGGATAAATGTTTTTCATGCATGTAGAATGTTAAAAAAGTACATCCAGAAAGAAACAGTCTGAATCATTAGAGACGATATGTCGTGTGTGTAGAAAGGAGAATTTATAAATTTTTGATATATGACATTATAACCTCTAATTAATGAAATAAAATGTGAAAAGTAAAGTAAAAATAGAGATACATAGACTCGTCGTATTAAAGTTACAAAGTCCGCTTTCTGTCGGACAAGATGGTCAATCATTGTTAGGATAACAAACAAAATTTAGTCAATAATACTTACACAATTCATCAAGTCCTGATGGTTGAGATTGAAATCCCGTGAACAAATACAAATTCATGCTTCGACTCCCACTAAATATATGGATAATTTATTAAATTTTTTATGTGAGTTCATTGTGATATTTTGCCGCTAATTGTGATATGAATATTGTTGATCGATATACGAATGTAATTGTTGATATTGAGACAAAATGATATGATTATCATTTTTTATCAAAAAAAAATATAATAATAATGTTGTTTTTGGTATTAATAATTGGGAGTAATTGTAAAGAACAGATTTATAATTGCAATAATAAAAAAAATATTATATAGTTGGTAATTTATTTTTTAAATTATATGTCAATTAGCTAACAACCTTGTCAACTAATCCACTAAAATTGCATAGACATCCCATGTCTGTCGCTGATTAAACACATCACTCATTCAATGAATGCAATACTTAGTGCAAGTCTCTATAGGACTCTCGATGCCCAGTCTCGAGGTCCTCGACTTTGAACGTTTCAAACCAATTCTCAGAAGTTGGTTTCATAGCTGCCATCAAATGTGCAGCCCAACTACATGGGTTGTTCAATTAGATTGTGGGCATTTGTTATGATGTTAAAACACCATTCAACGTAAAAAGTAAGCACAACAAACACACAGTTCCACAGATGAATGCTTACTACATTCATCAAGATAATATCACATTCATAAAGATTGCTAAATGGTTCCCAACCCTGTCAATCCAATTGGCTTTCTGGTCACCATTTCTAACAATCTCCCACTTGACCTAAAGCCAATTGCCCATACCCCTCAGACCTATCTGAGTGAGCAATCTGCGATACCTGCTCGGTCTCACGGATGTACCATATTTTCTGCAAAAATGATGCGTTTGAATCGCACGTAACCTCCTCCTACCATCGTTCCAAACTGAAGGCGACGTCTAAGAATATTCCTTGGATCTGTGATGAGATCTCGGCCCTTTTGCTTGTGTCGTTGCCTAGTTGTTATCCTCCAAGTAACTATTGGCTTGGCCATGCTAGGCTCCACATTCAACCATTGGATGAGGTTTTCATCCAAAAAACTTACTGAGCAACTATTAAAGTCACTATACATTTGACTTCCATGGTGAAAACCATTGTGGAATCCCGCTTGAAACCATTCCAAGCCACCACATCACCATTAAATCTGAATGCACATTCAAATTGAGACTAGTCACTATTCACATATAACTAGAAGCTAGTATCGTCATAGCCTTCCAGAATCAACTCCCTATTGAATTGCATCAAGAACGCTTCTTTAATCCTTATTCAGGTACTAAAGAGTTATCTTAACTGCTATGCAGTGCCTTCTCAATACACTCCCGATATCCATTGTTATGCTCAAAGCACACACTACATTCGGTCTACTGTATCGGACCACATACACATGTTGTCAACGGCAAAAGATATAGGGGATGTCAAACATCTTTCTAAGCTCCTCATATGTCCACTAAAACTGAGTCTTGGAAATCTTAATCCTATGATAAGGGAAGGAATCTAATTCCTTCATGGAGAATTGCATGAATAATGTTTGTGCTTCAGTGTTTCCCAACATCTTCACATCATTCCAAATGAGTAAGATGTTCACACCTAAAACGCTAGGAACACAACCAAGCTCCCACTGACCTTCTAACTCATTCTCGACCTCAGTCATATCCTACATGACTTTGTCTAAACTAATATTCCAGCTACAAGAAGTTTCAAACCTAGTTTGTACTTCATGTCGAATCTCATGGCTCCAAGCCATTCATCCAACAAGATGGCCTACATCGCTTCTCCTTTTGTCTTTGGATCATAATCCAATTGACTGATCAGACTCAGAAACCTGTACCTATTAGGTAACTGAGGTGTTCTAGTCATCCCTTAGGAGGCTGGAATATAGTGAGTTCGTGGAAGAATTCGATTACAAATGATGTTTGCTACATTTGACTGAGGTTTCTCTCCACTTGATTCCTCAAGGAGCTACTGCTCATGTCAGTTATCCAATGAAATCCAATTTCCCTTAGGATAAGAAATGAACCTGTACAAACCTAATTTGCCTCCCACTTGTCCCTTAATGTATGTAGGACCATGTCATATACTAAAGTACATTGTGGAAACAGGCTTGCCATACCATATAGGCCAAGGTAGTTCAGTGAAAGAACAATCGAACCAAGTCCAACAAGGTTCGATCCCTCCCTTATCAGAGACCACTGTTCGATTGTGGCGCTCTAAGGAAGAACTCTATGAGTGAGAATTCCATTCTAGTTAGATATTTCAAGAACTCCTTTTGCAACCAGTTTGGTTCTCCACTTCAAGTCTAATTCTCCGAACATTCCAAGGGTCCTTAGACTTGTGAACCCCCTTCTGGCTCTGTGTATTCAGTGACTCATAGACCATTGGCAATCACACTTTGTCCTACAAAGAGCTTGCAAGAAGGACTTGTAAGGACTTGCAAGCTTGTATACTCAACTTGTCTATTTCTAGACTCGTTGAATTCACCAACTTTCTTATCCTAACTAGAGAAATGTAAATTACCTTCCCATGCCAGATCTGTGAGTTTATCTTGATTATCCATTTGAACCATTTGATTTGAGCATTAATAATCCAATTACGAGATAGTGCTGAAATAAGTACGTAAACAATCTTAGCAGACAAGAATAACCATTCTTTGTCAAATGAAATAACCATCATTGGTAAAAATCATGTCATCCATATTGTTCAAAAATGGAAAAATATAATTTTATCATGCTAGGTTACATAATTATATCCTATCAACTTTATCCTCACATGATCACTAACAGCTCAGACTATCTAGTTCTTAACCCAAAACCAATAGCCCTGTCATTGCTAAGTTTCAAAACTGCTTGTCTTAGCCTTCTACTCCTTTTAACCACCTGCAAACTATTTGCAGATTTGAGCTTTACAGCTAGTATCCAATACCAAAGAAGTGTAGTAATAGTCATGTTAAGACTCAATAATAAATTGTACGTTGATTCTAGAGGATGAACTCTCTCTCTTCTATTGCCCCTTTTCATGAAAATTAATGCAAACATCTTTTGGAATTCATGACTGCCGAACCGCCTTCCTTTTCCCTTTGACCATGCCCAACTGGGCAACAAGAGCATTCTGAGTGCTTGCAATAGTTGATTCTGTCTTACCCTTCTTCCTCCTCCAGCGTGCGGCGCCTTTGCCTTTCGCTTCTGAGGTCGAAGCCTCCCTTACCAATACCAACGGCACAGACTTTTCAATCATTGCCTCGTACTAGACCAACATATTTATCAACTCATGAAGGTCTTTATCAAGTCCATTCATTTTATAGTTCACGATAAACGGGTCAACGTAGGGAGGAAGAGACTGAAGGATCACATCAATGTACATCTATTTTTCAAGATCAGCCTTGAGGTCCTTGAGCTTCTCCACAAGGGATAGCATCTTAACCCCATGCTCTCGTACAGAAGACCCTTCATTCATCTTGGCATTGAAAAATGCCTTTGTCACAGCATATCCAATATGTCAGCCCGATAACCGCATAACCTGGCTTATGCGGAGCATTATCGCTTGGACATCTCATGCCTACCGTACTATTTCTGGATGTCATTCATCATTGACCCCAGTACGATACTGCGAACCTGCCAGTTGTCCTCATGCCACTACTCGAATGTCAAATGTTCTTCGCATGTGGACCCTTCCGGCAAATTCCGAGGAAGAGACCTATCCAAAACATAGGTCTGGTTCTCAAAATTTAGGACAATCTTAAAACTTCACAGCCAATCATTTGTAGTTTGTTTCGTTAAATTTATTAATCTCAAGTGTTGCAGTGAGTGGATTCTTAGAGATTAACATCAAATGTAAATAGAAATTTAGTAGATTATTGTAATATTATATATCAAGTTTAAAACTTGGTCTTCAGTCATTAAATCGTCCCACTATTTCTTCAAAAAGCCCACCACTCTCAAGTGAGGTTTTCGGGAAACCATTTTTTTGTGGGCTTGGAGTCCACAAACGGAATTTTCCATACCCCACTTTTATGATTCACATGGAAAAAGATTTTGTGGGTGGTAACGTATACCATTCTCATTTAGTGAGATCCCCAAGTTATCTTGCCTCACCTCTTCACGTGATCCCGACGACTCCAAGCGAATCACGCTACTCACGTTAGGCCCGACCCATCAACCAAATGAATATCTCAACTGCCGCCCCCCACGACTTGTGAGACAGGAGTATATTCTATTCGCTCACAACAATAGTGTACCTTTCTTTAATTCCAAACGTGCCACGACTCGTGAGACCACGAACGGGTGAAAGTAGCATCCACACGACGTGGTTGTGGATGGAAGGCTTGGATCTAATCAAACCATTTGAATTTTAATCCAATATGGGCTTAATATTTAACTTGGACCATCCAAGTAAGAGTTAAGTTTGCTGTAACCGAACGTCATTATTATAAGATTTTGCATACATCAGTTTTAATCATTGAGTATAAACAGATGCATTCCAAACACATCATCCTCTAAATATTAAAAAAACCTACACCACATGCAAAACAAGCCTAGCACGCCCCTGTTGGATGCTCACAAGCCCAATCCTAAGTGACCCACTGAGCTCGCAGCGAGTCTATGGTCAATTTAGGGTATGGCCCTAACTATTACAAAATAATAACCCATTACCATTTTAATGGGCCTTCCTCTTTGTTCTTCTTCCGTCATGAGTTCCGCCGAGCACCGTCCAACGGGCCTAGGCCTTCCTCTTCTTGGAAGCTTACATTTACTCAAAATAAATAAACCTCACAATGCTAACTACTCTCATTACAACTGAAATTGGAAACCCCAATCAAAAATTGTGGGGAGTACAAAAGGAGGAAGAAAGCAAGTTTTATTATTCCAAGGCTAAAAAATGAAAGAAGGAATCAAGACAAAGAGGCATGCAGGCCTCACAACATAAAATAAGCCATACATTCAACCAATGGGCTTTTTGATCATCCCCATTGTTTATCCAATATACAATAATTAAGACATTTATATCAAATATAAACATGTATTTAACAATTGATATCCATTATCAAATATCAAATAAAATATAATTAAATTAAAAAAACAGCATACTAATAATGCAATTAAAAAATTGATATCATCCATACATCCAATGTACAAATTTTCTTTTGTTCGCTTGGAAACCATTTCCAAATTTATTTTAAGGCACAATTTAATATAGAAATATCCAATTTAACTAAAATTAAAATTTTCCTTAATTAATAATTTCAAAAAAATTTCAGAAAATAAGAAAATCCAATTTTCCGGAAAAAACGGCACAAAACGGCCCAACTGTTCGAAACTGCAGATGGCCGTCTGCTGCCGGTCACACGCGAGCATGCACGCACAGCCGCCCCTGGGCGCTTGCCCCTACCGCACGCCCTGCTTACCAGTGAACGACCGTACAACTCCAAATTTCAAATTTGTTTTTTTTTTAATTTCTGCAATAAAACCATGCATTTACAGAAAATCCAAATTTCAAAAAATGCATAGATATCCATAATTTAAAATCAAAATTAATACACATTTTCTAAACAGACAATCATGCTACAAAGCTATAAAACATGCTTTACAAAAGCATATTAAACACGTTGTTCATTTTCAACACATAATAACATGTTAATTCTAAAGCCACAATACCGAATCGGGTTCTGATACCACTGGAAGAATCGGTATGGCCCAGGAACGCGGCAGAAGCGTGAAATAAAAAATTATTTAAAATCGGTTCAAAGGGGTATTTCCTTTAAAATTTTCGGGCATTTGGTGTTTGTCAAAAGCATAATAATAAATAAATAACAATGTTACACAAGTGGCTAGAGGATGAAACAAAAATATAGAAACAAAATTGAAACCTTACCTTTTGTTTCTATAGTTGAGCGGCAATGTGCATTGTTCTCTTTAGGATCCAAATTAGAACCCCTCAAATTTGTCCCCTTTAATTAATTATTTGTGTTGGGCATAAATACCCAAATCTAGCAGAGGGTGAACCTAAAAAGTCACACATAATTCACTATAGAATTGGTAGAATTAATTTGAAATTAATTCAAGAATAAATAAATTAATTTAATTGGATTTAATTAATTAAAGGAGAATATATAAAAATGAATGGATCATTTATTTAGCATTTCATTTTATGGATGGCTCAAGAATTAATTAATTGGATTAATTATTTTTTTGGGCTTAACACCTTTAAGTTAATTAGATTAATTTATTAGGTTTGGCTTAATTAATTGATTGGATCAATTAATTAGTATTTGGTCTTAGATTTATTTAATTGGATTAAATGAATCAATGAACTTTGGTTGGGCTTCATTTAATCTGATTAAATCGAGCCCGGTGCATATTTGAAGTCGAAGCCCATTTGAGGGTGGTTGGAGCAAGTTAAGAAGGAGTTGAAACTCCTCACCATGATGAACATGATGGAGGAGTTATTTCATCATGGTTGGAGGTTATATGAATATGGTTGTATAGGTTGTCTTGGATGCAAACTTAGTAGTTATTGAATTTTGAATTCAATTGTATGTGATATACAAAAACTACACATATATCCATCATAACCACCACAAAAGCCACAAAATTTTTCTCCATTTTCTCTCAAAAATATTCTCCTTTTGGTTCTATTTTGAATTGGATTCAAATTAGAACAAAAAACAATCCAAAAGCACTACCTTTTCATTTTATGGTGTGGACAACTTAGAGGAATTCTAGTTTGAATTCTCAAGTGAACGGAACGGGAGAAGATAAAGGGAACAACGCACGTTGCAGTTTTCTAAAGAAACAAAAGGTAAAGTTTCATATTATGTTTCTGTACTTTTTGTTTCATCCTCTAGCCATATGTCTAGCATGATTGCTTTGTTATTATTATGCTTTTGACAAACACCGAGCGCCCGGGAATTTTAAAGGAAACAACCCTTTGAACCAATTTTTAAAATTTTTTATTTCACGCTTCCGTTGCATTCCCAGGCCATACCGATTCTTTCACCATGTTATTTCGTCAAATCCCAAGGCCGTTTTCGTCAATCTCCAAAAGTCATTGATTGCCTACTTTTGGTCTCGGTGGGTCGGGAACAAGCTTGTGACTTGCACAAAGTAGTGCTAGACTTGGCCCCGCGTAAACACTCCAACGCTCAATTTAGATCGTATAAGATGTTCAGGGCGTAAGACGAGAAGGTAGTTAAGAGAGTATATATATATATATATATATATATTCGTTTTAGCTAACCTTACATTCATAATAGCGCATATGTAAAAAAATTCTATCTCAATGAAATACTTTAGCAGTTTTATATATTGAGGATAATTTATCAGTACTACATACTTAATTTGAATTTTTACTACTTCTATTATTTTCAACACATTGCTATAGTGCATTTAACTATTAATTAAAATATTCACTATTTAAATATTTTGTACTCAAAATTTTTTCTACCTGAATGAAATATTTGAGAAATTTAAAAATTGAGGACAATATACCATAAGACATACTAAACTCAAAATATTTATTATTTGAATTTTATTTAATATATTTTTTCAGTCCAAATATAAAGTCTAACAAAATCATTTTGGAGACAATACTACAATTTATTTAATTATTCATTAAATTTTTAATTATTATGTAGAATGTAAAAAAAAATCCTCAACAAAAAAATTACTTAACATAAATATATATACCATATTTCACTAACAAACAAAAATACTATATACATACACACTTATATAATAAATATATAAAAATATATAATTTGATAATCACAGTAGCCTTTGTCTTCCAAATCTTAACATCAAACATACACCACTTATCTTAAACTATTTTATATTATATCAAAATATAAATTCAAACATACCATCTATTTCAAACACATACTTATTTATCTTTGTTATCTCTTTCCATCTCCAAAATACCAAAACAAAACACTCTAAAACACAAATCCAAACAATATGATCGATTTTTAGATATGTTATCGTTTTATTGTAGATGGGTTATTTTATTTTTTGGAAAAAATACAATTTAGCTCCCTATGATATTGGAAATGTGCAAATTATCCCCCTATAGAAAAAAAATTAACAATATAATTTTCGTATTTTTTAAAATGCAGCAATTTATCTCTATGTTTTTTAAAATCATTAGTACACAATTTGCTAGGGAATACTATTGTTAGTCCATCCAATTAACTACAAAATTAATTTCTTTGTAAATTTGTTTTTGTAGTATATGCCTTTTTTTTATAGTGAATTCAAACAAACTTATGTCGATCAATCTCAAAATTAATGAATAATTGTATTCAACTCAAATAAATTATCGAGTTGAATATAATTTAAAGCCTTAAATAACTTAATATTTCACACATAATGTACTTGATATTTCACACATAATGTTGATTAAGGGAGTTTCATTTGCATTTCAGAATCTTACATACATCTCATAGGATGCCTTCTTAATTTACCTTCGTAGATACATCCGAAGGGTTAATTGAAAAATAGTCCTATAACTGATTGTGAATGGCGTTTTAGTCCTTTAATTTGAGCATTGACAAAATAGTCCCATAACTTTTTTAAAAGTCTTCATTTTAGTCCTCTGGCCAGATTTGAACAATTTTTACATGATTTTACCATGCCACAGCTTTAAAATGTGTACTTTAGTCCATTTTCACTAATTTTGCATATTTATGCCTATATTTATCCATACTCACCTAAAATGGTACCAAAGTCTAGTTTTATTGAAAAAATATTTATTTATATTGCATTTAAATATTTTTTCACTAATAAAGGAGACTCTTTAAGAAAATGAAATCAAATGAAAGTGCGAGTCACAATGGGGAACATTTTAAGATTCTAAAAAATCGACAATGGAATCTCTTTATGGAAATTCTAGGAAAAGGCGAGAATTATCTCCAAACACCATATGAGGGTTCAAGTGAAAACTAGAAGTATTTTCAAATATTGAAATAATAGAAAAAGATTTCCTCCTAGGAATCCTAACGAAAAGGCCACAAAGCTGGATCTTGAACCTCTTACTAAGGAGGAATAAGAAGAATGGTGGAGAATTCACCAGACCCAGAAGGTGCTACAAGGAAATACAGTGAAAGCCATATATTCAACCAAAGTTCAGGGTAGATTACCAGCAAGCAGAAACGAAACGTGTAATTTCTTTCCCCAATACAGTTCTATAGTTCTACAAACTATGATTAAAGGAGCTGATTGGAAAGAACTTAAGCCAGATACCTCGAAGGTCTGGCAAGATCAAAGAGAAATTTAAAAGACAATTGAAGACTATGAACATAGGTTAATTCATATACCTACGAAAATAGAAATCTTAAGCCAGAAGGTGGACGAGATCCTTAAAATCCTTCCCAATCTACATAAGGACCTTACAGATTTGAAGTTAAAATTGCAGATTTAAAGAAAAATCAAAGGGAGAGCCCTGAGACATCTAAATCGAGACAAGAGCAAATCAGGGACAACCTTCAAATAGTACATCTTCTACATCAGAATGGGAAGGCCATGGAGATTCCAAAGCCAAAGCTCAGAGAAGATCTGATCATCGTATCCACTCAATCATAAAGTAATGGAGGTGATGAGAGCATATATATCATATTTACAAGAATTGGCGGAATCCTTTTTTCCAACTTGGGATTGTGGATTTAGTCAATGTCCAAACCAATGAAATCACTCAAGTACTACCACCGTCGGAGGGAAGTACATGTTCTAATGATCCTCCACAGGGTCATCAAAAGAGAGAGTGCAGATTTCCACACCAACAGCACTTCAACGTTAGTAGGGACCAGGCTAAAAGAAAATCAAGGGAGAAATCCAAGAAGCGTGCTTGAGAATACCCCATAGGTGATAACCATGCTCCAATCCTTACATCCATACGGCGTTATACTTAACCCGGATGTTATCGATTTTCAGAATACAGAGAAATTAATAGATAAATAGGTTGCAGCAGTAAAGATAGCAGCAACTACTTTAGAACTCGATAAGAAAAACTTCACAAAACTAGTAGACTTGAGTTTGGAAGGTTTTATGAAGATTGGATGGGATAATACACCAAAAGATACCAGAGTCAGCATCCTTGCCGGAGATTCAAAAGGCGCGATAGCAAATCCACTAGGAAGACTCATGAAAATATACTTTATTGAGATGGTTACTTCAAAGGAAATAGAGTCGAAAAGGCTAGAGAATATGCACAAGCTCTTTTAGCCTTGAATTAAGGAGTATTTGTCCGGTAGATGATTGCGCAAATATTTCTTTTAGAGTGGAGTAGCAACAGAAGTATAGCAGCTCCAATGCTCTTTCAAGAATATGCAGTTCATGCAGGAAAATGTTGATTCAGTCATACAAAGTACCTAAAGGACAGTTAGATACAGTTGCAAGTAGGATGTCTTCCCTTAAAGGAAAACTGAAGGATTGGTGCAAACGAGAATCCATCCAGAAAAACATGAAGAGGTTGAGAGGTAAGATCAAACAAACCCCTCTCTGTTGTGATAACAATAATTTTTCAACCATTATAGGACAATCAATACTTTCAGAGTGCCCATACCAGAGCTAATGAAAGTTTTAGAGACTGCAATTGCTGGACCTGCAGAGCAAGAGGTCATATCTCTCTAGATTGCCAGCGAAAGCGTGGTGAATTATGAAAATTTGAATCCATGGATGACATCTTGGATGCAGTCTACTATGCCGATTTGGTATCCATTTACCAATTCGAAGACCTTCCATCAGACGAAAGCGTCTATGAGGAAGAAATAGAGACTGATTATGATGGATTCATAATCGAGTCAGATAACTTATAACGAGGGAAATAGGCTTCAAATCTTTGAAAACCTGACAGGATTCTTTTCCAGGATCACTATGCAAACAGAACTATGGAAAGAATCACCCGAAAAGATTCCAACCTCAGCCCGTATGATGAATTTATGATTGGACAAATTGGGCGAGTACTTAACCAGATAGGACTAAACTAAAGAAAGCATCACATAATCTACAAAGTAAGTTCAGATCAATTTGCTATACCTATGGAATTTACTGGTAACTATAATAAAAATGCAAATTATTCCTAAAGAAAAAATTCTTGAAGAGTTGAATAATCTTAGAGAAGAAAGAGTTGTTACTATGAAATGGATCCACATAGAAACTACTGAAGTTGTACTAAAAGCAACTTTTAAGGAAGGAATTAATTCAGAGATACATTTATTTATAATGGATAGAATAATCAATAACCTAAGAGATGGTTGTCTTAGGATAATGATAGGCAATTTGTATGCGGGAAAATTGATGTTTAACATTCATCCTAGAATTGTATACAACCTAGCATACTAAGATTTCAGTAGAATCTTAACTCTTAATCAAGATTTTAAAAGAAAAGACCTAATGAAAAAAGGCAATAGACCATATTCTATAACTTATAGAATTGCATATGGTCTTTCCAACACACATTATTCTGATTTGTTCCTTAGGAAAGAGTATATTAAAATTCCCGGAATTTTCAAGGAATTTTCTAAAGTTATGGCACCAAATCCATTTAAGATATCTAGAATAGGTGGTGTCAATATTGATATAAAAGATCATCCAGTTTTAGACCAAACACTTAGTTCTAGAATTGAGTTTAGTAGTAGGATGTCATTTTCGGAAGATAGGATTACAGGCTACAAAGAAGAAAAAGTTATTCAAAGCATTAGCTCCTTAAATGGTTAGAGTGGATAACGTAAAACTTAGATGCCCTGAAGTATGGGAATAAAATACAAGTTATATTTGACATTACTAAGAAAGACAACTTTTTTTCTTGTGATGCTTATATAATTTGCAACAACCTGTTGTTGGTCGATACAAAGGGATGCAAGAAATAGTAAGCTATGAAAATTTTGCAGGTGTTGGAAGACGACAAAATGGGAATATGAGTTTGGGATTAAGTTTTCTTGAATATCATAAAACATGGGGGAGAAAAGGTACGGAATGGAATTCAGTCTGGATGGTGTTACCATAAGGATTAAATGACGAGTCCCTTTTCTATATGCATATCCGTTGGTATGCTGTATGATCAATATAAGACAGAGTATTTAGCAGCTTATATTGATTCAGGATCAGGGATATGCACGACAAAACCTGGAGTTTTTCTTAAAGAAGCAAGGGAAACTTTACCTGTTATTACAGGAAGGGATTTTTTCCAGAAAATCTTAACGTTCAATAAAGGAATACAAGAAGTCAAGATCATGATCGGAGGAGCATTTGGATCACCCTGGTTAAGGGTAAAAACAAATCCTATTTACTTTTATGATACCGATATCTTGTTAGGTAATAATTTTTCCTTCAAGCATTTGCAAGATATATAAGGATAATCAAAGTAATCTGTTAATCTTTACTACAAATTATAGTAGTGCAATACAGGGTTTGCAAAGAAAAAATGCCTTTAACAGAATAATGCTTATAAATTTTCACAGTAAGCGTGGTGAATTCGATATCAGATTAACTCATCCAAAAATGCAGGATTAGAGAAAATTTGGTAAGGTTCTTTTCTCTTTCAGGCAACAGGGATTCATCGATAGCGATAGCTTGTACAAGAATCTGAGGAAGAGATTAAGAACCTGAACGAAGCTTTATGGGAGATAAAGTTGTTATACATTAACGAAGAGAGCAAGCTCTCTCTTGAGAATGTCAAGAGACTTTTCCAAAGGACTACAGTGAAAACCCTCTTGCATGGTCGGATAGGAGCAAGATCGAAGCTACTCTAGAAGTTAAAGAAGAATGCAGGCATGAGTATGTTAGATTCAAATCTATCCAGATGAACATGGAAGATAAGAAAGATATGTAGACGATTACCAAAGAGCATATCAATCTTGGACTCATCGAGCCTGGAGTCTCTACCTACATTAGCCCTAGATTTCTGGTGAGAAACCATGGTGAGATAAAAAGAGCGAAACCCAGGTTGGTAATTGACTATCAAGGTATTAATAAAATATTAGAATTTTATGGTTATTACATTCCTAGTATAGAGCACTTAATTGATTGCATTAGAGGTGCACAAGTGTTTTCCAAATTCTATTGCAAATCAGGTTTTTATCAGATTAAGATGGAGAGTGAATCAAAAAAATTTACAGCATTCTCCACACCACATGGACAATATATATGGAATCTGCTTCCAATGGATTTAGGTAATGCACCCCAGGTATTTCAAAAGAAAATGGATAATTTGTGTAAAGATTATTTTGAATTCATGTTTTTCAACATTGACAAGATATTGATTGCATCTAAAAATATGAAAGATCATATTAAATATCTTGAAATATTTTCTGATGCATGTCATAAAGATGATTTAGTGCTTTCTGAGAAAAAAGCTACTATTGTTGTCAATAAAATTGGATTTTTAGCAGTTCTTATTGAAGAAGCAGGAATTAAGTTACGGAATCATATTATGGAGAAAATTCGCAATTTCCCAGACGTACTCAAGGCAAGAAGTATTTGCGTAGCTTCTTGGGAGTTGTTAATTTTGCAGGCATTTTCATTAAGGATCTTGCAAGATACATGAAGGATTTCCGACTAATCTTGAAGGAAATAGAAAGTTGAAAGTGGAAATGGAAAGAAATCCACACAAAAAGGTTTTTTGAGCTAAAACAGGTTTGCGGTAACCTGCCAAAGTTTGCTATACCACAAGACGGGGACAAATTTGTGGTGTAAGCAGACACCAATGACTATAGATGGGCAATAATGCTCAAGAAAAAGACAACTACAGGGGAAGAACCTTGTAGATATAGGTTTGTTCTCTGAACAACAAGCCAAAGTCTGGCACATTAATGAGAAGGAATTCTTTGCGGTTTGAAAGGCTTTTAAAAAATGGCCTTTATTTTCACTAGCTAAAGAATTCATTTTAAAAGTTTATAATACTAATGTTAAGGCGTTCTTAAGGAATAAATTAGAATCTAAAATAGAGAAAGCTCATTATCAGATGGCAAGTTGGATGCAAATATTATTGATATAATATTGTCGTTATAAAATCGCATTAGAATGTTCTTGCAGATTTCCTGACAAGAGATGGAGGCATCTGAAGCAAACTCCATCATTCTGAGACTCATGCACCTCCGGAAAAACCTCAAGGAGCTTGACAAGAAGTTCGGACAGCTAGAGATGAATGCCCAAGTTGCCGGACAAATTTAAAGAGCACACCAAGACACTGTCTAGGTCGCCGTAATGAGTTTCCTGTTAGCATCCACTCGCTATTGAACAACCTACGAGAACCAATTCGGAAGGCGTCACCTTCGAGGATGACTCACGAGTTGAGGGAGCATGACTCTATCGATTGTATGGCTCTAAACCTGTAGCGTCCGATTCAACTATCGATTGGACAAGGGCTTCGTCAGACTCTAGTGAAATGACATCAATTGGGTCATAGAAAGTGCAAACTCCTGATGATTCAAGTCAACCCAATACCTTTAGGGTAAAAGAGGGAGAGATTAGCCTTAGGCCGATTATAGGCACCCTTTAGGGCTAATACTAACAAGTCGATATCTTCTTCTTCTACTACCTGGCAAGAATATCAGCTTATGTGGGAAAAATTAATTTCCCACACAGGAGTAAATCCAAGCAAAACCATCATCAAAACATCTGAAAAATATAACAGAGTCTGGATGTTAGAGGGGTCCAATCCAGAGAGGTCAGAGAGTGGTATGATTTTGGAGCTCTAGCTTCAGTCCATACTATGTCACCCAATTTTCCAGAAATTTTGGAGTGGATTAGTAGGGCGGTTTTTGACTCAGGCAAAATAACGCCCACTTAAAGAGACGAGATATTCTGTAGATATCATTTCTATCAGTAACTCCAGAAACTGTAGGGAAAGGATCTCATCCAGTATTTCATTTTATGAAGTTGCAGAGGCCGGAAGTGGTAGCTATCAACAAAATCAAAGCTGCCTCAGGAGAAACTCGACTGGTATCCGCCATAAGTGAAGATAATATTTCCATTAGATGAACTTGGGGATTATGGATCTGTCACACCGAGATGAACAAAATCAAGTATCCGTTTAAAATATTTTCATACAAATAAAATGAATCATTCCTGTTAAACTCTATGACAGGAAAAAGCACTGAGTTTGCTGAGAGCTTGTTCTAGAAGAAGAGAATACTGATATGGGAAAATAAGTTGTTAGCAACTTGTTGGAATAGGTGACCAAAAAGCCAATTGGATTGGCGATTTTGAAAACCATTCAAGCAATCTTTATTTAAGTAATTTTGCCCCGACGAATATAGTAAGTGTTCGTCTCTATGTATATGTATCAGTTGTGCTTACCAATTACGTTAAGCACTACTTTGACGTCAAAACAGATGCCCACAGACCACTTAATAACCCATGTAGTTGGGTTGCGCATTTGATGGCGGCTACAAGACCAAATTCTAAAGGTTGATCTGAAATACTCCAAGTCGAGGACCTCGAGATTAGGCATCGAGAGTCCTACTAAGACTGGCATTGAGTATTTCATTTATTAGATGAGTGCGGCGTTTCATCGGCGACAGACGTTGGACGTCTATGCAATTTCAGTGGGTTAGTTAACAAGGTGGTCAACTGACTGAACTGACTCCTGGGGATCATCATATGGAAGCCTTGGAGGCTTTGTTGGTATGACTCGAATCACCAGCTCTGATAGTACGGGAGTAGTCTTCAAACTTGAGGAATCATGGCAATCAAGTGCATACGATGATTGTATCTTGGATCTGTGTGGGAGGTGATTGTGTCACAAATATGATCATCATGAGTCTTGTCCAGTACAGTCGGAGTATGTAGCGAGGACAGTGAGCTCGAAAAAGAGGATATGTCCTCTGTTAGTATGTGACAGAGGTATCTCCTATGCACTTGGAGATGCGTTCACGCTTTACGAACCTGTGGCCACAATCGTTGATCGAATAGAAAAAGGATAAATGCCTAGTCCAGGATGGGAACGACACCTAACTCCATACCCTAAACTAAGGTCGAGAGATGGTAGATCGAAGGACTATACCCGTATGAACTCGAGAGCCTAAATGTTCATACGTCCATTCACCTAGTCTCTAGTGCCATTAACGTTAATAGACGTCCACCGGCAGTAACAAGCTTTCTTGATTATGGGTTAATCAAGAATTATCAATTAAATTAGATTTAATTAATAATAGTGTTACACACTAGCCTAAGTCTAGTTGAAAGGTGAACCTAAAGAGTCACACACATCACTAGGAAAGAACAAGGAATTAAATTAGAATTAATTCTACAAGTAATTCGATTACTTGCAAATAAGAGTTCCATTGAATAGAAGACCCAAAGATAAAAAGGGATTAATTTATGTTGGGCATATTCTCATCATTTAATGAGTTGGACCTTATTAATTAATGATGATAATATGCGCATAACTAGTTAATTAGATTAAATACATATTGGGCTCAATTGGATGAATTTTTTATTAAATTGAATTTAAATAAAAATTCGTTGGGACTTGCATTTTAATTGATAAAAATCGGCCAACACATACCCCATTGGGCACATGTGAAAAAGTTCTATAGAAGGAAATTATTGGCTAGCAAAATTGTAATTTTAGAAAGTGCAATTTTGATCATCTTTCTGATTTGGAATCAACAAGACTTACCTTGTAGATGAATAAATGTACCTAGCCACATATATGTACATCTATACAAGGTATATATATATAATATTATTACTTATTATTACACAACACAAGAAAATAATTCCTCCTTCTCCATAGAACTCGGCTGCCCCTCTCTTTATTTCTCAAGGAGACTTTTTCTCTTATTCTCTTCTAGCAAGGAGTTCAGGAGATTTTTAATTTCAGTGTGATGTGGACGTACCTAGTGGATTGCTACGTTGGAACCTTCGGTGAACGTTTCGACTTAGCTGACGAGAAAAATAAAAAGGTATCATCTTTACTCTTTTACGTTCCCGTTTATACCAACATTCTCATATGGTTATTTTATTTTTATTTTCTTACTTTCATACTATATCGAATGTCCGAAAACTCTAAGGGTATACCCGTTGGTTCGTTGTTTTTGCGGTTTAATTTTATTATTGTATGCGTCTTCGCTTATCGCTTCCACTATCGCGTTCTCGATCGTACCACGCGATCCTTTCACAATTGAGTCTACAAGGATGAAGACATGCAACATATTGTATGTTGGGCAATGACATAACCATGTATGCCCTTGTTGTGAAAAATAAGAGAAGTCCCTGTTTGGGATTAAAATTCGGGTTACCCAACAGAATCTCAAGCCAAAACTGGACAAGGGTAAAAGAAAGAATTTTTACAAGACAAAGTGAAATCCAAAAGATGTAAAAATTGAAGAGTGGGACTGTCAGCAAAATACGACAAATGCCAACAGTCAGAGAGTTAGAAATCCAGCTAAGAATCAAGTGGCCGAAAAGCTATCATGGCCAAAAGCTGGAAAGGAAAAGAAGGTGACCAACGTAATGACGTCATGCAGAAAAGACAAGAAGAGGATCAATGCAGTGACGTCATCAAAAATCAAGTTTGAAGTTCGTGTTTGGAGTCCGCGGACAACTATAAATAAAATTTTCTCCTACTCTTTAAATCATAATAAATGTAGTCTTTTAAATCTTTGTGGTTTTAAGCTTTCAGTTTATGGGGGTTTCCCCAACGAGTCAAGTCCTCTATCCAATGAGAGGTTAAACAGTTGTCTCCTCCAATGGAGGAAATAATATCCATGTAATATTTCTTGTATTTCTTCAATAAAAGTTAAGCTTCTATTCAATTTGTTGTCAAAAATTCTATTAAGTCCCTATATTTGAGTATCTTCTACGCCCTAAAGTAGGAAACAAAATAGTGTGTGTTGTCTGCTGCTGAAGGAGTCAAGTGTGTGCGAAGTATCTGCTACGATAGTGTAATTGGAAGAAGTCCATAAAATCGAGGACATGGAATATTCGGGAGCAAGACGGTCAAAAAGAGGTATATTATTAGGACTTAATTTTATTTCAAAAGCATGTTGGTAGAAGAGCATTTTCAACAGAAGAAGGGCAAAATGGGTATTGATTTGGCTTACTTTGGACCAAAATCACGAATATTCAAAAAGATACAGGACTAATTTGGTATACTGAAACCTAAAGGACAAATTTACAAAATCCTAAAAATACGGGACAAAAAAATTACATTTTAGCCTATATCGTAATATCATATAGGGTGCAACAAGCGCGAACAATTTCCGGTTCACTTCACCACTTCATATCTATATAAAATAAAATAAAATCATTGAAATTATTCAACTAAACATCATGTATGTATAGATATGGACAATCTCTATGAATTTCATTCTGCGGGATGAAATTAATGACTTTATAATTTGAATATACGTTAAAGATGTTAGGTTATTTTTCGACAGCAATTATCTGATGTTCTTATCAAAAATCAATTCAAAGAAAATTCTAGAGCACAAATTATTAGTTAGAACCACAATTCAAATATCAACCAAAAATTGGTGTCTATATATAAAAAAAATTGAAGTAAGAAGAGATATATAAAAAGAAGTTTGGTGTCTGTTCAAAAAGAATAGATGAAGGAAAAGTAAAATTAGATGTGTATAAATCTCCTTCGTAATTTAATTTTGTCTTCGTTTAAAATTGGATATAAAGATAAAACCATAAGGTTTAAAAGACAAAAACTTACTAAATAATAAACCTTGTTCGATTTATGCATGTGAAATATCAATGGGCAAAATTTCACTTTTGGTCCCACTAAATAGGGTCATTCTCACTTTTGGTCCCGCGCTTTAGGTGTTCAACACTTGTAGTCCCAAAACCCTAATTTTTTAACACTTTTAGTCCCGCGCCGTTAAAAACTGACGGAAACAGCACGTGACTTGTCACGTGCCGTTAGTCAACTAGTATGGTACATGTTGGTCAACGGCAAAATATCACTTTTGGTCCCACTAGATAAGGTCATTCTCACTTTTGGTCCCACGCTTTACGTTTTCAACACTTGTAGTCCCAAAACCCTAATGGAGAGTGAGACTGAGACATTCCAGCACAACAACGGCAAGTTCTTGGCGGTTCCTTGCAGTGAAAGCTTAATCTTCATCAAAAGCAACTCAACATCTGAAACAGAGTGAGTGAGAGTGAGAAGAATGCAAATGCAGAGAGACAGAGAGGCCTAAGAGCCGCCATGAATGAGGCTGGGAAGGAAAAAGAAACTGAGTGTGAGAGGGTTCTTTGTTTGAGCTGTGTTCATTGAGTCATCCTCTAGACTAAATCTTGCAACTTCTCAGTCAAATACCACTGGTATGGTAAAATGCAGAGAGATAGAGAGGCCTAAGAGCCGCCATGAATGAGGTTGGGAAGGAAAAAGAAACTGAGTGTGAGAGGGTTCTTTGTTTGAGCTCGAGCTCGACGAGCTCACCGAGGTTGAGCTTGAGCTCGAGCTCGATACATTATTTTCGAGCTCGAACTCGAGCTCGATTTAGCTCGAGTTCGATTTTGTTCCAGAAATTGCAGAAGAATAGAGGTGGGAAGGAGAGGAATTTTACAACATTACATACAAAAATTTTCAGAAATTTTGCTAATCGATAATGGTCTTCCATACAACATTACAACTCTTTTATAAAACCAAACAACAACAACAAGAAATAAACAAATCATTGTCCCCTGAAAACACACTCAAACCCAAGAAAAAAAATTAAACAAGATGCTAAAAACACACCCAAACCATCTGATATCAAAATATAAGAGTAATCATTCAAGACGGTGTATCGTTGAATCAGGCCATGTCATTTTAAATCATACCGTCTGATATGATCTAATAGACACAATCTTATATATATTTAAATTTCGTATGAATCAGGTGCCCAAATTTTAAGATATCTTAATTATTGATTAAACTTTTTAATCTCATTATATATCTAATAAAAATAATAATTAAAATTGTTCAACCATTATCATCATCATTATTATTATTTTTGTTATTATTATTATTATGATTTTTAGATTAATTCATAAGAATTACTAAATTTTGACATAAATTTATAAATAATAAAGAATCATAAGTGAATTACTTGTCAATTTAAAAAATATTAACGTAATACAAATATATATTAAAATATAACATAAAGTTCTATATATCATATTAAATAATAATTTTAATTATAAAAAATATTATAATTTGCTAAGTTGTTGATTAGATTTATTTTTGTATAAAGATTAAATATATAAATAAAAGTATCATAATTTATTATTATACAAAATAAAATAAATGATATTGATTATAATATACGATCAATTTAGATTATAAAACTGATCAAATATTAGATATAAAATTAAATATATAAAAAAATTAAAAATAATATATAAAAAAAATTCACCAGCTCGCGAGCGGTGAACAAGTAAACATGAGCTCGAGCTCAAAGTCAAGTCGGCTCGACTCATCTGCCACCCCTATGACTAATGGCACGTGACTTGTCACATGCCGTTTCTGTCAGTTTTTAACGGAGTGGGTCTAAAGGTGTTAAAAAATTTATATTGCACCTTAATATAAAATACTATTTTATTGATATATATAAAATCAAAAAAAATATTTTAATTGAAATTAAAAATATAAACAGAGTTATATTGTTGATGTCTTGGTCATATTAAATTATTTATTTAATTTAGACCTAACTTATTTAAATAAAGTATTGAATAAAGTATATTCTTCACATTTTTATTTGGCATTCACAATATATATGTATATATCTATACATAAATATGAATAGAAAAAGACACAAATGTTCGATCAATTTGGTCAACCCTTATAACCAATTTCTGTCACATCAAAAATACATATACATATATTCAACATTCTCACACTTATATACCTATATTTGGAAGCAACTAATCCAAATATATTATCAATTTTCGCACAAAAACCAATAAAGTATTTCTACCTATTTCCAAATGTTGGAAATTGAAAATGAAAATGAAAATGAAAACACAACCAAACGGGCCCTAGGATTTTGGGACTACAAGTGTTGAACACGTAAAGCGTGGGACCAAAAGTGAGAATAACGCTATCTAGTGGGACCAAAAGTGATATTTTGCCGTTGACCAACATGGACCATACCAGCTGACTAACGGCACGTGCGTGTCACGTGCCGTTTCCGTTAGTTTTTAACGGTGTGGGACTAAAAGTGTTAAAAAATTAGGGTTTTGGGACTATAAGTGTTGAGCACCTAAAGCGCGGGATCAAAAGTGAGAATTGCCCTATTTAGTGGGACCAAAAGTGAAATTTTGCCATTATATATTGAATAAGTAGAATTTTTGGTCACCTTGCAGGCATATATAACTGTTACACATTCTATAGTAAACTAATATTATATCTCATATATATATATATATATATATATTATATTTTATGTATAAACATTGTATCGTTTCATGTCATATTATTATAAGAAAAATTATATACGGGACTTATACGTGTAAAGTTGTGAAGTATAACATGAAATTCAATGCTAATATATAATAAAAAATATTGGGAGTATTGCACCATGTACAATTAAGCATACACAAGCTATAATAAGGTTCGAAAAAAATACCACCAACTCCTCTGTGATATTGAAAATGATATCACAAAAAGATTGTTTGCATTTTTCCCCCTATTTTACTAACACCTGTCATATAAAATCAAAGCTTCTCCTCTGATATATCATATCATACGCTGTTCCAGGAGCGATTTGCCGTTGATTCGAGTTTTCGTCAGCTGTGTCTCCACGTACTCCACATATCTCATCGAACGATACAATGGACGGCCGTCTTTTTGTACGAGGGGCGTGGCAGGGCCGACGACCGCCTCCCCCGATGGACCATTGACCACAATAATTGACATTCTTTCTCTTTCGCTATTCAAAACGGCTCTGTGCTTCACACTCTTGTATCTCCCGTTGCTTAAAATCTGGCCAACCCCAAAAGAAAATGAAAATAACAAATACTATGAAGATGATAACATGAAATTTTAAAATAAGGCTTAATTTTCATCCACTTGAGCAAATTTTAAAAATTTGGTTTTGCCGAAATCCTGTAATTACAAAAAAGAAAAAATAATTTTGTCACCCCTATATTTAGAGTCCTTTTTTTGTTTCTCCGAATATATGGGGCCGTAGATACAATTAAGCCTTTAAAATAAAATACAATATTTATAAGCTCTAACAATATATTAGTATATGAACTTATAACATATTCTAAATAAATTTAGTAAAGGGTAAAATAAAAGTCATGGCAGATGTTTTAGCCACCTTCCAATATACCACGGTCAATAATCATTGTATGGCCATAGTCAATGATTATTAGCTATGATTATTTATTTTTAGTTATGATAGTTAGTCATGATTAAATGCTAATAGAAAATAAAATTCTAATTTACAATAGAAAATTTATAAATTAATCGAATTTCCTGGATATGGGGATTATTGATTAATTACCTGAAGCTGATCGTCAACATTAACTAAAATAGAATTTTGTGGAGAAACAGGGTCAAACCACTGGCCATTGTGCTCAATTTGCAGTCCAGCCACTCCATTATGTATGAGAAAGGTGAAGAGACCTGGATCTGTGTGTTGTGGGACCCCAATTGCCTTGTCGGGTTCAGGGCAAGGTGGGTAGAGATTTGCAGCTAAAATCTGCAAGCTCGAGTCGAGTTTCAAAACTTGGTCCACGTAATCTCGTTCCAGTTCCAGGGCATCAGACATTGCTTCCATCAGTTTTCTGGCCAATTTTAGGGTTCTTTTGCTATACCCCAGTAGAACTTCCCTACAGTTTCATACATAATTAAAATTGTTAAGACAAAATTTCTTTGAGATTATTTTTTCTTTCCTTAATTATAGTAACCATACGTAGTGTCTAAAAAATTGTAATTATGTTTAATATTACAAATAAGGAATTATCTCATATAAAAAAAAAATAGCAATTTACCTCCATGTGTTGAAATACAACAATTTATCCATCTATGTTTTCTAAAATGAAACAATTTATTTTATTTTAAATTATAAATTACTTCTAAAAACAAAGTAGGGTAAATTATTATTATTTTTTCATAAGAGGATATATAATTTACTCATTTGCAATATCTGATAAAGATAAATTATCTTATATGATGTTCCTAATTACCTTAAGAGGTGGGGTTGGTTGGGGCAGTGAAAGTCAGGATGAAAGTAGAGTTTGAGGTACTCCCTCCACAAGGTGAATATCTGGTTTGAGGTATCGGCAACGTTGAAATTGCCACACTTGATGGGATCCGAAGCGCTCTTGGCTTCATACTGCTTCTTCTCTGACTCTGGCAGACTGAAAAATTCCCTGGTCGCAGTGAAAGTCGCATTCATCAACTCCTCCGGTATCCCGTGATTCACCAGCTGCATGCAATTACCAAACAAATTAAAGCTTATGATCATGATAAGGCCCTGATCCAGAGGAACTGATATACATATACATATATATATATATAATGCATAATTAATCAATGTGAAGGAGGACATTAATTAAGAAACATTTTATGTTCTGGACTTACAATGAAAAGGCCCCATTCTTGGCATGCATTGGAGAGATCGTTGATGGCTTGGGACCGTCGATCAGGGTCTTCGGCGGTGATGGCAGAGAAATCAATGACGGGGAGAGAATCACAAGGTAATGCAGTGGACTCATTGATGAAATTAAATTTAGAAGGAACGGCTTTGAGATTGGCAGAATTAGCCAAGTCTTTGAGGGCTGTCTCAAATTCGAATGGATGATGCTCTGCTGATGCCATTTCTCTTTATGAGAGAGAGAGAGAGAAAGGGAAACTGTAAAAGTGCAACTGGTGTAACTTTAGGCGTCTTGCTTTAGTATATATAGGCAAAATTATATTTTTATTCTTGTAACTTTAGGTTGTTAGTACTTTTAGTTCTCAAATTTATTATGTTTATATATTTAGTTTTTTTTTTCTTTTTATGAATTTAGTCCTAAGTATTTTATATTTGAGTCTTTTTTAACAAATTTAGTCATTTGTTTATAACTCTGGTCCTCGTCATACTATAATAAAATCTCATTTTTTATTTTACAACTATGAGTCGTTAGGACCAAACTTGTCTGTATAGAACTAAATTTGTTAATAAAAAACTAAATTCCTAAGAAAATGACTAAATGTGTAAATGGAGTAAGTTATAGGAACAAAAGTGCTAATGACCTAAAGTTACAGAATCAAATGTATTATTTTATCGGTATATATATATATAGAGAGAGAGGGTGGGGGGGGGGGGGAGGGGATTTAGAGCAATGCACAAAATAATTTTTTTTTGTTAGAGTTCACCCTTTTCGCAGGTACAAGTAAACTCTAGATCTAAAAAAACAATAATTAAAAATGAAAAAATTAAAATAATATAAATCTATTCACGAATACGCATGAATTTAATAAATATACTGACCATATAAGAGAAAACAATGGCTATGTTTGGATTTGTGGCTTTACATTTTTCGAGACAAGATAAAATACACTCAATTTTTGTTTTTATGTTTTACACCTTATCTGCGTGTTTTTCTATTTTTCAACTTTCTATATATAATATATATATACATAATATAAAACAGACATGATTTGATAATAAACAATAATTTTTGTCTCCCAAAAATATAATATTAAACATAAATATTTATATATAAAAATAAATGATTTGACAATAACAGTGATTTTTGTCTCCCAAAATCACAACATCATACCTACACCACTTATTTTAAAATATTTTTAATTACCTCAAAACAGAAATCCAAACATATTATCTGTTTTCAACACACTTATTTATCTCTATTAATCTCTCTCTATTTTCAAAACACAAAATAAAACAACTAAAACACAAATATCCAAACACAATTAATTACTTTTATCTCAGTTTTCATTTAATTTCCATTATTAATTTAATGAAGTGAACTACTCACGTCATACACAATAATGATTTTTTTAAAAAAATATAAGTCAACTAATAATAAAGTAATACATGCGCTTATCATACAGCACCTTTCTTAATAAATATATCGACACTATAAGAGAAAACAATTATTTTATCTCAGTTTTCATCTATTTTACATTATTAATTTAATGAAGCCAACTACGCACATCATGCACAATAATGATTTTTTTTTAAAAGTATAAGTCAACTAATAATAATGTAATACATGTGCTTATCAAATGGCGTGTTCTTAAACCGCAACTACTCTACGGAAAAACATAATTTACGAAAGATCATATGTAATATTTAATTATTCAAATCAAAGGCTTAAATTTCTAGATTCAAGGATTTCATAATTGGACGCAGAACCCATTTCATATGATGGGAGTTGCCGGTGTACTGGGGGCTGCTTTGCTATGCGCTCTTCATGGTGCTATCGTAGAAAATACTTTATTTGAAGATGGTGATGGTGCAAATACATTCCGTGCTTTTAACCCAACTCAAGCTGAATAAACTTATTCAATGGTCACCGCTAACCGCTTTTGGTCCCAAATCTTTGAGGTTGCTTTTTCCAATAAACGTTGGTTACATTTCTTTATGTTATTTGTACCAGTAACCAGTTTATGGATAATCAGCCATGAGTCGTGGCACATGACGGGGATATTACCCCTATTTATGCAAAAAGATGAAAAAGCCCCTTATTAAGGGTAAAATAGCCTAAAAGCTAGCAGGATCCACGCACCAATACGCGGATCGAGTCCTTGGAGCCCCAACCCGCACCAAAACCCGAAAAGCCACCCAGTTGAAGACTTGATTCTCCACCATGCGATTAAAAGCAATGATACACTTAGATGGAGACACGTGACCCAATCCATAATATACACTTCTACCCTATAAATACTTCAAATATGAGTCATTTTAAGGTAACACGTATTTGTTGCTCTTACTAATAAACCTACAGATCGCATATTTCTATCTCAATCGAACTAACTTCAGCGTCAAAGAATCTTAGTCGGGGACGAACCCGACTAGCCTAACGTACGTGTTTCTATCCTTAGAACCCATTAACGATTTGGGGCGAATATGTGGCTAACTTGGACCAGTCAAGGGAGGTCGCATATTTTGATCTGGATCAGTTGGCACCGTCTGTGGAAAATCTGAGGATCGCCAATCGAAAGAGAATAGAAGGAACATCGAGGGGAGATGTGCATGTAGTGGAAGATATACCTAAACAAGGAGAACAGATGGTATAATTGGAAGGAACGCATTTATGGCTTATGAAATGAGAACTGCCACACCCATTGTTAAGGAAACGATCAAATGACAATTGTTTACAGAGAAGGAAGTCGAAAGGACATTTGAATGAACGAGCAGAAGGGAGCCTGTGAAAGGCCATGAATTGGAATCTTCAGAAATAGGATCCAGTAGCAGAGAAAGGATCAAAAGAAGTGAACCAGCGATCTCTAGAGCCGAAGTGGATAGTGTGGGAAAACAAATAGAGCTATTGGGCAAGCAAATTTATGAGTTTAAAACAAGAGGAAAATTAGTAGCTCAAAATAGAAACTCGCCCTTTTGTAATAACATATTAACAGAGGTGGTGAACCCAGACTTTAGAATGTTGAATCTACCTAAATATGAAAGAACTAAGGATCCTTAGGAACATGTGGCAGCCTTCGAGTTGGTAATGAATTTATACGGACAATCAGGTCCAATTACAGTTAAATTATTTGTTGCTCTCTTGCAGGAAAGGCGCACGAATGGTTCACCAGCCTGCCCAATGGCGACATTGAATCTTATGAGCAACTGTTGCAGAAGTTCACCTTCCATTTTGCGAGCAAGAGAAAGCAAAGTGCTCTGCTATATATCTATTTACAATAAGAGAAAGAGAGGATGAAATGCTTAAGAGTTTGGTGGGAAGGTTCAAAAATGAGACTTTGGAAGTTCAAGATCTTAGGATTGACATAATGCTAAGTATTCTCATACATGGATTAAAGAAAGGGCCTTTCACTTTAGTGTTAGCGCGAGACCCACCTACAGATGTGAACAATTAGTGAGGATGGCACAAAAATATATCGATGAAGAAGAAACAAATGCCTAGAAAGATAGAGACTGATGAATAAACTACACAAACTGTCATGATTTTATAGTAATTTAATCTTCCTTTTGAGCCAAAAATATTCCTAACCTTGTGAATTTATTACATATTCAACTAAAAGGGATGATACGGGATAAAGATGGCAAAATCGAGCCAAAAAATAGATATTGAGGACACCAAAAAGGGAAAAGAAGATTTCAAGACAGTTTTATGGGAATGACTAAACGTGCCCACGCTTAGTGATTTGATCAACACGGATGAAGAAAGGAAAGACGCGATTTTCGCAAGAGAAAAAAGGAAAGATTTGCTGAATTTTGGAAATGACTCCTTTAAATACATAATTGATGATTTATTAACATTTTAGAACCAATCATGTACTTATCTCCCCCTTATATTTAGATTCGTAGGAGACTTTTATTATAAATAGAGGGGTCTCTCCATTTGTCAAACACACTTTGGAATTGAAGAGAAAACTTTGAATTCAATAGATTACTTCACTTTCATACTCTCTCTTTTAGTTTTAATTCGTTGCATGGGTTAATGAAATTCCACTTCTTAGTGTGTTCTTCCATTAACATGTCCGGCTAAATTTATTATTTTCTAGCTAAGGTTATGGTGATTGCTTGATTCGTAACTTGTGAGATCTAATCTGGTTTTTTTTATACTTGTTAAATAAGTATTCATGTTACTTTTTGTGCCTTTATTACAAAAATCTGATTTATGAATAATGTGGTCAATTGTTCATTAGCAAGAAGGTTTGCTTAGCTAATTGAATTTAATAAATCCGTATAATTATTTGTTTAGTTCAATACTTAGTAGTTGCGTAGCATAATTAATTATGTCAAAGTAGTTAGTAATGTCATAGGGAATGCATGATCTAATTTAAACAAATTATCATCGTAGAAATTTGTTAATTAGAATCAGGTCTTTCTAATTCTTAATTTCGTTAATAGATTAAATCTTATGGACGTTCGTAGGGTTGTCTGTTAATTAGGGATCTAGCCAATGATCATACCTTGGCTGACGCAAAGGTAAGTAAAGTTGAGGTCGTTAGTTCGTACCAATGACCATAACTGATTTATTTGTTTATACAAGTGTCACATTTGCATCAATGATCAACTCATAGAATCAAGCATGATCCTGACCTTAGCCGGAAAAATCTCCTCTTATATCTTCCCCTGGTAATTTTAATTGCTTTCAGTTTATTTTAATTTTTAATTATTTCTCTCTACTATCGAACATCCCTACAACTATTTTCTTTTTCTTTTAAAGAAATCGACTTAAACTAGTTCCTGTGGAATCGACCTTACTCCCATATTGCAAAGTGTTGTAGGAATTAGTTTTGTTGGTCTCGACACCCACCAAATTTTGGCGCCATTGCCAGGGACTGGCGCTTTTAAGTTTATTTCTTCTTCTTTTCTTTTTTTATTGTTACTTGGTTTAATACTATAATCTTCTAATATAGGTGAATTTGAATCTGATTCAAGATTGAGAAGACTGGACGGAGATTTGAAAAACCAAGCAACAACTCCAAAAGACACTCACTTTTTTCGAGTCAGAGTTAGCACAAGAGATATTGGATACCTAGAGTGAACCATGGCACATAGTCTATTTGCAATCATGGGGCCCAATAGTCAATAGTTTGGGATCAGATACGTTGATCCGCCGGTTAATGAGGTGAACGTATCTTCCATTGATGATCGTTTAAACAGACTTTTATCCCTTGTTGAAAGAGTTGCCGAAGATGAATACCAACGATTGAAGGCTTGTGATGTACAAAATTCTATGGCACATTCCACCGATTTGTGCCCTATGCTTCAAGAAGAAACCATCGAGCATGACAATATTGTAGGAGGACTTTTTGGACCACCACAAAGAGAATATGATCCCCATTCCAACGTGTATGATGCAGGATGGACAGATTACCCCAGTTTTAGCTACATTTCCCGATCTCAAACCTGGACTCCACCTCAATATGATTCTAAGCCAGGTACGTCTCTCGAGGATATGATGAAAGCGCTCATCACCAACACGCTGCAATTCCAACAGTAAACTCAGATGAGCATTTGTAAAATATAGTCTCAAATCAGTCAACTGGCATCATCTATTAGTAAATTGGAAACCTAAGGTAAATTACCTTCCCAGTCTGGTGTTGACCGCAAACAAAATGCTAGTGTTTTTTTCCTTCGCAGTGGAAAGGGGTTGCAACCAAACATGGACGAAAATGACACTAAGCATGCGCATGTCCAACACGATGAACCAGACCAAAAGATGAAAATCTCTCCAAAGCAGACCAAGAAGCCCAAAACAATCGACAGTGAACATCATAAGGTGTTGATGGTCAAACTTCCATTACCAGAAGGATTTGCTGAAAAGGAAGAAGGGGAGAAGAAGGAATTACTTGCAACTATTAGCAAAGTGGTGGTAAATATTCCATTGATCGATGCAATCAAAAAAATACCTCACTATGAAAAGTTTCTGAAAGTATTGTGCACCAGCAAATGCAAATTGAAAGACTTTATTGATCGGTTGGTGCAAGAAAAGGCTAAGTTCGATAGTTATAAAAACTTCAGCTCTAATCCAAGAACTTATAAGAACAAGGCAATTCATGACAAAATAAGTTCGAGGAAGAATTCTCTCATGAACCTCAAAGTTTTCCTCGGTCCACACCATCTCTAGGTGCACTACGACAAAGAAGAAGTGGATTTAGAGTGCCCGATTTATTCAAGTTGAGGCACAACAATGTCTAGCCAAAGACATTAAAGAAAGGCACTACATGAGAGGCAACCCATGAATTTCTCTCCCTTCTTCTCTTTTTCATTTCATTTCATTTCAGTATTACTGTTTTTATTGAGTTTTGTGAAGCGTGCCAACGTTTAATGAAGCATTCAAATCTATCTGGAATCCCAACCCCGAACAGATTTGTTAATTTCATTAAGCGTGCCCACGTCTAAAGGATCATCCTAATCTGTCTAGCTCACCCCACAAGAACAGATTTGTTGTTTTCTTTAAGCGTGCCCACGCTTAGTGAGACGGAGTAGGCTGTCAAAAACACTTCCACACACGTACTTTTATTTATTTATTTTAATTAATAAAAAAAATAAAAAATCAAAATAAAAAGGGGAAAGTGGGTCAAAACCCTTGACCAAGTCTTCATCTCTTTCAATTGCTTTGACCAAAATTCCTTCTCACTAACAGTTGCTCTAACTCGCCACCAAGAAACCTCTCCAAAACTTCCACCATTCCACCGCCGGTGAGACGAAACGACAATCCACCAACGTCTTGACCACTTGATGGAATGTACTTAGGGACGTTTTCTTAACCCTCTCAATTTTAATTTTATCTGTCATTGAGTTGCATGTCAATATTCACATTGAGGACAATGTGAATTTTAAGTGTGGGGGTGTGGTTGTTGAGCTTATACTTGATATTTTTTTTTCGTTGATGTGCTTGGTGGTGGATGATTTTCTTTTGTGCTTGTTGAATGTGCTTGGAAGGATTTTTGAGCTTGATGAAAAATTTTAATATACTTGGTGAAAATGCTTGATGAAAGTTTTTGAGGGACGAACTTAGTGAAAAATTTTCCTTTTCTATTTCAAGTTAATTTGAAATGAGGAACTCTTTGACAAATTTTTGTGAATAATTTTGGCATGATGAAACACTTTCAATTTTGTACTATTCTTGGCTTAATGACGTTATGTGCAAAATAATGCATGTTTTATATTTAAGCATAATTCACAAGTTGAAAACTTACTTTTACCAAAATGATTTGAGTTGAAATCTTTTGATATAGGATTAGTGGACTAAAACACACCTCGTGAGACTTTGAGCTTAATATATTCATGTTAAATTTCATTCTTTCTTGAGAGAAAAACACTTCCATGGTTTTGTCTTCCTAGAACTTGCCTTGAACCACATCGAGGCCACACAAATGTGCATTTATTTGGATATGATAAAGGCATTAGAAACCACTTTTGGCCTTCATTCACCACCACACCACATTTTAACTTTAGAGAACCCATTTGAGCCCTTTTAACCTGTTTTGTTGATACAACTCATTATACACAAACATATTCCGTCATTTGTTTAAACCTTTGATTTTGACCCTTACAAGAATTATTGGAGCATCAAGGGAAATGGGTTTACATTCAAAAGAATAAGTTCTCAAAATGGGGAATGACCATTGTAATCTTCGTGACATTTCAAAATAAGTGTGTGGGTTCCAAAATTTTGGTCTTCTTTACTTTGTGGAAGCCAACATCAATTTTCTTATTCTATGCCTATCACAAAAAAAATGGAGAGGAGAAAAAGAAAAAAAAAAGTGGCAAAAAAGGGAAAAAAAAGAAAGCAATTTTCTTGCCACCAAAAAAGTAAAAGAAAAAGAAAAAGAGAAAAAGAAGAAATATATATATATATATATATGTATATATATGAACTCTCCAAAAGAAAAAAAAAGGCATAGTTTAAGGAATTGTCGAAAAATTTTGAGAGTAAATGAGTAAACTTTGAGAGCTTCAAATTATTGTTCACTTAAATTTTTTGGTGCTCTAATTGGTTTCTTGGAATTTAACCTCATTATCCTTATATCCTACCCCCAACCAAAGCCCCATTACAACCAAAATCGAAGACCTTTTGATCAATGTATGTGCATATTTCAAAGTAGTCGAGATGTGATGTATAGGCAAGCTTATGGTGAAACATTGTCGTAGTAAGTGTCGAGAGAAACACTTGAGCCATATATACACTTGAAAGAATGGAAAGCGGAGAGAAAATAGTCCACTAGTTTTAAACGATTGGTTTTGATAATAGTCATTACGTAAAAACTTGTTTGGATACATGTTGAATTATCTTTTTCATAAAATAGGTCATTTACTTTGCTCATGATTACAATTTGCCTTGAGTATGTTCAAAATTTGGAGGGAGTTTTGAGTGCATAATCCATCTTAATTTTTCTTGAGGACAAGCAAAGAGTTAAGTGTGGGGGTATTTGATAACTCAACAAATTGTCATGATTTTATATTGATTTAGTCTTTCTTTTGAGCCAAAAATATTCCTAGTCTTGTGAATTTATTGCATATTCAGCTAAAAGGGATGATATGGGCTAAAGATGGCAAAATCGAGCCAAAAAATGGATATTGAGGACACCAAAAAGGGAAAAGAAGATTTCAAGACAGTTTTGTGGAAATGACTAAACGTGCCCACGCTTAGTGATTTGGTCAACACGGATGAAGAAAAGAAAGACGCGATTTTCGCAAGAGAAAAAATGAATGATTTGTTGAATATTGGAAAGGACTCCTTTAAATACATAATTGATGATTTATTGACATTTTAGAACCAATCGTGTACTTATCTCCCCCCTATGTCTAGATTCATAGGAGGCTTTTATTATAAATAGGGGGGTCTCTCCATTTGTCAAACACACTTTGGAATTGAAGAGAATATTTTGAATTCAATATATTACTTCACTTTCATACCCTCTCTTTTAGTTTTAATTCGTTGCCGGGGTTAATGGAATTTCACTTCTTAGTGTGTTCTTTCATTAACATGTCCGGCTAAATTTATTATTTTCTAGCTAAAGTTATGGCGATTGCTTGATTCGTAACTTGTTGTGAGATCTAATCTGCCCTTTTTACACTTGTTAAATAAGTATTCAAGTTATTCTTTGTGCCTTTATTACGAACATGTGATTTATGAATAATGTGGCCAATTGTTCATCAAGAAGGTTTGCTTAGCTAATTGGGCTTAACAAATTCGTGTAATTATTTATTTAGTTCAATACTTAGTAGCAATGTAGCATAATTAATTATGTCAAAGTAGTTAGTTATATTAGGGGAAATGAATGATCTAATTTAAACGAATTATCCTCGTAGGAATTTATTAATTAGAATCAGGCCTTTTTAATTCTTAATGTTGTTAATAGATTAAATCTTGTGGACGTTCCCAGGGTTTTCCGTTAATTCGGGATCTAGCCAAAAGTCGTACCTTGGTTGACGAAAATGTAAGAAAAGGTGAGGTCGTTAGATTGTACCAATGACCATAAGTGATTTATTTGTTTATACAAGTGTCACATTTGCATCAATGATCAACTCATAGAATCAAGCATGATCGTGACCTCAACCGGAAAAATCCTCTCTTACATCTTCGCCTGGTAATTTTAATTGCTTTCTAGTTCATTTTAGTTTTTAATTATTTCTCTCTACTATCGAACATCCCCCCAACTATTTTCTTCTTCTTTTAAAGAAATCGACTTAAACTAGTTTCTGTAGAATCGACCCTACTCCCACTTTGCAAAGTGTTGTAGAAATTATTTTTGGTGGTCTCGACACTCATCAAGGTGGATCTTGTAAGGGGATTGCAAGGGGCAAGCGAGCTTGGTTTGATAAAGAAAGAGAACAACCTTATCAGCCTAAGTATCATAAGAATACCTAACTCACCATGACAAGGGCCAAAGCACTTATGATGGTCAAAAAGTATAATCTACTCCAATGGCCTAGACACACCGGCCAAGAAATACTCCAACAAGTGTTGCAAATTTCACCAAGAGAAAGGGCACGACATCGAAGATTGTTATTAGTTGAAAGATGTGATAGAAATATTGGTACGACATTGCTATTTCAAGGATCAGACAATGGGAAATCAAAAAGAAGGGAGAGATGAGACAGGGTGAAGGATGAGGAGCAGGTTAAGTAGAGAAAGAGGAATGCACTGGGAGAGTGAAGAAAGAAGGGATCCAAGACTAAGAAAAATGCACCTATGAAAGGTGTAATTCACACTATAGCCGAAGGACCGATAGGGTGGGATTCCGCAAGAATGAGGAAAAGATAGGAAAGGCAATCGAGATCGAGTAGAAGGAGCGAGCTGGTGATGAATGTGGAACTTGAAGATGATATGGTCTGGGGGAACAAGGACATAAGCACTGAGATGCGATCGCAGAACGACCCAGTGTTGATAAAAATAGACATTGCCAATTTCACTGTCCATAAGGTGTTGGTATATAATGACGGTTCAGGTAATATCATATTTAAAGAGGTGCTAAGTAAAATGGGTTAGACACTACAAGATTAGATCCTGTACAAACACCCTTAGTAGGTTTTCGAAGTAGTGACGTAACGTCTCTAGGCACTATTGAACTCCCAGTATCCATTGGAGACGAACTAAGAAGGAAGACTATGATGGCAAAATTCCTAGTGGTAGATACCCCTTTTGCCTATAGCGTGATACTAGGAAGACCAAGTCTAAACTTGTTTAAGGCAATAGTGTCAACATATCACCTGAAAATAAAGTTCTCAATAAGGAACAGAATGGGGGAAGTATCCTGCGATCAGAAGGAAGCACGAAGATGTTATAATTGTCCTTGAAAAAGGGCAATCAAGATGAAAGAAAAAGAAAAATCAGGAGGGAAGAGATTGATTTAGAAAGTCAAAATGAGTAAGCCTGATCTAATAGAGCCTAATGAGGAGCATAAAGTAATAGAGCTGATAGCGGGAGAACCTGATAGGACGACCAAGATCAGGTCGCGCATGCATGAAAGATTAGAAACAGTGATGATCGAGTTCTTGACAAACAATATGGATATGTTCGCATGGAGCCCATCAGACTTTTAGGGACAAAATGCATAAACCCCCCTGAGTTTTTAAAAAGTCTGCTAAAAACCCCTTTCTATTTTAAAAATAGGGTAAAAGTCCCCTTGTGTTTGTTAAAACTCAAGAACAAACATCCCTTTCTTAGTAATTAACGGAAGATGCATTACATGCGTTCTTTGTGCATGAGGGGGTATTGTTAACTGTTTTTGACCTTTTTCTTAGGTGTTCTTTTACTAAAATGCCCTTTTTTATTTTTGTATTTTTTTATAATTTAAATTAAAATATTAAATTATATTTAATTTATTTATTTATTTTTTTTAATTGAAACCACCTGGAGGGGGGGAGCTTTTCGGAATCCCCAATCCTTCTTTATTAAAAAAATGAGCAGATTTACAGCGGGGAGTGCTGACTCCCTATCATTTCTAACAAAGCTGTAAAATCAGGAGTACTACTCCCTTACAAATATTCGCCCAAAGCATAAACGAGGAGTACTACTCCCTTACATTAAATCGCAAAAGCATAAACAAGGAGTACTACTCTCTTATAAAAGTAATACTAGCTAAGATGATATACAAAGTTGAAGACGATAATCCAGTGTGTCAAAAAGTTTCTGCCACTACACTTGAATCATCGGTTCCAACTAGCATTTGTAGATCAGGCTATACAAGAAATTCAAAGATTGTCACCAAAAGTGATGCATCATCAACAGTTCTAATAGATAAATAGGGGAGAAGCTGACTGAATATTAGTCACATGAATCCTCAGCTTTCAAGTCAAAATGATGGAGCAAAACAAGTCAAAGTATGAGCAACAATGCAATATCAACGTGTGACCAAATTATGGCACAATCAAAGCATGCTCACAAGACAAAAAGAAATGAGATTGCACATAACAACCACAAAATAGAAGCACACAATTAAGCTATAGAGTAGGCCAACAACAATGCAGTAACGAAAACAACAAAGCAGCTTACCCAGCATTCACGCGAAGCTAAGGCAAGGTAACAAGTAACCTACTCAAGAGGGGTCAACAACAATTTTGAGTCGAACGTGTGGGAGGCCACATAAGTCAAGGTTAACAATACCTTTCACTTTACTTGGGAGGTGTTCCTTGGTAAGGATGCTAAGTTGTTGAGATGTACATGCTTGATTGGCTAGAAAGTCCGCTACTTGGTTTCCTTCTCTAAAGATGTGAGAGATTTTATATTCGATTTGCCTTAACAGTTTTCGAATGCTTTGAAGGGTGATCTGATGGTCCCATGCCCCTTGTCGTGGTGAGGAGATGAGCTTGATAATAGCCATTGCATCCGTTTCAATCCAAATATTGTGAAATCCCTTTTCGATGCATATTTTCAGTCCTCTGTGTATAGCTCGAAGTTCAGCCTGGGTGTTAGAAGTAATGCCAAGAGGTTCTTGAAAGGCAAAGATCACTTGTCCAAGATGATCTCTGAGGATTCCGCCCGCGCCGGAAATACCTGGGTTACCTTTAGACGCTCCATCTGTATTCAGTTTGTACCACCCTTCTTGAGGCTTTCTCCAATGGACAATATTTAATATTAAATATTAAATTAAATTATATTTACATTCAAATAATTTTATGTTGTTAATTGTTAAATCTAAAATTATTTTTAATTAACTAAAATATATATTTAATTATAATTATTATTATTATTAATTAGCTAAAACATTTATGATGGGTATGACCCAAAAGAAGTTGACCCGAGAAGAAGAGCTAAGGCCAAATAAGGTCCACCAACCCAAAGGAGAGGCAGCCTGCCCAAATGACCATGTTTGGCCCAACAAGAAGACCTCCTACAAATTCAGGTTGGCCCAGAACGAAGGTCCATTCGACTCAACCCAAAAGGCTCCCCCTCTACACCTGAGCCTAGTAGGGGAGCTTGTTTTGTTGAATTCGGCCCAGGCAGGAAGCCCCATTTCGAGGTCTTCTAAGGTAAGCCAGAAGAAAGGGGATGCTCATAGGAAGTTGGACTGTACAGCTAGAAGGGACTCCTTATCGGACAGGCGTCCGCATGACGAAGGAGTCTCTCTTTTCCGAGGGTTTGTTGCTAAAATGGATAAGGAGGAGCCTTATCCCCAAAACCCACGTTTTCTACCGGAACTTCAGATCCTTCTCACCAGATACACCTCCTCGGACTCTTGCCATAGGAGGACTCTTCTACTATAAATACAGGGAGTACCACCTAACAAAAACCCCCATCGGAAAAAGATTTTAGAATTCTTCTTGTTGCTCTTCTTACCCCATAATTTCATGATCTCACATACGAAATCCTCATTTCTATCATAATTTCTTATCATAATGTATTTTATTTTCATCTACTCTCGTTTGGGACTAACTTAAGCATTAGAGTGCTAACCCTTTGTTTTGCAAGTCCTCTCTCTCAAGAGCCTTCAATCAATTAGCCTAGATCCAACATCAAGATTCAAGAGTTTTGCGCCCATGCTAAAATTGCAAGAATGAATTGGCGCCGTTTGTGGGGGAACTTTGAGTTAAAGGCGTGAGATACTATGTAAACCCCCAACAATCACGCTAACAAGCAGAACACCACGGAGGTACCCGATAGCAATAAGCCTTTCCAAGTTGTTACAGGGGCCTCCCTAACACCAGTAAGAGGGTCCACCCCAGTGTTCTCTGCTCCGTTGTTATCTCCCAAAGTGACCAAACCATTAGTTGACCCTCCAAGGCAAAGCACCTCCTATGACACCACATCAGGTGAACTTTCCCCAACTTTGCTGGGTGCAATCCAATAGGTTGTTGCAGCGGATGTACCTGAGCAGATGGCGATACTAGTCCCTGGTCGCCGAGCCCCATGTTGGAAGCAGGTACCCTTCAGGAAGGAATAGAAGGAGCTCCCCCAAGAGACGCGTTACTGCAATAGGAGCACCCCTACGGGGCATAGGGGCTTCCTTTAGCATTTCCACCAGAGGTCCCCCAACAATGGTTGGCCTGTCTGGAGTGTCTTTAGAAGGGCCTCCAAGATGTGCAACACCAAATAGTGGGAATTCCATGAGAAGAATTGCAGGTAGGGTCTCCTTCACAAACGTTGTGATGGCGGATGAGTTCCCGGCCAATTACCATACTCCTGCTATTGCTGCGTACGATGGGTCGAGTGACCCTGAGGAACATCTTTTGTGTTTTGAGTACGCAGCCTTGCTGCACAGATACATGGATGGGATCAAGTGTCAAGTCTTCATGACTACCTTCGCCATGGTCGCACAGCAATAGTTTAACCAATTGCCCCCTGGAGCGATATGATGCTTCAAGGGTTCAGGCCCATATTCTTAAACCAATTCGCCAGTAGTCGGAAGCTACGGAAGATGGAGTTTAACCTCTTCGCCGTGTGACAAAAACAATGAACCTTTGAGAGAGTACCTGCAGAGATTCAACGTGGCAGCCTTTGGAGGTACCCTCCACCACACAAGAAGTAAAGGTCAGTGCCTTCTCTCACGGTCTCTTGGATGGGGATTTCTTCAAGTCCCTAGCCAAGAACCCAGTTTCAAAATTTGACGCTCACCTGGCTCGAGCGGCTAAATACATTAACATGAAAGACGCCCAGGCGGCCAAAAGGGAGAGTCGGGGAGAAAAGAGGAAAGAGGCCAGGGAGGAAGCCCCCATCAAGAAACAACGCACTGAATTTAGGGAGAAGAAGGCACTCTTCCACAGGATTCAAGCTGTTTATATCCCTCTCGTGGTGCCTATCACCCAGGCTCTCATGGCGGTCGAAGGGAAATGCCTGCTCACCCACCCCCAATAATGGAGAGAGCAACCTCAACGTCCAAAATCCGATAAGTTTTGTCATTTTCATAATGATTAAGACCACACTACTGAAGAATCCGACATTTAAAGAATGAGATATGAAGGCTCATTCAAAAAGGGTACCTCTTAGAGTACGTATGTTGGGAAAAGGCCCGGAGAACAGGGCCCTACGTTAAGCAAGAAATAAACAAAGGAAAAGAAGTGAAGATCTCCCCTCCGGAAGCTTCACTCAATGAAGAACACAAAAATAGCATTAAAGGGAGACATGAAGCCAAGGTCCTCCTTGGAAGGGAGTCATACAGATGATCGTAGGCGGACCACAAGGAGGTGATTCCCATCATGCCCGAAAGGCGCAGATCAGAGAGGTGCACAACACAATCATAAAAGAAGTACGGGATGTTGGTTCCATGGAGGGCGCCCCCCTCATCCAATTCGAAAGAGTCGAACGTTCAGGTCCTGAAAGCCTCCACAACGACGCTCTAGTCATCACCGCCTACTGGCTAATTACGAAGTGGGACGCATCTTCATATATTCGGGAAGTTCCGCGGACATATTATTTGGGAAAGCATACGATCAAATGCAGTTAGGGGATACCCCCTGGAGACAGTGAATACCTCCCTTTATAGATTTGCAGGAGAGGTAATCCACCCTAGAGGTATGGTCTCCCTCCCTCTGACTTTGGGCAGTGGAGCTACTAGAAGAACATGCCTATTAAAATTCCTGGTGGTGGATACCCCTTCAGCCTATAATGTCATTCTAGGAAGGCCCACGCTCAACGCCTTTCAAGTTGTGATATCCACTAACCATATGAAATCAAATTTCCTACATCGGGAGGAGTAAGAGAAGTACAAGAGGACCCCCTCCAATCTCACAAATGCTATGTCAAAGTGTGCGCAAAGGGCAAAAGAGAAACAGGGAAAGGGAGCCCGAGGAGATGCTCTCTAACAAGCAGAGTAAGGAGGTGTCCTCTAATCAGTATGATAAAGGGGCACCTTCCAACGAACAAAATGGGGAATCACCCCCGGTAAATGCGAAAAAGACAATGTCGAAAATGGAGAAAGGGAGAAGGCACCGGCCAAGGTCCAACGAATGGAAGAACTAATGCATATTGAGATTGTTCTAAGAGATCCCAAAAAATTCACATGGATTGGTTGTTTTTCGATCGCAATTATCTGATGTTCTTGTTTGGTGGATGTCAAAAATGGGTGCCTATATATAAAAAAAGTTGAAGTAAGAAGGGATATATAAAAAGAAGTTTGGTGTCTGTTCAGAGAGATTAGATGAAGAAAAAATAAAATTAAATGTGTATAAATTTTCTTCGTAGTTTAATTTTGTCTTCGTTTAAAATTGGATATAAAAATAAAAGCATAAGATTTAAAAGACAAAAACTTACTGAATAATAAACCTTGTTCGATTTATGTCATATTATTATAAGAAAAATTATATAGATTTATACATGTAAATTTGAAGTATAACATGAAATGCAATGCTAATATATAATAAAAAAATATTGAGAGTATTGCACCATGTACAATTAAGCATACACAAGCTATAATAATATTCGAGAAAAATACGAACAACTCCTCTATGATATTGAAAATGAGTAAATTATTTTTCTATAAAAAAAAATTAGTAATTTATCTCCTTATATTTTTTAAAATACAATAATTTTATTTTAAAAGGTACAGGGGAATAATTGCTATTTATTTATACAAGGACTAATTTATTTATCTATAATATTACAGCGGGTAAACTACTATTTACCCAGTAATATTCTAAGACGTCATATATGTTCTAATTAAGCATATGCATCATCAATTAAAAAAAATCACCATAATTAACATAATGATTAAGACTGTAATTATATTAATAATTACTCCCAATAAACCATATAAGGCATGAGAAATTGGGAATGGTGATTGATGATCATCTTCTCAATAAATAACTTCTTATTCTATACGTAAATTTTGCAAAATCAAAGCTTCTCCTCCGATATATCATATCATACGCTGTTCCAGGAGGGATTTGCCGTTCATTCGAGATTTCGTCAGCTGTGTCTCCAGGTACTCCACATACCTCATCGAACGATACAATGGACGGCCGTCTTTTTGTACGAGCGGCGTGGCAGGGCCGACGACCGCCTCCCCCGATGGACCATTGGCTACAACAATTGATATTCTTTCTTTTTCGCTATTCAAAACGGCTCTGTGCTTCACACTCTTGTATCTCCCGTTGCTTAAAATCTGGCCAATCCCAAAAGAAAATGAAATAACAAAGATTATGAAGATGACACCATGAAATTTTTAAATCTGACCAACCCCCTCATAGAAAGTATTTTTAAAATAATGCTTAATTTTCATCCACTCAAGTAAATTTAAAATTTTGGTGGTCGAAATCCTGTAATTATAAAAAAAATAAATAAATAATTTTGTCATCCGTATAATTAGAGTGCTTATTTTGTTACTCTGAATATATGGGGCTGTAAATACCTTTAAAATAAAATACAACATTTTATAAGCTCTAACAATATATTAATGTATGAACTTATAGCATATTCTAAATAAATTTAGTAAAGGGTTAAATATATTTTGCACCCCTGATATTACCATCATTAATTACCCCCTAGACTAAATACACCTTCATTATCCGCCCATATCTGGATAATCCTTTAAATTAAATAAAAATTGACAAAAATTCCCTTAACTACTAATAATATGATATATTCATATTAATTTCCTCTGTTGTTAAATATATCAATCAATTTAAAAAGTTTATTTAACTACAATGTTTATAAATATTTAATACTAGATTTGTATAAATTAATTAAGTACAAGTTAATTATTTTGAATTTGAGTATATGAATAGTTGTATTGATAATTAGCAAAAGTTTATAAATTTTTTAAATTAACGAATAAAGAAGCATTATTGCATATTAAAATTTTACCTACTGGTAGCTCTACTCGGACCAAAAAAATTATTACTGTAGATATGTGTCTAATTCTAGATCTAATGCAAAAATATTAGGTATAGATACAGGTCATAATTATCAAAAGGGGTCTAGATCTGGATTTAGGTATTGCACACTAACTGATAGACCAAACGTGTTGGACCTAAGAGGTGACGTAAAGAGGTAAAAGAGAGTTATTATATAGAAAGACAAAAAAAAAAAAAAAAAATTACCTTACTTGCCATTTGGGTGCCAAAATCATAGGCTCGACAACCACTTACGATAATATTGTTATTAAAAATATATCTAGTATAATGCACAGACACAAGTTTATAAATATATTTTAACTTAAAAGTACTAACATTGACCATATCAATATGTGAGTAATTCAATATTAATTTATTAATATTATAAATATATAAAAAATAAAGTCGAACAGATTGATATATTTACCTATAGATGACATATAAAGTGAATATAACAAATTATTAATAGTCAATGGTATTTTTGTCTATTTTTATTTATTTAAAGGATTATCACAAAGATAATAAGGTAATTTAAGATTTTTTCAATATAGAAAAATAATTGATGAAGATAATATACTTTAAGTGTGTAAAATGTGTGTATTTTACCCTTTTGTAAATCAGTACACTCTTAATCATGGCCTTGCAATCATTAATTACAGAAACTCAATAAATAAGCCTTTTACTTGGTTCAAATTTTAATCTAGCTAGCTTCTATATTTTCACTTGATACCTTTTTTATACATAACTTTCGGGTCTATAAAATATTCCATAAAATACAAAAATGATGTTAACGTAACATCACAAGAAAAAAATATTATTGACTATAATATTAATAATTATGGGGAAAAAATTATGATAAATAAAATTTAGGGTAAATTACAATGACCTCCAATGAGGTTTGACATAATTACCAATAGCTCCTCATTGTTTGAAAAATTATCAATATCCCCTCGATTTTAACGTCATTTAACAATTAGCTCAATCCTTAGGTTTTCATAAATTCTTTTTATGGTGAACTAACAAAAATGCTTTGTGGATTTAAAATTATAATTTTATTTATTATTAAAAAAAATATGGACTAAGTGAATAATCTTTTTTATAACTTTTAAAAAATTTTCATTCATCACGTTCGATTTTTTTATAAATTTTTAATTTTTTAAAAAAAACATAAAAAATACAGTAAGGACAAAGTTGACAATTTCATACCTCCATCCCAAGATTACATAATTTATCAAATATTAGGGGGGTATTTGTAATTTTTTGACCAATGAGGGAGTATTCGTAATTATGTCAAACCTCAGGAAAGGTCATTGTAATTTACTCTAAAATATATTGACCACAGTTAAATAAAACCAATAAAAAAAGTAAATTTTTCACCAAGAAAAAGTTATTTGCCATAACTAGGAGCAATGGAAAACATAAATGCCATGCCAGATATTTTAGTCACCTTCGTATATACTACGGCGAATAATCGTTGCATGGCCATAATCAATGACTATTTGCTACGACTATTTATTTTTAATTATAATAATTAGCTATAGACAAATGCTAATAAAAAATAAAATATAATATAATAGAAAAAATTTCCTGGATAAGGGGATTATTGATTAATTACCTGAAGCTGATCGTCAACATTAACTAAAATAGAATTTTGTGGGGAAACAGGGTTAAACCACTGGCCATTGTGCTCAATTTGCAGTCCAGCCACTCCATTATGTATGAGAAAGGTGAAGAGACCTGGATCTGTGTGTTGTGGGAGCCCAATTGCCTTGCCGGGTTCAGGGCAAGGTGGGTAGAGATTTGCAACTAAAATCTGCAAGCTCGAGTCGAGTTTCAAAACTTGCTCCACGTAATCTCGTTCCAGTTCCAGGGCATCAGACGTTGCTTCCATTAATTTCCTGGTCAATTTTAGGGTTCTTTCGCTATACTCCCGCAGAACATCACTACAGTTTTATACATAATAAAAATTGTTAAGACAAAATCTCTTCGAGATTATTTTTTCTTTCCTTAATTATATTAACCATACATAGTACTTGTTCTTGTCTGAAAAAATGTAATTAAGTTCGATAATTGATAATGAGTGATATTGCATGGCCAGTCGTACGTGACCAAAACTGAGTTGACAGTGAAGAATTGGAATAAATGCAAACAATCTCTTGTGATATTACAAATGAGCAAATTATCTCATATAAAAAAAAATAGCAATTTACCTCCATTTGTTTTTAAAAATACAATAATTTATCCCCTTTATGTTTTTTAGAAAGAAGCAGTTTACCTTATTTTAAATTATAAATTACTTCTGAAAAACAAAGAGGGGTAAATTATCATTATTTTTTTATAAGAGGATGTATAATTTACTCATTTACAGTATCACAAAAACATAAATTATCTTATATGATGTTCCTAATTACCTTAAGAGGTGGGGTTTGTTGGGGCAGTGAAAGTCAGGATGGACGTAGAGTTTGAGGTACTCCCTCCACAAGGTGAATATCTGGTTTGAGGTATCGGCAACGTTGAAATTGCCACAGTTGATGGGATCCGAAGCGCTCTTTGCTTCATACTTCTTCTTCTCTGACTCTGGCAGACTGAAAAATTCCCGGGTTGCAGTAAAAGTCGCATTCATCAACTCCTCCGGTATCCCGTGATTCACCAGCTGCATGCAATTACCAAACAAATTAATCAATGTGAAGGAGGAAATTAATTAAGAAACATTTTATGTTCTGGACTTACAATGAAGAGGCCCCATTCTTGGCATGCATTGGAGAGATCGTTGATGGCTTGGGACCGTCGATCAGGGTCTTCGGCGGTGATGGCAGAGAAATCAATGACGGGGAGAGAATCACAAGGTAATGCAGTGGAGTCATTGATGAAATTAAATTTAGAAGGAACGGCTTTGAGATTGGCAGAATTAGCCAAGTCTTTGAGGGCTGTCTGAAATTCGAATGGATGATGCTCTGCTGATGCCATTTCTCTTTATGAGAGAGAGAAAGAAAGGGAAACTGTTAAAGTGCAACTGATGTATTGTGATGTAACTTTAGGCGTCCTGCTTTGGTATATATAGGCAAAATTATATTTTTATTCTTATAATTTTAGATTGTTAGTACTTTTAGTTCTCAAATTTATTATGTTTATATATTTAGTTTTTTTTTTTTACGAATCTAGTCCTAAGTATTTTATATTTGAGTCATTTTTAACAAATTTTGTCATTTGTTTACAACTCTCGTCTTCTTCATATTATAATAAATCTCATTTTTTATTTTGTAACTATGAGTCGTTAGGACCAAACTTGTCTGTATAGGAATAAATTTGTCAATAAAAGACTAAATTCGTAAGAAAATGACTAAATGTGTAAATGGATTAAGTTATAGGAACAAAAGTGCTAATGACCTAAAGATAAAAAAACAAATGTATAATTTTACCAGTATATATATAGAGAGAGGGGGGGGGGGATTGAGAGCAATGCACAAAATAATATTTTTTTGTTAGAGTTCACCCTTTTCGCAGGTACAAGTAAACTCTAAAGAAAAAATAATTAAAAATAGGAAGAATTAAAATAATATAAATCTATTCACGAACACGCATGAATTGAATAAATATACTGACTATATAAGAGAAAACAATGGCTATATTTGGATTTGTGGCTTTATATTTTTCGAGATAAGATAAAATACACTCAATGTTTGTTTTAGTGTTCTTACACCTTATCTGCGTGTTTTTCTGTTTTTCAACTTTTTATATATAATATGTATATACATAATATAAAACAGACATGATTTGATAATAAACAGTAATTTTTGTCTCCCAAAATTACAATATTAAACATAAAATATTTATATATAAAAATATATGATTTGACAATAAATAGTGATTTTTGTGTCTCAAATCACAACATCATACCTACGCCACTTATTTTAAATATTTTAAATTACCCGAAAACACAAATCCAAACATATTATCTGTTTTCAACACATACTTATTTATCTCTATTTTTCTCTCTCTATTTTCAAAACACAAAATAAAACAACTAAAATACAAATCCAAACACAATTAATTACTTTATCTCAGTTTTCATTTAATTTCCATTATTAATTTAATGAAGTCAACTACTCACATCGTACACAATAATGATTTTTTTTTTTTAAATATAAGTCAACTAATAATGAAGTAATATATGCGCTTATCATACAGCATCTTTCGTAATAAATATATCGACAGTATACGAGAAAACAATTATTTTATCTCAGTTTTAATTCATCTATTTTACATTATTAATTTAATGAAACCAACTACGCACATCATGCACAATAATGATTTTTTTTTTAAAAGTACAAGTCAAGTAATAATAATGTAATACATGTGCTTATCAAATGGCGTGTTTCTTAAACCGCAACTACTCTACGGAAAAACATAATTTACGAAAGATCATATGCAATATTTAATTATTCAAATCAAAGGCTTAATTTTCTAGTAATCAGCCATGAATCGTGGCACGTGACGGGGATATTACCCCTATTTATGCAAAAAGATGAAAAAGCTCCTTATTAGGGGTAAAATAGCCTAAAAGCTAGCAGGATTGGTGCACCAATACGCGGATCGAGTCCTTGGATCCCCAACCCGCGCCAGAACCCGAAAAGCCACCTGGTTGGAAGACTTGATTCTCCACCGTGCGATTAAAAGCAATGAAACGTTCAGATGGAAACACGTGACCCAATCCATAATGTACACTTGGACCTTATAAATACTTCAGATATGAGTCATTTTAAGGTAACACGTATTTGTTGCTCTTACTAATAAACCTACAGATTGCATATTTCTATCTTGACCTGAACTAACTTGAGTGTTAAAGGATCTTAGTTGGGGACGAACCCTACTAGCCTAATGTACGTTTAACTATCCTCAGGGCTCATTAACGAATTGAGGCGAATATGTGACTAACATGGACCACTCAAGGGAGGTCACATATTTTGATCTGGATCAGTTGGCACCGTCTGTGGAAAATCTAAGGATCGCCAATTGAAAGAGAATGGAAGGAACGTCGAGGGGAGATGTGCATGGAGTGGAAGATACACCTAGACAAAGAGAACAGATGGTATAATTGCCGGGGGGAGTTGCAGAGACTAATGCAAGAAATTGGAAAGAACACATTTGTGGCTTATGAAATGAGAACTGCCACACCATTGTTAAGGAAACGATCAAACGACAATTGTTTAAAGAGAAGGAAGTCGAAAGGACATATGAAGGAACGAGCATAAGGGAGCCTGTGAAAGGCCATGAATTGGAATCTTCGGAAGTAGGATCCAATAGTAGAGAAAGGATCAAAAGAAGAGAACCAGCGATCTCTAGAGCTGAAGTGGATAGTGTGGAAAAATAGATAGAGCTATTGGGCAAGCAAATTGATGAGTTCAAAAGAAGCGGAGAATTGGTAGCTCAAAACAGAAACTCGCCCTTTTGTTATAGATATTAACAGAGGTGGTGAACCCAGACTTTAGAATGTAATCTACCTAAATATGGAAGAATTAAGGATCCTTAGGAACATGTGGCAGCCTTCGAGTGGGTAATGAATTTATACGGACAATCAGGTCCACTTACAGGTAAATTGTTTGTTACTCTCTTGCAGGAGAGGCGCAGGAATGGTTCACCAGCCTGCCCAATGGCAGCATTGAATCTTATGAGCAACTGTTGCAGAAGTTCACCTTCCATTTTGCGAGCAAGAGAAAGCAAAAGCGCTCTGCTGCATATCTATTTACAATAAGACAAAGAGAGGATGAAACGCTTAAAAGTTTGGTAGGAAGGTTCAACAATGAGACTTTGGAAGTTCAAGATCTTCAGATTGACATGATAGTAAGTATTTTGATACATGGACTAAAGAAAGGGCCTTTCACTTCAGTGTTAGCGCGAGATCCACCTACAGATGTGGAACAATTAGTGAGGATGGCACAATAATATATCAATGAAAAAGAAATGAATGCCTAGAAAGATAGGGAGTGTAGAATAATAGAGGTCGAGATCGATCGTGTAAGGCGATGGCAAGGGCAAGCGAGCTAGGTTTAATAAAGAAAGAGAACCACCTTATCAGCCTAAGTATCATAGATATACCGCACTCACTATGACAAGGGCCAAAGCACTGATGATGGTCGAAAAGTATAATCTACTCCAATGGCCTAGACATACCGGCCAAGTAATACTCCAACAAGTATTGCAAATTTCATCGAGAGAAAGGGCACGACACAAAAGATTGTTATTCGTCGAAAGATGAGATAGAAATATTGGTACGATAAGGCTATTTCAAGGATCAGACACATGGAAATCAAAAAGGAGGGAGAGATGAGACAGGGAGAAGGATGAGGAGCAGGTTAAGAAGTAGAGAAAGAGGAATGCACAGGGAGAGAGAAGAAAGAAGGGATCCAAGGACTAGGAAAAATGCACTTGTGAAAGGTGTAATTCACACTATAGCTGGAGGATCGATAGGGGGAGATTCCACAAGAATGAGGAATAGATAGGAAAGGCAATCGAGATCGAGTAGAAGGAGCGAGCTTGTGATAAATGTGGAACTTGAAGATGATATAGTCTTGGGGAACAAGGACATAAGCGCTGAGATGGGATCACAAATCGACCCCATGTTGATAAGAATGGACATTACCAATTTCACTATCCATAAAATGTTGGTAGATAATGATAGTTCAGCTGATATCATATTTAAAGAGGTGCTAAGTAAAATGGGTTAGATACTACAAGATTAGATCCTGTACAAACACCCTTAGTAGGTTTTGGAGGTAGTGAGGTAACGTCTCTAGGCACTATTGAACTCCCAGTATCAATTGGAGAAGAACCAAGAAGGAAGACTTGATGGCAAAATTCCTAGTGGCAGATACCCCTTTCGCCTATAGCGTGATACTAGGAACACCAAGTCTAAACTTGTTTAGGGCAATAGTGTCAACCTATCACTTGAAAATAAAGTTCCCAATAAGGAACAAAGTGAGGGAAGTATCCTACAATTAGAAGGAAGCTCGAAGATGTTATAATTGTCCCTGAAAAAGGGCAATCAAGATGAAAGAAAAAGAAAGATCAGGAGGAAAGAGATTGATTTAGAAATTCAAAAAATGAGTAGGCTTGATCTAATAGAGCCTAATGAGGAGCATAAAGTAATAGAGCTGATAGCGGGAGAACCTGATAGGATGACCAAGATCAGGTCGCGCATGAATGAAATATTAGAAACAGTTATGATCGAGTTCTTGAGAAACAATATGGATATGTTCGTATGGAGCCTATCAGACTTTAAGGGACAAAATGCATAAACCCCCCTATGTTTTAAAAAGTCTGCTAAAAACCCTTTCTAGTTTAAAAATAAGCTAAAAATCCCCTTATGTTTGTTAAAACTCAACAACAAACACCCATTCTTAGTAATTAATGGAAGGTGCATTACATGCTCTCTCTGTGCATGTGGGGGTATTTTTAACAATTTTTTACCTTTTTCTTAGGTATTTTTTACTAAAATGCCCTTTTTTGATTTTTTTTAAGATAAATGTAATTTTCATTAAATAAATAGTACACTCGTACAGTACAATAGTGCTCAATGAGTGGCTTCTCCCTCGACAGGCCAAGGGATACGCCAAAGTCTATATAACGCACAATAACTAACAAAGCGAGCTAAAGAAGAACTAAGAATCCTCTGTCTAACCTCTTCCGCTATGAGTACAACAAGTGCGGTCGGTTCTCGCTCAGACTGCTCAAAACATCTCAAGTTCCATTCCTTCCAAATATGATACACACATGAACCCAATAGCGCATGATAAGCGAGATTAATAATGTGTTGCCCTCTTGAATTTCTTGTAGCCTAATCTATATCCATTGGCCAGTCTCAGTTCGGCTAATTGAAGCGAACAGATCATCGAATAGCTATAAGGCAGTGTCGCGCGTAGCGGCATTGGAAGAATAAGTGTCTATGCATCTCATTCGCCCCTTCATCTAATAGAACATAGGTGCGTAGGTAAGAGAATCATGGTTTATCAGCTTTTGAAAGCTTCCCCAATATAGCAAGCCATAGAATAAAATTTTCCCTGGAGATCTTGAGGGAACCCAAGAGTAGTGAAGACCAACCTACCTTGGGTCATAGAGGGACCAGTGACCGGTATAGAGATGTGGATGTAGGACTACCATTTTCATACCGCCAAATGATGCGATCAACACTGCCATGAATCCAAGGTAGTGACTGTAGAATCTCCAACCACTCAATATTTATAATAAGGGGCCATTGCCATTGCTCCTCTATGATAACGCTCCTGAGCTTGATAGAAATCCCAAGCTTATGGAGTGGCGATCCATGGGGAGTTCTAGCAATGAGGGGCCCAAGATTGTGCCTAGGATCCTGCCAAAGATAGAACGGCAGAATAAGGGATCATAGACGAAGTAGTTTCCGCCAACCTCATGAATCCCCACGGTCTAGAACTGCCCAAATAGATGTATTTCACAACCGCCCATGATAAAGCCACTCCACCCAAATAGACGTCCTATCACACCTTATAACGTCACAGAGTTTCTTACACATTAAAGCCCGATTTAAGGTAGCAATGTCTCGTAAGCCCTGCCCACCTTATGATAACGGCTTACATACATCTTGCCATGCTACCTTGGCATAGCCCCTAATCGTCCCCCCTTTCCACAAGAACGCTTGAAGTCGCTTCCAATCTCCCTTATAACACCTTTAGGCAATAGGAATGCTGAGGCCTAATAAATGTTCAACGCCATAAGAACAGATTTGATGATTTGAATCCTTCCAGCATAGGACAACGCCAGACCTTCCCATCCTTAATGTGTTGGTCAATTTTCAACAACAATGGCTGACAATCTGTTATCAATAATCGATACGAGACGAGCAGAAGTCCCATGTATCTTATCGGTAACTACCCTTCCTAGAATCCCAGCAACGCCAACAACTCTTCTCGAATCCCATGTGCCGAGCGAGAGATAATAAGGTGGATCTTATGTACATTAAGCCGTAGACCCGACCAAGATGCAAACATATCTAGGCCCTACTTGAATACCCCTATAGAATCCATATCACCTTTACAAAATAGCAGCAGATCATCTGCAAAATCAAGCTGAAAAATTCGAGCAGGAGCACATTTCCATTAGAATGAAAAATGCCCATCCTGTTCAATCAACTGTAGTAATAAAAGATGCAACACCTCCATCACCAGAACAAATAGGTAGGGCGACATGGGACCACCTTGCCTCAACCCTCCCGCAAAAAAATCATGGGGTTTCCCATTCAGACCCACCGAGAACTAGGGTGTCGTTACGCACTCTTCTATCCACTGAATAAATGGTGCTGGAAATCCAAACATGTGGAAAACTGACAGTAGAAAGCCTCATTCTACTGTGTCATAGACTTTTCGAATGTCCACCTTAAGGGCACATCTAGGTGGGAGACGCACCTAGCTAATACCCTGTAAATAGTTCATGTGCAAGCATAATATTGTTGCCTATACTACGACCAGGAACAAAAGCAGCCTGACAAGGGCTGATTAATTTATCCAACACCCTACTCAACTTTTGAACAATAATTTTAGCAATCACTTTATACAGTACGTTACAACATGATATAGAATGAAAGTCCGTGACCAGTTTAGGGGAGTGTACCATGGGTATAAGTGCCAACAGCGTGGTGTTGATTTGCTTAAGCATCTTCCCCGTAGCGAAGAAATCCAATATCGCTTCCGTTACTTAAGGACCCACAATTGGCCAAGCGGTTTTGTAAAAGCCCGAGGAAAACCCATCAGGTCCTGGTGCTTTGTCCTCAGTAATATCGAACACAACCTGCTTCACCTCAGTTGTTGTCACCGGTTGGAGTAGTATGAGGGTCTCCTCCTCATTGAACACATTCCTCGCCCATGGCCTCAGGTATCAGATATCTATCACTTGCATCGTCTGTCTCTACCTAATAGAGCCTGGTAAAGGGAGACAAACTCATAAATAACTGCTCCTGGCTCTATGTAGATAGTCCCATGTTCATCATTGATTTGAAAGATCCTTCGAACAGCCCGACGTTGCACAATCTTATGAAAGAAAATTCGTGAACATTGATTCCCCCCTTTCATCCATCCACTGCATCTTTGCTCGCTGTTGTAGCATGATTTGCTCGAGCTTAACTGCCTTGGTATAGACCAGTCGACAGTAATATTCCAATAGGACGAACAACTCATTCCGTCTATCCGTGCTAACCAGTTGCTAGGTTGTCTCAAGGAACCCTTTGGCCAGCTGTACATTTATTGTCAAATCCCCTTTATTGCACCTCATATGAAGAAATGCAGGCTTTAAAGCCTGGAGTTTACGAGTAATCGCGTACATTGGCACCCCTACCACTTCATGCTGCCAAATATTCTGCACACTGGCAATATAATTCGGTGAAAGAGTAAGGTAATTATCAAATCTGAATATATCTCTCAGTTGTTGTTGCCTATCCCCATAGAGCACCAATGGCGAATGATCCGATGTGCATGAAGTGAGACTATAATAGTACGAGGTTGAGAATCGTTCTAGCCAAGCATTATTAATGAGCATACGGTCCAACCTCTTCCATAGGCTACGCGAGCTGGAGCTACAGTTATGCCACGTGAACCACTCACCTTGCATAGGAAGCGAAAGCAATCCCGTATCCTGAATACACGCATTAAACTCCTCCATGACCTCCCTTATATCACCAGAAGTACCACAAACCTCATTGAGTTCACGTATAACATTAAAATCACCCCTACAAACCATGGATCATTCACACACTGACCTGCCAGCATCTCCAAAGATCTCCATAGCTCTCGACGTGTAGCAATATCATAAGCTGCATAAATGACACTAACAATCACATTCACTTGAGTTGCTCTAACACTGTCTTAAGAAAATATCTATTGAAATTCAATCCTAGAAAATATGTGTTTGGGGGAAAAGGAGGACGTTTCCTAAGATTTATGGTCACTCATACGAATCGAAGCCAACCCCCTCAAAATCAAGACCATTCTAGACATGAAGGCCCCTCAAACATTAATGAAGTACAAAGGTTGACGGGAAGGATAGCAGCATTCAGTCGATTCATCTCTAAGTCAGCAGAAAAAAACTTGTCTTTCTTCAAAATGCTCCAAAAGGCAAAAGAGTTTAAGTGGGACGATTCATGCCAACAAGCGTTCGAAAGCCTCAAACAATATCTAGCAAGGCTCCCCCTCTTGGAGAAGCCTTCCCAAGGGGATATCCTTTATGTCTACCTATCAACCCCCCTCAAGCAATCAGCTCCGTGCTACTTCACAAAGTGGAGGTAAACAAATGCTGATTTATTATGTCAGCAAGGTCCTTAATGGAGCAGAAGGACAATACACACCCATAAAAAAGATGGACCTCGCGTTGGTTATCACTGCTAGGAGGTTGCGCTCCTATTTTCTTTCACATCCTATCAGTGTGAAAACCAACTTACCCTTAAAACAAACGCGAGACAAACCAGATACCTCAAGGCAATTGGTGAAATACGCGATGGAACTAAGCGAATATGACATCTCATACATAGTTAGAACCACTATCAAGGCTTAAGCTTCTGCTGATTTTGTCTCTAAGACTACAGGAGCAGCTTAAGAGGATACCTCCCAAGCCGAAAAATGGCTATTACATGTGGACGGGCCTCCACCTTCCAAAGTAGTAGCGCAGGCATAGTCCTCACCTCGCCTTAAAGAGAAGACTTGGAGTTCACTGTCAAATTCGGATTCAAAGCCTCCAACAACGAGGCTGAATACAAAGCACTTATCACGGGACTCAGAATGGTACAAGACGTAGGAGCCAGGCATGTGATAGTCTATTCAGACTTCCAATTGATCCTCAACAACAATGCTTTTATGAAGATAAAGAGGAGCTCATGATCCAATATCTCCAATAGATAACAGAACTCAAGAAAGAGTTCAACAGCTTTCATATCATTGAAATTTCAAGAAAGGAGAACGTGAAGGCTGAGTGCCTCTCAAAGTTAGCTAGTGCTTTAGAGGAGTGTAGAACAAGGCAAATAACCATACAATATCTCCCTAAATCATGAACACAACTTTACATCCAAGTTATATCCTCTTGGAACGACTGGAGGACCCCCGTTATCCGATGGTTAGAGGAGGGACTCCTTCGCAGCAATAGATGGGAGGCTGCTAGACTCAAAACTCAATCCTGTCATTTTCTCTTATAGGGAGGGATCCTCTACAAAAATTCCTTCACACATCCCTTGCTTAGATATCTATCTCAATCCGAAGGGGTCGAAGTCCTGAGGGAAATACATAGTGGTTGCTGTGGAGCGCATGTGGGAACTTGGATGCTTGCCAACAAAGCACTGAGGGCGAGGTACTTTTGGCCCTCCATGAAGCATGATGCAAAGCAGTTGGTGATCAAATGCGAGAAGTGTCAAAAATATTCTTTGCTTAAACATCAACCTGCAGAACCCTTTGCGACCATGCTGTTACCCTGCCCCTTTGCATAATGGGGAATAGACATTGTGGGACCATTCCCCCTGGTACCCAGCCGAAGGAAATATCTGCTAGTAGCCATTGACTACTTCACCAAGTGGGTGGAATCCGAGCCACTCACCCGTATCACAGAAAGGGAGGTAATGTAATTCATGTGGAAAAACATCATTTGCCGCTTTGGACTGCCTCAAGAAATAATCTCAGACAACGATTGATAATTCCTGGGCCACAGGATACAGGACTAGTGCAAAGGTCTGCATATCAAACAGAGATTTACATCAGTAGCACATCCCCAAGCTAATGGACAAATAGAGGTCACCAATCGAATACTTGTTCAAGAGATTAAAAGACGCTTACAACGAGCTGGAGGAAATTGAACGGAGGAACTAACCAGTGTCTTATAGGCATATCGCACAACCCCTAGAGGATCTACAGTAGAAAACCCCTTCACCATGGTGTACAGGACAGAAGCAATCATCCCAGTGGAGTTGGGGTTACGCTCATATAGAATTCTGTATTTCTCGAAAGAAAACAACACGGAGTTGCTAAAAAAAACTTGGACCTTGTCGAAGAACTGAGGGAAAGGGTTCGGACCCAAAGATACAAAAATACCATGATCAATGCTCATAATAGAAGGGTGAAGATTCGAAGCCTTCAAGTGGGTGATATTGTGTTACGAAGGGTAGACACATCGATATCGACGGGAAACTGGGCCCCACCTGGGAAGGACCCTTCAAGGTCACAACAGTAATAGGGCGAGACTCTTATGAATTAGAAGACCTTGAAGGGCATCCAATATCACGACCATGGAATATTCATAATCTCAACAGATATTACTCACGAAAAAAATTACCCTCATTATGCATCAGCTATCTTACAATATGTCCTCTTGAAACACCCCTTCTAAAAAATGACCTCCTGCAGGGCATCCCTACAATATGTCCTTTTGAAGGACCCCTTCTAAAAATTTCCTCCAACAGGGCATTCCTACAATAACTCCTCCCCAAGGACCCTCCCTAAAAAAATTCCCTCTTGCAGGGCATCCTCACATAGGTTCGCCAGAGGGGTCCCTTCGATGTCTGTTCTCCTAACTGATATATCTCCACAAGCCTTGCCTGTAAAAGCTATCTCTTCATAAAGGTACGATGCATCACATTTTAAGGCATAAAAGTTTGTCTAGGAGTAAGCTCTCCAAAGCTCATGCAAGCTTCCATCACTAAAGGGACCCCTTGAGGATCTTGTCCTAAGCCCTCATTTATCCTATACTTCATTACTTTTTTATGTAAGTGGTTTTTAGTATACTGCTCGAATACTCATTTATGAAAAAGTTTAAGGATACGTTCTGCGAGAAAATATCATATCTAGCATGGAATTTCAAAGGGGCACTCCCCTCCTTTTCAAGAAAGCCAAGAGGACCTCCCTACTTGGAATCTTTAGAAGGTATCCCACAATAGTGAAAACCAAGAACTACCCAAAACATGGCATCATGAAGGTCCTGTCTATCAAGAAAAGAAGTCACAAGTGGCCCCCTAGACAAGAGGTTTTGGCAAACCTCTTCCAAAAACATAAAAAAGAGATCTATCGTCATAACTGGGCATGCAGATACCAATACATCAACAACCTCATTCATGGAGATGAACGACTAGCATGAAAGCAAGAATCAAAATGCATTACCAGACCCCTGGCCTAAAAGCATGGCTAGGGGTGAATCGAAAGTATCCCAGGAAAGTAGAAAAAAAATAAAATTGTTTCATCCCCATTTTAGATGGGGGTAGCAGATGCAAAGAAACAAATTATTCTTAAACCAACATGCACATTACATTAATTATTTTCCCTACATGCAGGGTCTTCTAATTCCTTCTCCGGAGGGTCGTCGGCAGCAGGCGAGGAGGCAGTAGGAGGAGTTACATCTCTAGTTAGAAAACGAAGAAGAAACTAACTTGAGCCTGGGGGGAGGGCTCCCTCTCCATGGAAGAAGGGCCCGACAAAAGGATCAGGTGCGTTATCCAAAGCAGTAGCGAGATCAAGAAAAGAGGGCTCTTCCCCTGCAGGGGATACCCCTGAGCTTGAAATTGTTCCTTGCAGGCTGAAAGCCGTATTCAAAGAAGGGCCCCACTATCTTCCCTACCTCCTGCTAGTATTCCACAAAGCTCTTGAACTCCTTCAACCGACTTTCACAGTAAGCCTCCAAGAAGTTATTCCCTTCCTCGGAGTGGGGGAAGTCCATCACTAAGTTCTTCAGAACACTCTTTTGGCTTGCTGCCTCCTTCTTCAACTGTCTCACCTCCCTGTCCAACTGTTGGCATCGTCCTGCCACCTGCTTCTTGGCATCACTTAGTCTAGCATTCTCGTTCCTTAATCGCTCCAGCCTGTCCTCCAACTTATGCCTCTAGGCATCGTTGGAAGGAGGGTTTTCCTATAACCTGGAAGAAAGTTCCTCATAAACCGAGGCAGCCTACAAAGAAACAAGAGTCATCAGGGAAAGACATAGGAATACAGGCACAGAATTTTGGCAGGAGGGTACCTTGAAGAGATAAAGGGCCTCCATCCTTTCTAACTCCTCCCTAGCAAGTGGAGATAGCAGCTGCCTATTCCCAAGGGATAGAACCCCACTCCTCAAATCAGGCACCAGGGAGGTGTTTTCCGTTATCTTGGTCGAGCAATTGATGACTGAGAGTACAAAGGAAAACTGTTCCGTCTCCTCTCTGGAGGGAGGGACAGGAGGAGGCATGGAGGAGGTGCAAGAAGAGGGTGCCCCTGTTTGAGGCTTTTTAGAGGAGCTCCCTACTACAGTACCTGGAGCGAAGGAGGAGGCACGGGGCTTACTTTTGGAGTCGCTAGAAGCAGGGTCTCTCTTGGAGGATTTGGGAGTTCCCCCAAAACGACCTCCCAGCACATGTTTCCGCATCAATTTACTGAATATTATATTGTCTGCATAAGAACAAATATGATGAATTAGCATCCCCAGAAGACATGAAGAAAAGGAAGTAACAACGAACCAAGAACTTAAACGAATACCCAAAGAATCCCCTAAAGGCTCTGACAAGGGAGCCAGCCCAAAATGCTCCAATATCCTCTCGTCTATTAAGCACCAGCAATCGTAGGGGGAGGCATTCAGTTCTTCTAGTAAAGAAAAAGGCTGCAGTCTCTATCCCAAATCTACAGGGGGAGGGGCCTCAAAGATCTACTGTTGGGGGAAGGACCAAACATGGGGAGGAAGGATGAAAAAATAGCTGACTTTTCAGTGTTTCGGGGCATGGGGAAGATGCAAAAAAGACACTCCTAGATGAGGGACAAAGCAGAAGAACCCTTTATTGGCCTTTTTAAGGCGATAGCATTTAGCGAACGCATGAGCTGTTACACATAGCCATGGAAACAAAGAACTATAAAGCAGCCGGCTAAAATCTTAAAGGAATTTGGAGCTAATTGATTGAGAGGGACTTGAAAAAGAAGAGCAACTTCAAAATAAAATAGAGGAACAGGGAAGCGAACACTTGACCTTAACTGGGCAGCGAAAAAACATAAACAATTAGGGGGAGGAAGAAAGGGACGACTTGCAGGTAACGGTGTATACACTATAAACTCGGGAGGGACACGACATTCCCGGAGGAACTGATCTATGGAGGAGGTTCGTAAGATAGAAGGCCCCTCTGTCAGAAGGTGACTTAGGGACCCTCCCCTCCTCTTCGTCCTCCTTCTCTACCAAAGAAACCTCTCTTGAGGGGGACTTAGAGGGCCTCCTTCCAGAAGAGGACTTAGGTGACTCAGCCGCCTCTAGCGAAGGCCTCACTCTCTCCTCTTCCGGGGAAAAACCTTCCCCTTTATTTTCTCCCCTCTCTTCTTCGTTAGTATCTTCGTCGATCAGGCGACGAGCGGCAGTAGTGGTCTACCTCAGGCTCCCCCTCAAGCCCCTTCCAAAACATGGCGGAGCAGGGCCCGTTCTCTTAGATGTGGCGACCGATTGATCATCGCCCCCAAGGATCTCCCTAAGGAAATGCACAAAGTCACTAGAGGAGGACATTTTCAAAAACACACTAAGGAACTCTAAACAGGAAGGAGGAGATACTTACAGAGGAAAATGGAAGCTGTAATTGATGCCCTGGTGCTTTGAAGAAGGATTGTGAAGGAAAAGAAGTGAAAGAGATTACTGAAGAAGGGCGTTTTAACCCACATTCTTGGTAATCGTCCCACTAGAAGCAGTTATGCAGTGCGTGGAGAAGAGGCCCTTAGGCGTGCGTGTTGCAGGTACATCAATAACACGCCTTTTTCGCCATCATTACGACCGTCAGAGCACCCTGCTAAAAGGCTGTTGTTCCGTTTTCCAACAAGGGTGAGGTTGGAGCAACTGAAAAGACGAATGATAGGAGGATCTTCCGTTCCCTAAATACCAGGACTTTCCATTCGAAGAATAAGAGGATACCTTGCTCCCTTGCGATGAAGACGGGTCTTCCCTTCAGTAGAAACGAGATTTTCTAGTCTAAAGATGTAGGGGGTACCCATCATCCTTAGAGTGGGGGGGATTGGATGATGGGTATGGCCCAAAATAAAGTACTAAGCCTCGGTAATAACCCACCAGCCCATGAGAGAAGCAGCCTGCCCAAATGCTTGGCCAAAGAAGGGAACCTCCTATGATCCAGCCCGGTCCATAGGGGAGGCCCACTTGGCTCAGCCCAGAAGAGTGCCCCTACCCCAAAGTCTAGCCAAGGAGAGGAGCCTGCTTTGTTGAATATAGCCAAAGAAGGAGGCCCAATTTGAAGGCCTTCTAAGCCAAATTAGAGGAAGAGAAGTGCGCTCCAAAAGTTGGACTCTGCAGCTTGAAGGGACCCCTCATTGGATAGGAGTCTGCACAAGGAAGGAGTCCCTCTTTGTTCGGGAATTTGTTGCTAAAGAAACGGATAAGGAGCAACCTTATCCCCAAATCCCGCCTTGTCCGCCGGATGTTCGAATCCCCCCTCAGCAGATACACCTCCTTAGGTTCTTGCTATAGAAAGACTCTTCTTCTATAAATATAGGGAGTACCTCCCAACGGATCTCTTCTTCCACATTCTAAAACTCTTCTTGTTGTTACTCTATTACTTTAATCTCGTGCTCTTGCATACGGAATTCTCATTTTGTTTATCATAATTTTTTGCCATAATTTATTTTTATACTCATTTATTCTTAAATTCGTGACTAACTTAAGGATCAAAGTGCTAACTCTTTGTTTTGCAGGTTTTCTTTCTCAAGAGTTTTCACTCAATTAGCTCAAATCTAAGATCAAGATCCAAGAGCTTTGGACCTGTGCTAAAATCGCACACATCAAATGTATTAGCCAAACTTGTAAAAACCACGATTAATAATTATTGCGTGGTCTTAATTAATGACTTTTTACTACAATTATTAATTTTATAACCATAATAACTAACCGAAATTAAATATTATATTTGTTAGGGACAAGAACCTTGAGAAATGTAGAAGAGAGCTATAAAAGTAGTTAATTAAACCACGACCCATTCATCGATTTTCGATATTTACAGCTAGTATATATATGCATGTAGGAGATGGGGAGATTATAATATCATTAAGAAAGGGTTTAAGCAAATTGACAACGATGTCACAGACAAGCTTAGAAGCGGCATTGCATAGGCTAATCGATCGAAAATTGAGTAATGGTTTCATGTTTTTTGCACTTGAGAATTAAGACAATATGAGTAAAGTTGAAATCAAAATTGACATTTTGAGAATTGAGCATGTTAAGAACACAACTAAGAGTAGAGCTCCCTAGTATATGCCAGAAATGCTTGTAAAAAGCATGGGGCATGCCTTTGGGGCCTGGGAATTTAAAGAGAAATATTTGAGATAATACTGTTCTTACCCCTTCCTCGATGTACCTCGTGAATAACGCATTGTTTATACTTCTAGTAACACTGATACAAAAAAGTCGTAATAACTTCCTCGAGCTTATCATTAGTAGGATCAGTGGATGAGAAAATGCAACGGAAACAACATTGAATCACACCCTGAACACCCTATTCAGTGTCACACTATTGGCCCGACAGTATTTCTTGAATCTTCAAATGGGTGAAAGGACGCAGTATTTCTTCCCCCTTCGCTAGTTAACGTTTTCACTTGATTTCCTCAGCCGAAGAGAGAGTGCCGAGCTACATTTTAAGTTGTTTAATGTTTAGCTTGGTTCCACTGTCAGTTCACGCGCCAGCAAGCAAAGGATTTCCTTTTCAATATTTTTAATTTTCCTAATTACTCTAGCAAATCAAACCACTGTTACACTTTTCAGTGTTGCTCATTGGCTCACTGTTCAGATTCAAAAAGTGCTGCTTCTATCAAGATTCTGAAATAACCTTCTCACAAGTTTCATAACTTAATCTCAAGCACTTAAAAAACAAATCGGCTTCCACTTCCCGTAATATACTTCTTGTCTCGTTCTTTCCCTCACAACAAATAACAGTGCATGGTCCGAGTGAATTCCCTGCAAATGCGTAACCACAATATTCCTCCAAATTGTGTTCCAAGCTGAAGACATTTGGAGCACCAAAGTAAGCATTTACTGAAGACAGAAGCTGAAGACAGCAAGCAGGCCTCAGATGATGATGAATAGTGGAGAATTCTTACAATATGTGTGTATTAATGTTTCGGGTGTTTTTGTTTTGGTGTTTTGGAGATAGAGAGAGAAAAATAGAGATAAGTAAGTATGTGTTTTGAGATAGATGGTATGTTTGGATTTGTGTTTTGATATAATATAAAATATTGTAAAATAAGTGGTGTAGATTTGATGTTGGGATTTGGGAGACAAGAGTTACGGTTCATTGTCAAATCATATCTTTTAATATATATATTTATATATATATCTGTATGTATATAGTATTTTGTTTGTTAGTGAAATATAATATATATATTTATGTTAAATAATTTTTTTATTGAGAAATTTCTTTTTATGTTTTAAATAATAATTATAATTTTAATGCATAATTAAATACATTGTAGTATTCTCTCCAAAATGATTTTGTTAAACTTTATCTTTGGAATAAAAAAATATAATATATAAAATTTAAATAAAAAATTTAGAATGAAGTATGTATTATTGGTATATTGTACTCAAATTTCAAATTTCTCAAATATTTCAGTGAAATAGAAAAAATTAAGTACAAAAGATTTAAATGGTCTAAGTTGAAAAAATTTATAATCAAGAGTTAAACGCACTATGTAACATGTTGAAAATACATTATTAGAATTTTATATGTGAACTGATAAATTTTAATAGATAATTGAAGTAATAAAAATACGAATTAGGTATATAGTACTGATATATTGTCAGTAGTGTACGCAACTGCTACAGTATTTCCGTTAGGTAGAAAAATTTTACATATTTTAACTAAGCAGCATTGATATTAAATATCTATAATATCTATAATTTTATAAGTTAATAATAATTTTTTAGTAGTAATTATTAATTATATTTCACAAATATTATATATTAAATAATATATAATACATATAATAAGAAAGAAGAAAGAAGAAAGAAGAAAGAAGAAAAGAAAGAGAGAGAAAAGAATTAAAAAAATAATAAAATATATAAAAATTAATTTTCACACCTAGTGGTGGTGTGAAGTTACATAACCAAACTTGTTTTTGTATTTTGACCCATCTTAAAAACACAAAAACAAACATAGGTGTAGAAGTGACCGCTAGCACTTTTTTTTTTGGGTGAATTGTAAGTTTTCATTCATCCGTAATATTTACAAGGTACTCCGGGCATACCCGGAGAGATACAAAAGACCCACACTAAAGTTTAAAGAGCAATTAAACCGTGCGGGAAAAGTGACAAGAGGACCCTATAGACAGTGATCTTCACGGAAATAATAAGGCCCTCGGGATTGGGTACTGCACCCTCAAAAATGAATTCGTTACGATGCCGCCAAAGGGTGTAGACTGTGCATGACAAAGCGAGGTGTCGTGCTTTGTTATGAACGGAGGATCCGGTTTTCTCCTTCTTGAGCCATTTCACCGCACTGTGCAAGGTGGACATACGTCGGTTGATCCCAAGCCATACTCGGATATGTGACCAAACGTAGGTGCTAAACGGGCACTCAAAGAAAAGGTGTTTGGCCGATTCTTTGGTGTTGATGCAAAGTGAACATAAGTCCTCCTCATGGAGGAACTCGAGTCTGTCCCGTGTAGCCAATCTGTTGCGCAGACCAAGCCACATGATGAACGAGTACTTCGGTGGAATGAAAGCCTTCCAAATAGCTGCTTTCCAAGGCTGCCTCGCAAGTTTTGGCCTGAAGTACTCATAGGCTTTCGACGTCTGGAGTCCCTTTAGGGTGGACCATCTCGTCATCTGCTCAATCGCTGCCTCTGAAGACCCAAATTCGGTGATCATCCTGTTGCGGATTTCGGCAAGCCGTTGAAGGAGTGGAGAATCCCCCTTCTTCGATTGCCAGTCCCAGATTGATGCATCTCTGAGGTAGACACTGTTGACCCACTGTACCCACAACGTGTCTGCCTTGCGGTGAATGTTCCATAATACACGAGCAAGTAGAGCCACGTTCCAGGACTGTATGTGCCGAATACCGAGTCCCCCTTCTTCCTTGGGATGGCAGATTTCCTCCCAAGCGACTGGCGCCCTCCTAGAATTCCATAGGAAATTCCTACAAAGACAGTGAATTTTCTCGATGACCACCGCTGGAAGGGGAAAAACTTGGAGCCAGAAACACTCCACGCCCTGAATAACCGAACGGACGAGTTCCAGTCGGCCTGACCGCTAGCACTTTTATTCAGTGGGAGTTTTGTAGCTTAAGAGCCTTTCTTGTGTTTGTCTATTTACCATGTAAAGTGCTGTTCTAGTTAGTGCGCTTCTTTTAGTAAGCTGACGATTTCACTTAGCCGTTTAGGTTAGTTAAGATTAACTGCCTTCTTTGTATATATATATTGGTGACACGGTACTTCTTCTTCAATAAAAATACACGATGAAAATATATTTTTATTTTTTAATTTTCTATATATAATATATATATACACATTTATATGCATAAATACAATATAAAAGAGACATAATTTGATAATAAATAGTAATTTTTCTCTCCAACAAATACAACATTTATATATAAAAATATATGTAAAAGAGATATAATTTGACAATTAACAGTAATTTTTATGATTCGAATCCCAACATTAAACCTACACCACTTATTTTAAATATTTTAAACTAACTTAAAATACAAATCCAAACATATCAAGATCCATCATCAACACAATTATTTATTTTTATGTTTTCTTCTCTACGTTCGAAACACCAAAGCAAAACACTACAAAAATAAAATAAACAATATGCTTTATTTTTGGCACTTTATTCTGCCACTAGCAACTTTGATTTCTTCACTAAATTGTATCAGCAACACTTCTCGTCACTCTATTCTTCTATTAGCGACTTTTATTTCCTCTTTATATCTTGCAGAAGTTATGACATTTTGCTTCTGTTTTCGGGCATTAACTCCTGCAAGGCCTTCCACTAGTTCGTCTCTCCGGCAACCACCGTCTTCCACCGTGAATTTTAGACTCCTCCTCCAACCATAGGTGGCTCCAGAAGTGACTCAGGCAAGTTCTCTTTCTGTGGAAAGTTAAAGAATTCGCTAATTCGATACTTGTTTCAACTGTTTGATGGAATGAGCGAGAGAGGTAGGCTGTTTGCGAGTTAATTTGAACTAATCACTTTTGTGGTTATTCAAACCTCTTCTTTTCTTAATTTGGTGTACTACTATTAATAGGGTAAGGATCTTCAAGTTTAACTTGAATTGGGCTCATGAAATTTAACTAGTTATGTTTGTTAAGATAAGTTGTTTTAGTTTTCTATTATGTTGGCTCCATGTGTTCTTTTCCTGGCGTTTGCAAATGTTCATCTCACAGTATGCTCCTTTGCATATATCTTACTTGATTGTTGAAAAGCAAAGGTTTTGAGAAATTAACCGAGGGGAGTCAATACTTTTTCTGCAAGGCGTTGAATGAGAAGGATTGTATGTAAACCCAGAATAACAGATTGGACAATATGTAGTGTAGGCTTGAAGATAGGGAAAGTCAGAAGCTGATCGTGTGACTTGGAATTTGGTTTAGGAAGCCCAGTGGAGTGTCCCGCACATATGTTAATATGTGATCAAGATTATATTTTTATATTCTGCAATGATTATTCAAATCAGTTTCTTTGGTTGGACTGTAGTATCAGTGGTTTCTGATCCCCACGGTTCATAGTAGTGGAGTTGCAAAGGTTTCACTCATACACGTCTTTCTAATTTGCTGTCTTTGGATAAATACTGAAGATTTGTTTGGTTTCTTATTTCCTGACAAACCTTGATGAAGCGTAATCTAGAAAATTTTCTGTTAGTAGGTTTTTTTTTAGGGTAAATAGATCTTCACTGACATTGCAGTTCTTTAATACAAGTCTTAAATTCTTGAAAGAGTTTTTAGTGAAACATATGGCATCCACATAGATGAGATATGCACTTCCGCTTTTACACTTCCTAATGCAGAGAAAGAAAATTTGATATGCTTCTAGTGGATTCTAATTAAATTAGTTGCTCATGAACATTCTTGTTCACCTTTTTGATTATGTTCTTTTTTCTTTTTTTACCTTGGTCTTGTACTTTTACTTTTATGAATTAAACAGATGCCTGTGTCCTATGAGAATACAAAACAGAAATTCTTATGAGCTTTTGGTGTGAATTTGGGAGAAGAATTATTTTATGATCTTTGATAGACTTTGTGAAGATACTTATCACTGCAGTTAAAGACTAAAGAATGCAAAGGAGCCCCAGTCCTTTTTCATTGAAGAATGGTTGTGGAGCATTATTGTCATTGGCAGCAACAAAAGTGGTTGCATTCTTCTTCTTCATCTGCTCAAGCAATAATCCAAGCTTGGGCTGATCTTACAGATTCATTTCAGCATCAGGCCTTCCATACTCATCACCTCCAAGCTTTGAAAATCCTTGTCGGTTCTCAAGCTAACCTTTATGTTGCAGATCCACAACCAAAGCTTATATTTTCTATTTTATCTTCGCAAAGCCTTCTCTTCCACAAGAACTTTATCCCTTATTCCTTAGACTTCTATATATTGGGGTTAGGAAGGCAAACTTCTCTAGTTGATTATGCTATCGAGATCCTGTTGCCCTTTTTCTCTCATCAATCTCATGCCGACAAAAACTCTCTTTTCTTCTGTAAAGGGATTCTTCTGTTGGGTGGCCTTTCTTTCCAAACTTCTGCATCTGAGAAATCCAAAAGGCTTTGCTTAAAGTTGCTTTATAAGTTACTGGAAGAAGGATGTGGATTTATTTTCTTGTCTGATGAGCTAGCTTCCAGTGCTCTAGCAGGTGCTGGTTATGCTCTCTCTTCCTCTGTGAGCACATGTTTCAGAAGAACTTTAGATATTTTGCTCAGTATTTGGGATCAAGAAGGTGGTTCATCTGGCAGCATTTCACAGGTGCTAATGCTACTGCATTTGGTTGAATGGGTTATGTCTAATCTCTTGAACTTGTTCCTTCAATAGAATTAATCTTGTAATTTTGGAAAGTGTCAGCCTAACTCATTGTTCATTTGCTGAGTCATGGCTGCAGCTGGACTACTGAGGGATATCAATAGATCTGGATCAAGTGGTTTCATGCATCTTAAGAATTTTGCTGAGGAATGTATTGAGATTCTGCCAAGAGATTTCTTTTCTATAACTAAAGGTTTGGACTATAATCGAAATCACCCAGGGTTAATGGGTTTAATAGAGATTTCGTTTCAAACCAATAAGTTTCGGATTCTTGACTTGAGGCATTAACGCTAATAAATTTTGATTATTGTTGATTCCTTATACATGCATCTATTAGATATATGGGACATCCTAATGGAAAAAGTTGCCAGATATTCATATTCAGTGTTTGTAGCTTTTGTATCTTCTGGGAAAGATCCTAGTCGGAATGAAAGGGTTCTACTGAAGGAACAACTTCTATTTTATTACATATAGAGATCGTTAGAGGTAATGATTCATGTAAATGCTATGCTTTTCAATTAGACTCTAACCAATGACAAGACTCTCTTTGGTTTTGAAATATAGGGATATCCTAGGATTACACCATTCGAGCGAATGGCTTCTGGAGTTACTGCAATTGTTAGACATCTTCCTGTTGGAAGTCCAGCTATATTCTATTGTTCATAGTCTTGTTGAAAAAGCTACTAGCCTCAGCAGTAGTGTCAGTAATCATGACAGTGATCTAGGGAAGAACCGGGAAGGAGAGTTGGAGCCTTCTAAGAAGGTTCTGGATTTGCGTTGCGGCTGCTTGCCCTAGTTGATATACTAATGACTTTCTTACGACAAGTTTGATTTGTGATTTAGGGTGCTAGGAAATAAACAAAGATATTCCTATGGAGTTTGCTAATGTTCTCATGCTCTACTTTCTCTACTCCACTTTGTGTTTACCGTTTATTGGTGCATTAATTCATTATAAATGTCACTCTATTTGTGAACAACATCTGAAATAACTTTAAGGAATAAGGGCCAACATTGGTTATTGCATTAAAATAGTTTTGCGATTGTTTTCCACTTTTAGCTTGCTTATTTCGCTTTCCAAAAGCCAGTAAGATGCCGAGACTTAATTATTGTAGGTTCTACCAAGTTTGTTGAAGGTATTGGCCCAGTTGATAATCCAACTACCTGTGAGTGACCCGGACATGCTCCGGAATCAATTGTATCAACAGATTGCAGAATCTGACGATGTTATACAGAAGCTGGCTTTGATTTCACGGCTGCAGTCTTTGCCTTACCTTTCTTCTCAAGATACTGACAAGAGAAAACCTGAATTGATTGGCAAAACGACATCTCATGAGATTGCGGGCTCAATAAGTTTGAACAGAATTAATGCACGCCTCTAAACATCACCATGGAAATGGGAAAAGTTCTGCCCTCGGGTTTCTGCAAACACTATCTGGATATGTTGAACTTGCAGCCAGATTTCAGATGGAAAAATCAAATTACCCAGTTTGTACAATCAACAACATTTATTTGTAACCATAATAGCAGCACATGCACAACATGAAGAAGAAGATTGTTTACTTACTATCAAAAGCACGAAATTTTAAATTTTGCATCAGGTTGTAATTCTCACAGGAATGGCCACAAGTGGTTCAGCTTTGCGGAGAGTCACACCAAAATTCTCCGTCATGTCCATGTCTTCAGGTGCCATCCCATTCGGCAGCTTCCAGTCAAACGTCTTAACGAGGTTAACAACAATCAGGGCCACTATTCTTACAGCAAGATTCATTCCAGGGCATATACGTCTTCCAGCACTAAACGGCGTGAACCTGAAATCATTGCCCCTGAAATCAATGTCCACATTGAGAAACCTTTCCGGCATAAAGCATGTCGGCTTCTCCCAGTATGTAGCATCCCTGGAAATCGACCAGGCATTCACCCAAATTCGAGTGTGTTTTGGGATGGTGTATCCCTGAATCTCTACATCTTGCTCGGCCTGATGGGGCAGGAGGAGTGGCGATGTCTGGTGCATCCTCATTGTTTCTTTTATCACTGCAGTTAAATATGGAAGTCGAGCGATATCTTGTTCTTGAACTATTCCTCCAGGTGTGATTATCTCGGAGAGTTCTTGTTTTGTCTTGGAGAGAATGGTTGGATTGTGAAGGAGCTCTGCCATAACCCATTCCACCGTTGAGGTGCTGGTGTCTGTGCCGGCTATGAATATTTCCTAGCATTTATTTTACACAAGCTCTTTAGGATGGTTGTGTTTTTGCAATAATTTAAGATAGTTAAATTACTAGAGTTAATTACAACAGTTTTTCTCAAAAGTTGTGTAATTTTCCACCATTTGTTTCTTCCTTTCGAATACAAAGATTTCTCTTCTAATTAATTTTCACATTCACAAAGGAATTGTAATTACTTTCATTCTGAATTATATACAGAATAATTACATCCATTTATTTTTTGGAAATAAAATATAATGCCCCATCTTTTTTCTAAACATTACTATTTGCAAAAATGAAAAGGGTTTGTATGTGAGATTTTAGAAACTCAGAGAAGAGGAAAATTAAAGAAACTTCTTATCAAATCAAGTTTGGTCGAACTAAATCAATTATAAAGCAAGTGATATAATTGTTACGTAAATTATTCTTTCTGTTGAATTGTAAATCAATTATGTAGCAAATTAAGTTAGTCCAGTTTACCACAATGAGAAGCTTCACATCTAGACGTGTAAGTCCATCAGGCTCTTCGTGTTCAGTATAATCAAGAAGAACATCCAAGAGGTCTCCACTCCTCTCTGATGTAGCTCTCCGACGCTTCATCCGTTGATCAATCATGTTATCGATCAGTTCATGCAACCGATCGTACGACACCCGGATTTTGCGCCTGATCCCTTGAGGATCAAAAGGCCTTAAGAAAGGGAAATAGTCGGCAAGATTAGGCTTCGCCACAAGCACCATTATGTTGGCATTAAGCACTTGTAGCTCTTTCATAGCATCAGATGCAGGATCAAGCATGTCTGCAGAGAACAACATCTTCGACAACAGCTTCATCATCGTGCTGAAAACTATCCCTCCAATATAAATTGCTTTGCCACATTCCTGAGCTTCAACCACACGTTCGACCATCGTTTTCACCACATCATGCCGCAAATGTCTTAGTGAGTCCAGCTTCTGGGCCATGAAAATGTGGCTGTTGAAAATCTTTCGTAGTTTCCTCCACTGCCGTCCGGTTGGTAGCCAAGGGAACGCAAGCTCATACCCCTTTTCTGCTGTGACAGCGTCTGGAATAGGCCGTCCCGCGAATTCAGCGTCGTGTTTCTGCAGAATTTCCTTGGCCATTTCTGCAGATGATGCAACGACAACATTAACAAATCCGAGCTTTATAGTCATGAGAGGTCCATAAGTTTTGGCTAGCTTGGCTAGAGACTGATGGGTTCCGTGTCTAATTGTGATGAGGCTCCCAATGAGTGGGAGGCCAAAAGGGCCTGGAGGAAGATTTTTCTTCTTGATGAAAAGTGCATTTGAGATTTCATGGAAAATATAAGTGGCTAATAAGAAGGTAGAGATCACAAGTAAAAGACCATACAGTTCCATTTGCAATAGGGTCTTTGTTTTGCCTCTGCTTGAGTGCTTCTATGCCATGCGTGTCAAGGCTTTATGTAGTGAAGGGTGATCATGAATTTTGTTCAAAAGGGTATGTCATCCTTGTGTTGAACTCAAACAACCTAACTACTTTTGGAAGTACGGCAATAAAGTTTTGGGATTGAATTTCTATATATAGGTAACACACGTATATAATTTTTTTTAAATATAATTAATGATGTATTCTTTATACACATGATATGTGTGCAAAATAGAATAAAAGATGTAACATAAATTCCAATAGAAAATTCAATCCCACCAAAATATATAGTAGGTCTAAAAGTGATTTTAACTACTAATTTGTGTAAAAAGAATTTCAGTGTCGGATGAAATAGTCAGAATATTAATCAATTCAAAACTAATTTATATTGAAAGTAATAAACAACTTTTAGATAGAGGGTGTTTACAATATCTTTAATTTTGTGATGAAAATTGGTCATTGAAAAAATGATAGATTATAGTAAAATTTGGGAGTATTTGCAAATAAAGTGTAAAATAGAAAAGAGTTGAAATTAGGAAATCAGGGGAAAAAGTTTGATATTAGAGTTTTACTAATAAGTTGCAAAAATTTGGTAGGAAGAACTTATAGTTTTTGGCTTAAATAAATTTAATTTAAATAATTCAAAAGTATAAGTTATAAATCAAGACACCTTTCCAAATTTATTTTTTACAAAAATGTTAATAAACACTTAGGTTAAGTTCCCTATAAGAAATAATTTAATAGGGATGGATTTTTTCGACGGTCAAAAACTATCAGTATTGATGCATAGAAATGAAGTTATGACGAATATCTGTCAAAAAAATTATTAACTCGATATTATTGAAATTTCTGTCAAAAACTGAGAAGCTCTTGTCTCCATCTAAAACTGTAGCAAAAGTTAATCGATATTATTGAAACTTCCGTCAAAAACTAAGAAGCTCTTGTGTCCATCGAAAACTGTAGCAAAAGTTAATGCGTCAATTTCCGGACAAATCCCATTTTATATCAACTTTAATTTGGGATGCAATTTATTTGAATTTTTAATTGGTAATTTATCCAAAAACTTCAAAAAAAAAAAAAAGCAATTTAATTTTGATTCTCTTAAAATGAATTTGGGCCTTGTTGAAATTCATTTTGACAATTTAATCATATGATTCAATAAAAAAAAACTATTATACAATAATCAGAAACAATACTTTTCAACCTTACCAATAATCCATTTACCAATCAACGACGATAAATTGGAAACACAACTAAGCATCCCACATGATGCCTTTTCGCAAAATGACAAACTAAAACAACAAAAGACAAATTGAAAAGCAATAACATAAATTGAAGTTGAAGTTTAAAGCAATAACACAAGAACATGAGGTTGCAAGTTGAAACCAAATAAAGTAATGACTGATGATATTAACGTTGATGCCCCACATTCAGCCCATTTCAACTCAATAATTCAGAACTAACAATTTAGAACAACAATGGGAAAAAAAAAAAAAGAAAAACATGGCTAAAAACCATTTAACCCCCATATTTTGTTAAAATAAAAAACCTCTGTATTTGAAAATAGGCTAAGACTCTTTTTATTTTATAAAATTTAGCAAAAAATAACTTTCTTGTTAGTAATTAATGGAAGGTGTATTGAAGGCCCTAAACCGCATGTATGTCTTTTAATTTTGTTGGATGGGTCTGTGTGCCCTTGTGATATATTTTCTCCATCCTCGTTTTTAGTCTTGGAATAATAAGCTTGCTATCTCCCTCCTAATGTACTCCTCCGACTTCTGATCGGAGTTTTTTTTTTTAAATTGTAATGAGAGTAGTATAGAATATTTTGACGAGATTTTTATGTTAAGCAAACTCGTGGAGAAGAAGGTCGGAGGAGGAGACCCACGAAAAACGGGACTCATGTAGATATCACAAGGCTCATCTATATATTGATGGATAAAAATATTTTGGAATAGCATAGGGCCACCTTTGATAGTCCTTAGATTCAATGTGGGCTTAGTGGATCACATAGGTTGGGCTTGTGATCATCCAATAAGGGTATGCTAGGATTCATTACATGCGATGCGTTTATTTAATGCTTTAAATATTTGATATTTATGTATGCAGTGTTAATATGTGATGAGGTCTCGGTCTAAAACTCAATAATAACTCTCACTTGGTTGGACCAAGTTAAATATTAGGTGCATAATGGACTTGGATCGAAATAGTTTTGATCCATCCAAGTCTTCCATCCATAGCAATGTGGTGAGGAAACTGGTGATACCCAAGTGTGGTCTCACGAGTCATGACACATTTTAGATAGAGAAAAGTTGCACCATTATTATGAGCATAAGGAACATGTTCACCGTTTTCCTGTCTCACGAGTCGTGGGGGACGACGAATGAAATGTGATTTGATTGATGGGTCGGGCCTAACACCGAGTAACATGATTAGCTTGGAGTCCTCAAAATCCTGTGAACAAGTGAGGCAAAAGATCTTGGGAATCTGATGGAATGAGAATGGTATTGGATACTTCCCACGAGGTTTTGCCATGTGAGTTATAAAAGTGGGGCATAAAAACTTGCTTGTGAATCCCAAGCTCACTAGAAAATATTATTCCAAAACTCCATTTGAGAGTGGCGGGCTTTCGTATAAATAATGAGAGAGTTCAAGACAAAAACCAAGTCATTAAGCTTGATTCATAATATTAGAATCATTAGCTGATTTCTGTTTAATTTTCTTTTTGTAGAAAATGTCTAAGAACCCTTTAACCATGATAATGGAGACTAACAAATTCAAGGGAAGAACTATAACGATTGGCTACAAAATCTGAGGATCGTCCAAGACGAGAACGAGGGCTATGTCCTGGACAAGCCACTCCCGACAGCCTTGCCAGAAGGGTCCTCGCCCGAAGAACGTCTCACATTCGAGAAGTGGCTTGTGGACAACCGCAAGGTCCGCAGTATCATATTAGGCTCGATGTCCAATGATATCCAAAAGCAATATGATAGACTGAATGATGTTCCCTTGATAATGCTCCGCATGAAAGAAGTTTATGCGGTTCTTAATAAGCATATTAGATATGCCGTCATAAAAGCATTTTTTGGGACCAAGATGACCGAAGGATCGTCTGTAAAGAGTCATGGGGTTAAAATGCTATCCCTAATGACACGTACATTAACGCGATCCTTCTGTCATTTCCTCCGTCCTACGATCCGTTTATTATTAACTACAACATGAACATATTTGAGAAGTCTATTCATGAGTTTAATTAATACGTTGGTACAATACGAGGCGATGAGCCACAGGTCTACGCTGGCGGTATTGGTAAGAGAGGTTTCAACTTTCAAAGCGAAAGACAAGAGGGCCGGATGCTGGAAGAGAAAGAGTGCTAGGGAAAAGCTATAGCAGCCACTACTAGCGCTTCGAGCGCCCCTAATGCTCTCGTGGGAATGGGCAAAGGGAAAGGGAAAGTTGGTAGTTCTCAATGGTCGAAGACAAATGATGTCTGCATGCACCGCTAAGGAAAGGGGCATTGGAAGAGGGAGTGCCCACAACTCCTCTCCAACCCAGGGATGTTTGTGATTAAAGTGAATATGAAAACTAATTCTGCTTTTGGGGATGGGAAGGTCGTCACTGTTGAAGTCGTGGGATCTCTCAACTTAGTTATTAGGGATCGTTTTCGAATATAATTAAGAGACTGTTATTATGTACCAAACACGATCAAGAATATTATTGCCATTCCTATTTTAGACAATGATGGTTATAAATTTGTGATCAATAAAAATGATTTTTATTTGATTATTGATTATAACTCTCATTTTTTTGGAAGATTAGTCAATGGTCTTTATATTCTCCAACAGTCTAATTGGATTATGACTGCCCAACACAAATGAAAATTAGATAATCATGGAAATATACAGTTATGGCACGCAAGGCTAGGCTATATGTAAAAAGATAGGATAAGGAAGTTGGTAGACTCTAAAGTCTAGAGATAGAGGATTTGGACAACCTACCAACTTGCGAATCCTTTCTGAAAGGGAAAATGACCACGAAGCCTTTTGTTGGAAAAAGTACGCTTGCCAGTAGTCTTTTGAATTTGATCCATACGAACGTCTGTGGACCATTAATGTAACTCCCCAAAGATTATAATACATAATTATGGGATTAATTGGTAATTTTTTGTAAAATTTAGTTAATTAGTAAATAAATTACAGATTCAAATTATGATTGTATTAAAACTTGAATAGACCAAATTAGAGTTTTAAAAGAAAATATTTGGAGGTTTTAATATATAATTTAGAAAGCTAGGGACTAAACTATAATGTTATAAAAAGTTATTAAAAATAGACAACTAATATAAAAATATAACAAAAAAAAATTAAAATAGAGAGGATGATGTGGTTTAGTGGGGCCACATGTGCCTTATTAAAAATGTAGCCCACCGCCTTAATTTCAGATACATCAAATTGATTCACCTAGAAGCATATATCTTATACGGCAAAATTGTATTTTTGGTCCAGTTAGACAAGGTCGTTATCACTTTTAGTCCCACGCTTTTCATGGTCGACAGTTATGTTCCCCTAGTTTCTAGATTTTAACAGTGTTGGTAATCAAATTCTTTTGCTATTCTTAGATAATCTACCCCTTATGCTCAGAAATAGGCTCAACATGCAATCGAAATAAATTAAGACCCCATAAATTCATACCTTGCTTTGATCGCTTTGTTTCAGGTATTTTGAGTCCTCAGTTTTACGGACTTCCTCCAACCACACTACCGTAGCAGATGGTTCGCAAGCACTTGGCTCATTCAGCAACAAACAACACATCCCTATTTTGTTTCCTACCTTATGGCGTAAAAGGGATTCCAATACAGGGACTTAATAAAAAAGCAGGTTAACCAGAAGCCTTGTTTTTATTGAAGAAATATATAGAATATTACATAGATATTATTCCTCTGTTGGAGGAGACGACTGTCTAGCCTCTCATATTATAGAGGACTTGACTCGTTGCGAAAACCCCCATAAACTGAAATTAAAATGCTATAAAAGACTTGAAAACTCATAATTCTTAATGCTTTGAAGAGTAGGAGAAGTTTTTTTATCTTCCCCTTCTGCTTCATTGCATCTTTATTTATAGGCGCCCGCGGACTTCAAATCCAGACTCCAAACTTGTTTTGTGATTACATCATTGCATTTGTCATCATCTTGTCTTTTTTGAATGACATTACTGCTTCGTCATTGCCTCGTCCTTTCCAGCTGTTGGTCATAATGGCTTGTCGGTCACGGGTTTTCCAGGTAGCTTCCCTACTTTGCTGACTGTTGGCCTTTATCGTTTTCTGCCGATAGTCTTATCCTTGCTTTTTTACAGCGTTTAATTTTTACTTCTTTTTGTAGAAAAATTTCTCTTTCCTTTGTCCTGGTCTGGTTCGGGTTTATTTTGTGTGACCCGAATTTTTGTCCCGAACAAGGGCTTCACTTGTTTCTCACAGCAAGGGCATAATGATTATGCCATTGCCCAACATGCAACATGTTGCACGTCTTCATCCTTGTTGCTTCGGTCGCCGACAACTTATTTTCCCAGATTAACATCCTCTTCTTTTCAAATAAGTTTTATGCGAACTCAATGTTTTTTCTTGTCATGGAGGAACAAAAACGATCCATTCACTTTGTTTGCAGAAATCTTGAAATGGATACTTGACTTTGTCCGTTTCCGTGAGACAAACCCATAATCACCAAGCCTTTCTAATAGAAATACTGTCTTCATTAATAGCTGATACCAGGGGGCTTCTCCTGAGACATCTTTGATTTTGTTGAAAGCCACCATGTCTGGCCTCTGCAACTTCATGAAATCAAATGATGGATGAGACCCTTTTCGTGCAGTTTCAGGAGTAACTGATACAAATTTTATCTCCAGAACATTGTCTCTCTTTAGGTGAAGGCTATTTTGCCACGAATCAAAGATCGCCCTACTAATCCACTCCGAAAGTTTAGAAATCTCCGAAAACTCAGTGACATAGTATGAACTGAAGCAAGAGCTCCAAAATCATACCATTCGCGGACATCTTCTGGTTTCGACCCTTCTAACATCCAGACCCTATTATATTTTCCGGATGTTTCGATAATGGTCTTGCCTGGGATCACTCATTTGTGGAAAATTAATTTTTCCCACATGCATTGATATTCTTGCCATTAGCCTAAAGATATCAATTCATTAGTATTAGTCTTAGAGGTACCTGTCATTAGCCTAAAGCTAATCTCTCTCTCTTTAACCCAAAGGTGCTGGGTTGACTTGAACCTACAGGAGTTTGCATTTTGCTGTCACTCAATTGTTGCCGTTTCACCTAGTGATGGCCTTGTGCAATTGGTACTTGAATTCGACGCTACAGGTCTAGAGCCCTACATTCTAAAGGCATATTTTGGGTCATGCTCCCTCAATTCGTGAGTCATCCTTGAAGGTGATACCTTTCAAATTGATTCTCGTAAGTCGTTCCATAGTGATGTAGATGCTAATAAGGAACTCCTTATTGCGATCTGGACTATGTCTAGATCAACTCTTTGAATCTGTCCGGCAACTTGGGCATTCACCGCTAGCTGTCCGAACTTCCTGTCAAGCTCCTAGAGGTTTTTCCGGAGGTGCCTGAGTCTCAACATGATGGAGTTTGCTTCTCTTGTCAAGAAATCTACAAGAATATTTTCATGAGATTTTATAACGATAATATTATAACAATATTATTGGCATTTAGTTTGCCATCTAATAATACGAGTTTTCTCTATTTTTGATTCTGATTTATTTTTCAAGAAAGCCTTGACATTAGTATTATCAACTTTTAAAGTAAATTATTTAGCAAGTAAAAATTAAGGCCATTTCTTAAAAGCCTTCCAAACTGCAAAGAATTCTTTGTCGTTAATATGCCAAACTTTGGCTTGTTGTTCTGAAAACAACCCTCCTGTGTATCTACAAGGTTCTTCCCCTGCACATGTCTTCTTCATGAGCACTGCTGCCCATCTGTAGTCATCGGCGCTGTGTAGATTACCAGTTCATCCTCGTCTTGTTGTATAACAAGCTTTGGCAGGTTATTGCAAACCTATTTCAGCTCACGAACCCTTTTTGTGTGGATTTATTCCTATTTCCACTTTGAACATTCCATTTCTTTCACAAGTGGTTGGAAATCCTTTCTGTATCTTGCAAGATCCTTAATGAAGATGCTGCAAAATTAACAACTCTCAAGAAACTCTGCAAATACTTCTTGTCCTTGAGTACTTCTGAAAAATTGCAGATTTTCTCCATAATATGGTCCTGTAACTCAATCCCTGATTCGTCAATAAGAATTTCTAAAAATTCAATTTTATTGACAGCAATAGTAGTTTTCTTTTCAGAAAGTACTAATCCTTCTTTATGGCATGCATCAAAAAATATTCAAGATGTTTAATATGTTCTTTCATATTTTTAGATGCAATCAATATGTTGTCAATGTAGAGAAACATGAATTCAAAATAATCTTTAAAAAGATTATCCATTTTTCTTTAAAATATCTGGGGTGTATTGGCTAAACTCATTGGAAACACATTCCAGATATATTGTCCTTGTGGTGTGGAGAATGCAGTAAATTTTTTGATTCACACTCCATCTTAATCTGATAAAATCCAGATTTGCAATTAAATTTAGAAAATACTTTTGCCCTTTAATGCAATAGATTTAGTGCTCTCTACTAGGAATGTAATAACCATCAAACTCAAATATTTATTAATGCCATGATAGTTAATTACCAACTTGGCTTTACCTATCTTAATCTCATCATGGTTTCTTACCAGAAATTCAGGGCTGCTGTAGGTAGAGATTCCAGGCTCGATGAGTCCAAGACTGATATTCTCTTTGATAATCATCTGCATATCTTTCTTATCTTTCATGTTCATCTGGATAGGTTTGTATTGAATTACTCGTACTTGCATTCTTCTTTGAGCTTCAAAGTAGCTTCTATCTTGTTCCTGTCCCAACATGCCATTGGGTTTTCACTGAAGTTTCTCTGGATGAGCCTCTTGACATTCGTAACAGAAAAGCCTACTTTCCTCGCTGATATCTAGCGATTTCATTTCCAGTATTGGTTTTTAAGGTTAATAATTTTCTCCTCGAATTCCTTATAAAAGCTATCGCTACCTATGAGTTCTTGTTGCCTGAAAGATAAAAGGACTTACCAAATTTCCTCTTATCCTACATTTTTGGATGAGTTAATCTGGCATCAAAATCACCACGTTTGCTGCAAAAATTTATTGGCATTATCCTGTTAAATGCCTTATCTTTGCAATACCTGCATCTCACTACCACAGTTAGTAGTAAAGATTAACAGATTCCTTTGATTATCTTTCATATATCTTGCAAATGTTTGAATTAAATTATTACCTAGCAAGATATTGGCACCTGTATCATCAAAGTAAATAGAAGGAGTTTTAACCCTAAAACAGGGCAATCCGAATGCTCCTCCGATCATGATCTTGGCTTCTCGTATTCCCTTATTGAGTATCAAGATCTTTTGTGAAAATTATTTTCCTGCAATAACGGGTAAGGTTTTCCTTGCTTCTTTAGGTAAAACTCCAGGCTTTGCCGTGCAAATTCCTAATCTTGAATCAATTATATACTGTGAAATATTCTATCTTATATTGATCATACAACATACCAACAGATATGTATATAGAAAAACAACTTGTCATTCAATTTTTATGGTAACACCATCAAGACTGAATTCCATTCCGTTATCTTTCCTTGCCCATAGTTTATGATCTTCGAGGAAACTTAATCCCAAAGATACACCCATTTTCTTGTCCTGCAACACATGCAACTAGAATTCATGGCTTGCTATTTCTAACATGACATAGTAGACTGCATCTAAGATGTCATACGTGGCTTCATATTTTCGTAATTCACCATGTTTCTACGAGCAGTCAGGAGATATATTTCCTTTCGCTCCGCAGGTCCAGCAATTGCACTCTTTGAAACGTTCATTTGCTCTCTTATGGGCTCTTTTGAAAGCTCTTCTTGTAGGTGTTCTTCATGCAGATCTTGCATTTGTTCATCTAGATCCTTGGGATGAGGCCCTTGTGGGTCTTGTTCTCTGTCCCGATTTATATGTTTTGGCTTTGGACTTGGACCACCATGATCTCCCATCGGGAAAAGGTTCTTCTGGACCTCCTAGGGTAGCAGTCACTATTTTGCTTTCTCCTTTTCCTTGACTCGCTTGATTCTCCTATAATAGTTGAAAAATCATTGTTATCACAACAGAAAGGAGTTCGTTTGATTTTACCTCTCAGTCTTTTCATGTTCTTCTGGATGGATGCTTGATAACACCAATCCTTCAATTTGTCTTTAAGGAAAGACATTCTTCGCGCCACTGAATCTAGTTGTCCTTCAAGTACTTTGTATGACTGGATCAACATTTCCCTCCATGGACTGCATATCTTTGCGAAGAACATTGGAGCTGCTACTTCTGTTGCTACTCCATTCTGGAAGAAATACTTGCGAAACCAATAGATATATTCATCTACTACGCAAATACTTCTTAGTTCATGGCTGAAGATTATGCATATTCTCTAGCCTTTTCTGCTCTACTTCTTTCGAAGTATCCATCTCCGATGAAGTGTATCTTGATAAGCCTTCCTAGCCGGTCTGGTATCGCGCTTTTTGAATCCCCAATAAGGATGCTGGCTTTAGTATCTTCTGGGTATTATCTCATCAAATCTTCACAAATCCCTCTCAGCTTAACTCAACAAGTTTTGTGAAGTTTTCCGTGTTGAGCTCTAGGGTAGTTGTTGCTATCTTGATGGATGCAACCCGTTCGTCTATCAACTTCTGAAATTGATAATATCCAGGTTAAGTATAGCGCCATATGGATGTAAGGGTTGGACCATGGTCCTTGCCCAAAGTGTATTTTCAGGCACTCTCTTTGGATTTTTTCCTGGATTCTCCTTTAGCCTGGTTCCCACAAACGTTGGAGTGACATTAGTGTGGAAATCCGCAGTTTCTCTCATTGGTTGATCTTGTGGAGGATCATTAGAAAATGTACTTCCCTCTGGCGGTGGTAGTGCTGGAGTGATTTCATTTGTTTGGATATTGACTAAATCCACAATCCTGAGTTGGGAAAAGGATTCCGCCAATTCTTGTAGATCTGATAGATCTGCTCTCGTTACATCCACTATTTTATAGATATGATAGATACGATAATCAGATCTTCTCTGGACTTTGGCTTCGGAATCTCCATGGCCTTCCCATTCTGGTGTAGAAGAGGTACTGTTCCAAGGGCATCCCTGATTCGCTTTTGTCTGGATCTTGACGTCTCAGGGTTCTACCTTTAGTTTCTCTTCAGATCTGTAAGGCCCTTGTATAGATCGGGAAGGATCGTAAGGACCTCGTCTACCTTTTGGCTCAAGGATTCTATTTTCATAGGTATGTGAATTAACTTATGTCTCTTTTGTATCTCCTTTATATCTTGGGAGATCTTCGATGTATCCTGCTCGAGTTCTTTCCAGTCAGTTCCTTTAATCATAATTTTTAGTTTTGAAATTGTGTAGGAATACCCGTTCCGCTTCTCCTAGCTAGGATTCTACCATAGACTTCAGTGGAGTCTAGACCCCTCACTGCATTTCATGGCAGTACTTGTCGAACTTCAAAGTTTTTCAACCATTCTTATTCTTCTTCTGGCGTTAGATGTTTTGGATCAAACCTCTCGGGACCGTTGTAAAACTTTTCAAGAATTTTCATGAGAAATTCTCTTCTTTGTATTTCCATAATCTGGAAATATTTTCTATTTTTAGAGTAACTCGAACTTTCGTTCGGTTCCATTTTCTCTCAAACAGTCTCCTCCATTAGTGGATAAATAATATCAAAATATAATATAACTATATATTTATTCAATAAACCTACACTATGATACCATTTTTCGCAAGCAGGGTATTAACATGCAATTTAGAGATGTAGTGGGAGTAAATATGTCATTTTCATAAAACTAATGGACTAACACTATTGGCCTCAAAAAGTAAGGGACCGAAAGTGAGAACTATCCTATCCTACGGGACTAAATATGTCATTTCCCCATCTTATACACTTCTCTCTCTCGTCTTCAGCTGAGTCGTGCGTAAGTAGGTAATATTTCATACTTCTTAATTATTAATTAATTTATATGATTATATTATTCAATTAGTGTATTTATTAAATATAATCTATATATCTGGTTTAGTGTTTAATCAAAAAATTTTGCGATTTGATATAAAAATAGTATAATTGATTTATTGAATTATTAGATTTGTTAGATTTAATTATTACTATAGTTAATTTACTCAGTTTCATTCGACCTATCGACTAAACTGTTAATTATATATATTGGTATTTAATTAAATTCTATAGTTGCGACAAATTGATAGAATATTTATAAAAGTACATTGTATTTAATAAATATTAGAAAGTTGTATTTGAAATATTATAATTATTAAATAGGAAAAATGAGACTTTTTGAACGAATTTAATTTATAATCGTTGTAAGAGCGATAGTTATAAATATATAAGGAGTTTGGTTAAATGAATCCCTATGAAATAATTGATAAATTATAAGTATTTTTATGAAGCCTAGAGTGTCTAGTTATTAAGAAGAATCAGAAAGAAGATTTATATTTTGATATAAATGAAATAGTAAAGGATCATTAGAAATTATGCAGATAATATTTAATATTTTATTTAAAAATTGTGATATTCTTGATATATTAATTGTATGCGTTAAAACTCATTATAGGATCCAGAGATAAAGTGAAAGGACTGAACAATTATCTATTGGATAGATAATAGCATGTGGGGTCGAGGTTAGTAAATAATTAGTATTATCTATATATGTTACCTTTATTTGTGGTGTTACTGTTATATAAATCTGTAATTCATGATGAAGCTGATTTATATAAAAATATATGAGTGGTGGATGATTTAATTTGATGGACTATATTGTGTACGTGAGAATATACTGATATATGATTTTACATTACTAGTTGTTAACAAGAATGGTAATATGTGGAAATGAGGGAGTGGGGAAAATTGTATATAATTGTGATGTGAATACCCCTTGATGTTGGTGAAAAACCTGTAAGGCGAAATGAAATTAAAATAGCTATCATGCGATATAAGAAAGAAATGAAATGAAAAAAGATTTGATACTATATGAAAAGAGCTATGATGGAATATAAAAGAGCTATGATGCGAATTGAAAGAGTTGTGATGTGAAATGAGATTGATGAGCCGGCTGTCAAGGGGATTCACTTGAACAAATATAACGGTGAGATTAAGTTGATGGGAAAAACACTATATTACGTTCTGGTAAGCAAACTAGGAAAAAAAAAAGAGTTTTATTGATTGTTGTATTGCGAGTCAGCTATGTGGTGCAATAAAGCTGATTATGTTGAAATTAAATTGATTATACTCTATGCATGTTGCCTACTTATCTTGTTTGGGCTATGTTTGATATAAATATGTAGATAGGGCTGGTTCTTTACTTACTGAGTTGCAGGTACATTTCTCTGCTGACATTTTTTTTTTCAGGAATAGATCTTGAGATGTCTGCCTGTCTAAGGCTAGGTCCAAATGCTATATTCAATCAGGTCCGGCTAGTACGCAGTATTTTCCTTATTGTCAGTTAAAATGCAAATCACATTTTGGTTGTATAAAGAGGACTTAAAAGTGTGGGAATTACTTATGATGGATTACTTTGTGGTGTTTGATATGTATATATATAATGTTGTGGTTGATTATGTCTGGTATGACGTTAGAATTACGTGTGCATATTGATTAGACGATTATGTGCATATATATATATAGATAGATACTGGGCTTACTTTAAGTATGATGTTTAGGAAAAATATAACCATAGTAGCGATAGAGGGTGCTGCATTAGGTGGTATCAGAGCAGGGATTAGATTTCCTAGGGATAGTAGATGAAATGTAATATTACACGTAAGGTATATATTAGGAGTCTACTTACATGTGTGCATTTCATATAGGATGGTAGGGTTAGGTGAAAAGCTGCTGGTCCAACTGAGTCATTAGAGTCTATGCGGGGTCATGATCATGCATCCATTAGGGTTAAAAACCCAAAATAGAAATGCCCCACAACCGGAGATAAACCCTTTTATGCAAAGTTTCTAGAAATGATGCAGAGGATGGCTCCACAGCCACAACCCCAACCATAGGATGCAATTATTGATAAAAATTATGAAATAATGAGGAGACAGTGGGCGAAGGTATTTGCAAGTACAACTGACCCTGCTGAAGCAAAAGAATGGTTGAGAAACACGGAAAGGGTTTTGGAAAGAATTGATCAAAAGTTGAGGTATGCGTTGTCCTTATTGGAGAAAGATGCCTTAGATTGGCGGGAAACAGTTCCGGAGAGCAAGAATCGACCCATCACCTTGATTTGGAATGACATTTTGAAAGAATTTGCTGACAAATATACTCCACTGGTCTACATAAATCGTAAGAAAGTTGAATTCCTTGAACTAAAGTAGAATCAGTTATCTGTTGCTGAGTATGAGTTGCAATTTGTGAGATTGACAAAATATGCTCCAAAAGACGTGAGTACCGATGAATTGAGGAGAGACAGATTTGAAAGAGGGTTGAGACTCGAGATTCGGGAGAAAATGGCAGTTAAACCACTGAGTTATGGTGTGTTGTTGGAAGCGGCACTAAGAGCAGAAGAGACATCCATTGAAAGGAGTTCTACTGAAGCTAAACGGAAGAAATTGACAGGTAACCTGAATTCTAGATCGAGACAAAGTGATGCAGTTTCCTTTAGGGGTTCTGGTTCATAGAGGGGTTGGTATAGAGGCTAAGGAGTGGGTCAGACTAGCAGGTCTGCTTTAGTATTTTCGAGTAGAGGCGGGCATATTTCTGTTGGATTTGGAGGAAGACAAGGTCCAGCCAGATCGTTTAGTGAAAGATCTATTACTTCTTGTGCCAATTGCGGTAGGAGACCCACTGGTGAATGTTGAGGAGCCCAACCAATTTTATGTTATCGTTGTCATCAGTCAAGATATATTGTCAGGGACTGTCCTACATGGAGAGATAATACCAGAGGACCTTAGACTTCAGGGTTGAGCAGTGTGGGGGAAAGCTCACAACGAACAGGGACGAGTAGAGGACGAGGTAGAGGTGGTCGAGGTAGTGGGAACATTTTCATGACATCAACAGGACAAAGTAGTCAGCCTCAACCACAAGCGAGGATGTATGCAATTATAAAAGAACAAGCTCCTACGGCATCCGAGGTTATCAATAGTTCCTTCTCTATTTGTGATTCTAGTGCACATGTGTTGATTGATTCAGGATCCACTTGTCCACTTATATCACATGGTTTTGCATCTCGTGTGCATGCTAATATAGAACCATTTGGACTATGACTACTCTTAATTTAATTAAAGGAGGGTGTGAAGCATATTTAGCTAGTGGGATTGTATTAGTGAATACGGTGGTGAAATCTTGCCCAATAGTAGTCGAGGGTGTCACTCTATATTCAAATTTGGTTGTAATAAACCTTAGAGAGTTTGATGTCATTCTAGAGATGGACTGGTTACCTACTAATCATGCTTTATTGGATTGTCAAGCAAAATAGGTGATGGTAGAAGTCGATGGGTAGATGAAGATGATTATAATGGGAGAAAAAAAGGTGATACCTAACTGTTTAATTTCTGCTATGACTACTCTTAATTTAATTAAAGGAGGGTGTGAAGCATATTTAGGTAGTGTATACGATACCATGAAAGTTAGTTCGGATGTATTACACGTTCCAGTGGTGAGAATTTCCTGATGTTTATCCTGATGAATTACTTGGACTACCACCTCATTGAGAAGTATACTTTGAAATACACACTATTCCCAGGCGGCACCTATTTCAATTGCATCGTATAGAATGGCTCTATCAGAATTGAAAGAATTAAAGAAGCAATTAGAAGAGTTATTGGACAAAGGAATTATCAGACCTAGCATTTCACTTTAGGGTGCACCAGTATTATTTGTAAACAAGAAGGATGAAAGTATGAGATTATGTGTCGATTATAGACAACTGAACCGAATCACAATCAAGAACAAGCACCCTCTGCCACAGATAGATGATTTGCTTGATCAGCTAAAGGGTTCCACTGTTTTCTGTAGAATTGATTTGACGTTAGGGTATTGGAAACTGCGGATTGAAGATGAGTCAATCCCAAAGATAACTTTCAGGACCAGGTATAACCACTATGAATTTGTCGTTATGCCATTTGGGTTGACGAATGCCCCTGCAGCTTTCATGTCTCTGATGAGCAGGACGTTACAACCATTCCTCGATCAATTTGTGATTGTGTTTATTGATGACAGTTTGATGAATTCCAGTAGTCACGAGGAACATGAACAACATTTACGGACGACTTTACAAATTTTAAGAGAGAAATAGTTGTACGCTAAATTTCAACAAATGTGAGTTTTGGATTGAGGAAATTGCTTTTATTTAGGGCGTGTTGTTTCAAAAGAAGGGGTGCAACCTGATCCGGCAAAATTCAAGGCTATTTTAGAATGGGATCCACTTAACAATATGTCGAAAATTTGAAGTTTTCTGGGATTAGTTGGTTATTATAGAAGATTTGTGAAGGATTTCTCTATAGTCGCGAAACTCCTGACAAGTTTGTTGAAAAAGAATGCACCATTTAGTTGGAATGACAAATGTGTTGAGAGTTTTGAGGAGTTGAAGAAGAGACTTACCTCAACACTTATTCTTGCTTTGCCGTCTGAGGATGGAGGATATGTGGTATTTACTGACGCTTCATGACAAGGACGTGGGTGTGTTTTGATGCAGGATGGGAGAGTTATAGCTTATGCTTCATGGTAGTTAAGGCTACAAGGGATGAACTATCCAATGCATGATCTAGAATTAGCAGCCACAGTACATACATTGAAGATCTTGAGGCATTACCAGTATGGGGAGACATTTCAAATATTTATAGATCACAAAAGTTTCAAATATATCCCAATATAGAAAGAGTTAAATTTGAGGCACAGAAGGTGGATGGAGCTTTTGAAAGACTATGATTGTTCCATTGACTATCATCCCGGAAAGGCAAACATTATAGCAAATGCTTTGAGTAGAAAGACGGTGGACCAACTTGCAGGTATGGTCTACTATAATATGGAGTATTTAACTGCCCTCAGAGCTACGGATGTACACTTTAGCATTGATGATGATATTCTACTGGCTATCATACAAGTAAAGCCCATTCTCAAGGATAAAATTAAAGATCCACGGGATAGAGATCCATACCTGCAGAGGATGAAGGCTAAAGTGCAAAAAGGAAAGAACGATCTTGATTGTTAACAGTTCAGTGTTTGCTAGTGAAGTTCGAAAAGGTATGATTTGATAGTTGTGTTGGCACCAGGCATTTGATCCATTAGAGTGTTTCCTCATATTGACCATGTTTTAATTAATCGCTTGGTCATGATTTATAAATATTGTCTGCTGCGTGCAGTGCTTGTTTAAATCAGGGTTATGGCATAGATATAATGGAGTGTGATTTAATACCTATTAGAATATGAACTAGTATACAAAAGCTATTGATATGTAACATCTAAACAAGTTATAGAGGACTTACCATTTTTTCTTTATAAGGGTTTCAAGACTACTTAGTTTAGTTCTCACTAACTTTGTGTAAGTTCAAATGGGGTTCTAACTAGGACCAGGCAAAAGGATATTTTATCACCTTTTATAAATGATTGTAATGAATAATGTTGTGTTTTACTCATTAGGAATATAGATGAAACCTGTGATTTATTTTGTCTAAAAATGAAGTAGAAATCTAAGAACGGTAATAAACTAAAACTACCAAGGCCCGGTAAGGGAGGATGATGTGATTCAAATTGTCTTAGTGAATAATGCAAATCTGGTATTGTTAATGAATAAACTCCCCAATATTCACCTTTGGCTAATAAAATAGCTATACATGTTATTGAATTCTAGGACCCACACTTGCAGTCAACGCGATTGTACTACACTCTGTGGCCTCAGGGAGTTTTTTTAATTTTTTCCATATCACAGGAGGTGTAATTAATATTTTATTTCTTTCAAATTTTTTTTAAATATTTTCAATATCACATCAATTCTTGAATTTTTCCCCATGAAAAAGTCTTCATTATCTTCTTTCCTAAATATATTAAATTAACCATGTCAAATCAAACCATTTATTATTTTTATTAAATATCCATCCTTAAATAGATTAAATTAATCATGTCAAACCAAACTATTAATTATTTTCATCAAATATCCATCCTTAAATATATTAAATTAACCTTGTCAAATCATACTATTAATATTTTCATTAAATATACAAGAAGACGAATATATTTTGTTTAGAAATCGCATATATATATATACACATTCAACCTCAGGCTTCAAGTTCCAAGAGACAAACTATATTCTATTACCGAATCCCATATACGCACATGTCATACATATAAAATATATTTCTATTATGAAATATAAAAAATGATTTAAACTTTATACACCTAATTACATGCATCGACAAAATTGGAGTTATGTGAAATAGTACTATTTTTCACCAAGTTGGTCATATATATAGTGGGAATCCTAACATTTTTAATTACATAAAATATAAAAATATAAAAATTGATTTAAACTTTATTCACCTAATTACATAGAAAAGTACTATGTTGCACGAAGTTGGTCATATATATAATGGAAATCCTAGCATTTTTAATTTTTATTTTTTGGTAAATTAAAAAATCGATCAGATCATTGTGTTTTTTCAAGAAAAATTACAAAGTTGGTCCTTTAGGATATGGCTATTTCATATTTAACCCCTCGTTATGAATTTTTAATTTAATCCTATATTCTATTAAAATAGGCTGAATTAATTAGCCCAAAAATGTTGCAATTAATGTTGGCCATATTCATATTCTTCCAGTCAAATACATGTGCCCCATTAATAGCTGGAAATGCATTCTCTTTAATTTTTAAGTAATAGATAATAGCATTTTTTATGTACATGTCACTACAAAATCTCCACTTCCATTGCAACAATAGTGGCTCTAAGATATTTTATTGCTATCTATATAAAAAGAGTGAATTACGATTTGATAACTTTGCAAATTGTCACGATTTTATAGTAGTTTAATTCTTCTTTTTGAACTAAAATATTCCTAATCTTATGAAATTATTGCTTATTCAGTAAAAGTGATAATGTGAGATGAATGTGGCAAAACTCAAGTCAAAAACGGATATTGAGGACATCAAAAAGGGAAAATGAGATTTCAATGCAATTTCTGCGGAATTGACTAAACGTGCCCACGCTTAGTGATTGGTCAACTCGGATGAAAAAAGGAAGCGTGATTTCCGCAAAATAAAAATATGGTGTACGTAAATTTGGAAAGGACTCCTTTAAATATGATATTTATGATTTATTTACTTCTTTTAGAACTAATCATGTACTTATTCCCCCTACGTCTAGATTTGTAGGAGACTTTTATTATAAATAAGGAGGATTCCTTCATTTGTAGGACAACTTGGAATTGAATAGGAATACTTTATTCTCATTAGCTTACTTCACTTTCATACTCTTTCTTTTAGTTTTAATTTATTGCCGGAGTGAATGGAATTCCATTTCTTAGTGTGTTCTTCCATTAACATGTCCGGCTAAATTCTTTATTTTCTAGTTAAAGTTATGGTGATTGCTTGATTCGTAACTTGTTGTGAGATCTAATCTGTTCTTTTTACACTTGTTCAATAAGTATTCATATTATTCTCTGTGTCTTTATTACAAACATCTTATTTATGAATAATATGGCCAATTGTTCATTATCAAGAAGGTTTGCTTAGCTAATAGAACTTTACAAATTTGTGTAATTATTTGTTTAGTTCAATGCTCAGTAGCAACATAGCATAATTAATTATGTCAAAGTAGTTAGTTGTGTTATGGGGTATGAATGATCTAATTTAAACGAATTATCCTCGTAGGAATTTGTTAATTAGAATCAGGCCTTTCTAATTCTTAATTCTATTAATAGATTAAATCTTGTGGACGTTCTCAGGGTTGTCTGTTAATTGGGGATCTAGCCAACGGTCGTACCTTGGTTGACGAAAAGATAAGGAAAGGTAAGGTTATTTGGTCGTACCAACAACCATAACTGATTTATTTGTTTATACAAGTGTTATTTTTGCCTTAATGATCAACTCACAAGAATCAAGCATGATCCTAACCTTAACCGGAAAAGCTCTCTCTCATATTCTCGTCAGGTAATTTTAACTGCTTTCTAGTTATTTAGTTTGTAATTTTCCTTCTTACCAATCAAAATTCCCCCAATCATTTTCTTTTTTTGAAATCAACTTAACACCGGTTCCTGTGGAGTCGACCCTATTCCCACTCCTACAAAGTGTTAGTAGGAATTATTTTGTATGGTCTCGACACCCATCACGATTGACCTCCCGTAAGTTTAACATAATTACAATTATTTTTGGTTGTTTGAAAAATTACAAATATCCCCTCTGATGTTTGATGAAATTATGTAATCCTTGGATGGAGGTGTGAAATTATCAACTTTGCCCTCACTGTTTTATTTTTTTAAGAAAATAAAATCTTATAAAAACATCGAACGGGATGGATGAAAAAATTTTAAAAATTATAAAAAATATTATCCACTTAATCCATAAAAAAATAATTTTTTAAAAATAAATAAAATTATAATTTTTAATCCATAAGGCATTTTGATCAGTTCACCATAAAAATAGATGAAAATCTAATGGATTGGGGCTAATTATTAGACGGCCGTTAAAATCAGGGGGGTATTGGTAATTTTTCAAAAAACGAGAGGTTATTCGTAATCATGCCAAACTTCAGGAAGGTCGTTGTAATTTACCCATATAAAAATAGAAAATTCGTAGTATTAAGAATGTGAAAATTATTATATGTTTGTAATAGATATTTCGTCATTATTGAAACAAACTTGGGTACAAAATGTACATATATTATATACCTACAGAAACAGCTAAACAAATTTATTGTCATAAGATAGCTACAGAAATTGAAAAAACTGTAATCAAAATTAACTACAGAGATATAGGTTTCGAAAATAGTTCATAAAATTAAAACAACTATAACAAAAATTAGCTACAGAGGTATAAATTTTGAAAAGTTATTACTATTTTTGTAGCTATAGAAACAAATATATGAGTACCTGTTGTAATTAGACTGGATGCCATATTTTTTTTAATAGTACAGCTCTTAGACACTAATGGAAATTGGCATGTGTTGCTCACTTGTTGCTAGATTTAGGGAAAAATATAGCTTGTACTAAAAGATAAGGTTTGTGCTAAATATGAATTATTTTCTATCTTTCTCAATTGTTTGATAATTAATTATTAGTGAAGTTATTAATACAAAAAAACTAATTGAAGTTTTGTTTGTTTTCATATATTTATTTGATTAAGATGTTAAGTATTTTGTTTCCTCTATATATTAAATTAATTCTGTCTAATCAAACTATTAATTATTTTCATTAAATATCCAAGAAGACGAAGACCGGCTGTGGAAGGATACTTTTATATGGGAATCAAATCCATTTTGCCAACAAAATTAAGAGATCAAAAATATAATTTATCGTGTGTCACGCTTACATACTTTCAAATAAGAGAGGTTTCTAATAATTTTTATGTAATACCCCTCGTTGTTTGAAAGAAAATCTCATGTGCATTTAATATAAGAAAACCAAACAAAACAAATCAGTGCAGAAGATTCTCTTTCGAACTGTTTGATAATTAATTGGGAAAAGTATTATTTTAGTCCGCTAAATATGCTTAATTTTAATTTTAGTCCGATAACTATGTCCATTTTTCTTTAGGTCCAGTAACTTACGAAATTGCTTACTTTTAGTCCTCTGGCAGATTTTCGGACAATTTTACGCCTATGCAACTTTGAAAAACAGTTTTAATCCATATGCACTTATAGGGGTAAAATTGTCCGAAAATCTGCCAGAGGACTAAAAGTAAGCAATTTCGTAAGTTACTGGGCCTAAACAAAAATGGATATAGTTATCGGACTAAAATTAAAATTAAACACACTTAGCGGACTAAAATAATACTTTTCCCTAATTAATTATTAGTAAAGTCATTGAATTCACAAAACTAATTAAAGTTTTGTTCGTATTCATATATTTATATGATTAGGTACATCTTCTACATGTTAATTATTTCTTCCCCGTGTATATTAAATTAATGGTGTCAAATCAAACTATTAATTATTTTCATTAAATATCGAAGAGGACGGAGACAAGCTGTGCAAGGATATTTTTATATGGGAATCAAATCCATTTTGCTGATAAAATTAAGCGTCCAATAATGTAATTTTTGGTATTTCACGCTTACGTAATTTCGAATAAGAGACCGTTTCTGATAATTTTTATATGATACCCTAAGTTACAATACAAGATGATGTAGGTCGTGCGAAATCGGGATCGGATCGCTAAGTTGGCTCGCTGAATCCTTCTTTCGAACTACCTGTTAGGAGATCCTGAGAACAAAGTAAACGTGAGACTAGCCGAGTAGCCCTCGGTGATGGCCCTCCGATGCTTAAGTCAAAAAAGTGGGGTCGAAAAGATTAAAATGAGGTCGAATGAGATCACAAAAGGGCGGTAAAAATGATGTGATAAAACGTATTTGAATAATCATAAATTAGGCTATTTATAGCCGTACGATACCCATTGTGTACACAACACGTGGCTCCAATGGAAATGAGTCAAGTCACCTCCTGTAAAGCCTGCTGCCGTCTGCTGCCGCCGCTGCTTTTCTTGGTACAGTGGGCTCCATGTAATTAATCAGAGAGACATAAAATAATACTTAAAAATATATGGTTATTTCAGTAATTATGTAATTTTTCTCATCACAAGAAAACAAAACAAATCAGTACAAAAGAGACTCATTCGAGTAAAATAGATATTGAAACTTACATAATTAAGGGTGTTTTCTACGGACCAAATTCTAACCAAAGTTTTAATTCACCAAATGAAAGAGAAGGGTATAATTGAAACTTCTTAGGGAAAAAGAAAAATACAACGTTATATTGAAATAAGATAAAGACCGCAGAATTGTACTTTTGGTCCCATAATAATACTATTTAGTCAATTTCATGAATTCCTAAACAATCACTGTTTGCACTTATAGTCCCTATGTGTATATATATATATATTTATCATTTATGTCAATACACCATTAAATCAAGTCGAAAAACGCACAGGTTGAACACGTGAGGCTGTGGAAAGAGGCACGAAAAAAGAAATAATTTCATTTGAGTTAACATTCAATTGACATAAATGACAAAATCATAAAAAAAGAAAGCCAATTAGGGATCAAAAGTGTAAATGGTGATTATGTAAAAGTTCAAATCAAATAAATGGTATTACTTAGGAACCAAAAATAGAATTATCCCGACAAATTTCTGGAAAAAATCAAGATAGAAATGCAGACTTACGTTGTGGAATCAAAGAAGCGTCGTATTCATTCATAACATGTTCAATATTGTGCTGGATAATAAAGATTATACATACACTAATTACTAGACCAACATAAGTAGAATATGAAATTACACATACAGATTCTTACTGGACAACCTAGGACTAGGGATAGCAACCAACGGAGTCCTTTTCCTCAACACAACCACAAATCTATCCTCTACGTCCATTATTTCACCCTTTGGCAACTGCCAATCAAATGAATGCAGAAGTGAAGCCAACACATAGCTCAACATTCTCTCTGCTAGTTGTAGTCGAGCACAAATTCTTCTTCCTAATCCGAACGGAATATAATTAAAATTGTTTTCATTAAAATCCTATTTCCTATAATTACCTAAAAACCTCTCGGGTGTAAATTCTAACGGATTATCCCAAGCAAGTGTGTCCCTTTGAATAGACCAGATATTTACGAAAATCACAGAATCCTTTGGGATATAGTGTCCTCCCATTGTGCAAGATTGGCTAGGAGTTCTTGCGGTTAAGAAGGGTCCTATTGTGTGTATGCGAAGCGTTTCTTATATGACAACGTCCAAATAGACTAGTTTTGGGATATGAAACACTTCCACTACATTGTTCAATCCTACGACTTCATTTGGTTACTTGTGTGCCTTCTTCATCACGTCTGGATTGCACATAAACTCAACCATTACCCACTTTACCGTCGTATATACCTGAAAATAAAAACACTCATCAATTATACTATTATATACAGTTTGATGCTAAATCAAGGTTTACATATTAAGAAATATAACAATTAATAATGCATGCTATACATATTTTGAAATGGAGTTGATATTAATCAATGGCCTCCGTTAGCGATAAAGGTTTGTTTGTTTTAATTTAATTATTTCATTAGGTAAATTTACTACATATTAATTCTTTCATTTTCTATAGTAACATGAAAAAGGAGTTAAATTCGTCGTGATCCCTCTGGTATAGAAAAATATCAAAAACTCCCTTGTGAAAACTTAAACATTAAAAATTATTCTTATATTATAATTAATAAATCACATAGCATTCCGATTGACTTGAACCTCTTTTTTAAAGGACAATAACTAAAAATGCCTCCATATATATGATAAAAAAGTTTATATTTCTATTGTATATTATATAAATTTTAATTAAAGTATACCAATAATTTATAAAATTTATATTTTTAAATGGAAAAAATTTCTTTTTTTGGTCCGTTCAATGTATATGCTCAATATTCATTTTGATTCGATAATTATGTCTAATTTTTATGCACTATATTTTAAAATTAATGAAATTAGGCTCTTGATGGCTCAAATTTTTTATTTTTATTCAGAAAATGACATGACATATCAATTAAATATTTTTTAGAGATTTTTAGTCCTACGTGACTTTAAAAAATGAGTTAAACGACCACTGGATACAATTATATTATAGATATTATTATAATAATTTATAAAAATTAAAATATTATTTTAAAAAATAATAATCAACCACTCCATGGGCGACGGCGTCTTGATGGATGGGCGAGGGAGCAACGAGGGTGGTCGCCCTCGTTGAGGTTGCCCAGGGATGAAGAGGGCAGGCAAAGCTGTCACCGCCATTTTTTTAAGAATTAATATAATTATGTAATTAAAAATATTATATTAAAAAATATTAATATAATTATATATTTACATGTAAAGTAAATTTTACTATTAAAAAAGTATTTATATATTACTTTAAAATTTATTAAATTATATATATTATATAATATTATATTCTGGAGAGGTCAGGGGTTGGATTCGTAAATTACGATTGTCTCACTCTTTTCTGGAATATTGAACGAAAGAATATGAAATACAATGTCACATTGATGATGATGTTTTAAATGCTTGATGACCTGTATACTCTGTCCTAAGGTTGTGAGATGATACAATTAGAGGTTATTGTAAAGGACGTTTATATGAATTTGAAAGTAGCTCGTCATTTATATGTGTAAGTTTAGGCAATTCTACTCTTAACACATCTGAGGAGTGTAAAACTTTTTATTGAATTTTTATTTAATTTTTGTACATGGAAATCAAATAAATTCTGTAATACCCAAGAATTTGACAAATTATAATTTTCACATAAACATAAACTCTTACCTTGATCCATTACTTGAAGTTACTTGCAGATCACCTAGAACTCTTTAAGTGTAGATTATCCCCTCTAGCCTCTCCTTTCAGTTCTTCTTAATGGTTAGAAGTGTATATAAGACTATGAAATTACGTAAGACCTTTTTTTTTTTTTTTTTTTTACAACCATTAGTCCAACCTTTTCAATTCTTTATGAGGTAGAGGAGAGGATATCTTGATCCTTGGTTGTAATCCAATTTAATGCTAACTTAACCATCAAAGTTAGACTTCAATTACCACCATAAAATATCCTTAATGTGCACTCTTACACTTTATGTCACATGGACCACAATGATTGTAATGTTAAAATATTCTAACAAGGAGAAGCTCAATGAGTTAACAAAAGTTGTCAATGATATGCGCTCTAATGCTACAAAGATGAAAGAAAATTTTTCAAGACGAGAAGAAGAAAATAAAAAATTGCTTGAAATTGCTCTTGAAGAAGCTCGAATGAGGGAGGAAGAGGCTACAAAGAGGAAGACAAACCTACAAGAATTTGTTCGTTAATTACTTCAAGATGTGGGATACACAAAGCATACCATCAATTTGCTGGTGGGTTTGTACATTAGACATTCCAGAGAATATCATTAGTTTTTTTTTTTTTTTCTTTCTATTGGTTGTTTATGACTTAGTTTGTGTTGATTTGGGCTGTATTTTGACTTACTTTTGTTGCGTTGGGATTATAGAAATTGATATTATCTGGTAGTATTTGGATGATACAATGACATCAATTATATTATTATTGATTTGTATTATGAGTATCTTTTTTGTTATTGTTTATTGTTGTTGATTTAAAAAATTCAGATTTTTTTTGTATTGATTGGATGTATTTGATAAGATAATGAGCAAAATATTAATTTAGGTATAGAAATTAAAAAAAATTTGTAAAAAAAAAAATTAGAGACGGATTAGAGACATAATTAACAAACAAAAACTTTCCCTTCAGAGACAGAAAGTATTTCTCTTTATCGATGGAATCAGGAAGATAATCTATGAAAATCAGAGACGGGTTACTCTAAAACTTTATTGTTGTTTGTCGATAGAGTCAGCGACATCAATGTTCGGTCTCAGAATTAGAGACAAAATATTTTCGTGTCTACTATTTAGCTACTGGATTTTTAGCCACATAATGCTGCAACAGACTTTCTGTCGCTTATTTTCATAGACGAAAATCATAGTTGATTGAATTTCCCGTCTCTGAAACAAAATTCCATCTCTGATATCCTATTTTGTTGTAGTGATTATCAAAAAAATATAATTACAAACTCACTTGCAGTCAACCCCACATGTGCTACATTCTTTGATCTCAGGGAGTTTTTTTAATTTTTTTACATATAACAGGGAGTGTAATAGATATTTTATTTTTTTTCAAAATTTCTTTTAAATATTTTCAATATCACAGCTGTCCTTGAATTCTTTTCCATAAAAAAATCTTCATTGTCTCCTTCCCTAAATATATTAAATTAACTGTGCCAAATCAAATTATTAATTATTTTCATTAAGTATCCAAGAAGACAAATATTCCATTACCAAATCGCATATATATATGCACATTGATCCAAGAGATAGAATATACTCCATTACCAAATCCCATATAAGCACATGTCATATATAAAAAATATATTTCTATTATGAAACATAAAATTAAAATGATTTAGACCTTATACACCTCATTACATGCATGGACAAAATTGGAGTTATATGAAATAGTACTATTTTGCAGCAAGTTGGTCATTTATATTATATATATATATATATATATATATAATGGGAATCCTAATATTTTTAATTTTTACTTTTTGGTAAATTAAAAAGCCGATCGGAGAATTGTGTTTTTTTTCCAAGCAAAATTACAAAGTTGGTCCTACAGGATATGGCTATTTCATTTTTAACCCCTCGTTTATCGATTTTTAATTAAGTTCTATATTTTGTTAAAATAGGCTGAATTTATTAGCCCAAAAATGTTGCAATGTTAGCCATATTTATATTCTTCTGTTAACTGGAAATGCATTCTGTTTAATTTTTAGTTCCGTTATAATTTCTATCTTAATTTTAGAGGGTGTTTGGCAGAAGATGTTTTTAAGAGTTTATAAACTTTAACAAAGTATTTGATAATTTTTTTAAAGTATTTTGGACCTTATTATGCCAAACACCCTTACATCTTATAAGATATTTTCTCATCTTATACGCTTTAACATCTTATTTTATCCAAACACTTTAGAAGTTCATTTTTAGAATAAGATCCAACATTTTATAAGCTTTTAAAATATTTTATAAGATGTAGGAGCTTATAAAATATTTTTAAAAAATTTACCCAAATACCCTCTTAATCTTCTCAATTAATATTTCTATTTTGTTCAAATAAATACACCTCAACATAATAAACAAATGGAAGAAAATTCATTTAAAAGCACTAAATCAATTGACTTACACTAGCATCTAATTATTATTATTTTTTTGGGTGTATAGCAATTTACCCTATGATATTAAATATGAGCACATTACCCATCTATAAACAAATATAGTAATTTATCCCCTATACTTTTTAAAATGAAGCAATTTACCTCCCTGTATAAGGAGGTAAATTGCTTCATTTTAAGAATCATAGGTGGGTAAATTATTGTATATTAAAAAATACAGAGAGGTAAATTGCTATTTATTTTTTTATAAGGGGATAACTTGCTCATTTGAGATATCACAAGGGAGTTTTTTGTATTTTTACTTTATTTGACTGAACTTCATTAATGAGAAATGTCCGAAGACAACAAGCCAAGAGCTGCGGGGAGGACAACAGAACCACCCACAAGAAAACCCAAAGCCGACTAGGCGAAGAAATGCTCTATAGAATTACCAGAACGACGAACCCATCTAAAGCTACCCGAAATCAAATTAGTAGCAAAACAGAGAATATAAAAAACAATCGGTCCTGTGGGCAAGAAATCTCTTCCACTCGCTTTGAGTTTCTGAATCAGAGGCAAGCGGTCCCGTCGTCAGCAACTAAGATCCCAGATGAGCTTGGAGAGGCTGGAGTAATAGGCTTAATAGGATAAAATTGAAAAGGGGTTTATTTTGGCGTACGAAAAATAAAATTATCCCGAAGAAAATTCATTTAAAATCACTAAATAATTGACTTACACTAGGATATAATATATAGCTAACATATACAAATATATTGAAAAGGAAAAACAAAGATGCAAATTCTGTTGTAAAGGAATTAAAGCAAGTGTATGGATTGTTGAGTAGTTGCACAAGAGAATTTTGTATATCTCTTTTAAGAAAGGGAATGAACGTCCCTTATATAAAAAAAGGAGCCCAACTAACTATAACAACCACTGAGTTGCTATTTTACTTAATAACCACATAAAAAGTGCTATTCTAGAAACACGATTTCTGTAGATAGAAAAATAAACTAAGTCTACTAACTACTGTTCTTCTTCTTCCTCTGTTCGTGAGGGCTGTTCCAGTGGGAAGTAGGTAGCTTGATCATAGATTTTATCACCCCCCCCCCCCGGCAAGTTAGACTTGGGTTGAGAGTGACCAAGGACAACTTGGATCTTATATGCAGAAAAGAGCTGCAAGATAATGACTTTGTGAAGGCGTCTGCAACTTGTTGCTTTGACATCACATAAGTTTGGTTGTATTAGTCACTCTTTGAATTTATTTCGCACCACATGGCAGTCTATTTCAAGGTGTTTTGTTCTCTCATGGAAGATTGGATTTGTCGTTATGTGTAGTGCAGCTTTATTGTCACAATAAAAAGGAATTGGGGTCTTGGCTTCAATGCATAAATCTTCAAAAGATAGACCAGTCATGTTACTTCACAGGTGGTAGTGGCCATGCTTCTGTATTCAGCTTCAGCTGATGATCTTGTCACTTGGCATGCAGCCCAATCTGCATCACAGAAACTTTAAGTGAGAAATCAGTAATTGAGGAGAAGTACAAACCTGTGGAGATGCTGCCCTTCAAGTATCTGACAACAGGAATAGCAGCTTCCCAATGCGTTTCACAAGGATGTTGTAAGTGTTGGCTTAGTTGTTGTACAGTGTAGCATAGGTCAGGTCTTGTGAAGCTCAAGTACAACAACCTGCCAACAAGCCTTCTATACCTGGACGGGTCAGTGAGAGCAGCCCCTGCATCTACTGCAAGTTTCAGTCCTGGAGGTAATGGAGTGGTAACATGCTTACCATTACTGAGTCCAACATCCTTAACAATATCTTGAGTATACTTGTGCTGAGTGACCACTAAACCTTTAGTAGAACAAGCCAATTCAAGTCCCAGGAAATATTTAGCATTTCCCAAGTGCTTCATTGTAAAAAATTCATCTAAATAATCCTTGACACTGATTATGGAATTTTCAGAGGCAGAAGTGATTAATATGTCATCAACATAAACCAGTAATGCAATCAAATTTATATTTGTGCCTTTCACAAACAAGCAGTGGTCATGATTGCATTGTTCAAAATCAAATTCTCTTATTTTGTTGGTGAATTTTTCATTCCACTTTCTAGATGCTTATTTTAGGCCATACAATGACTTTTCCAGTTGCAATACTTTACCTTGTGGGATCTTATAGCCTTGAGGAGGCTCCATATATATGTCTTCATCAAGTGTGCCATGCAAGAAGGCATTATTAACATCAAGGTGGTGGATAGGCCACTTCTTTCCCACAGCTACAGCCAAGAAGAGCCTTATAGTGACTGCTTTTGCAACAAGTGCAAAGCAGTCATTGTAATCCTCTCCTTCAACTTGGCTGTATCCTTTTGCTACCAATCTGGCTTTATATATTTCCACAGTACCATAGGATTAAGTTTTATCTTATATAACCATTTACACCCAATGGTCCTTTTGTTAGGAGGTAAATCTGCTACCTTCCAAGTCTTGTTCTTTTCTATTGCATTGATTTCCTCTTGCATGGCTTCCCTCCATTCAACCTTCTCCTGTGCTTGCCTGTAGTCTTTTAGTTCCTGCATACTTGACAGATTTTCCACAAAGCAAGAATGTGTATGTGACATATGAAAAATGTTAAGAGTTTTCTGAGTTATAGCACTCATAATCCTTCATCCAGCTAGGTAGGTCTACCAGATCTCCTAGGTACATGAGTATCAGCTTCAGGTTCTGTGATATCAGTAGTTACTGGAGGGGGCTCATTACTGGTTTCATTTTCATCAAGTTGATCTATGGCAGGTAGTGGACAAACTATGTCACTACCATCCTCCTTGGAGTTTTTAAAAGGGAATGTGTTTTCATGAAATGTTATGTCTCTGCTAACATGTATATTTCCTGTATTAAGTTCCTTCACTTTGTACCATTTTATACCATCAACATATCCTAAAAAAACACACTTTAATGCTCTCGGCTCAAAGTTTCTCTTAAAAGGCAATGTATTTATGATAAAGCAACGACATCCAAAAACTTTTAAGTGATTATAAGAAGGTTTCAGTTTATGGAGTAACTCATAGGGGGTCCTCCAATTCAAGGTTTGAGTAGGTAATCGATTTACCAGATAAGTAGCCATTATTAATGCTTCTGTCCACAATTTTAAAGGCATGTTAGCTTGAAACATAAGGGTTCTAGCAATTTGAAGAAGGTGTTGGTGTTTTCTTTCAACCACACCATTTTGTTGAGGTGTGTGAATGCAAGTTCTCTAATGTATTATACCTTTATCATGGAAGAAATCTTGACATTCCTTATTAATAAACTCAGTTCCATTATCAGTTCTGATCTGTTTGATCTTAACATTAAACTGAGTTAGTATCATGTTATAATATTGTTCAAGTTTGGACAGTGTTTGTGATTTGTGTACCATCAGGTATGTCCAAGTGGTTCTGCTGAAATCATCTACAATAGTGAGCATGTATTCATAATTGTTGATAAAATACTTTCTGTAAGATCCCCATACATCTACATGAATAAGCTCAAGAACAGATTTTGTCCTGGATTCACTAAGGTTGAAAGAAGTTCTGTGTTGTTTTGCCAATGGGCATATTTCACATTCAATCTGTTGGATGGTACTCTTGTTACAAAGTTTCATATGTTTCAACACTTCTAGGCTAGTGGGTCCTAACCTATTATGCCATAGGGCTTCATTACACATAGCCCTACATTTATTCATATTACACACGTCAGCTGGCTGATTTTCTTCACTGGTAGAGAGGTTCAAACTAAGTGCTTTTGTCATGTGATGTTGTGATTGTCTTTCTAACACATAAAGTCTCCCTCGTTGTCTACCTACAGAAATCATCTTTTTAGTCTTAAGGTCCTGCAAAACACAAGTTTCATTTGTGAAATGGACACTAAGATGATTATCCTTACACAGTTTGTTAACAGAGAGCAAATTATGCTTGAATGTTGGAATATATTATACATCTTTTAGTATGATGTTCTCTGCAATATGAACTTCTCCAGTGAATTGTACTTGTTGGCTGGTTCCATCAGGAAATTTCACAGAAACCTCATTATCAAGATTATAAAAGGTTTTAAAAGCAGTTGTAGATGCACACATGTGGGCTGATGCTCCACTGTCAATAATCTAAATTTCAGAGGCAGTAAGATTATCACCTGCATAACCCTGGAAATCAGAGAAGTTTGAGCTCATCTGGCTGCTATTTTGGTCTTGCATGATTCTGAGCATTTCCGTCCTGATTATTTATGAAAAATTTACATCAGGCTCATTGTTCATGGTTGTCTGCAGACTCTTTACTTGCTGATTTATTCTTGGATTAGTCATCCTTGGATATGTTGGTCTGCTACCACTTTTTCTCTGATCCACCATGTTCTTGTACCTATCAGGATATCCTACTAGTTTAAAGCATCCCTCCTTTTGATGCCCTTTCTTCTTGCAGTGATCACATTGCAGTTGCCTTTTGTCTACTGCCAGTCCTTTCTTGAAATTTGTTCTCAAGTTACCTTGTGTCTTTGTCTCAGAAATCTGCACGGCCATCACTCCTTCCTTTTCTGATTCAGTAAATTCAGAGTTGACCTATCTCTGTTCCTCAATTCTGTGCACCATGCAGTACGCTTTTGCAGCAGAAGGCAATGGATCCATTAGTAACATCTGGTTCTTCACGTGGTAATATATGTCATTGAGGCCCATAAGCAATTGTATCAATTGGTAAGAGGTATTCCTTTCAGACATTCTTTTACTGGCTCCACAAGTGCACATAGGTAAGGGATCTAAAGATCCCAATTCATCCTAAAGTTTCTTGAGTTTTGTGAAGTATGTTGCTACATTGGAATTGTTTTGTGAGATGGATGCAATTTCTCTTTGGATTTTATAGAGAAGTGGTCCATTGCTTTCACCAAACCGCATCTCAAGTTCTATACACATGTCCCTTGCTGTTTCTGTGTATAAAAAGGCTTCTGCAATCTCTTTTGATATTGAATTCAATATCCAAGAGACTACCATGTAATAATTTTTCTGCCATTGCTCAATGGCGTCTTTATCTTCTATTGGTTTTGCGTGCGACCCATCAAAGTAACCCAATTTTTGTCTTGCTCCAAGGGCTATCTTGATGGATCTTGCCCAAGATAAGTAGTTGTTCCCATTCAATGGAGCAGACACAAGAGATACGCCAAGATTATCATTTCCTTGAAGTCTCACATCAGTGGAGATTCTTTCTTCCTTGGTTCCTTTGTCTGTCATTTCTTGAGTTGATTTTTGATTCAAGAAGTGACAATGGTGAAGAAAAACAGGAACGAATAGAATGCAGAAGCAAGCAGAGTATCGTTACACCCGCTCTGGTGCCATATTGAAAAGGAAAAACAAAGATGGAAATTCTGTTGTAAAGGAATTAAAGCAAGTGTATGGATTGTTGAGTAGTTGCAGAAGAGAATTCTGTATATCTCTTTTATGGAAATTATGTACGAGGCGCACAACTCATCATATGCTATGCATCCTGGCAGTACCAAGACGTATTGGGATTTGAGACCCTATTACTGGTGGCTAACGATCAAGAAAAATGTGGCAGAGTTTGTGGAAAAATGTTTAACTTATGAGCAAGTAAAAGCAGAACACCAAGCACCTGCTGGTAAGCTTCATCCTTTGTCTATACCTGAATGGAAATGAGAAAAGATTACTATGGATTTTATCATTGGGTTGCCATGTACGTTCAAAAAACATGATGCTATTTGCGTGATTGTGGATAGATTGACTAAATCTACACATTTTTTGCCAATCCTTCAAAATGATTAATTGGATAAGCTAGCCGAATTATATGTTTCAAAAATTGTGAGATTACATGGCATTCCTACCTCTATAGTTTCTAATAGAGATCCTAGCCATATTTTGCATGAGCCATAGATGGAGATATCTCAAGGATTGACATATGTAGGAGAGTCAATGACAATTTTGGACCGGAGTATAAAGAAATTGAGAAATAAAGAAGTACCTATGGTGGAGGTCAAATAGAGTCATCACTCTCTAAGGGAAGCCACTTAGGAAGTTGAAGAGAACATGAGAGAAAAATACCTATATTTATTTCTTAAGCAGGAAAGTTAGTTAAATTTCAAGCACGAAATTATTTTAGGAGCGGATAAATTGTGACGCCCCAAAGATTATTATACATAATTGTGGGATTAATTGATAAATTTTTATTAAACTTAGTTAAGTAATAAATAAACTACAGATTCAAATTATGATTGTATTAAAACTTGAATGGACCAAATTAAAATTAAAACATATTCGGAGGTTTTAATTAAAATTTAGAAAGCTAGGGACTAAACTATAATGTTATCAAAAGTTATTAACAATAAACAACTAATATAAAAATATAACAAAAAAAAAATTAAAATAGTGAGGATGATGTGGCTTAGTGGGGCCGCATGTACCTTATTAAAAATGTAGCCCACCGCCTTAATTTCAGATACATCAAATTGATTCACTCAGATGCATATACCTTATACACTTTTCTCTCCCGTCTTCAGCTGAGCCGTGAGCAAGTAGGTAATATTTCATACATCTTAATTATTAATTAATTTCTATGATTATATTATTCAATTAGTGTTCTAATTAAATATAATATATAATATCTGCTTTAGTGTTTAATAAAATTTTTTTACGAGTTTGGCTATTTAAATTAGTGTAAATTTAAATATCACATTTGATATAAAAATGATATAATTGATTAATTAAATTGTTAGATATTTAAAATTTAATTATTACTATGGTTAATTTACTCAATTTCATCTGATCTATTGACTAAACTGTCAATTATATGTAATGGTATTTAATTAAATTCCATAGCTGCGCGAAATTGATAGAAAATTTATAAAGATATTCGAAATTTGTATTTAATAAATTTTAAAAAGTTGTATATGAAATATTATAATTATTAAATAGAAAAAATGAGATTTTTTAAACGATTTAATTGATAGTTGTTGTAAGAGCGATAGTTATAAATATATAAGGGGTTTGGTTAAATGAATCTCTATGAATTAATTGATAAATTATAAGTACTTTAATGAAATCTAGAGTGTCTAGTTATTATGAAGAACCATAACAAAAATTTATATTTCGATAGAAATAAAATAGTAAAGGATCATTAGAAATTGTGTGAATAATATTTAATATTCTATTTAAAAATTATGATATTCTCGATATATTAATTGTATGCGTTATAACTCATTATAGGATACGAAAATAAAGTGAAAGGACTGAAAGTTGGAATTGATGACCAAAAGCCAATTGGGTTGGCGGTTTTGAGAATCATTCAAGCAATCTTTATTTAAGCAATATTGTCCCGAGGAATATGGTAAGAATTCACTGTTGGAACACGTATCCGTTGTGCCTACCAAATTACGTCAAGCACTGCTTGGACGTCACAACAGATGCCCTGACCACCTAAACAACCATGCAACAGTTGGATTGCGCATTGGATAGTGATCATGAGACCAACTATTTAGGGTTGGGTCTGAAATGTTCCTAGTCGAGAACCTCAAGATTGGGCATCGAGAGTCCTACTGAGACTTGCATTAAGAGTAGCATTCATTTGGTGAGTGCTATGTCTCATCAGCGACAGACGTGGGACGTCTATGCGATCTTAATGGATAGGTTGGTTAGGTGTCGATCGACTAAACTAACTCGCGGGGACTGTTAGATGGAAGTCTTGGAGGCTTGCTCGGTATGACTTGAGTCCCCAACTCCGATAATATGGGAGTAGTCCTCAAACATGAGGAATCATGGAAGTCACGTGCATATGATGACTGTATCTTAAATTTGTGCGAGAGGTGATACTGTCTCAGATATGGTCATCATAAACCTTATATAGTGTAGTCAAAGTATGTAGCAAGGACAGTGCGTTCCAAAAAAAGGATTCGTCCCCGGTCAAAACGTAACAGAGGTATCTCCTATAGAACTGGACTTATTAATTAATAAAGGCTTGTTGGATTCATTTATTTAATTGAATTAAATATATGATGGACTTAATTAAGTGGACTTTAATTAAGTTAGATTTAATTAAAATTTATTGGGCTTTGTATTTTAATTGATTAAAATCGGCACAAACCCATTAATTAAGTCGGTGGAAACTTTCAAAAAAAGAAATTATTGACTAACAAATTCATTTCGGAAAGTGCCATGTTAGTCATCCTTTATTTGAAATAAAGGATTTTATTACCTTATGAATGGTAAAATGAACCTAGACATGTTTTAATGCATCCATACAATGTATATATATGTATTAGTTATTTGAAAAACTAATGAATGAGTACGTAACAAAGCAAGAAAATAATTTCCTACTATTAGGCCGGTTTAATTTTATTGTCGTTTATTTTTAACTACATCGAATGCCCGGAAAATCCAAAGTTACACGCTTGGAATTATAGTTTTATTTTGTTTTTGTTTTAATTTACACACTTTATTATCACCACTTCCGCTTGCGCGTTCCCGGCCGATCCACTTGCACCTCACGGTGCTTTGAAGTAGTATCAGAGCCCGCTTTGATGTAGGGGCTATAGTATTGTGTGAATAAGCATGACAATATGTTCTTTATTGCTATTGAAGCATGACAGAATTTTTGCTTATACTTGAACAACTATCTGAGAAAATTAATTTGCTTAATTTTTGCAATTTTGGATGATTTTAAGTATTTTATGAAAAAACATTATTATTCAATTTCAATTTTATGCGTGGAAATAAAAAAATTAGCACTGTAGCAGTGCATTGTCGACCGACAGTGCACAATGTGCGTGCGTGCGGCCTGCTGTGCAGTCGTTGGGCTGCCACTGCTGTTGAAGGCCAATCGCTGAGCTGTTTTTTTGAAAAAATAAATTTTTCAATTTCTGCAAATTTTCTAAAAAATGTTAATTATTGCTGATTTAATTTTGGAGAACATTGGATTTTTTCTAGAATTGAATTTCTTTAATTAATTTGATTTATTTAACGATGCTTAATTAATTAATTTGGTGTATTTTCGTGCATTCGATGCATGAGGCTTAATTAATTTATTTTGTTTATTAGCGCGCATTAGATGCACTAATCTTAATTATCCAATTGAGTTGTAAATTTTAAGCCTATTATTTTCTGCATATAATTGTTTGTTGTGATATTGGATATCGCAATACTTTTAGGATGTTCATTTTCTGTTCTAGCATGATTAATTGTTATTATGTGCTAGAATGAATGTGAATGGATGATCACGGAGCTCTAGGCAGCATTTATATTTTTCAATTTTTGTTGGGTGGGCTCGTGAACCCTTGTGATTTTATCTTCTCCCTGCTCCTCGTTTTAACCTTGGAATAATTAGGCTTGCTATCTCCCTCCTAATGTACTCTCCCAACTTCTGATCGGGGTTTCTTTTAAATTGTAATGAGAGTAGTATACGACACTTTTTGTGAGATTTTTTATTCTAAAAGCAAGTGCATGGAAAAGAAGGTCCATGGAGAAGAAGGCTTATGAAGGAAGAGGCCCACGGAGAAGGCGACCCATAGAGATATCACAAGGCCCATCTATATGTTGATGGGTAAAATATTTTGTAATAGCATAAGGCCACCCTAGACTGACCATAACTCACTGCGGGCTCAGTGGGTTGCATAGGTTGGGCTCGTGATCATCCAACAGGGGTATGCTAGGTTTATTGCATGTGATGCATTTATTTAAGTACTTTAAATATTTGATATTTATGCATGCAATGTTTTATATGTGATGAGGTCATGATCAAACCACTCATAATTAACTCTCACTTGGTTGGACCAAGTTGAAGTGTTAGGGGCCATAAATGGACTTGGATCAAAATGGTTTCATGAGTCGTTGGATGCAAGAATTGAGGAGTGATTTGATTGATGGGTTGAACTCAATACTAAACAAATATTAAGCCTATAAATGGAATTGGATCGAAATGGCGTTTCGATCTGTCCAGGCCTTCCATCCATAGCAATATGATGAGGAAGCTACTGCTATCCAAATGTGGTCTCACGAGTTGTGGCATATTTGGAGTAGTAGGCAAGCTGCATTATTGTTACGGACAAAGGAATACACTCATTATTTCCTGTCTCACGAGTCAAAGTGGCGAAAATTGAGGTATGCATTAGTTGATTGGTCGGGTTTAACACCGAGTAGCATGATTCGCTTGGACTTCTCAGGATCATGTGAAGACGTGAAGCAAAAGATCTTGAAAATCTCATGGAATGAGAATGGCATCGGATGCCTCCCATAAGGCTTTTTCCATATGAATGGTAAAAGCGGGGCATGACAAATTCGCTTGTGGATCCCAAGCCCAATAGGAAAGGATTTTTTGAAACCCCACATGAGAGTGGTGGTATTTTGTAGAAATAGTGAGAGAAGTTAATGACTGAAGATCGAGTCTTAACTCAACTCAATATTGCTATAATCTACTTACTGTTTTTGCTTTGCGCTTCGAATGCATGTCTAGCATACCGTTTTTCAATTTTTTTTATTTTGAGATTTATTTAAATAGAACACAATATATTATTTTAACTGCAAAAATTGAAGGATTGTTCTCAATTTTCGAACCTAGGCTTGTGTCATGGAAAAGCCACTTCCATCTGACTTGCGAAAAGAGTCCTTGCTTAAGGAACGTTTGACGTTTGGGATTAAGGCATAAGGATAATTGCAAGGTCCGCCAGCGACATACCTATTTCTGTGATTCATGAGTGGTATGACAGGTTAGACGTTGTTGGTTCAATAAGTGCTCCACATAAATCAATTTATGCGGGACTGAATCGGTATATTGGATATGGCATGATGGAAGCATTTTTTCAAGCCAAGATGACTGAGGGTCGTATGTACATAAACATTGGATTGAGATGTTGTTCCTTGTGGAAGAGCTCGATAACCTTAATGTCGATCTTGAAAGAGATGTACATTGACGTGATCCCTCAAGTCCCTTCATCCCTCCTTCGACCTATTTATCATAAACTCTAAATGGGCTTGAGAAGACCATTTCATAAGTCGTGATTGGACCAATGGGAGGAAATGATTGAAGAATCTGCGTCGTCTATATTGGACTTGGAGGCTTCGACCTCAAAAGCGAAAGTCAAGGGTGCCAGATACTGAATGAGAAAGAAGGATGAAGCAAAGCCAGCCGCTGCAAGAGCTTTGAGTGCTCCTATCGCCTTGATTGGGGAGGGTAAAAGGAAAAATAGAATAATGGTTCGGCTGACAAAATTTACTTATGATGTTTGCATTCAAGTGCCAAAGGGCCAGAAGAGGGAGTGTCGTTAACTCCTACCAACTATGGTATTTATTGAGCAAATATGATTACTATTCTTATTCCCCAGTGTTGGACACTTGCTCTTGAAATGCATTTCTGCAAATGGTTTATAGAAATAAAAAGGAATAGCACGCTAAGTCAAGTAGTTTTAAAGCTAAGGAATGGCTGGGCCATTACAGGAAAGGCAATAAGATTAAGTAAACTTAGCTGTTAGTATTCATGTTGAAATAGTATCCGATTATATAAACCAGCGTGATCAAGTTGTTAGTGAATTATTGGACAAATTAGACTGCAAGCCTGATCAATAGAAGATTCTGTTGAGTCTATTAAGTTATTAAATTATCATACTACATAATTGGATTATGGATGCTCAAAATAAATGACCAAATGGATGGTCAAGAATATAACATACAGAGACTGGCATGCATGAGTTAGGGCCATGTCCCTCTAGTTAGGATGAGTAGGTCGGTAGATTTAAAAGGTCTAACAGTAGATGATTTGAGTTTACTAACTTATGAATCCTTTCTGAGAAGGAAGAAAGCCATGAAAAGCTCTTTGTGGGACAAAGAATGCTTTTCAAAGGCTATCTATTGGATTGGATCCAAAATAGATATCTGTATGTTACTAAATATGCAAATACCAGTAGAAGGTTCACAAGTCTAAGGAGTTTTGGGAATTTAAAAGGAATTAAACTTGAGGTGGAGAACCAAATTGGTTATTGAGACAAACCCCGCGATGGCATCGAGGTGGTGCGTTTTTAGTGGGAGTTCTTGAAATATCCGAAAATGAGAATGAAATTCTCATTCAGTGAAATTCTTTCGAAAGAGACGATGTTGTACTATCTCTGATAAGGAAGAAATCGAACCTTATTTAGACATGGTTCGATTGGTGCTTCACTAAATTAATTGGGTCGTTTGGATGTGGACTATCCAAAAATCGTCCTGTTGTAAAACGTGGCCGTTTTCATAAGTCGCAATCCAAACACCATATTTCATATGGATAGGCAAACCTGTATATGAGGAATGGTCCTGCATATGTTAAAGGACTAGTATGAGGAAATTAGGCTTAGAGTTTAATTTATACAGGTTCGTTATGGAATGGAAAACCTGTGCCCTACAAAAGTCTTGAGTATGAGGAATGGTCCTGCATACGTAAAGGACTAGTGGGAGGAATCTTAGACTCGGAATCTGATTTATACAAGCTCATCATGGAATAATGCAAACATCACTAGTAATCGAAACTTTAACTGACCATGTCTAAGTTCTCCAAAGGACAATCAGAAAACTTCGGTTGCCTGAAAGGTACGAGTTTCTGAAACCAAACAAGGTGAAGGGATGTAGGACATCGATCCGGATGGTTTGGAGCCATAAAATCCGCTATGGAGTTCAAACTGGGTTTGAACGTCCCACATACTTTCTTTGACAAGATCATGAGGTACATGACTTGATCAAGAACAAAGTAGAAGGTCAGTGGGAGCTCAATTGTGTTCCAAGTGTTTTAGGTATTAAACGTCTTTGATCATTTGGAATGATAGAAAGATGTTGTGGAAGTCTAAAACACGAATTCATAAAATTCTCCATAATAGAAATTGGATTCCTATCTATGAATAAGCTGTCCAAAGTTCAGTTGTGGTAGACTGATGAGGAACTTAGATGTTTAACATCCCCTACGTCTTTGCTGTAAGCAGCATGGAATGTTGTTCGGTGGACTGAACCCGATGTTGCTTTTGCTTTTTGAGCATAACAACGGATATCGAGTGTACATTGACGAGGCAACAGACAGTTGTTGAGGGGCTATCTTTAATACCTGAATAAGGATTGAAGAAGAGCCCTTGACACACATTAATGGAGAGTTGATTCTGGATGGCTATTACGATAGTAACTTCTAGGAGCATATGAATAGTATTTAATCTCAAAATAAGCATACATTCGAAGGGTTCCAAGTGGAATACCACAAGGAACCTTGTCATAATTGAATATATGGTAATTTTAAAGTTATATTGAAAAACAGTTAGGACCAAGAAACAACGCCCAAGTGTTGGGGGTGCTACTAGCATAGCCGCGCCAGTAGTCATCTTAGGGGATGACAGTTGGGCTGTGGCACAAGGTCTAAGGAAAAATCATAGATATCATCATCTGCTTGGAGCGATAATAGAAAGATGTAATGTGCGGCTGGGCCGCAGGACATCGGCAGAAATGAAAAGTATACAAATAAGACCTAGCCGGTATTGCGGATTGCTCATAATCAGATTAATCTGAAAAACTTGAGTAATTGACTTCAGGGTCAAGTGGGAGATTATTGAAAAGGGTGACCAAAAGCTAATTGGATTAGCGGTTATGAGAACCATTCAAGCAATCTTTATTTAAGCAATATTATCCTGGTAAATATGGTAGGAATGAGTCGTTGGCACATGTTTTTTGGATGTCACAACAAATGCCCACAAACCACCTTAACACCGTGCAACAGTTTGACTGTGTATTGGATGACAGTCATGAAACCAACTATTTAGGGTTGGGTCTAAAATATTCTAAGTCGAGGACCTCGAGACTTGGCATCGAAAGTCCTACTGAGACTAGCATTAAGAGTTGCACTCATTTGATAAGTGTTGTGTTTCATCGGCGACAGCCGTGGGACGTCTATGCGATCTTAGTGGATCGATTGGCTAGATGGCGAATCGACTGAACTGACTCGCAGGGATATTCATGTGAAAGCCTTGGAGGCTTGGTTGGTATGACTTGCGTCCCCAGCATCGATAGTACGGGAGTAATCCTCAACCTTGAGGAATTATGACAATCACGTTCATGCGACGACTGTATCTTAGATTTGTGCGAGAGGTGATCGTGTCTCAGACATGATCATCAAAAACCTTGTCTAGTACATTCAAAGTATGTAGCGAGGACGGTGAGTTCCAAGGGTATCTCCTATGCACTTGGAGATGCGTTAACGCTCTAGAAAGTTGTGGCCACAGTCATTGGCCGAATAGGAAAAAGAGGTTCCTATGTCGAACAATTTAGCGTAACACGATCTCAAGTATTAAGCATAGTCTAGGATGGGAACCGAAGCTATTGACCAAGCCCTAGACTAAGGCCGGGAAACGGTAGACGGAAGGACCATACCCGTATGGACTCGGGAGCCTAAAAGTTCACATGGATTTTTGCCTAGTCTCTAGTGCAATGGATTGTTTCTAGACGGCAACCCATGATGATGGGCTTTTTTGATCAAGGGTTGATCAAGAATTATTATTTAAATTGGAGTTAATTAATAATAATGTTGGACACTAGCTCAAGTCTAGCTGAAAGGTAAACGTAAAGAGTCACATACAAATCACTAAATAGGGACGATGAATAAATTGAGAAATAATTCCGTAATAATTGAATTACTTATATATTAGAGGGATCCATTGGATGGATAAGCCCAAGATAAATTAATTGGATGTACCCTTATTATTTAATAAGTTGGACTTATTAATTAATAAAAGCTTGTTGGGCTCATATATTTAATTGGATTAAATATATGATGGACTTAATTAAGTGGACATTAATTAAATTAGATTTAATAAGATTTATTTGGCCTTGTATATTAATTGGTTAAAATCCGGCCCAAGCAATTAATTATGTTGGTGGAAATTGCTAGAAAAGGAAATTATTGACTAACAAATTCACTTTGGAAAGTGATATGTTAGTCATCCTTTATTTGGAATAAAGGATTTTGTTACCTTATGGATGGTTAAATGCACCTAGACATGTTTTAATGCATCCATACAAGGCGTATATATGTGTATTAGTTATTTGGAAAAACTAATGAATGAATATATAACAAAACAAGAAAATAATTTTCTACTCTCCTAATTTCCACTTGGCCGACCCCCCTCTTGAATACATACTTGTTGCGTAATTTTCTCCCTAATCTTCTTCTAGCAAAGGGAATTGAGGGATCCCAATTTCGGTCTGGTGTAGACGCAACTTTAGAGGGTTTCTGCATTGAAGCCTTGGATGAACGAATCAAACAAAGGAGATGCGAAATAAATTAAAGAGGTAATTTTGATTTGGAATTTTTTGTACCTCTCGTTTTCATTCAACCATCAGCCCCGTTAATCTTATTGTCGTTTATTTTTAACTACATTAATCGCCCGGGAACTCCAAGGGTACACCCCTTGGAATTATAATTTTAATGCATTTCTATTTTAATTTACGCACTTTATTATCACCGCTTCCCCTTCCGCGTTCCTAGGCCGATCCGCTCGCACCTTGCGCTACTTTCATGATCAATTATTTATTGGATAGATAAAATAAGATCAAGGTAAGTAAATAAATAATATTATCTATATATGTTCCCTTTATTTGTGGTGTTACTGTTGTATAAATCTGTGATTCATGTTGAAGTTGATTTATCTGAAAATATATGAGTGGTGGATGATTTAATTTGCTGATGATATTGTGTATGTGAAATAAAAATATACAGATATATGGTTTTACGTTACTAGTTGCTTACAAGAGTGATATGTGAAAATGAGAGAGTGGTGGAAATTGAATATAATTGTGATATGATTATCCCTTGGTGCTGTTGAAAAGCCTGTAAGGCGAAATGAAATGAAAGGAGCTATGATGCGATATGAGAAAGAAATGAAATGAAAAGAGATTTGACATTATATGAAAAAGAGCTATGATGTGATGTGGAAAGAGCTGTGAAGTGAAATGAGATTGATGAGCCGGCTGTCAAGAAGATTCACTTGAGCATACATAACGGTGAGATTGACTTGATGAGAGAAACACTATATCACATTCTGATAAGCAAACGAGGAAAAAAAAAAGAGTTCAATTGATTGTTGTATGGCGAGTCAGTTATGTGGTGTAATAAAGCTGATTAATGTTGAGATTAAATTGATTATATTCTATGCATGTTGCCTACTTATCTTGTTTGGGCTATATTTGATATACATATGTAGATAGGGCTGATTATTTTTATTGAGTTACAGGTTCATTCCTCTGCTGACATTTTATTTCAAGAATAGATCTTGAGGTGTCTGCCTATCGAATGCTAGGTCCAACCGCTATATTCAATCAGGTCGGTCCAATACGCAGTTTTCTCCTTATTGTTAGTTAAAATGCAAATCACATTTTGGTTGTAAAAAGAGGACTTAAAAGTATGGTGGTGTTTGATATGTATATATATATATAATGTTATTGATTATGCCTGTTATGACGTTAAGATTATGTATGCATATTGATTAGACGATTATGTGCATATATATACATATATAGATATAAGGGTTAGTTTAAGTATGATATTTAGGAAAGATATAACCGTAATAGCGATAAAGGGTGATATTAAACACTCCGGCTAGAGGAGGATACTTGTACTTCATAACCTTCACCGATGATCACTCACGGTATGGTTATGTTTACCTAATGAGGTACAAGTCTAAGAAAGCGAGGCCACGTCTCTAGGCACGATAGACCTACCAGTATCTATCAGAGAGGAGCCAAAATGAAAAAAACTGATGGTAAAATTTCTTGTAGTAGATACACCCTTCGTTTATAATGTTATTCTGGGGAGACCCGGACTTTCAGGGCGTTAGTCTCGACCTACCATCTGAAGATGAAGTTTTCGAACCGACATGGGATCGGAGCAGTGGTGTGCGACCAGATAGAGGCGAAAAGGTGTTACAATTTGTCCTTGAGAAAGGGTGAAGTTAGTGAAAAAAGGAAGTTTGAAGAATCAGGCAAGGTTGAGACGTAGAAGCAGAAACACGAGCGAATAGAACCAATTTAAGACCATAAGCAGATCGAGCTAGTACAAGGAGATCCCTTGTAGACAACTAGAATCAGATCGAAATTGGGGGAGTTCAAAACATTCATGATCGTGTTTCTAAGAGGTAATGTAGATTTATTTGCGTGGGACGCCTCTAACTTGAAAGGCATAAACCCAAAAGTAATCGTGCACCGATTGAACGTCGATCCCTCCATACGACCAGTTCAACAAAAGAAGAGGACATTCGGGGGCAGAGAAGAACTGCATTATTGAAGAAGAGGTCAACAAACTGTTGAGAGCTGGATATGTATCTGAAGTTCACTACACGGATTGGTTAGCAAATGTAGTGATGGTACCAAAAGTGTCGGGCAAATGGAGAATGTGCACAGACTTCACCGATTTGAACAAAGCTTATCCTAAAGACCCTTACCCATTGCCTAAGATTGACCTATTGGTGGACTCTACTACAGTATATGAGATCTTCTCCATGATTGATGCATATCAAGGGTATCACCAGATCTTCATGGCAATTGAGGATCGAGAAAATATCTTTTGTAACCGATCGAGGTATTTTTTGCTACAATCTAATGCCTTTTGGACTGAAAAATACAGGAGCCACGTACCAAAGGTTGGTAAACAAGATGTTTGCAAAACAAACCGGGAAGACAATGGAATTTTATGCAGACGACATGCTCGTCAAGAGCCAAAAGCTGGAAGAGCATCTTACATATTTGGATGCATTTGTGACTATGAAGAGATACGGGATGAAGCTGAACTCGAGCAAATGCACGTTCGGGGTCGGAGGTGGCAAATTTTTAGGGTACATGGTTAGTGATCGTCGGATAGAAGCAAGCCCTGAAAACATCGATGCAATCCTGAAGCTGAAGTCACCTACATCTGTGAAGGAGGTCCAAAACCTAATAGGTAGAATCGCATCCCTTAACCGCTTTCTCTCTAGATCAGCTGATCTCAATTTACATTTTCTTTAAAATTTTGAGAAAATCCAAAGGGTTTGAATGGCCTGATGAATGTGAACAAGCCTTCAAAGAGTTGAAGGACCACCTAAAATCTCCACCGTTATTAATGAACCCAAAAGAAGGAGACACTTTGTATCTCTACTTGGCAGTTTCAGCTCGGTATTGATAAAGGAAAATGGTAGAATCCAAACTCCGGTATATTATGTGAGTCGGAGGTTACAAGGTGCAGAGAAACGATACGCGGAGATTGAAAGATTAGCGTTGGCTCTGGTAGTAACTACTCGAAAGTTGCGACCATACTTCCAGTCGCACAAGATTGTAGTAATAAAAAATCAACCACTCCGAAGCATCCTCTCGCGACCCGAAGCATCTGGCAGAATGATAAAATGGGCGGTCGAATTAGGTGAGTTCGACATCGACTATCAGACTTGAATGACAGAAAAGGCACAAGTCTTGGCAGATTTTGTGACAGAAATATCAAACGAACAGGTCCAAGAACCAAATACTTGGATGTTGCATGTAGATGGGTCGTCCAATGCCAACAATGGAGGAGCAGGGATATTAATAGAGTGACCAGGAGGAGTTTAAATAGAGGTTGCAGTTCGGTTGTCTTTTATTACGACGAACAATGAAACTGAATATGAGGCCCTGATTTTGGGTTTGGAATTGGCATTTGAAGCTGGGGCACGAAATCTAGAGGTGTATACGGATTCACAACTGGTAGCCATGCAGATCGAAAGTACATAAAAAACCATGGCGGCCTACCAGAAGAAAGAAAAAACCTTGATGCAAAAATTCGACAAGTGTTCTATTCAGCAGATCCCGAGAAACGAGAACAGAAGGGCGGATTCCCTATCAAAATTTGGAGCCCTTTTCTCTGGAATTAAAAACAGAGGAATAACAGTGATGGTTAAAGAGCGACCGGCGATTTCAAAAAACCTGGAGATCAACACAATAAGCACCCCATGTCCCTGGATAGAGGAGATCACAACATACCTCCAGGAAGGAAGTTTATTAAGCAACCCTGCACAAGCTCGCAAGGTAAAATTCAAAGCACCTAGATTCACTCTAATCGAATCACAGCTCTACAAACGAACAATCGAAGGGCCTTTCTTAAAAGGCTTGGATGAGGCCCAGGCAAATTATGTCCTAAAGGAAATTCATGAAGGGAGTTGTGGCAATCGCTCTGGGGCCAGATCGCTCGCACAAAAAATAACCAGGTAGGGATATTTGTGGCCAACCTTGATGAAATATGCAAGGGAGTTCGTTCGTAAATGTGAGAAATCTCATAAGTACGCATCCCAAATACACACACCAACATTACCCATGACACCAATCACGACCGCATGCCCGTTCGACCAATGGGAAATCGATATTCTAGGACCATTTCCTCCAGCACGAGCTCAGAAGAAATTCATCATCGTTGCAGTCGAATACTTTTCTAAATGGGTGGAGGCGGAGGCCGTGTCTAGGATATCAAAGAAAGAGACGATCAATTTCACTTGGAAGAACATAATCTGCAGATTCAGAATTCCTAGAGTACTGATATAAGATAATGGAACACAGTTCCAAGGAAAACAGATCACTTCATGGCTCAAAGAATTGAAGATCCAACAGAATTTTAAGTTATGGGCCACCCCCAAGTGAACAGGCAAACTGAGGTAACAAATAGGACGATCCTCCAACACTTAAAAGTAAACTTAAGATCGAAAAAAGAGTGGGATGATGAACTTTCGGGAGTACTTTGGCCTTACAGAACGACCTCGAGATCCACTACAGGTGAGACTATTTTTTGTTTAATTTATGGTTCTGAAGTTGTGATTCCTGCAGAAATAGGAGAAGAATCACAGAGAATCCAGAAGTTCGACCATGACACCAACCGAGAACAGAGGATGTTCGATCTGGATAAGGTAGAAGAGAAGAGGGACGAAGCATGAGCCAGAATGATGCACCATAAAAGCTTGATGCTGTGAAACCATAACAAAAATTTGAAAGCCAGATCACTAGAAGTGGGCTATCTCATTTTAAAGAAAGTTGAGGTCTCTAAATACATAGGAAAGCTTGACCCAAACTGGGAGGGTCCATTCAAAGTAATCGAAATCGTGGGGAAAGGAGCTTACAAATTACAAGATATACAAGGAAGAAACCTGCCACGACCTTGGAACATTCTGAACTTCAGAAATGCTACGCCTAATAAGGTGCCTAGAAAAGGCCAAGCAAACGGCATCCATCTGTAAGATTGCTTAGTTGTCATTACCCAAGTACTCCCTGTAAAAGGTTGAATCTGAAAAAGATCAAAATAAATTTGAATCTGTAAAAGATTATTTCTACTCGTCTCGTATGATTATTTCTACTCATCTTCAGCAAATTCTGTGAAAGAAAATAGATCAAATCTGTGAAAGAAAATAGATCAGATCTGTGAAAGATCGAAATAAATTCCGATATGAGAAAGATCGAAATAAATTGCAAGCTGTGAGAGACTGTTTCCATCTTAGATTTATTCATCCTAAGCAGTCGTATATAGTTTTGCACAATAAAATGTCAAAAATTATATCTGAAGAGATCGAAGTAAGTAATCTGAAAGAGATTACAAGCACAATCAAAGATAGTATCCGCAGAATCGAATATCGTATCTGAGAAAGATCGAAATTCTATAATATGTGAAAGATTGTTGCCATCTTAAACATGACATAGAAGATTATATAAGATTCCATATCAGAAAAAGGACTTCTTGAACAAAAAAGTTCGACCAGACAAGCTTCTTCGAAATGTTCGACAACAAATTACATGAAAAAGGTTAAAATTCAATTATCTTCAATTTCTTCTAACAGCACGGCAAATTCATCATCCACTGTTGGGGAAACTCCTCTTCTGGAAAGGGTTGAAGGTTGGCATCAAGACCAGGATCAAGGCGTGACACGTCGAAATCAGGAGCGAACCCCTTCAAAGTGGTCACTTGGGACTTGCATCAATCAAAACCTTGCATCAAGTAGTCAGCTGCCTTCATCTCCACCGCCGACTCGAATGTAGGAGCTTTCCAGAAATCACGAGTGCCCTGTAGATGAGTTTCGGAAATGCAATTCGCGAATTCTTCAGAGTTCAAGAAAACCTCACGCCCCTCGATGGCACCAGCGATCTTCCCAGCAGCGTGTCCAGCCTCGAAGCCTACCTCCTTCCCAGCAGCAGTAGCCTTAGCCACTTTAAAGGCCATTTTTTCTTCCAAATCCTTTATGCGGGCCTCCAGTAACGAGCGCTGCCTCTCCCAATCTTCCTTCCGACCAGAAATTTTGGAAAATCTATTCCTCAACTCTCGATTTTTGCACTGTGCCGTTATCTGGTTCTGTCGAGAGCTGGAGCATTTCAGGGATATACCTCGAACAAAATTGGCGGCCTATTAAAAAATAAAATAAAAATGATCTTAGTATATGGTAGAAGTAAAGGAATAGAGTAAAGGAGGAAATTACCTGAATCAATAAGTGAGCACAGTGCTCCTCAATGCGGTGAAAGAAGTCTGTAGCAAAGCAGCTTGGTCGAATGGGAGGCAGCTCGCATCATACAACTTCCATGAATCCTGACCCGACTGAGTTTTGAAGACATTGCTGTTAGGAGATGTCTACTAATCTAGCACCCATTTGTCACCCTCTGGTTGAGCCACTTGGTGGTAGGGACTGCGGAGATCCTCCCGAGCTGATCTCCAGCATTCAGAGACACCTCGGAGTAGGTCCATATTCTTCTCCTCTTCGATCCTAGCCTCCTCTGATTGTTGATCTAGCCTAGCAGATCGGGATCGAACTATTCTATCGGGTCTTAAAGGAGACTTGCCGCGCTCTTTACTTTTCCTCAACCCTTGACTTGGACTCTCCTCGTCCGCAGGAGATCGTCCTCGCGATCTCTGACTACCAGCATTTATAGGAGAGTGATTCCTATGAACCAGACAATGAGATTGGGTATCTTCACTACCGACCTCGATAGTCACTGGTGCTCTAGGAATTGTTGCCTCAGGGGTTGCAGAGGCAGCAGGTTCATGTTGAGTAGAACCTGTAGAAGGTTGAACGACCTGGGATGCCCGAGCCATAGCTGCAGCCCTAGCTTGTGCAACCCTAATACGCTGAGTGATGCGAGCCTGGATCACCATATCGTCTGCATACAAGAGATTTAAGGTTAGAATTCTAACTACGAAAGAGAGAGAGAAATGCAAGAAAATTGCATCACCTAAAGAACCCTCCACTTGGAGGGGTGCTGGAGTTAAATGCGCGAGCCACAGTATCTCCTCTATCATAATTCTCTTTGGGTCATACCAGTAGGAAGTAAGGCTGCTTATTTGATCGCCTTCCAGCCCACTCCCTCTGTAACAAGTTTTGGCTTTTTTACGCTCAGTTAAGAGAAAAAAGCCACTCATGACCTGGAGGTGGTCGGATAAAAACATACTTTTTCTTCCAAGGGCCGACATTGGAGGTTAGAGGATCGAGGAACCTACAGTCCTTATAAGCGGATAAATAGAAAAACCCCTATCTCCAGATCTTTTCGAGGTTGTAAAGGAATATAGCGACCAGAAATTGTCAAAGCTAGCTCAAAGCGATGACCTCTCATGACAATAATGAAGAAGATTATATGACGAATTGAATTGGGAGACAGTTGCATAGGGCATAATATTAAACGACGTAGGATCTGGGCTACATATGGAGCTAAGGGTAAGCGCAACCCAGCTTCAAAATGGTGAAGTGAGAATGATCAAAAACCAGGAGGAGGATGGTGCATGCGATCAAACGATCGAGGCATAACAATTTCATAATTGTTGAGAATGAAGAACTTTACCCATCCAAGGACTACGCTCTAGCATCAATTGATAATTTTCGTATGTATAAGCCTCATTGGGGTCGGACCCCTCTACCTAACGATCTTGATGAGACCTAATCCTAGGACCTAAAGTATTGAGAGGCATATCCGAAGGAGGGGAGGAAGAAACAGATGCAGAATTGGAACCGATATTAGAATTCCTGGAAGAAGACATTGTACCTTGAGAGGATGAAGTCGAGTAACAGGGACGGCTTGACACGAAACTCCGGATCGAACACTTGAAGGCAACGACCACAAGCAGATGATGAAGTCGGTAGAATATTTTCAATTGAGACCCCTATATAAATAAGTAGAAAGCGGACTCGTACTTTACAGGATTGTCCATTCCAAGGGCAACCCGTGGCAATGCGTTGCAGTGCGCAGATCGAGACTCCCGTTAATAATCTACATGTGTCATCCCATATTTCGAGACGGTCTGTCTGTCAGTTGGAGCAGACTCTTCGACTTCTTCAGTGTAATTAATTTCACTCAAGAAGTGAGGAAAGAATTGCAAAAAGACCGATACACCCTTAATGAAGGGTAAAAATGGTATTTTACACTATTAAGTCAAACTTAATTCTGTACAAGGCAAGAAGGAAATCTCGTAGCATGATTGATGGGCAAGATCGTAGATATTGCGCTCTGGCGCGATCTTAGCGCAGGAATGTCGATGAGCTGTCTGATTCAAGGCTAAGGGCCCATAATCGCGACACGTGGCAACTCGACATGGTAAGTCCAAACCATATAAATATGCAGAAATCAGACCGATAGCGGTAATTGATGTTTTACGTGTCAATCTAGCTTTTCTTCATTATATATTTCGACCCATAAACTAACTTGAGCGTTTGGAGTGTCTTAGTCGAGGCCCAACCCGACTAACTTGACGTGTTTTCTGATCTACAGGAGTTCCTCGAGATTAGGAGAGAGACGTGATCATAATCGTACATCCGTATTGATGAGTGTCGAAGTCACCAAAAATAATTCCTATTACACTTATGAAAGTGGGAGTAGGGTCGATCCACAGGGATTGGTTTTAAGTTAATTTCTTTTGGAAAAATAGAAAATAATGGGGAAGGTTGTTGATAAAAAAGAGGTGATCGAAAATTAAATAATTAAAAATACCTGGTAAAAGTATGAGAGAGAGATTTTTTCCGGTTAAGGCTAGGATCAAGCTTGATTCTTGTGAGTTGATCATTGATGCAAGAATAACACATGTATGGACAAATAAACCAGTTATGGTCGTTGGTACGACCTAACAACCTCACCTTTCCTTACCTTTTCGTTAGTCAAGGTACGACCATTGACTAGATCTCTAATTTTTTTTCGGTAATGGTAAATTTCATTAATAAAAATATGGTACAGTACAACAATTAATTGGGTAGTCCCTCGACAGGCCAAGGGATACGCCATAGTCTATAAAGGGCCCATGTACTAATCGAACTGGAAAGATTAAGGCTCAGAATCCTCTGCCTAACATCATCAATAATATGAGAAGCCAATACATTAATTAACAGACAACCTTGGGAACGTCCACAAGATTTAATCTATTAACAGCATTAAGAATTAGAAAGGCCTGATTCTAATCAACAAACTCCTACGAGGACAATTCGTTTAAACTAGATCATGCATTCCCCATAACATAATTAAATACTGTGACATAACTAATCATGCTACGTTGCCACTAAGTATTGAACTAAATAAACAATTACACGGATTTATAAAGTTCAATTAGCTAAGCAAAACTTCTTGATAATGAACAACTGGCCGAATCATTCATAAATCAGACGTTGTAAATAAAGCACAGAGAATAACATGAATATTTGTTTGACAAGTGTAGAACGCAGATTAGATCTCACAACATAATGGGAATCAAGCAATCACCATACCTTAACCAGAAAATAAGGAATTTAGCCGGACATATTAATAGAAGAACACACTAGAAAGTGGAATTCCATTAATTCCGGTAGTAAAATAAAATAAAAGAGAAGAGATGAATAGAGAATTCTATAGAGTTCTAAGATAAAAACTGAATGATTTCTAATGAAGAGATCCCCCCTATTTATAATAAAAGTCCCTTACGAATCTAGACGTAGTGGGGGGATAGATACGTGATAAACTCTAAAAAGGTAAATAGATTACAAAAGATAAGCTTAAAAGAATCATTTCTAAATCTAAACACTTGATTCCTTTATCTCTTGGGGAAATCGCTCGTGCTTATCCTTATCCCGAGTTGACTTCTTCATTAAGCGTGGGTGCGCTTTGTCAATTTTGCAGAAATTTTCTTGTAATCTTCTTTTTTTGCTGAATATGCAATAAAATCACATAATTAGGAATATTTTGGATTAAAAAGGAAGATTAAATTGCTATAAAATCATTATAATTGCAGAGTTATCAAATACCCCCACACTTAGCCATTTGCTTGTCCGCAAGCAAACTCAAGATGCATTCAAAAATCCCTCCAAATTTTAAAGTACTCAAGGCAATTTGTAATCATGTGCAAAGTAAATGACATATTTTATGAAGGAGATAATTCAACATGTATCAAACAAGTTTTCACATGATAACCATTATCAAAACCAATCGCAAAAAACTAGTGGACTATTTTATCTCCACTTTCCATTCTCTCAAGTGTATATATGGCTCAAGTGTATCTCTCGACACTTACTACGACAATGCTTCACCATAGGCTTGCCTATACACCACATCTCCACCACTTTTGAAATATGCACATATAAGGGTCAAAAGGTCTTTTATTTTGGTTGTAATGGGGCTTTGGTTTGGGGTAGGATAAAAGGATAATGAGGTTAAATTCCAAGAAACTAATTAGAGCACCAAAAGAATTTGAGTGAACAATAATTTGAAGCTCTCAAAGTTTACTCATCTCCCTTCAAGATCTTTCGACAATTCCTTGAACTATGCCTTTCTTATTCCTTTTGGAGAGTTCATACATTTTTTTGATTTTTTCTTTTTTTTTTCATTTTTGTTTTCTTTTTCTCCTCTCCATTTTTGTGATAGGCATAGACCAAGAAAATTGATGTCGGTTCCCACAAAGTAAAGAAGAATATAATTTTGGAACCCCCACACTCATTTTGAGGTACATCTTTTAAGCATGTAAATCACAAAGATTTTGACGATCTCCTATTTTGAGAACTTGTTCTTTTGAACCTAAACCCATTTCCCTTGATGCTCTAGTAGTTCTTAGAGGGATCAAAATCAAGGTTTTAAACAAGCAAAGGATAGGTTTGTATATGACAGGTTATTCAACAAAATAGGTCAAGAGGCTCAAAGGGGTTCTCTAAAAAATGTGTTGGGTGGTTAAAGAAGGTCGAAAGTGGTTTCTAATGCCTTTATCATATCCAAATAAATGCACATTTGTGTGGCCTCGATGTGGTTCAAGGCAAGTTCTAGGAAGACAAAGCCATAAAAGTGTTATTAACTCAAGAAAGAATGAAGATTTTTTATGAACATATCAAGCTCAAAATCTCACGAGGTGTGTTTTAGTCCACTAATCCTATATCAGAAGGTTTTAACTCAAGTCATTTTGGTGAAGACAAGCTTTCAACTAGTGAATTATCCTCAAGCATAAAACATGTATTTTTCTTACACATAACATCATCAAATCAAGATTAGTCCAAAATTGAAAGGGTTTTATCATGCCAAGAATTATCATGTATAAGCTTAACAACCACACCCCCACACTTAAAATTCACATTTTCCTCAATGTGGACATTGACATGCAACTCAAGGATTAAAAATTAAAATGAGAGAGAGTTTAAGGAAGCGTCCCTGAGTGCATGCCGCGAAGAGTTCATGGCGTGGTTGGGCTGGTGGCAGATGATGGCGGCAACTTCCGGTGGATATGAGGGAGAGAGATCTTGGTGGTAGGTGAAGTTGCTGTGAGAGAAAGTGAGAGAGAGAGTTAATGAAGATAAAGATGAGGTCAAAGAAAATCTTGGTAAAATATATGAATAAAAGTGGAAAGATTTTCTTTTGATTTTTTTCGATTTTCTAATTTTTTTTTTATGAAAATGAAGAAATAAAAATAAATAAATAGATGAACGTAAATAACAGCCTACGAAGTGCGACTAAGCGTGGGCACGCTTAGTGGCATCTCCAAATTTGTTTTTGTGAGGTGAGGTGAAACAGTTTTGAAAGATCGACTAAGCGTGGGCACGCTTAGTGGGATCTCCAAATCTGTTTTTGTGAGATGAGTTGAAACAGTTTTGAAAGATCGACTAAGCATGGGCACGCTTAGTGGGATCTCCAAACCTGTCCAATTCAGCCATCCAAACAGAATTGAGTAAAATTTGCAAAAACTAAAATTAAACGAAAGATGAAAGGAAAGGATAGAGATTTCATGGGTTGCCTCCCATGCAGCGCCTTTCTTTAATATCTTTGGCTAGACATTGTTGTGCCTCAACTTGAATAAGTTGGACACTCTAAATCCACTTCTTCTATGTAATGCACCCGATGATGGTGTGGATTTAGGGGAACTTGGTAGTCCATGGATGACTTCTTCCTTGAACTTATTTTGTCATGAAAGACTTTTTTCTTGTAAGTTTTTCGACTCGATCTTTTGACTATTGTTGTCTTGAATGCTCCTCTACCATTGAACATAGCATTTTTTTGCGATAAAGGATCAATAGAATCAATGAAAAAAATAGAAGGGATAGAAAACGTACCCACGTTTTCCAATTTTGCAAGGGATAGAAAACGTACCTGGATCATTGCATTTTGGGGGTAATTTTCATTGGAGAATTGCGGAGACGTTCTCCCCCATACTTACCCGTTCGTTTTCCTTGAGTTTACCCTTGCTAGTGCACAATTCTTTGAGAAATTTCGCGTATCGGGGTATTTGCTTGATGGCATCGAGCAGCAGGATGTTTACCTCCACTTTGCGGAACGTTTCAAGGATTTCTTTTTCTTCCTCTTCTTTCTTTACCTTAGTGAATCGTTCAGGGAAGGGTGGTCTAGTTACCAAAGGCTTTGGATGGTCCGCTTCGGGTTTGGCTTGTTCTTGTTGGACCTTAATTTCCTTTTCCAGCTTTCTTTTGACACCGTGCCCATGTTTAGTGTCATCTTTGTTCACATGTTTCTGCAATTCTTTTCCACTACGAAGCGTAATAGCACTAACGTTTTGTCTAGGGTTAATGACAGATTGAGAAGGTAGCTTACCTTGGGACTCGAACTTACCAACAGATGACGCCAGTTGACTGATTTGAGACTCTAGATTTTGAATGCTCATCTGGGTCTGTTGCTGGAACTGCTGGGTCTGTTGTTGGAATTGTTGGAAGCTCGCCTGGGTCTGTTGCTGGAATTGTTGTGTGTTGGTCACTAGTGCTTTCATCATGTCTTCGAGGGATGTGTTAGGCGTGGGGTTAGGTTGTTGAGGTGGTCGGTATTGGGGTTTTTGAAACTGTTGGTTGCCGTAATTCAGATTCGGGTGGTCCCTCCATCCGGGGTTGTATGTGTTGGAGAAAGGGTCATATCTTCTCTGTTGTTGTCCGACGAATCCTCCTACGGCGTCGGGATGTTCGGTAGTTGATTCTTGAAGAGTTGGGCACATGTCGGTTGCGTGCCCCGTTAAGGTGCAAATACCACACGCTTTGACTTGTTGGTAAGTATCTGCAACAACTTTTTCAACAACAGTTGTTAGTTGATTTAAACGTTATTCAAGATTACTTACCTCGTTGCTCTTCCTAGGTGGATCATCGTGTCTAACCCCAAATTTTTGCGTGTTGGACGCCATAGTCGAGATTAGTTTACGTGCCTCGGTGGGGGTTTTGTCGAACAATGCTCCGCCACTTGCCGCATCTATTAGTTTCCTATCCATATTTGATAGACCTTCGTAGAAATACTGGATCAACAAGTGGTTCGGGATTTGATGATGGGGGAAACTTTCCACTAGTCGATTGAATCTTTCCCAATATTCGAAAAGACTTTCTCCCGCGAATTGTCGAATCCCGCTGATCTCCTTCCGGATTGTTGTGGCTCTTGAGGCAGGGAAATATTTCTCAAAAAACTGCTTTTTGAGATCGTTCCATCTTGTATGGATCCCGAAGGTAGGAGATACAACCAATCTTTCGCTTGATCGGCGAGAGAGAAGGGGAATGCTCTCAATTTGACTTGTTCCTCGCTTATGCCTTGTGGTCGCATTCCGGAGCATACCACATGGAATTCCTTCAAATGCTTATGTGGATCTTCACCTGCGAGACCACGGAAGGTAGGAAGTAAATGAATTAATCCAGATTTCAGTTCAAAATCTACCTCTAGATCGGGGTATTCAATGCACAGTGGCTGCTGGTTCAGATCGGGCGACGTCATGTCATTGATCGATCTTTCAGGGATTAAAGCCATTATTTCTTCTTCGGATGCGCTTAGAGATTCCTCAAACTCAAAAGTTAGGTCTTCTTTGTCTTCGTATGGAGCGGATGTTCCTTCCAATTGTTGCTTAGTCTCCTGACGAAGTCTTCGTGCGGTCTTTTCGATTTCGGGGTCGTATACCAATTTACCTGTACGAGAAGACCTTGGCATTAATGGTGATAAAAATCAAGTAACTAAAAATAAAAAAATATACTTAAAAACGCCAATCCCCGGCAACGACGCCAAAATTTGATGAGTGTCGAAGTCACCAAAAATAATTCCTACTACACTTGTGAAAGTGGGAGTAGGGTCGATCCACAGGGATTGGTTTTAAGGTAATTTCTTTTGGAAAAATAGAAAATAATGGGGAAGGTTGTTGATAAAAAAGAGGTGATCGAAAATTAAATAACTAAAAATACCTGGTAAAAGTATGAGAGAGAGATTTTCCGGTTAAGGCTAGGATCAAGCTTGATTCTTGTGAGTTGATCATTGATGCAAGAATAACACATGTATGGACAAATAAACCAGTTATGGTCGTTGGTACGACCTAACAACCTCACCTTTCCTTACCTTTTCGTTAGCCAAGGTACGACCGTTGACTAGATCTCTAATTAACAGACAACCTTGGGAACGTCCACAAGATTTAATCTATTAACAGCATTAAGAATTAGAAAGGCCTGATTCTAATCAACAAACTCCTACGAGGACAATTCGTTTAAACTAGATCATGCATTCCCCATAACATAATTAAATACTGTGACATAACTAATCATGCTACGTTGCCACTAAGTATTGAACTAAATAAACAATTACACGGATTTATAAAGTTCAATTAGCTAAGCAAACCTTCTTGATAATGAACAACCGACCGAATCATTCATAAATCAGACGTTTGTAAATAAAGCACAGAGAATAACATGAATATTTGTTTGACAAGTGTAGAACGCAGATTAGATCTCACAACATAATGAGAATCAAGCAATCACCATACCTTAACCAGAAAATAAGGAATTTAGTCGGACATATTAATAGAAGAACACACTAGAAAGTGGAATTCCATTAATTCCGGTAGTAAAATAAAATAAAAGAGAAGAGATGAACAGAGAATTCTATAGAGTTCTAAGATAAAAACTGAATGATTTCTAATGAAGAGAGACCCCTATTTATAATAAAAGTCCCTTACGAATCTAGACGTAGTGGGGGGGATAGATACGTGATAAACTCTAAAAAGGTAAATAGATTACAAAAGATAAGCTTAAAAGAATCCTTTCTAAATCTAAACACTTGATTCCTTTATCTCTTGGGGAAATCGCTCGTGCTTATCCTTATCCCGAGTTGACTTCTTCATTAAGCGTGGGCGTGCTTTGTCAATTTTGCAGAAATTTTCTTGTAATCTTCTTTTTTTGCTGAATATGCAATAAAATCACATAATTAGGAATATTTTGGATTAAAAAGGAATATTAAATTGCTATAAAATCATTATAATTGCATAGTTATCACGTATCATCTATTTTGTCCCCGATCAAGTCCTATATTGTGTTTAAAGTTACAATGGTCAAAATAACTTGTCTTAACCTTATTTTTAGTGATTTGTTTTTGTATTTCCATCCCTTCTAAAAATATATTTTTGTGTTCTTAACTAAATTTATTTAAGTATCAAAATACAAAAAAAAATATATAATTTTTTTAATAAATTTATAACTTAAAGTAAAAAATTAAACTAAAGTCACAATGAAAAATAATATATAAAAATTTATTTCTCAAATAAAAATCATATCAATATATATGTCAACCAATAATAAAAATAATAATAAATAATTGAAATTATTAATTAATTTAAATATATTGTAATAAATTATTCATTGTAATTATATTTAAATTTAAATTACTATTATATGAATTTAAAATGAAGATTTTAATTTTTTTTTATAATTTTTATATCTTACATCAATTTTCTAATTTTCTTTAAAGAAACATCTTAAAATTTTTTAAAAACTTTATTTTTTTAATTATTTTAAATTAAAACCTCAATTAAGAATTTTCTTTATTGAAAATTTGGCGCCGTCACCCCCCGAGAAGGACGATGGCAATGAATTTGGGTACAACGTCGTCGTCGCCCGAATCAACAGTCGCCAGCTCTACAGTGTGGAGGGGAGGGGGTAGGCAGAGAGGAGTGGGAGGGTTAGGGTTAGGGTTCCACCCCTCCTGTTACTGTTTAGTCTCCTTCATTTTGGAAGTTGTTTCTATTTTCACATCTCTGTCCTCCTCACTTTCCACCCTTTCTTCCGTTTTTGAGGTTTCTTTCAGTTTCTTAGTAAGAATGGGTACGGTATTCTTCCTAGATAATAAACGCAGATAATAAATAAGAGAATACTAAAATCCGAGCAATAAAATTTTTCAATTTTGATAGAAGGTACTTATTAGATCGAATGTACATATTCAATCTTATAGATCGATTTTGCCGTATCTGGACTAATACCAATCTAAGACATTCCATGAATAAAATATGCCCCGAGGAGTCAACAAAACCATGGGTAAGTTCTACTTTTGGTTCCATCCTTAGGGTCAGAATTGATTTTGATTCCTAAATTTTTTACCTATGATTTTGGTCTCTTATCTTTTCACATTATTACGTTGTTCATTCAATCATTAAAGTTGGAGTTAAAGTTAAAACGAACGGGAAACACATCCATATATATTCTTGAACACGACCAGACCATGTTCTTCGTAGATCGTAACATTGTCTTGTTGCGCAACATAGCCACATTGAGAATGGATAAGATAAACCATATTTGTTACTTTCTGTAATATTTGGTTTCCATAATCTTTTATTTAATTTTTATTTTTTATTTACTTTCTCTACATTCTATTTTCATTTTTATTACATTCTCTAATCTTTTATTATTTTCTCTAATCTATTTTTCCATTTTGTTATACTTCCACTATCTTTCATTTCCGTTTTTACTACTTTCTTAATCTTTTATTTTTGTTTTTATTACTTTCTCTAGTTTTTTGTTTTTATTTATATTATTTATATTATTTTCTGTAATCCTTTATTTCATCTATATGATTTTCTCTAATTCTTTATTTTCATTTTTATTACTTTTTCGAAATCATTTTTTTCATGGTTGCACAACACAGCCAGCCCGTGTTTTGAAACACGACTGTGCCAATTTTATTAAATTTAACCCTTATTTTAATAATTGGATCAAAATCATAATAATTTAAAAAGATTAAAAATCAAAATCGTAGTCCAAAGTATTTAAGAGCCATAATCAATTTTTACATTAAATATAGGACGAAAAATATAATTTGGCCAGGAGACCATTGTTTACAGTTTGCCAGCTACATTGCCATATATATCAAGATGTCTTCATTTCCACCAATGAAAATGTCTTCCCTTTTCACCTGTAAATTGACATCAGCGGAAAAATATCCAACGGCCGCCCCCTAATTACTAGACCGATCTGCTATATTAATTCCATAAACACCTAGTGAAGATATAGCAAATAAATAAAGTAACCCTATGTTCGAGTCTGACAATACCATACCATAATCAAAAGGTACAAAGGTCCGAGCCACCAGACTTGGTGAAATAGGTTCTTTTAGAATCAATTTCAAACCATCTGGCAGAGGTTGTAACAATCCCAACGATCCCACTTCATCAAGACCCTTTCGACGTTGCACAAAAGTCATTACTTTACGGTCCGCTAAGAGTAAAGAGGCTAGTCCTAATAGAAGTGGTAGAATTATTGATATATGAAGACGGCATACACCAAACAAACACTCATAAAACAGAGCAATATATCTGATGATGCAGCGAGATCAACTCTCTCTCAGCTTTTATTCGTACTGGATAAAAAAGACCAAAATCTTGTGATTTCACTATTAAACTATTTTCTATACTAGTTTTTCTAGTTATTTATTTTATGTTTTTATAAAATTATTTTTATAAAGTATATACATCACAAAATTAACAAAATACTATTAATTTAGAAAAATATTAGACTTGAAATATATTATCATTAACTAAAATAATAAATATGATTAGATGGGATTCTTATTATTTTCAATTCATTTGTTTTAAATATAGTGAATTTTCAAATATTCTTCAATAATAGCGACCCAAGATTACATGATAAATTTAATGGCAATATTCGTAATTTAACCACCTCAATTGTTCTTGCGTGTTATCTGCCATAACACTTCTATCATATATCGGATCTTTATCCTTGTGCAATTATATTATTCTTTTTACTCCATATTTATTATGACCAATCACAATCTCACTTTCTGAATTAGTCTATAGACACTATACAAATTAGTTTAAATTAGTATTTAAATTATTTTCAAGTAATATAACGTTTACAATGTGACCGTCAATTTTATTGTGTCTGAAAAATCAAAACACAAATAAATTATCAAAAACATAAAATATTTGAATTAAAATATCTATTCGATACCTTGATTCTTTTCTTCAAAAGTAGTATTTGTAAAACTTGACAAATTCGAAGGATAATTACACGTAGATCTCCTTTGCACTTGAATTTGAATTTCTATAACGTTAATTCGAGGATCACGCCTGTAATCCAGAATTAAATGCTATCGTCTTCCTTGAAATTTGACGTTTAGAAGTGAATTTACCTCTTGGATCTTCTTGAGATTTATTTGAATATTTATAAAGTTAATTCGAGGGCTTAGCGCCTGAAATTTTGAATTGGATGCTATAATTTGGTGCACCTTTGACAAATGACTCGATCTCCACCTTGAGCGTCTTTGAATAGAACTCGAAGAAATTTGTAGAGAGAATCATTTGGTTTTCTTCCATTGCTTTGCTCTTCATTCTCTATCTTTGTGTGTTTTCAATGAGGTTCAACGACCACTTTATATATGTGTCGAAGAGGTTGAGTTGTGATTCACATGAATACTTTTTGTATTATCGCATGCGCCTGCGCGTTGTCTGGCCAGCACGCCTACTGGCTTACGTGCTGGCAGGAGCTACAACGCATGTGGCACTGTGCAGACAGGTTCAGTGTGCGCGTACCCTGGGCCGACTTGGAACGGCCAAACAACTAGGCCGTTTTTCGTCTTTTATTTTTTCATAAAATTAGATTTTCTGATTTTCTCTTTATTTTATAAAATTGATAATTTTGATTGATTTTAAATTTAATTAAAATTAGAATTTTTTAAAAATTAAATTATCTTAGATTAATTAGAAATAGTTTTTAAATAAAAAAAATAGTTTTACATTGGATGTACAGGTTACTGATATCCATTTTTGCATTTGTAGACATGTATTTCCTGCATATAATTGTGTTTATTTTAATCATACTGTATATCATCGGAATGCTAGTTGCATGGATTATACTATATGCTGAGCATGTTTATATGTGACACGTATATGCTATATCACCAAGAAGACATTTTCGCATATAGACAAAGTGAAAGGGAGGAGATCGGCAACTTTACTTGATACTCGGGACGTGTTTACATTACTAAGCCGATCTAGGTAACTTATCCCTAATTGATCAATTAATTTGGCCAACCATCTCAGACTGCATAGGAGATCCCACTGTCACATACAAACAGAAACAAAATCCGTTGTTGGAGTCCACCGTCCTAGGTACATACTCTAATTGCATTGTACAAGGTTTATGATGATCATGTCTTGTGACATAATGACCCCTCACCAAATCCAACATACAGTTTTTGCTATGCACGTGACTGCCATGATCCTCAAGTCCAAAGACTAATCTTGTACTATCTGAACTTAGAATCTAAGTCATACCGACCAAGCCCTCAAGGTTTTTATATGATGATTCCCGCGAGTCAGTTTACTCAATTGATTACATTGCCGACTGACCTACAAAAATTGCATAGATGATCTATGTTCCCAACCAATGAAACACAGTGTGACGTGCATAGAATTTTATATATAATTGAGAGATTAAATGGTAATTATTAAGAAATTTAAAAATAAATTGAACTAAATGATAATTATTAAGAGTTTAAATAAATTATAAGTTGAAAATGGAATATAATAAAATTTGAACGGATAAATTGGAATTCGTTTTAATATTTGAGAGCAAATTATATTAATTAGAAAATTAGGTAGGACGGCATGATAATTATTAAAAAAATTAAACAAAATAAAAAAATAATATGAAAAGGGGGTGCAGCCACATGCCAACCCACCGCCACTCTCTTTTAAATACATATATATATGTGTGTGTATTTGAGCAATTTGGTAAGTTGCAATTTTTCTCTCTAGCAAAGAACAGGGGTTAGAAACACATTGTTTTAAATTTTATATTAATTTTTATTATTATATTATTTAATTAGTTTGTTTATTAAATATTGTTTATATTGACCATTGTACAATTTAACTCAAACATTTAATGAGTTTAACTATCTAAATTAGAGTCAGATTAAATATTTCATTTGATATAAAAATGATATATTTGATTAATTAAATTGTTAGATTTGTTAGATTTAAATATTAGTATAGTTAATTTGTGCAATTTCATCAGAATTATTAACCAAATATGTAATTCTATATATTGGTGTTTAATTTAAATTAGGAAAAAATGCAATTTACCCTTTATGATTTGAGAAATGAGCAATAAAAAAACCTTTGTGAAAAATAAAATAGCAAATTACCCCCCTATCTAAACCATATATAAGGGGGTAATTTGCTTCATTTATTGAAACATAGGGAGGTAATTTGCTAATTTTTTTCATAGGGGGCTATTTGCACATTTCACATTTCACAGGGGGTTAAATTGCATTTAACCCATTTAAATTATATAGTAACGATAAGAAAATTCATAGAAATATTCTAAAAATTATATTTAAGAAATATTATGTTATTAAAGAGGGAGAAAGAGATTTTTAATGATAATCTAACTTAGGGATGTTATTAAAAATGATAGTTATAAATGTATAAGAGGTTTTTGATTAAATAAATTTTTATGAGTTGGTTGATAAATTAAACATATACCTGAGAGGTTTAGAAAGTCTAGTTATTTAAAAGAAAATGGAACAGAGGGTTGAACTTCAATGTAAATGAAATGTTAAAAGAGCGGTGGAAAACATATAAATATTATATAATAGTTTATTTCGAGTTTATGATATTCTATATATATTGATTATACGTATAATACCTAATTATAGGATGGGACGACAAAAAATAGAGGATTGAGTAGTTCCTTGTGTGATCTAAAGCACTTTGAGATTTGAGGTAAGTATAGCTAATTGATTTATATATATATATATGTATATTATTATGTATATATTGATTGCTTATATCAATATATATGGATATAATATATTGGTTGTTTATATATTTGACCGTGGACTATTTGCTGGGTTACCTTGACATCGATGAAATTGTTTTACGTGTTATATGTGGTTGTATTGTACGGAAGTGAGATGGATGATTATGTGGTCATATAATTGATTGGTGAGCGAAACCGAATAGAAAAGTTATTGATGAGAAAATAACTATTAAATAGAATTGAATGACGAAGTTAATGGTATTGTTATTGTGAATTAGAATAAAAGATGGCATATCTAACTAGGAAGGGGCATACTGCAATAGCTTATGATGATACAGTTAATGACGAGTTGGTTTGTTGTCATTAATCAGTGGAGATGATGTGACATATCATACAAATTGTGTGCTGTGTGATATGATTGGTGATGAGAATATAGTACGAGTTGTGTAATGTGTGGTATCAATGTTGATGGGGTATTATACGAGCTGTATGTTGTGTGATACCAAGCAAACAAAAATATTGTGATTGAGATGAGAATGATAGCCGGTAAAACTATTGAGTGATGCACTCAGTTTGGTCAAGTAGGGCCCAAAGGAAATAAACTAAAATGTCACTATTATGTCGGAAACTACTTTGTGATTATAAGCATTTGTGATTTCTTATATCGACTGGCATTATTTTTCAAATATTGGGAGGTTCATATGATTGTATTATGTTTGACTGACAACGTATATATATATATATATATATATATATATATATATATATATATATATAGATTACTTGGCTATACTTATTGAGTAGGTAGCTCGCTCACATCTTGCCACGTACTTTTTAGGAGATAGATCACACTGATTAATCATTGGAGTTTAAGCCTTACCATTTCTATAAATAGGTGGGTCAACTATGACATTTGAAATCAAGACTTTTGCTATGAGAATAGTAAATATGCCAGTCTCTAGACCGATTTGCATTAAAAATCATGTACAACTGGTTGTTGCATTATTTTATTTTGGAATTTTGCAAATGAGGACATTTGGGGAGAGTAAATATTATCTTTTGAACATACCTGTTATCTCATGAGACATTTATATATTATATTGATAACTGAAAATGTCTTATAAGAAGGGTTTTAATAAGGGAGTGTATGATAATTAGTGGTAATTAGGTATAACATTGTAGGGGGTGTTACATTAGGTGGTACCAGAGCAGGTTTACATTTCTAGGGTGATAGATTGATTGCGAGATGTGTCCAATGATTGAATTAATTAATATAGGATGTCTTCTCAAGGTACACTTGCTGACCTAATAGTCAGTAGGGAAGAGTCAGCGGAGTCCGTAGAGAGCTCAATGGCACCTGCGAGTGCAGGTGAGATGGAGGTAGATCGAGAGGTGTTGGTGCTAATGCTCCAATTCCTCCTAGTGGTGCTCTAGCGGTAGGACTACCACCAGAGTATGCACAGATATCCCAGATGGCCTTTCAAGCTCAAGCACAGTTACTTGCACAGGCGCATGCACCTGCTCCAACCCTAGCACCAATAGTTCTTACGATCGATTTTAATTATGAAAGAATTAGAAAGATGGAAGCTACTGAATTTGAGGGTACCCTAGACCCAGAGATTGCTGAGAGATGGTGGGAAAAAGTCGAAGATGTGATGAACTTAGTGAATTGCACTCTGGAGAATCAACTTAGTATGTTGTTTCTTTATTCGTGGGAAATGCACTGATTTGGTATAGGTCAGTTAAGAGAGCATATGAGCCAAGAGAGATAACTTGGGCTAAATTTCAGAAAGAGTTTGATGATAAATATAGACCCAAGAAGTACCGAGATAAGAAGAGGATGGAGTTTCAAATTTAGTGCAAGGGGATGAATAGTGCAGAATATGAGTGTCGTTTTGCTGCATTAGCTAAGTATGTACCAGAGGTAGCAGCGGCACAGGAGGACCGTCATTACCTTTTTGAGCAAGGGCTACTACCCGAGATAAAAAGGGGGCTGGCAGTCAGAACTACGAATTTAAAACTCTGTTTGAATCAGCAGTACGGATGGAAAAGGCGGTGACTAAGGACAAGAAGAAAAGGAAGAAAAGAGAAAGTCAACAAATACAATAGGGGAGTCGAGTAAGCCGACTAAGAGAGAAATCGGTAGTTCATTTTCTGCAGGAGGTGGGAACTTTTCGTGTGGTGGTCTTGGTTTTCGAGCAAATAACGGGCCGAGGTTTGGGGGTCTAATGGGCTCCAATAGAGGTTTGATTGAGCCCAGTCTATCTACTATGCCTTCTATTGGATCAGGTAGGGGAGTTGGACAGAGTTATCGGATGGGGCCAATTTTCACTCCGAGTTGTTCTATTTGTGGGAGACGACAATTGGGATAGTGTTGGGGACCAAGTGCTATACCCAGAATTTGCTATAATTGCAGGGGTAGAAGACACATGTCCATGGATTGTCCTAATCAGACTGCGAATTTATGTAAAAGTGCGTTTAGTGGGACCCAAATCCGAAGTAGTGTTGGAAGTAATGTCAGAGGAGCTGAGAGAGACAGAGGCAAAAGCAGAGGTAGAAGCATTGGCAACAGAAATAGTGACCACGCTATGGTAGCAGTATAAGGTAGGCCGGAGCATAAGCTACTCAGGCCCAGACCTAAGCAAAGATATATACCATGACTAGGGAGGAAACTCCAACATCGGATGAAGTGATATCAAGTACGATCTTGTTATTTGACGTTGAGGCTTATGTTTTGATTGATCCTAGCTCTACGTATTCATATATATCATCAGAACTTGCATCTAAAATACCTGGTGAGAATAGCCCCTTGGGATATAATATGATGGTTTATTTGCTCGTGGTAAAGGGTGTGGTAGTGAATAGTGTTAAGAAAAGGAGCTTAGTGAGAATCGAAAATGTAAATTTACCTACGGATCTTCTAGTGATGGATTTGAAGGAATTTGATGTGATTTTAGATATGAATTGGCTAACACAACATAAAACAATAGTTGACTGTAAAGAAATTGATGATCGAATATTTTGATGAACTGAAAGTAGTATTTGTGGGGGATCGTCAAGTAGTGCCATATATCGGGCATTGAGACAAGACAATTGATCCTAAAAGGTTGTGAGGCATATCTGCCCCATGTGATGGATACTGAGAGGGTTAATCCCACATTGCAGGAAATTTCGGTAGTGAGAGACTTTCCTTAAGTATTTCCTGATGACTTACTAGGTTTGCCACCACATAGAGAAGTAAATTTTGTCATAGAAACTCTCCTAGGAGTTGCCCGATTTGTATTGCGCCGTACAGAATGGCCCCGTTGGAATTACAAGAGTTTAACATGCGAATAGAAGAATTATTGGAAAAAGGGTTTATCATGTCGACTACTTCACGGTCGGAGCACCAAGTCCTATTTGTGAAGAAGAAAGATGGTGGTATGTGGTTGTGCGTCGATTACTGTCATTTAAATGAGGCATCAATTAAGAATAAATATCCATTGTCGAGAACTAATGGCCTACTAGACCAGTCAAAGGGGGTTACAAAATTTTAAAAGAATGATTTGAGGTCTGGGTATTGGTAGTTGAGGATAGCAGAGAAAGGCATACCATAAACAACATTTTATATTCGTTATGGTCATTATGAGTTTTTGTTGATGCCACTTGGGTTAACAAATGCACCAGCGACGTTCATGGCATTGATGAACCGTACATTTCAGGAATATTTGGATCAGTTTGTTATTTTTTTTATAGATGGCATCTTGGTGTACTCAAAGGATAGGGAAGAGCATGAGCAACATTTGAGAATAGTGTTGCAAATTTCAAAAGTGAAAGAACTGTATGCTAAATTAAGCAAATGTGAGGTTTTGGTAAATAAGGTGGTTTTCCTGGGGCACGTGGTATCTGGTGATGGGGTGCCTAACCCTTCAAAAGTGAAAGCTATTACAGAATGGAGAGTACCAAAGAATGCAACTGAAGTTCAAAGTTTCTTAAGGCTAGTTGGATATTCCAGCAGATTTGTTGAGGGATTCTCCATAATTGCTGGTCCTTTAACAAAATTAATGAGGAAGGGAGTAGCATTTAAGTGGACTGAATAGTGTAACAAAGCTTTGATGAGTTGAAGAAAAGAATAACCTCAACTCCAAATTTGGTTTGCCTTCCAGTGGCGGTGGATATGTGGTTTATATAGATTCTCAACAGGGTTTGGGATGTTTGTTAATCCAGAATGAAAAGGTAATTACTTATGCTTATGCTTATTCGTAATTGAGGACTCACGAGTTAAATTATCCCACACATGACCTGGAGTTGGCTATGATTGTGCATGCATTAAAGATTTGGAGACACTATTTGTATGGAGAAAAATTTCAGATCTTTACTGATCATAAAAGTTTGAAATATATCTTGACATAGAAAGAATTGAATTTGTGACAAAGAAGATGGATAGAACTGTTAAATGACTATGATTGAATTATTAACTTCCATCCAGGGAAGGCAAATGTGGTAGCAGATGTTAGAAATGGTGACCAGAAAGCCAATTGGATTGGCGGTTCTGGGAACTATTTAGCAATCTTTATGAATGTGATATTATCTTGATGAATGCATAAGCATTCATCAGTGGCACCATGTGTTTGTTGTGCTTACTATTTACGTTGAACGGTATTTTAACATCACAACAAATGCTCACAGACTGATTGAATAACCCATATAGTTACGCTGCGTATTGGATGTCAACTATCAAACAAATATTTGAGGGTTGGTTTGAAATGTTTCATGTCGAGGACCTCGAGACTGGACATCGAGAGTCCTATAGAAACTTGAACTAAATATTATATTTATTGGATGAATGTCGTGTTTCATTGGTAAAGACATGGGATGTTTATGTAATTTTAGTGGATTAGTTGACAAGGTTGTTAACTGATTGAACTGACTCGTGGAAATCATCATATGGAAGCCTTGGAGATTGGTCAGTATGACTTGAGTTCCAACACCAATAGTACAGGATTAGTTATTGAACTCGAGTAATCATGGCAGTCACAAGCGTATGATGGCTATATTTTGGATCTGGAGATGACGGTGTCTTCAATGTGGTTATTATAAGCCTTGTCCAGTGTTGTCGCATTATGTATTAAGGATGGTGGATTTCAAGATAGAATTCGTTCCCTATCAGTATATGATGGATATATCTCCTATGCGCTCTGAGATGGTTTAGACTCTCTAAATCTATGGCCATAGCGATTGGTCGAATAGGAAATGGTTTCCTTTATCGATCAATAGAGTAAATACATCTTAAGTATTCAACATAGTTTCCTAGTTTAGGATGGGAACCGACACCCAATTCCATACCTTAGATTAGGGGTGGGCAAATGGGTCGGATAAATTGGGTCCCGACCCGACCCGACCTAATTTAGGTAAATCGGGGCGGGTTTTTTGAATTTTTATGGTGGGTTCAGATAAATCGAAACTCGCCTATTTTTAATCGGATTGGGTTCGGGGTTTTAAAACCCAACCCGATTAAGCCGATCGGGTATTCAAATTCAAAAGGGGCAAAATAATTGGAGAGGGTTTATGAAATCAACCTGTCTTTTCTACTTCTCTAGTTCTCCCTCTCTCTCAGTGTTGCTGCCTGCTGTTGCTCCATTTTCAGCTGCCACTTCCATCTTGTTCTCAGTTCTCACCCTTCCCAGCCGCCACTCGCCGTCGCTATTCACCACGATCAATGTCATCTTTTCTCCTCTTCTTTTTGTTTCTCATTCTAGAGTTTTGATCCTTGCATCTTTGAAGTTATGCGACGTATGAGCAGTAGTTAAATCTTAATGTCAAAGTGACTTGGATTCTTCTAATTAATTGGGTTTTATGGCATTTAAGATTAGTTTTTAGTTTTAAACTTGGAATTTCGTTTGAGAGTGTATTGAGTTGGATTTTGGGATTAGGAATTTGTTCAATTGATTTCATTTTTCTCCTTTTCTTTCTGTTTATACATCTGAACCTCAAATACCAATTGCCTATAGTTCTTAACAAGTTACTAATAGGAAGAAGGTGAAGTTTTCATGATCGACATCATACTTGCATTGCTCAAACATAGCCCAACAATAATTTCGCACATCATAAAAAATTGTACTGAATTTTTCAATGTAAATTCAAATAAGATTACTTAGAATATAATTATATAATCACAGATGAGGGGATATTTATTGGCATGAGATGGTTGAAACTGTAAAATGTGATAGGTTTCTCTTAGTCACATTTTTGCTTGCAACTTGCTCTGTTTTCTCCTTTTGAAGTGTAGGCGGTTGTGCTTTTTGAAGTGATTCTTAGGCTATATTTTTGGAGTGATTCTTAGACTATATTTTTGAAGTGATTCTTAGATTATCTTGTCTATCTTACATGTGGATGTTTTAATCTTGCAGATGTCAAATTCTCAATCTTAATCTTCACCTACTGTAGATTTATCTGATGCTCAAGATTAACGCATAAATATGAACATGGTTCATAATCAAGTCAGTGATGATCATGTTGATAATCTTGATTTTGATGTTGACAACGGTATGATATGTCAAAGGATGAGAACGATATTCCACTTGATTCTAAGAAAAAAAAAAGAGGGTAGTGAGTTCTAGATCACCTTGGTGGGATAATTTTCATAAATTTTACTATGAAAAGATAAAGTGCAAAAGGTTAGATGCAAATATTATAATAGGAAAATCAAAGTCGATCCAAAAGTACATCGAACAAGGCCTCTAAAGAACCACTTTGGATCCTGCAAGAATATACCTCATTATGTTTCCACCAATCAGACGAGATTACCTTTTCAAACAATTCATTTAGGCGAAAAAGAGGCTCCTCTTGTCAATTGGAGATTTGATCAAGAGAAAATTAGAGAGGCTTTGTCTTATATGTTGGTTGTAGATGAGCTCCCATTTAAGACGGTTGAGAGTTCTGGATTTAGATATTTCATGTCAGTGGCTTGTCCATTATTTGCTAATCCATCAAGAAGGACAATAACAAAAGACAGTTTCCATATGTATGTCAATGAAAGAGCAAAATTGAAGTCATTTATTAAAAATCATGCTCAAAGGTTTGAATTATAACATACACTTTGACATCTATTCAGAAAGTCAATTACATGTGTCTTACTGCTCATTTTATTGATGATGATTGGAATTTACATAAGAGAATTCTGAACTTTTATCCAATTATCGGACACAAAAGTGATGAAGTTAGTAGAGGTGTTGAGAAATATTTTCTTCAATGGGTTATTGATAGGATTTTTACGATTACTGTTGATAATGCATCGTCTAATGATGGGGCTATGGTTTACTTGAAAACTGGAGTCAAAATATTTTAGGTGGAAAATATGTGCACATGAGGTGTATGACACATATAAGCAACCTTGTGGTTCAGGATGGTTTGAAAGGGAAGGATGAGCATGAGGTAATATCTCATATTAGAGAGGCAATTAGGTACATGAGAAACAAAAAAATAATTGTCTCTTGATATATCTACCAGATGGAACTCCACCTACTTGATGTTAGAAGCTATGATATGTCTTAAAAGGGCATTTGATGCTTATGAAGATATAGATTTTGCTTATAAGATTGATCTTTCAAAGAAACCATTTGATGGGGTTCCTATTGAATCCGACTGGGATAGAGCAAAGATGCTATTGAAGTTTTTGAAACAGTTTTACAATCTCACATTGTGCATTTCTGGAGCTTCATATGTTACATCTAATATTATGTTTCATGAAATATGTGAAGTTGATTTGCTTCTCCGAGATGGTTGAATAGTGATGATGTTAAATTAAGTGATATTGCAAGAAAAATGAAAGCAAAATTTGACAAGTATTGGAGATCAATTGAAAAGATGAATATGATTTTGTATTATGGTGTGATACTTGATGCACGTCACAAATTGGGGTTTATAGAATTTTCCTTTGGTAAATTATATGGTGGTATTGAACAAAGTGATGCAATAAAAGAGAGAGTAAGGGATGGTCTTCATGAGTTGTTCAATGATTACAAGTTAAGATATGGACACACTCTTCAAGGAACTTTAAAAAGCCCGGGTTCATCGTCAAGTAGTGTTTCTTCATCTTCTTCCTCATTAAAGAAAATGTTTATGCATGATGAAGAGAACGAGACTCGCAGGTTTTCTTTATAACAAGAGTACATATAGTACATGACAGGGGGAAAAGTTCACGTGAAATCAAAGTTAGAGAAGTATTTCAATGAGGATGTCGAAGAGTATAGAGAAAAGTTTAATATATTAAAATGCAAGAAATTGAACACTCAGAGGTTTCCGATTCTCTCAAAGATGGTTCGAGATATATTGGCAGTTCCTGTCTCAACTGTTGCTTCAGAGGCCGCATTTAGCACTGGTAGTCGTGTTCTTGATGCATTTAGGAGCTCACTATCTCCTAAAATTGTTCAAGCTATTTTTTGTACTCAAGATTGGATTTGTAAAGATTCCAAGCCAATAAGCATAGAAGAAGATTTAAGTAAAATTGAAATATTTGAGCAAGGTACTTCTTATTTTATTTTATTTTTTTTGCATTGTTTTATATTAAATTTTATATATTTTTATTTATATTAATCTCAATTCTTTTTTTTCCTTGTAGAGCTGACAAAATTGGGAGTTGATTCAACCATAATTGATATTTGACTGGACTACTTTGGAGCAATGTCTCTTGTGATTCTCTGTCATTGCAATTTATTTTATTAATAAAATTTCATTGCTTCATAATAAAAATAATAAAAAAAATTAAACTTCCATATAAAATTACCCCAACCCAACTGTCGGGTACCTAACTAACTGGGTACCTGCCCTACTCGGGTTGGAGATCGGGTAATGTTATACACTACCCAACGACTCGGGTACCCGACCCAATGAACCTGAGCCTAATTAACCAGACCTGACGCCCACTCCTACCTAAGACTAAGGTCGGGAGATGGTTGACGGAAGGAAAACACTTATATGGAACTCGAGAGACTAAACGTTTACCCCAACATTCACCTAGTCTCTAGTGCCATGAACCGTTGCTAGACAACCACCCATAGTGACAGGCGTTTCCGATTAATGGTTAATCGGAAATAATGAATTAAATTAGATTCATTAAATTAATACAAGGAGAATATATAAATAATAGAATCATTATTTAATAATTCTTTTGATGGATGGCTCAAGAATTATTTAATTGGATGAATTAATTTTGGGCTTAAGACCTTTAAATTAATTAGATTAATTTATTTGGTTTGGCTTAATTAATTGATTAGATCAATTAATTAGAGATTCAACTTAGATTTACTTAATTGGATTAAATGAATCTTTGAATTTAGTTGGGCTAAAACTAATTTAATTAATTATTGTCTAATGGACTTTGCTTGGGCTTAATTTAATTTGATTTTAATCAAGCCCGGTCCATACTTGAAGTTCAAGCGCATTTGAGGGAGGTTGAAGCAAGTTAAGGAGTTGAAACTCCTCCCTATGATGAAGATAATGAAGTGTTTATTTTGTCATGATTGAAGGTTATATACATGTGTGTGTATAGGTTGCCTTGGAGACAAACTTGGTACTTATTGAATTTTAAATTTAATTGTATGTAATATACAAAACTACACACATATCTAAGGAAAACCATGACATGATCCACAAAATTTGCTCTTTTTCTCTTGCAAAACATTCTCCTTTTTGTTCTATATTGAATTGAATTCAAATTAGAACATCAAACAATCCAAAAGCACTAAACATAGTGTTTGTTTTGAGTTGTTTTTCTTCTTGTTCTTTGTTCTCTCTAGCAATAGAAAAATAACTATATCTCTTCCTTTGTGTGGTATGGATAAATTAGAGGGATTCTAATTTGGATCCTAAAGTGAATGAAAGAGGAACGAAAATGAAAATATCGTACGTTGCTGTTCATTTATAGAAACAAAAGGTAAAGTTACATGTTGTCTTTCTATGCTTTTGTTTCATCCTTAGTCACATGTCTAGAATGCTTATATTTTTTTTATTATGCTTTTGACAAACACCGAATGCACTAGAATTTCAAAGGGAACACCCCTTTGAACCGTTTTAAATAATTTTTTTAGTTCACGCTTCTGACGAATTCCCGAGCCATATCGATTCTTTTAGCAGATGCCTTGAATAGAAAGAGTTCAAGTACATTAGCCAATCTGGGGAGTCATAATCAGATAATGCTATTGGAGATGAGATTTATGAATAGAAAATTGGAGATTGATCAGGTAGCACGTTTGTTGGCACCTTTGCAACTTAAGCCAGACTTTGTAAAGCAAATCAAAGAACCACATGCTCGAGACCCTTTCTTGTTATAGATGATGGAAAGAGTGAAATAGGGTAAGAAATCCAATTTTTTGCTAAGAGGAGATAGAATGATGGTAATGGGAAACGAGTTTGTGTGCCTGACATAGATGGATTACGAGAGGAGATTTTGCGAGAAGCTCATAATGCACCATATGCGATGCATCCTGGTGATGTAAAGATGTATCAAAATTTAAGAGCTTACCGCTGGTGGAAGACAATGAAGAAAGATTTGGCTGAATTTATGGCTAATTGATGACATATCAACAAGTAAAGGCAGAACATCAGGCACCAGCATGTAAAATTCTAACCTTTATCTATACCAGAATGGATATGGGAAAGATCACTAAGGATTTTATTGTAGGGTTACTGCGTACACTCGGGAAGCATGACGCTAGGTGGGTAATTGTAGATAGACTGACGAAAGACGCTCATTTCTTGTCGGTACAGATAGTTAACTCTCTAGATAAGTTAGCTGGGTTGTACGCTTCTGAAATAGTGAGATTACATGGAGTACCTCTATCTATTGTGTCAAATAGACATCCTTGATTTCACCTCATGTTTTTGGGGAAGTTTAGAAAAGTCGTTAGATATTTCAGTATTGTGTTTCATCCTCAGATTGATGTGCAGTCAAAATGAACGATTCAAACCCTAGAAGAGATGATGAGAACTTGTACAATGGAGTTAAGGGCAACTGGGATGATCATCTACCTTTAATGGAGTTTTCGTATAATAATAGTTTTCATTCTAGTATTGGTATAATCCCATATGAAGCTTTATACGAAATGAGATGCCGCAGTCCAATCTGTTGGATATAGAGGAATTAAGACAATTGGAAGGCTCTGAATTGGTGCAGGAAACAATGGAGAAGATACAAGTAACTAAGATGTGTTTGAAAGCAAAGCAAGATCGATAGAAGATTTGTGTTGATAAACATTGTAGGGAGATGGAATATGAAGTAGGTGATAAGATTTTCCTGAAGATATCTCCATGGACGGGAATCATGAGATTTAGCAAGCAAGGAAAGTTGAGTCGGAGATATATTGGAGCCATATGAAATTACTTAAAGAACTAGACAACTAGTGTATCCACTAGCATTACCAGCAGAGTTGTCAAAAATACATGATGTTTTCTATGTTCGATGCTGCGACGATATTGACATGATCCTAATCACGTTATCCATCAACCAAAGATAGAGGTTTCTGAAGAGTTAAAATATGTGGAAGAGCCAGCAGAGATTTTGGACAAAAATATAAGAAAATTGAGAAATAAAGAAATATCAATGGTAAAGGTGAGATGGAGTCATCATTCTCTGAGAGAGGCGACTTGGGAGGTTGAGGAGCATATGAGAGAGAGGTATCCCTATTTGTCAATTGAACAGGTAAGTTAGTTAATTACGGGGACAAAAAGTAAATTAGGAGGAGAGAATTGTTACGTCCAAAGGATTTTATATATAATTGAGATGTAATTAATTGGTGAACAAAATCGAATATGAAAGTTATTGATGAGAAAATAATTATTAAATAGAATTGAATGACGAAGTTAATGGTATTGTTGTTGTGAATTGAAATAGAAGATGGCTTACCTAACTGGGATAGGGTATAATGCAATGGCTTATGATGATACGGTTAGTGACGAACCGTATGTTGTCATTGATGAGTGGAGATTATGTGACATATCATACAAGTTGTGCTCTATGTGATATGATTGGTGATGGAGATATCATACAAGTTGTGTGCTGTGTGGTATTAATGTTGATGGGATATCATACGAGTTGTGTGCTGTGTGGTACCGAGTAAAAAAAAATATTGTGATTGAGATGAAAATGAAAGCCGGTAAAGCCATTAAGCGATGCACTATAATTCGGACAAGTAGGGCCCTAACGAAATAAACTACAATATCACTATTATGTCTGAAACTAATATGTGATTATAAGTATTTGTGATTTCGGTCAGTCGGTATTTGTTGTGACATTGAAATCCATTTTCAATGTAAGCACAATAAACACATGAGCTAATGATGAATACTTACTATATTGATCATAATATTTCTTTATAAAGATTGACGAATAGCAAAACAACCAATCTAATTGGCTTTCTACTCACCTATTCAAACATAAAGAGATACTCCTAAAACGTTCTTTGTTAGAAAATTTTTCATGATTGAAACTCGTAAGCTATGAGGTAAAACCTTAAGAAAATATTCAAGCCTCTCACACTGCCAACGGTAAGGACCTAAAAAACATTCAAAATAGGCAAAATTTCACTTTTGGTCCCACTAAATAGGGTCATTCTCACTTTTGGTCCTGCGCTTTAGGTGCTCAACACTTATAGTCCCAAAACCCTAATTTTTTAACACTTTTAGTCCCACACCGTTAAAAACTAACGGAAACGGCATGTGACACGCACGTGCCGTTAGTCAGCTGGTATGGTCCATGTTGGTCAACGGCAAAATATCACTTTTGGTCCCACTAGATAGCGTTATTCTCACTTTTGGTCCCAGGCTTTACGTGTTCAACACTTGTAGTCCCAAAATCCTAGGGCCCGTTTGGTTGTGTTTTCATTTTCATTTTCAATTTTCAACATTTAGAAATAGATAGAAATGCTTTATTGGTTTTTGTGCGAAAACTCATAATATATTTGGATTAGTTGTTTCCAAATATAGGTATATAGGTGTGAGAATGTTGAATATATGTATATGTATTTTTGATGTGACAGAAATTGGTTATAAGGGTTGACCAAATTGATTGAACATTTGTGTCTTTTTCTATTCATATTTATGTATAGATATATACATATATATTGTGAATGCCAAATAAAAATGTGAAAAATATACTTTATTCAATATTTTATTTAAATAAGTTAGGTCTAAATTAAATAAATAATTTAATATGACCAAGACATCAACAATATAATTCTGTTTATATTTTCAATTTCAATTAAAATATTTTTTTTGATTTTATATATATCAATAAAATAGTATTTTATATTAAGGTGCAATATAAATTTTTTAACACCTTTAGACCCACTCCATTAAAAACTGACAGAAACGGCATGTGACAAGTCACGTGCCATTAGTCATAGGGGTGGCAGATGAGTCGAGCCGACTCGACTTTGAGCTCGAGCTCATGTTTACTTGTTCACCGCTAGCGAGCTGGTGAATTTTTTTTTTATATATTGTTTTTATTTTTTTTATATATTTAATTTTATATCTAATATTTGATCAGTTTTATAATCTAAATTGATCGTATATTATAATTATTAATCAATATCATCTATTTTATTTTGTATAATAATAAATTATGATACTTTTATTTATATATTTAATCTTTATACAAAAATAAATCTAATCAACAACTTAGCAAATTATAATATTTTTTATAATTAAAATTATTATTTAATATGATATATAGAACTTTATGTTATATTTTAATATATATTTGTATTACGTTAATATTTTTTAAATTGACAAGTAATTCACTTATGATTCTTTATTATTTATAAATTTATGTCAAAATTTAGTAATTCTTATGAATTAATCTAAAAATCATAATAATAATAACAATAATAATAATAACAAAAATAATAATAATGATGATGATGATGGTTGAAAAATTCTAATTATTATTTTTATTAGATATATAATGAGATTAAAAAGTTTAATCAATAATTAAGATATCTTAAAATTTGGGCACCGGATTCATATGAAATTTAAAAATATACAAGATTGTGTCTATTAGATCTTATCAGACGGTATGATTTAAAATCACATGGTCTGATTCAACGATACATCGTCTTGAATGATTCCTCTTATATTTCGATATCAGATGGTTTGGGTGTGTTTTTAGCATCTTGTTTAATTTTTTTTCTTGGGTTTGAGTGTGTTTTCAGGGGACAATGATTTGTTTATTTCTTGTTGTTGTTGTTTGGTTTTATAAAAGAGTTGTAATGTTGTATGGAAGACCATTATCGATTAGCAAAATTTCTGAAAAATTTTGTATGTAATGTTGTAAAAATTCCTCTCCTTCCCACCTCTATTCTTCTGCAATTTCTGGAACAAAATCGAGCTCGAGAAAGCGAGCTCGAGTTCGAGCTCGAAAATAATGTATCGAGCTCGAGCTCGAGCTCAACCTCGGTGAGCTCGTCGAGCTCGAGCTCAAACAAAGAACCCTCTCACACTCAGTTTCTTTTTCCTTCCCAACCTCATTCATGGCGGCTCTTAGGCCTCTCTGTCTCTCTGTATTTTACCATACCAGTGATATTTGATTGAGAAGTTGCAGGATTTGGTCTAGAGGATGACTCAATGAACACAGCTCAAACAAAGAACCCTCTCACACTCAGTTTCTTTTTCCTTCCCAGCCTTATTCATGGCGGCTCTTAGGCCTCTCTGTCTCTCTGCATTTGAGCTTTCACTGCAAGGAACCGCCGAGAACTTGCCGTTGTTGTGCTGGAATGTCTCAGTCCCACTCTCCATTAGGGTTTTGGGACTACAAGTGTTGAAAACGTAAAGCGTGGGACCAAAAGTGAGAATGACCCTATATAGTGGGACCAAAAGTGATATTTTGCCGTTGACCAACATGTACCATACTAGTTGACTAACGGCACGTGACAAGTCACGTGCTGTTTCCGTCAGTTTTTAACGGCGCGGGACTAAAAGTGTTAAAAAATTAGAGTTTTGGGACTACAAGTGTTGAGCACCTAAAGCGCGGGACCAAAAGTGAGAATGACCCTATTTAGTGGGACCAAAAGTGAAAATATTCAAGCCTCTCACACTGCCAACGGTAAGGACCTAAAAAACATTCAAAATATTACAAAATTTGTATCTGAAATGTTTTAATGGCGCACACGCCACCAAATATAAATAGAGTTTAATCATCTGAAGGGAGAACATTACCCTCAATATATTCAGCAACTGGCAAAGAATTCGAACCAACAACATTTTCAAGAGCAACAGTTAAAGAGGATAAAGGGGTCTCAGGTTCTATAACAGGCTCTTTTGTAGCACGTACCTCAACCCTTTGAATTTGGACCTCAAATTCAGTTAATGTTGGGTGGACAACTTCTTTGATGAAATATTCCGATGGATAATTAGGATCAAGAACAGGGTCATGGACTGTCTCAACAATAGTTAGAACTTCGAAAGAGGACCCCATTTGAACAGATTGGATCAAGTTTTGAGCGGCCGCCTTGACATCTTTGTCCATAAGATGAACAGGAGAACTAGGTAATAGAGCATAGAACTCATTATCTAAATGAATTTCCACAGCCCCACGGTAGAAATTGCAGTTTTGATCCTTTGAAGAGTCCAGGATCCAGACATTGAAGTCCTCTTTGAAGCCATTCAAGAACTGGATCTGAGCGGTGCACTTGTCCCACATATTCAACAATCAAATCAAAGACTGGGGATTTCATAAAAGCCCTGACTCCTTGAATCCTATTCTGTGCAACAATTTGCTTATATTCGTGACTGTTGTGGAACTACTCTTACATTAAGCTATTCCTTGTTGATGAGTGCAATTAAGATCATTGTACTGAAGTTGAGTCTCGATCAGTTTTGCTTTAGCCTCCTCCTTCATCTCAATCAAAAGTTTTATCTGACTCTCTCATTCCTGCTTTCTTGAGCCACGGGTTCCATGTAGCTCTAGTCTTGGATAACCAACAACTCATATTTCTGTTGCACCTCCTGGACCCCTGCAGCAGCAGCTTTCGTTTTCTTCTTAGCATGAGCAGCTTAATCATGAAAATTCGCAGCTTGAACGGGCAACTCGTGGACAATTTGATTGAACTAGATACAAATAAGTCAGAATTAGAATGTGAACAACAAGAAAATTGGAAAATGATAGTTGAATTACCTACGCTTGTTAGATGCTTGGAAGCATAAGTGTCGATTTGAGGAGCAGAGCTTATAGCCAGTTTCATCTGATTAAGATGCAGAAGAGTCCCACGATATAAATAAAAATACACCCCACCAGTAATTGAACTTAAAACTGAGGAATTTTCTCACACATTCCACTTGAGGCGGAGAATTGCCCTAGGGTTCTCAGGTTCAGAAGCTAGCTCTCGTGTCGCTAGCCAAATGGCCCTCTACTCATTAAGCAATTTTTCTTGCTCCTCCAGTTGTTTCTTCATAGGCACATATTTATCTACCAAAACAGAAACAAAGCTCTCCTCCAGCGCAAGTTGGTTAAAGGATCCAGATAAGAATCCACTTTGCCCTTACCTTTGGTGGCACCACTGTTGGGGTACCTGCTCACTTTCTTGTTTGGAGCTTAAGCCTTGGGTTTAGAAATGGAAACCCCCTTTTTGGAAAGCAAACATACAGAAACATAGATAATTTCATCATCGTCTTCTTCATAGTCATCTAAGCTTATCAATTTCCTCTGCGTTGAGATGGAACAGAAACAGTAGTGGGAATACCTTCGACATCCCTAAAATTTATCTCAACAGGGACCAATTAGACTACTGGATCACTTTTTAGCATTGATACCGGGCCAGGAACAATAGCAGTATTGTGCAGCCTACTACTAGGTGCTTGGGAAGTATTAGAAAAATTCCTAAAAGGAGCTGAAGTACTAGTTGGGGACGGTAAATGGCGTGATGAAAATGAGGCACACGTAGAAGCGGATCTCTTCTGCTGAAGAAGGTTCCCCATTTGCACACTATGAGAAGCTATGATAGTATGTGCTGAGATAACACGAACAAAGATTAGGAAAGATATCATCCACAGGACAAAGATCATAATCTCAACAAAGAGTAATACACCAAAATAAGAAGAACTAAGATCAAAATATGCAGGTGACAAGCTAACAAGTGAAAAATTTCTTCTGTCACGAACATTTCATAATCATACTAATGTCGAAGGAGTATGTTTTTTATGAAATGATCATCCCAAGTGGTAGGACCTAAAAGCTCGAGGGAAATCTTCTCTAGGCACCACTTGTTGGGATTATTCCAAGAAGAGTTTGAGGCAGCACGCACAAAGAAAAGTTGTTTTTCTTCCAATCGGTATATGAGACGTTTTACAGGTTACCAACTTACAACCCCTTTTAAAAGTGAGATAGAACAGACCATTTCCCTAATCCTAACGTTCAATTGTTGAAGAGCATAGAAGTTGTTGTAATTAGGCTCAATACGAAAGTGGGCCATTAAAATTATGAAAGCAGAGATATTCCTGAAGGAACTAGGAAATGCAAAGACCCAAGTTTCTAAGAATTTCTTCAACCAAGGGATGCAAACACAACCTCAATCTTGCTTCAAAATAGGCAACAAAGAGAGTCTGGCATTGGAAGGGAGGAAGGTGTATCCTACTGTCCAAGGAAGGGGAGTACGAGCTCATAATCATTCAAAATAAAAAACTTACCGAAGGGTATTAAGATAGTTGGCAGTTAGCGTCGAGGAAAGACCTAGACAAGGGCATTCTAGATTTAGAGCTCCTTAAAAAATAAATCTACATTCTCATGCCTCATATTAAAAGGCTTAGAAGCTTCACCTATGAGCACTAGAGTATTATCAGCACAAGGAGAAGGAAAAGATTTACATTCATGTTCTAAACATATTGCTGAGAGTCCTCTTGCTGTAATCATTCAAAAGATCCACGAGACAACGATGATGCTACAAAATCAACGAGAGCAGATAGAAAATTCACTAGCCTAGAAAGTGAACAAAGGATAGGTGCTTTGACAAAAATAAAATTCCACAACAGGGGAAGTTCATGGGACAAAGGGTTCTTGGATAAGATTTGGTATTTAACCTAAGAACCGGGTGCGAATATCTAAGAAAGCACTTCATTCCTTATCGGACGCACCCAAACATAATTTGAAAACGTGATGAGGTCGCAAGGTGAAATGCTCTCCCAGAGGTCAGCAAACTTGAAATTACATAGGACCACTGGACGATGAGACTGCAAACAGAATTTTGAAGGTCTCATTAATTCAACTTACTCAATTTTATTGCATAGAAACTTTATAAATGGGGGGACTTCTGATGTGGGATATTTCCATTTACCACCTTAGAGAGCTTCATAAGATCAAAAAGACCTTAAGTCATGACACCTTAGCAGAATGATGGTTGAGACCTCGCTAATGGGTATCAATATATCTTACAGATCTCCATAGTTAGTGAAAAGGACATCAGTCTGGTACAGGCAGTCCTACAAGAACTTTTTAACCGTATAACAGGTTTTGTCCATTGGACCACATTCTATCATTGTCTTAAAAATATGTTCGACCCACTGCGCACCTTTAGATCACGTTGTTGATCTAGGGTGCACGTAAGTTGTATAATCCAACGGCACCATATATAGTGGTTCTCCATCATCAGGTACAACTTTTTTTTTCCCAACTCCAACTCTTACGGTCTTTCTCTGAGAGACTTTGAATCTTTACCAACTTGAGCGTCAGAGAAACATTGCTAGAACCCATTTCAGATTGGCTCTAACCTGGTGTTCTTTTGCAAGCTGATTCTATATTGAAGGAAGTGGATAGGCCCAAAAATGATGCAGAAGAGCAAAATATTCAAATTAACGATATTAAAGCAATAATTAGACCTGACCAAAGGTTATGCCTTCAATCTATCCCAGGCGTTTGATAGTACAATAAATAAAAAATATAGGCCAAGATTTAAACGAGAACCGAGAGAGTGCAAGAATGTAAACATAATCTTACCCTCATCGTGTTTTTTGATCGGCTTCGTGCGGTGTTTCTCTCCAACCCAATTGTTCGTGTCTAGATTTCAACCTTGAGATCCTCCAATGATATCCACTCTAATCATCTGAGACCTTCCTTTTCTCGTGCTAGCAAGATAAAGGAAAGGAAAGGGAGAATCAAACACTCGTTATTGATTAAGGGCTTTGGGCCACTTCTCGTTTCTCCTTTGATCTAAGAGAACCAAGGTGGATCAAAAGTCAGAGAGAGAAAAATCGAGAATGGGGAGAGGCGAGTTGGTGTGCAAGTGCGTAAATAGGAGAGAATGGGAGTTGATTGTGTTATGACTTAGTCACGGCACACTAGGAGAACCGTAGACTATCCAAACTCTCCTATCTCTCTTTCCACCTCACCTTAGCCGAATTTTCACTCTCCAAGTCCTGAAAGTTTCGGCCCCACCTCCTCCAAGCAAACTGAACTTCTCTTTTGACATAGACAAGATCAAACTACATCTTGGGTTTGGACTTCAATGGACTAGGCTTTGAATGATCAAGCCTATGTCCAATAGACCTTAAATTAAATTCAATTTAATTATAAGCCCATCATTTTAAAATCAATGTCATTTTATCCAATTAAAACACCAAAGTCCAGTGTCTCTCTTAATTTATAAATTCAATCTATAAATTAATCCAAGCTCAATTAACTTAATCTAACTAACTTAAAAGACTAAAAATTCTAAATAAACAATACAATTAATTAAGCTTTTGAAAATCCAACCCATGGATTTTTTATAAATGATACAATTATTTATTCTCTCCAAAAAATTAATTTAGTCTAATATTATTAATCTCTACCTTTCGAAATTAATTCTAATTTAATTTCATCACATTTTGGTGATTAGAGTGTGACTGTTTAGGTTCATTCTCATCTAGTCTTAGGCTTGCGTGATGATATAATTGTTGAATAGAATTAAGTAATATATGTTTTTATTCATCGATAATAAGAAATAGCCCGTTACTAGGGGTGATCGTCTAAAAATATGTCACTCAAGACTAGGTGAATTATGCATGAACATTTAAGATATGAGTTTCATATGAGTACGGTCTTTTGATCAACCTCCTCTTGGCCTTAGTTTAGGGCATTGAATCGGGCGTCGGTTCCCATCTTGGAATAAATAATTATACCTATAAATCAAGTCCTCGTTTACCCTATTGATTGACACAAAAAAAATATATTCCATTCACCCAGTCACTATGGCCATATATTCTAAGGGCTTAAATGGGTCTTAGAGTTTATAGGAAATACCGTTGTCGCAAGACTGATAGGAGATTGATACTATCTTGGAATTCACTGTCCTCGCTACATACACCAACTACACTGGACAAAGCTTATGATGATCGTGCCTCACGATATAGTCACCACTCGCCATATCCAAGTTACAGTCTTCATATGCACGTGACTATGATTATTTCTCAAGTTCGAGAACTAATCTAATACTACTGAAACCAAGAATAACGGTAATACCGACCAAACCCTCAAGGCTTCTATTTGACGATTCTCATAAGTCAGTTTATTCGTTCGACTACCTTGCCAACCAATCCACTATAATTGCATAGACGATTTATGTTTTCTGGTGGCGAAACACGGCCACAATACGTAATGCAAATTTTTATGGGACACTCGATACTCGAGATCCTCGATTTGAAACATTTTAGATCAACCCTTAGAAGTTGGTTTAATAGCTGCCAAACCTATTCGCAACCTAACTCCACATGTTTAACTTTTCGATTTGTAGGCATTTTATTGTGACATTGAAACACCATTTAACATAATTAATAAGCAAATGCGAGTTTGATGAACTCTTACTATATTCATCATTAATATATTATCTTAATAAAGATTAAAAATAAAAAAACAACCAATTTAATTAATTTTTTGGCCACCTATTCTAATATATATTTGAGAGGATATTCAAAATATTCGGAGTAATTAAACTGTCTAGATATCTTGCGATTATTTCTAGACATATCATTATGAATAGTTAGCCTCCTCCTATTTCTTTTTTTCTTGTGTTGATAATTGCTTTCTCTTCACCCTAGAAAATTAAAAATAAGTAGAAACAACGACATAAGTTTTGCAAGGATTTGCAAAAGTACCTAGAAATTATTTGTTCGAAAAATTAGCATTTGGGTTTTTTCTTTTCATTTTTATTTTCAATTCCCAACATTTTCAATAGGATGAAAATGCTTTATTCATTGTGCAAAAGATAAAAATATGTTTGAACTTTATATCTCCAAACTTATGTTTATAGGTTTGAGAAATGAGAATGAGCTTGGATTTGATTTCTCATATAAGGGTGGTTTGAGAAGTGTGTTATCAATATACTAGACTGCAAATTCTAGTTGAAAATAGACATTTTCACTGAGATTGAATAAATAATTAATCTTCTAAAAATCTAAAACAGTACAAAATTAAAAATGAATTTTTGAAAATAAAACCAAATGGCCCTTTTATTTTCTTCTCCCACAACACCACCTAGTTAAAGGAGAAATATCCGCAACAAGCTCCGCCTTCCTGTGCAAAGAAAACTTCAAAGTAACTTTCTTTTACTGTATGTAAAAGAAAAGGGCAAAGAAAGAGCTTTCCAAATGTAATTATTGGGTAAAATTCATACCATACTTGATATTATCGCCACATACCTCACAATTTTATTTTATTTTTTTAGAGCCCATATCTCACAACTTAAGAAACATAAATTGCGTGTCGACCACTTAAATAGTAAATACATTAGAACAGCTGACGTAATATTTACAAGAGATTATCACCACTTAGTTCAGCAAAATTTCTCTATGTTGACCCCTATCTTGTTAAATTGTTAATAAAAAGACAAATTGGATGAAGGAGCCGAAGAAACAAATGAAACAAAACAGGCATCCTACATTTATTACATAATGTTATCTTTGCTAAACTTTCAACAAAAAGACAAATTGGACGAAGGAAGCCGAAGAAACAAATGAAATAAAACATGGATGCTACATTTATTACATAACCTTATCTTTGCTAAATTGTCAACAAAAAAAGAGAAACTGGATGAAGGAAGCGGAAGAAATAGATGAAACAAAACATTCTTGGTATATTTATTAAGGAAAAAATGCAAGCAATCCTTGTAACGTTGCAAATGAACAAATTATAGTCCTGTAAAAAATAGCAATTTATCCCCCTATACTTTTTAAAATGAAACAATTTACGGAGGTAAATTGCTTCATTTTTTAAATCAAATGGGGTCAAATTATTGTATTTTAAAAAATATAGGGAGGTAAATCGCTATTTGTTTTTTCATAAGGGGGTAATTTGCTCATTTGCGATATCACAAGGGGGTTGATTGCATTTTTTCCTTTTTTAAAATATATCAATTTATCCACTTACGTGTTTTAAAATGGAGCAATTATCTAGGAAGATAAATTGCTTATTTTTTCATTTAGAGATAATCTACTCATTTATAATATTATAGAGTGTAAATTGCATTAAACCCTATTTATTAATTAAAGATGGGTCTCTGTATGTTTTCATGGTTCGTTGAATTTTAGCTCATCATTGCATCAACTTATACACATTTCCTTATTAAGAAAATTGAAAGTAAAAATAGACATGTTTGACGGAATATCCATTCAGTATTGTGTATTACGTGAGAGGGGCTCAGAAAATAGGTAATTGTGAGTTTCTCATATATATATGTTGGTATATAATCATTATTTTTTAAGAACTGTATAATAGGGGATAGGATCTAAAACTATGTAAATATATTATCACCATTTTGCCCTTCGAGCTAGAATTTAACCATAGTCCATTCTATACTCTCAATTAGGCCCATCAAACTTTCGAAATAAATTAAGACCCCATAAATTCGTACTTTGCTTTGACCGCTTGGTTTTCGGGTATTCCAAGTTCTCGATTTTACAGACTTCCTCCAACCACACTACCGCAGCAGATGATTCGCAGGCACTTGGCTCCTTCAGCTACCAACAACATAGTCCTATTTCGTTTCCTACCTTAAGGCGTGAAAGGGACTCTAATATAGGGACTTAATAGAATTTTGGATAAACAATTGGAACAGAAGCTTTGCTTTTATATATTGAAGAAATATAGAGATGATTACATAGATATTATTCCTCCGTTGGAGGAGACAACTATTAAGCCTCTCATGATGTAGAGACTTGACGTGTTAGGGAAACCCCCATAAACTGAAAAATTAAGGTATTACAGAAGATTGAAAAGACTCAGGAATCTAAAGCTTAGTAGGAGAAGTTTTTCTGATGTCCCCCTTCTACACCATTGCATCTTTATTTATAGGCATTTGTGGACTTCAAATTCGGACTCCAAACTTATTTTGTGATGACGTTATTGCATTCGTCATCACCTCGTGATTCCAGCTGTTGTTCATAATGATATGTCAGTCACATGATTTCCAATTGTCTTTCCTGCTTTTCTGACTGTTGGGCTTTGTCGTTTTCGGCCGATAGTTTTATCTTTGCTTTTTTACATTTTTCTAGCTTTTACTTCTTTTTGTAAAAATTTTTCTCTTTCCCTTGTCCTTGTCTGGTTCGGGTTTATTCGTGACCCGAATTTTTATTCCGAACAGGGGCTTCTCTTGTTTCTCACAGCAAGGGCATAAATGATTATGCCATTGCCCAACATGCAACATGTTGAATGTCTTCATCCTCGTTGCTTCGGTCGCCTACAGCTTATTTGCCCAAATTAACATCCTCTTCTTTTTAAATAAGCTTTTTACCAACTCAATGCTTTTTCCTATCATAGAGTTTAACAGGAACGATTCATTCACTTTGCTTGAGAAAAAATCTTAAATGGATACTTGACTTTGTCCATCTCTGTGAGACAGACCCATGATCCCTAAGCTCTCCTGGTATAGATACTGTCTTCGCTAATGGCCGATACCAAAGGAGCTTCTTCTGAGGCAGCTCCGATCTTGTTGAAAGCTACCATATCTGGCCTCTGCAACTTCATGAAATGAAATGCTGGATGAGACCCCTTTCCTGCAGTTTCTGGAGCTACTGAAACGAATTTTATCTCCAGAATGTCGCCTTTCTTTAGGTGGGGGTTATTTGCCATGAATCAAAAATCGCCCCACTAATCCACTCCTGAAGTTTTGAGATTTTCGATAAACTTGGTGACATAGTGTGAACTGAAGCAAGAGCTCCAAAATCATACCATTCTCGAACCTCTTCTGGTTTAACCCTTCTAACATCCAGACCCTATTATATTTTTCGGATGTTTCAATAATGGTCTTATTTGGGTTTACTCCTTTGCGGGAAATTAATTTTTCCCACATACACTGGTAGTCCTGCCAAGCAGAAGAAGATATTAACTCGTTAGTATTAACCATAGAGGTGTGTTTCATTGGCCTAAGGCTAATCTCTCCCACTTTGACCCCAGAGGTGCTGGGTTGACTTGAATCCTCAGCAGTTTGCACTTCCTGTGACTCAATTGTTGCCGTTACACCAAAGCTTGGTGATGGTCTTGTGCAATCGGTACTTGAATCCGACGCTACAGGTCTAGAGCCATGTAATCTAAAGGCATGTTTTGGGTATGCTCCCGTGAACTCGTGAGTCATCCCCGAAGGTGACGCCTTCCGAATTGGTTCTCATAGGTCGTTCCATAGCGAGGTGGATGCTACCAAGGAACTCCTTATTGCGACCTAGACAGTGTCTAGATCAGCTCTTTGGATTTGTCCAGCAACTTGGGCATTAACCGCTAGCTATTCGAACTTTCTGTCAAGCTCCTGGAGGTTTTCTCGGAAGTGCCTGAGTTTCAACATGATCTAGTTTGCCTGAGATGCCTTCATCTCTCGTCAAGAAATCTGCAAAAACGTTTCCATGAGATTTTATAACGAAAATATTATAAAAATAATATTGGCATTCAGCTTGTCATCTAATAATACGAGATTTCTCTATTTTTTATTCTAATTTATTCTTTAAGAAAGCTTTGACATTAGTATTATCAACTTTTAAAGTAAATTCTTTAGCAAGTAAAAATAAAGGCCATTTTTTAAAAGTCTTCCAAACCGCAAAGTATTCTTTCTTGTTGATGTGCCAAACTTTGGCTTGTTGTTCTGAGAACAACCCTCCTGTATATTTACAAGGTTCTTCCCCTGTAGTTGTCTTCTTCATGAGCACTATTGCCCATCTGTAATTATTAGCGTCTGTATAGACTACCAATTCATCCTCATCCTGCGGTATAGCAAGCTTTGGCAGGTTACTGCAAACCTATTTCAGTTCACGAACCATTTTTGTATTGATTTCTTCCCATTTTCACTTTGAACTCTCCGTTTGTTTCAAGAGTGGTCGGAAATCCTTTCTGTATCTTTCAAGATTCTTAATGAAGATACCTGCAAAATTAACAACTCTCAAGAAGCTTTGCAAATGCTTCTTGTCTTTGAGTACGTCTGGAAAATTGCGGATTTTCTCCACAATATGATCCTGTAACTCAATTCCTATTTCGTCAATAAGAATTTCTAGAAATTTAATTTTATTGGCAGCTATAGTGGCTTTCTTTTCAGAAAGTACTAATCCTTCTTTATGGCATGCATCGGAAAATATTTCAAGATGTTTAATATGTTCTTTCATATTTTTGGATGCAATAAGTATGTCGTCAATATAGACAAAGATGAACTCAAAATATTCCTTAAAAAGATTATCCTTTTCTTTTGAAATATCTAGGGTGCATTAGCTAAACTCATTGGAAGCACATTCCAGATATATTGTCCCTGTGGTGTGGAGAATGCAGTAAATTTTTTTGATTCATTCTCCATCTTAATCTGATAAAACCTAGATTTGCAATCAAATTTAGAAAATACTTTTGCCCCTTTAATGTAATTAATTAAGTGTTCTCTACTGGGAATGTAATAACCATCAAACTCTAATATCTTATTAATGCCTTGATAGTTAATTACCAAGCTGGGTTTACCTCTCTTAATCTCGCCATGGTTTCTTAGAAAAAATCTAGGGCTGCTGTAGGTAGAGATTCCAGGTTGGATAAGTCCAAGACTAATATACTCTTTGATAATCATCTGCATATCTTTCTTGTCTTCCATGTTCATTTGGATAGGTTTGTATCGAACACACTCGTACTTGCATTTTTCCTTGAGCTTTAGAGTAGCTTCAATCTTGTTCCTATCCCACCATGCCAGAGGGTTTTCACTGAAGCTCCTCTGGATGAGCCTCTTGACATTCTCAAGAGAAAGTCTGTTTTTCTTGCTAATATCTAGCAATTTTATTTTCAATAGTGCTTCATTAAGGTTCTCAATCTCCTCCTCGGATTTCTTATAGAAGCTATCGCTGTCTATGAGTCCCTGTTGCCTGAAAGACAAAAGGACCTTACCAAATTTCCTCTTATCCTGCATTTTTGGATGAGTTAATCTGGCATCAAAATTACCACATTTGTTGTGAAAATTTATTGACATTATCCTATTAAATGCCTTTTCTTTTCACAATGCCTGTATCTCACTACCACAGTTAGTAGTAAAGATTAACAGATTCCTTTGGTTAGCTTGCATATATCTTGCAAATGTTTGAATGAAATTGTTACCTAGCAAGATATCAGCAACTTTATCATGAAAGTAAATAGGAGGTATTTTTACCCTAAACCAGGGCGATCCGAATGCTCCTCCGATCATGATCTTGGCTTCTCGTATTCCTTTATTGAGTATTAGAATTTTTTGTGAAAAATCCCTTCCTGCAATAACGGGTAAGGTTTCCCTTGCTTCTTTAGGAAAACTCCAGGTTTTGTCGTACAAATTTCTGATCCTGAATCAATATAAACTGCAAAATACTCTGTCTTATATTGATCATACAACATACCTACAGATATTTATATAGAAAAGGGACTCGTCATTCAATCCTTATGGTAACACCATCAAGACTGAATTCCATTCCGTTACCTTCTCTTCCCCATAGTTTATGATCTTCGAGAAAACTTAATCTAAAGTCATACTCCCATTTTCTCGTCCTGCAACGCCTGTGACTAAAATTTTATGGCCCGCTATTTCTAGCATGCCTTCATATTTTCCAACAATAGGTTGTTGCAAATGATATAAGTCATCACAAGGAAAAAAAATTTCTTTCTTAGTGATGTTGAATATAACTAGTATTTCTTTCCATCCTTCAGAGCATCTAAGTTTAACGTTATCTACCCTAATCTCTTGAGGAGTTAAAGCTTTTAATAATTCTTTGTCTTTTCCTTTATAGCCTGTAATCCTATCTTCTGAAAAGGACATTCGACTACTAAATTCAGTTCTAGAGCTAAGTGTTCTATCTAAAATTAGATGATCTTTTATGATGATATCAACACCACCTATTCTAGGTATCCTACTAGGATCTGGGGCATGACCTTGGTGAATTCCTTGAAAATTCTGGGAATCTCAATGTACTCTTTCCTAAGAAACAAATCTGAGTGATGCGTGTTGGAAAGGGCATAAGCTATTCTATAGGTTATAGAATATCGTTTGTTACCTTCTTTCGTTAGATCTTTTCTTTTGAAATCTTAATGAAGGGTTAAAACTCTACTAAAATTTTGGTCCGCTAGGTTGTATGCAATCCTAGGATGAATATCAAACATTAATTTTCCTGCATACAAATTACCGATCATTGTTCCAAGACAACCATTCCTTTAGTTATTGATTCTTCTATCCATTATAGATAAAAATATTTCTGAATCAATTCCTTCTTTAAAAGTTGCTTTTATTACTAGTTAAATCGTTCCTATGTGGATCCATTTCATAGTAACAACTACTTCTTCTCTAAGCTTACTTAATTCTTCAAAAATCTCCTTTAAGAATTAATTGCATTTCCATCACATTACCAGTAAGTTCCATAGGTAGAGCAAACTCACCTGAACTTACTTTGTAGATTATGTGATGCTTTCTTTGGTTCAGGACTTTCCCGATTCCTCCGATCCTAAATCCATCATATGGGCTGAGGTTGGAGTCTTGTCTCATGATTCTTTCCATGGTTTTGTTTGACACCGTCATTTTGGAAAAGAATCCCGACAGGCTTTCGGAAGTTTGAAGCTTATCTCCCTCGTTGTAGTTATTCTGACTCGGCATCCATGATGTCATCCGTGGCTTCAAATTTCCGTAATTCACCACGTGTCTGCGGGCAGTCGGGAGATATATGCCCTTTTGCTCCGCAAATCTAGCAATTGCAGTCCTTGAAACTTTCATTGGCTCGGGTATGGACTCGTCTAAAAGTTCTTCTTGTAGGGGTTCTTCCGGTGGATCTTGCATCTGTTCGTCTAGATCCTTGGAATGAAGCCCTTGTTGGTCCTGTTCTCTTCCAGATTTGTATGTTCTAACTTTGGACTTGGACCACTATGATCTCCGCTTGGAAAAGGTTCTCTTGGAACTCCTGGGGTAGGAGTCACTATTTTGCTTCCTCCTTTTCCTTAGCTTGCTTGATTCTCCTATAATAGTTGAAAAATCGTTGAATCACAACAAAGAGGAGTACGTTTGATTTTACCTCTCAATCTTTTCATGTTCTTCTGGATGGATGCTTGATAACACTAATCCTTCAGTTTATCTTTAAGGAAAGACATTTTTCGCGCCACTGAATCTAGCTGTCCTCCAAGTACTTTGTATGACTGGATCAACATTTCCCTCCATGGATTGCATATCTTTCTGAATAACATTGGAGCTACTACTTCTGTTGCTACTCCACTTTGGAAGAAATACTTGCGAAACCAATAGATATATTCATTTACTGAGCCAATACTTCTTAATTCAAGGCTGAAGAGAGTTTGTGCGTATTCTCTAGCCTTTTCTGCTCTACTTCCTTCGAAGTATCCATCTCCGATGAAGTGCATCTTTATAAGTCTTCCTAGTCGGTCTGCTATCGCGCCTTTCGAGTCTCCGGCAAGGATACTAGCCTTAGTATCTTCTGGGGTATTATCCCATCCGATCTTCACCAATCCCTCCAAGCTCAACTTGACAAGCTTTATGAAGTTTTCCTTATCGAGCTCTAGGGTAGTTGCTGCTATCTTAATGGCTGCAACCCATTCGTTTATCAATTTCTCGGTATTTCGCAAATCGATGATATCCAGGTTCAATATAGGCGCCATATGGATGTAAGGGCTGGAGCATGGTCCTTGCCCAATGTGTATTTTCAGGCACTCTCTTTGGATTTCTTCCTGGACTTTTCTTTAGCCTTGTCCCTACAAACATTGGAGTGGCATTAGTGTTGAAATCCGCACTTTCTCTCATCAGTTGATCTTGTGGAGGATCATTAGAACATGTACTTTCCTCTGGCTGTGGTAATGCTGGAGTGATTTCATTGGTTTGGATATTGACTAAATCCACAATCCCGAGTTGGGAAAAGGATTCTGCCAATCTGCTCTCGTTAGCTCCATTATTTTATAAACTTTGGCTTTGGAATCTTCTTGGCCTTCCCCTTCTGGTGTAAAGAGGTACTGTTCCAAGGGCGTCCCTGATTCACTCTTGTCTGGATTTTGATGTCTCAGGGTTCTCCCTTTGATTTCTCTTTAGATTTGTAATTTATGCTCTCAAATTTGTAAGGCCTTTGTGTAGATCGGGAAGGATCTTAAGACCCTCGTCCACCTTTTGGCTCAAAGATTCTATTTTCATAGGTATATAGATTAACCTAAATCCATAGTCTTGAACCGTCTTTTGGATCTCCCTCAGATATTGAGAGATCTTTGATGTAATCGACTCGAGTTCCTTCCAATCAGTCATTATTTTTAGAGCTGCAATTGTGTAGGAATTTACCCATTCCACTTCTCCTGGTTGGGATTCTATCATGAACTTCAGTGGATTGTAGACGCCTCACTGCATTTTCTGGTAGCACTTGTTGAACTTCAGAATTTCTTAGCCATTCTTTTTCTTCTTCCAGCATGAGAAGTCTTGGATCAATCGTCTTGGGACCATTGTAACACTTGTCAAGAATTTGCATGAGAAATTCTCTTCTCTGTATTTCCAGAATCTAGAAGTATTACCTGTTTTCATTGTAACTCGAACTTTCGTTTGGTTCCATTTTCTCTTAAAGAGTCTCCTTCATTAGTAGATAAATAATATCAAAATACAATAAAATTATATATTTCATCAATAAAACTAGGCTTTAATACCATTCTTGGGGAGCATGCTCAAAAATATGCATTAGAATGCAAAATAATTGAAAATGGACTAAACTACTCATTTTAAAGCTGTTGACGGGTAAAATTGTCTAAATTTTGTTCAGATCTGGACGGAGGGCAGGAATTGCCTCATTTTTTAAAGTTACAGGGCATATTTTGCCAGGGTCTAAATTACAGTCCTTAAAATGCTACCCCCTTTAGTTACGGGTCAGTCTTTGCAATTTCACCAAATATATAATTTTGGTCCTCTAAGTATGGATTTGTCATTCTTAATTTTATATAAATTTATTTGTAATTTGATATATTTTTTATAATTCATGAATTGAGGACAATTTCAATTAATCTCTTCGAAAAATCACATGTATTGTGCATGTGATACTAGTTAGGGGATTTTCGATCAATTTATGAATTTTCAATCAAAATTTTACTCAAATTGTTAACTTTTTTAAAATTATATAATCAAATAGCCAAAATTAATTTCAGCAAGACCTAACTTGACTTCAAGAGAACCAAAATTGCCGCCCTTCAAGTTTACAGGACTAAAATTACTATTTTTTCAACTTTTTGGGAATAAATCATCAATTAAAAATTCAAAATAAATTGACTAATAATTGAGTCCTAAATTAAAGTTCATATCAAAATTTGATTTTATAGATTTCTAAGATAGATGGGTCTTGAATGAAATATGAAATTTTTTCTTTATTTGATTAACTAATTGAACAAAAATATGTTTAAATATGACCCATCAGAAAAATAATCCACCAGATGATTTTCATACCCAATACAAGTGTGCTCCAAGTCCAAAAATGAAAATAAAATAAAATATCAATGATTAGGTTATAACTTTAAATCACATCTTCTGATGAAGAACATAAATTTGATAGTTTTTATTTTTTTTTTAAAGTTTAACAACCCTATGTTGACATCAAATTTTTTTTTAAAAAATTATAATTTTAGACGTATAAGTATTTAAAGAGAGTGAATTTTTTTTTTGTCCTGCTGAAATCATTTTGGTAATTTAATCTTGCAAATAGAAAAGGGATGACTACACTCTCCTCCCATAGGTTTGTTATAATTAAATTTTGAATTTTCTGTGGTTTGAAAAATTACATCGAGTACCCTTAGGTTTCCTTCCGTATAACAAATAGGTCTATCTGTAAGTCAAAATTTACTAAATTTACTAATATTAACAAAAAAAATTGAACGAAAATTGATATTTACCCTCAATTGACTTATTATTGGTAAAATAATTTTTTTTCAATTAAAATACTTTATAATGGTGAAGATGTACTTCCTCACATACATAACATGTGAAGATGCATAAGGATAAAGATTAATTTAACTTGCAATAAATCAGTAATAAGTCAATATGATGTAAATATAGAATTTTATCCAGTTTTTTGTTAATATCAGCAAATTCAGTGGATTGTTACTAGTAGAGGGACTTATTTGTTAGCCGGAACCAAACCTTAAGAATACTAGATATAATTTATCAAACCACATAGGGTTTAGGTATAATTACACCAATTTTATTGGGGGTGTAATTATCCTATTTAAAAAAATGGGAATTTAAGGCTAATATTGGCTGAAAATCCTCAAATTAGCGTGTCAAATATACAACACATATGATTTTTTGAGTAAATTGGCAGAAATTGCCCTCAATTTCATAAATTTTGAAAACTTACAAGATGGAATTGCAACATCAAATTCTTACGGAATAAAAAATATCACCCTTCACATTTGCAAAATCAAAATTGCAATTTTCCCTAATACTCATACCTACAAAATATAACTTAGGATGTTTTCTATTCTAATAATATTGAGAAGAATCCACAGTATGAAATCAACTGAAACATGCATTGCATTGTTCAAATTAAAATGAGACTTCTATACATCACTGCGTTAAAATTATTACTGATTGGAAATTGCTCTATTTGGACCGAATAAAATGTAGATGAGAATAAATTGTAAACTAGCTTAATTTCAATTGCATTATTGTGATAGAGTTAGATAAATGTATTTGTTATTTTCCACGTGAAAGTATATATAATGACATTAATAGGGCACAAAAAATAGAAAAACATAAGGCTAATTAATATATGATCTTATTAGTATTGAGCATTTTACCAATTTTAATTTGTCACAACAATTTCCTTAAAGGTTGAAAAATTACAAAAAGTAAATACAAAAAATCAAACAGTTCATTTAAGCCAAAAACTATAAGTTCTTCCTATCAAAATTTTGCAACTTTTTAGTAAAACTCTAAAGATCAAACTTTTTACCCCAATTCCCCAATTTCAACTCTTTCTATTTTTCACTTATATTTGCAAACACTCCCTACTTTCACTATAACTTAATTACAATTTTTTCAATAACCAATTTTCACTACCAAATTAGAAGATGTTGCAAAAATTATTTATTACTTTCTATATAAATCAATCTTGAATTGTCTAATCTTCTTACTAATTCATCTAGTACTGAAAAACTTCTTATACAAATCCGTACTTAAAATCACTTTTAGAACTATTATATATTCTGGTCGGATTGGGATTTTTTATTACAATTTTTATTGCATTTTCTACTCTATTTCTTGTATACATACCATGCATGCAAAAATTACATTTTATTTAAGAAAAAATTTTTTATGCATGGTATATATAAAATTAAATAAAAGATGCAACACAAATATTACAATAGAAAATCCAATTCACCAGTTTGAACTTAATTCATGATCACCCTTCACTATATAAAGCCTTCACACGCATGGTGTAGAACCACTCAAGCAAGAGGCAAAACAAAGACCCTATTGCAAATGGAACTATATGGTCTTTTACTTGTGATATTTACCCTCTTATTAGCCATTTATATTTTGGGAAAGATGCAAGCAACCCCTTATACTATCGTAAATGAGCAAATTATCCCCTTATAAAAATAAATAGCGATCTACCTCCCTATACTTTTTAAAATACAATTATTTACCACCCTATGCTTTTTTAAAATTAAACAATTTACCTCCCTGTATAGGGAGGTAAATTGCTTCATTTTAAAAAGTATAGGAGGGTAAATTGTTATATTTTTTTTCATAGAAGGGTCATGTGCTCATTTTCAATATCGTAGAGGGTAAATTGTTATTCACCCCTTATATTTTCCATGAAATCTCGAATGCATTTCATCAAGAAGAAAAATCTTCGTCCTGGCCCTAATGGCCTCCCACTCATTGGGAGCCTTATCACAATTAGACACAGAACCCATCAGTCTCAAGCCAAGTTAGCCAAAACTTATTGACCTCTCATGACGATAAAGCTAGAATTTGTCAATGTCGTTGTATCTTCTACAGAAATGGCGAAGGAAATTCTGGAGAAACACGATGCTAGATTCCTGGGAAGGCCTATTCCAGAAGCTGGCACAGCAGAGAAGGGGTACGAGCTTGTGTTCCCTTGGCTACCGACAAGCCTATGGTGGAGGAAACTACGGAACATTTTCAACAGCCACATTTTCATGACGTAGAAGCTCGACTCGCTGAGACATTTGCGACATGATGTGGTGAAAATGTTGGTCGAACGTGTTGTTGAAACTGAGGAACGTAGCGAAGCAATTTACATTGGAGGGATAGTTTTCAGCACGATGATGAAGCTGTTGTCAAAGACATTGTTCTCTGCGGACATGCTTGATCCTACATCAGATGCCATGAAAGAGCTGCAAGTGCTTAATGCCAAAATCATTGTGCTTGTTGCAAAGTCTAATCTTTCTGATTATTTCCCTTTCTTAAGGTCATTTGATCTACAGTCAATCAGGAGCAAAATCAGGGTGTCCTATGATCGATTGCATGAGCTGATCGATGATATGATTGATAATTGGATGAAGCGTAGAAGTGCTACATCAGAGAGGAGTGAAGATCTCTTGGATGTTCTCCTTGATTATACTGCACATGAAGGGCCAGATAGACTTACACGTCTAGATATGAAGCTTCTTATTCTGGTAAATTTTGAAACATTCGGTATGGCCCATGAAAGCTGTGGAACCGTGAGATAAAAAAATTAAAACGGTTCAAAGGAGTGTTCCCTTTGAAATTCTCGCACGTTTGGTGTTTGTGAAAAGCATAATAATGAACATATAAGCATGCTAGACATGTGGCTAAAGGATGAAACAAAAGCATAGAAACATAATTTGCTTCTTTAGATGAGCACCAACGTGCTTTGTTTCCCTTTTTGTTCCTCTTCCGTTCACTTGAGAATTCAAATTAGAACCAATCTAATTTGTCCACACCACATTATGGAATCGATATAGTTTTTTTTCTATTGCTATATAGAACAAAGAATAAGAAGGAAAAACAACTCCAAACAAACACTATTGTTTAGTGCTTTTAGATTATTTAATGTTCTAACTTGAATCAAATTTAATATAGAACAAAAAGGAGAATATTTTGAGAGAGAAAAGGAGCAAAAAATATGTGGCTCATGTGTTCTCAAGGATATGTGCATAGTTTTGTATATTACATACATCTGAATTCAAAATTCAATAACTAACAAGTTTGACTCCAAAGCAACCTATACACACACATGTATATAATCTTCAACCATAATGAAATAATTACTCCATCATATTCATTATGATGAGGAGTTTCAACTCCTTCTTAACATGCTCCAACCTCTCTCGAATGGGTTTGGACTTTAAGTATGTACCGAACTTTGATTTAATCAAATTAAATCAAGCCCAACCAAAAACCATTAGAAAATAATTAATTAAATTAATTTTAGGCCAATAAAGTCCAAAGATTCATTTAATCCAATTATATAAATCTAAACTCAAACACTAATTAATTGATCCAATCAATTAATTAAGCCAAACCTAATAAATTATCCAATTAATTTAAAGTTGTTAAGCCCAAAAATTAATTAATTCTTGAGTCTCCATCAAATGCATTATTAAATAAATGATCCAATCATTTATATATTCTTCTTTAATTAATTTAATTCAATTAAATTAATTCGTTTCTTCTCGATTTAATTCCAATTCATTCCACCAATTTCATAGTGATTTGTGTGGGACTCTTAGGTTTACCCTCAGCTAGACTTGGACATTATGTCCAACACAAATAATTAATTAAATCTAATTTAATTAATATTTTCAATTAACCATTAATCAGAAACGTCCGTCACCATCGTTTAGCAACGCGGCATGGCACTAGAGACTAGGTGAATGTTGGAGAGAACATTTAGACTCTCAAGTTCCATACAGGTATGTTAATTCCATCAACCATCTCCCAACCTTAGTCTAAGGCATGAAATTAGGCATCGATTATCATCCTAGACTAGAAAACTATGCTGAATACTTGAGATTCATTTACTCTATGGATTGACAAAGGAAACCATTTCCTATTTGACCAATCACTATGACCATAAATTTAGGGAGTCTAAACCATCTCATAGCTCATCGGAGATATATACATCATATAATGATAGGGGACGGATCTATCTTGAAATCCACCGTCCTCACTATATATTCCAATTATATTGGACAAGACTTATAACGACCACATCGAACACACAGTCATCTCTCGCCAAATCCAAAATATAGCCATCATATGCATGCGACTGCCATGATTTCTCAAGTCCAAGGACTAATCCTGTATTATCGGAGTCGGGAATTCAAGTCATACCGATCATACCTCAAAGGTTTCCATATGATGATTCCCGCAAGTCAGTTCAATTAGTTAAGAAACTTGTCAACTGATCTACTAAAATTGCATAGACATCCCATGTCTGTTACCGACAAAACATGGCACTCATCCAACAAATGCAATACTTAGTGGAAGTCTCTATAGGGCTATCGATGCCCAGTCTCGAGGTTCTTGACTTGGAACGTTTTATATCACCCTCTGAAGTTGGTTTCACAGCTGTCATCCAATGCGCAACCCAACTACATGGGTTGTTCAATTGGTTTGTGGGCATTTTTTATGACGTTAAAACATCGTTCAATGTACAGCAAACACATGGTGCCATAAATGATTGCTTACTACATTCATCAAGATAATATTACATTCATAAAGATTGCTAAATAGTTTTCAAAACCACCAATCCAATTGGCTTTCTGATCACGTATTCTAACAATCTTCCACTTGACCTAAAGTCAATCGCCCATAGCCCTCAGACCTATCCGAGTCAGCAATCTGCAATACTAGCTCCGTTTCACTAGTCTATCATATTTTCAACCGAAATGATGTGGTCAACCACACATCACCTCTTTCTACCATCATTCCAAATTGATGGTGGCGTCTAAGGATATTCATTAGATCTATGATGAGATCTTGGCCTTTTTGCTTGTTCTATTTTCTAGTTGTTATCCTTGAAGCAATTTCTGACTTGGCTGTACTAGGCTCCATATTTCAACCATTGGATGTAGTTTTTCACCCAAAAAACTTCTTGAGCAACTATAAAGTCACTATACATTTGACTTCCATGGTGAAAACCATTGTAGCATCCTGTTTGAAACCATTCTAAGCAACCACATCCCCATTAAGTCTGAATGTACATTCATATTGAGATTAGTCACTATTCACATCTAACTGGAAGTTATTATCGCCATAGCCTTCCAAAATCAACTCTCCATTAACTTGCATCAAGATCATTTCTTTACTCCTTATTTAGGTATTAAAGAATAATCTTAACTGCTATGCAATGCCTTCTCTGTACACTCTCGATATCAATTGACATGCTTAAAGCACACATAACATTGGCCTAGTGCATCGGACCACATGCCCATGTTGTTAACGGCAAAAGACATAGGGAAAGTCAAACATCTTTCTAACTTCCTCACCAGTCCATGAAGATTGAGTCTTGGACAGCTTAACCCTATGACAAGGGAAAGAATCGAATTCCTTCATGGAGAATTATGTAAATAATGTTGGTGCTTCAATATTTCCCTACATCTTCGCATCATTCCAAATGAGAAAGACGTTCGCACCTAAAATACTAAGAACACAACTATGCTCCCACTGACCTTCCAACTCATTCTTAACCTAAGTCATATCCTTCATGACCTTGTCTGAACGAATATTCCAGATACAAGAAGTTTTAAACCTAGTTTACACTCCATGTCGGAGGCTCTATGCCATTCATCCGACCCAATGTCCTAAATCGCTTTTCCTTATGTCTTTGGATCATAATCCAATTGACTAGTCAGAATCATAAACTTGTATCTATTAGCTAACTAAGATGTTGTAGTCATGCTACGAAAGGTTGGAACATAGTGACTTAGTGGAAGAATTCAATTACAAATGATGTTTGCTACATTTGACTGAGGTGTCTCTACACTTGATTCCTCAAGGAGCTACTCCTAACGTCAATTATCTAATAAAATCCAATTTTCCTTAGGATAACAAATGAACCTGTAAAACGTAGTTAGCCTTCCACTAGCCGCTTAATGTATGCAGGACCATCCCATATACTAAAGTACGTTGTGGAAACAGGCTTGCCATGCCACATGGGCCAAGGTAGTTCAGTGAAAGAACAATCGAACCAAGTCCAACCAGGTTCGATCCTTCCCTTATCAGAGACACCATTCATTTATGGCACTCCAATGAAGAACTCCACTGAGTTATTCTCGTTAGATACTTCAAGAACCCCCACCAAATACACACTACCTCGATCCAATCGAAGGATTTAATTTTGTAACCAAATTGGTTTTCTAAAGTCTAATTCTCCGAATCCTCCAAAGGTCCTTAGACTTGTGAATTCCCTTCGAATTTGTGTATTCAATGGTTCACAAATGTCTAAGTGGATCCAATCCAATATATCATTGGCAAGCACACTTTGTCCTACAAAGTGCTTCTCAGTCCTCATCCTGCTCAAGATGGACTTGCAAGCTTGTAAACTTAACTTGTCTACTTTTGAACTCGTTGAACTCACCAATTTTCTTATCCTAACTAGAGAAATATGACCTAGCTTCGCATGCAAGATCTGTGAGTTTATCTTGAATATCTACTTTTACCATTTGTTTTGAGCACTCATAATTCAATTACAAGATATTGTTGAAATAATGACGTAAACAACCTAGCAGACAAGAATTACCATTCTTTGTCAAATGAAATAACCATCATTGATCAAATCATGTAATCCAAATTGTCTAACAATGAAAAAATATAATTTAATCATGCTAGGTTACATAATTATATCCTATCCATTTTATCATAACATGATCACTAATAGCTAAGACTATCTAGTCCTTTAACCATAATAGCAACAGCTCTGTTGTTGCTAGGTTTCAGAATCATTTGCCTCAGCCTTCTACTCCTTTTCACCACCTGCAAACCAATTGCAGATATGAGCTTTACAGCCAGTATCCAATACCCAAGAAGTATAGTAGTAGTCATGTTAAGGCTCAATAACAAATTATACCTTAATTATAGAGGATGGTCACTCTCTTTTCTATTGTCCCTTTTCATGGCAATTAATGCAAACATCTTTTAGAAACTAGGACTACGAACCGCCTTCCTCATCAATTTGCCCATGCCCAGCTAGGCAACAGGAGCGCTTGTAATAGTTGATTCTGTCTTACCCTTCTTCCTCCTTCAGCATCCGGCCCCTTTGCCTTTCGCTTTTGAGGTCGAAGCCTACCCTACCAATACCGATGATGTAGACTTTTCAATCGTTACCTCGTACTGGACCAACATGTTTATCAATTGATGAAGGTCTTTGTCAAGCCCATTCATATTATAGTTCACGATAAATGAGTCAAAGAAGGGAGGAAGAGACTGAAGGATCACGTCAATATACGTTTCCTTTTCAAGATCAGCCTTGGGCTTTTCCACAAGGAATAGCATCTTAACCCCATTCTCCTGTACAGAGGATCCCCCAATCATCTTGATACCGAAAATTACTTTTGTCATAGCATATAACCTGGCTCATGCAGAACATTATCGATTGGACATCATCATACCTATCGTACTGTTTTTGTATGTCATTGGTCATTGAGGCCAATACGATACTATGAACTTTCTGTTTATCCTCATGCCACTTCTCAAACGTCAAATGCTCTTCTCTTGTGGACCCTTCCGGAAAGCCCAAGGAAAAGACCTATCGAGAACATTTGCCTGATTCTCAAAATCTAGGACAATCCTAAGATTTTGTAGCCAATCATTGCAGTTTGTTTCGTTAAATTTATTAGCCTCAAGAATTGTAGTGAGTGGATTCTTAGACATCTACATCAAATGTAAACAGAAACTTAGTAAATTATTGTAATATTATATATCAAGTTTATGACTTGGTCTTCAGTCATTAACCTGTCCCACTATCTCTTCAAAAAGCCCAACACTCTCAAGTGGGGTTTTCAAAAAATTATTTTCTAGTGGACTTGGAGTCCACAAACGCAATTTTCCATGCCCCACTTTTACAATTCACACGGAAAAAAGTTTTATGGGAGGTAACCTATACCAATCTCATCCAATGAGATCTCCAAGTTATGTTGTCTCGCTTCTTCATGTAATCATGAGAACTCCAAGCGAATCACGCTACTTAGCATTAGGTCCAATCCATCAACCAAACGACTATCTCAACTATTGCCCCGCACGTCCTATGAGATAGGAAAAGAATAGTATATTCCATTCATGCACAACAATAGTGTAGCTATCTTTCTTCCAAACGTGCCACGACTAGTGAGACCACGAATGGGTGGAAGTAGCATCCACACCATATTGTTGTGGATGGAAGAGTTGGATTTAATCAAACTATTTGAATTTTAATCCATTATGTGCCTAATATTTAACTTGGGCCGTCCAAGTGAGAGTTAAGTTTGTTGTAATCGAAACCTGATCATTATAAATTTTTTGCATGTATCAGTTTTAATCATCGAGTATAAAAAGATGCATTCCGAACACATCATACTTCAAATATTAAAACATACATCACATGCAAAAACAAGCCTAGCACGCCCCTGTTGCATGATCACAAGCCCAATCCTAAGTGACCCAATGAGCCCTCAGTGAGTCTATGGTCAATCGAAAGTGAGCCTAAGTATTGCAAAATAGTAACCTATTATTATTTTAATGGACCTTCCTCTTTGTTCCGCTTTCATCGGAGCTCCGTCCAACAGGCCTAGGCCTTCATCTCCTTGGAAGCTTACATTTATTCAAAATAAATGAAATCTCGTATTTCTAACTACACTCGTTGCAATTGAAATTGAAAATCCCAATCAAACGTTGGGGGCAGTACAAAAAGAGGGAGAAAACACGCCTTATTATTTCAAGGCTAAAAAAGAAAGAAGGAATTAAAACAAGAGGCACGCAACGCTCACCCAACATAAAAATAAACCATGCATTCGGCCAATGGGCTTTCTGATCATCCCCATTGTTTATCCAATAAACAATAATTAACACATTTATATCAAATATAAACATGTTAAACAAATAAATATAATCCATGTATGTAACAATAAATTTCCAATATCAAAAGTATAATTAAATGCATAAAATAACATACTAATAACGTAATTAAACAAATGGATATTAACCATACATCCAATATAAGATTTTTGCACAAAACGACCTAACTGTTCGAAACCGCAGACGGATGTCTGCTACCAGCAAGGTGCGCGGGCCCCTGCCAGTACACCGGGCGCGCGCTGGGTGTGCGCGTGCAAGCAAAGTGCCAGTGTGCTGCCTTTCTGGCATGCACGCCAACGGGCGCACGCGCAAGCCACTGAAAGAATCGGTATGACCCAAAAACGCGGCGGAAGCGTGAAATAAAAAAGATAAAATAGTTCAAAGGGGTGTTTCCTTTGAAATTCTTGGGCGTTCGGTGTTTGTCAAAGGCATAATGATAAATATATAAGCATGCTAGACATGTGGCTAGAGGATGAAACAAACAGGCACAGAAAAATAGCATGAAGCTTTACCTTTTGTTTCTTTAGATGAGAACCAACGTGCGTAGTTTCCTTTTTCGTTCCTCTTTCGTTCAATTTAGGATCAAAATTAGATGCCTTCAAATTTGTCCACACCAAACTATAGAATAGATATAGTTCTTTTTCTATTGCTAGATAGAACAATGAACAAAAAGAAAAACAACTCCAAACAAACACTATTTTTTGGTGCTTTTGGATTGTTTTATGTTCTAACTTGAATCAAATTCAATATAGAACAAAAAGGATAATATTTTTTAGAGAAAAGGAGCAAAAAATTCGTGGCTCATGTGTTCTCAAGGGTATTCGCGTAGTTTTGTATATTGCATATAATTGAATTCAAAATTCAATAACTGACAAGTTTGCCTCCAAGGCAACCTGTACTCACACATGCATATAACCTTCAGTCATGATAAAATAACCACACCATTATGCTCATCATGGTGAGGAGTTTGGACTCCTTCTTAAGTTGCGCCAACCTCCCTCAAATGGGCTTGGACTTCTTCTTAACTTGCTCCAACCTCCGTCAAATGTGTTTTGGACTTCAAGTATGCACCGAACTTAATTTAATCAAATTAAATTAAGTCCAACCAAAATACATTGGATAATAATTAATTAAATTACTTTTAGCCCAACAAAGTCCAAAGAGTCATTTAAACCAATTAAACAAATCTAAGCCCAAGCACTAATTAGTTGATCCAATCAGTTAATTAAGTCAAGCCTAATAAATTAATTCAATTAATTTAGAGATGTTACGCTTAAAAATTAATTAATCCAATTAATTCTTGAGCAATCCATCAAATGAATTATTAAATAAATGATCTAATCATTTATATATTCTCCTTAAATTAATTTAATCTGATTAAATTAATTTGTTTCTTCTCGAATTAATTCCTCCAACTTCATAGTGATTTGTATGTGACTCTTTTGGTTTATCCTCAACTAGACTTGGGCAGTGTGTCTAACACAAATAATTAATTAAATCTAATTTAATTAATTATTTTCAACTAACTATTAATCAGAAACGCCCATCACCATGGGTGGCCGTTTAGCAAAGGTACATGACACTAGAGACTAGGTGAATGTTGGAGTGAATATTTAGCCTCTCGAGTTCGATACAGGTACGGTCCTTCGTTGGCCATCTCCCGACCTTAGTTTCCGGTATGAAATGGGCGTTAGTTCCCATCTTGGACAAGGCAACAATGTCGAATACTTGAGTCTAATTACTCTATAGATCAACAAAGGAAACCATTTCTCATATTCGACCAAAATGCTATTGTCTAGACTTATAGAGTCCAAACTATCTCAGAGCGCATAGGAGATATATCCATCAACTACTGATAGGGGACGGATTCTATCTTGAAATCCACCATCCTCACTATATGCTCTGATTATACTGGGCAAGGCTTATAACGACCACATCGAAGACACAGTCATCTCTCGCCAAATTCAAGACATAACCATCATATGCATGCGACTGTCCTGATTCCTCAAGTCCAAGGACTAATCTTGTATTATCAAAGCAGGGAATTCAAGTCATACCGACCAAGCCTCCAAGGCTTCCATATGACAATTCTCGCGAGTCAGTTCGATTACTTAAGAACCTTATCAACTAATCTACTAAAAATGCATAGACATTCTATGTCTGTTGCCGATTAAATATGACACTCATCCAATGAATGCAATATTTAGTGCAAACCTATATAGGACTCTCGATCAATGTCATATCATATACAACACAGGATACCCGTTGTATGTGATATCCCTACACTATCTATCGTAGTATGTAGCAATCAACACAGGATATCACAACAAATATGGCATCTCAACACCACCCCAGTATATAGCTAACAAGAAAGGATATTCTCCGCTATTTGGAATACCTCGATACTCTACGCGCCACGGTACTTAACTTAATTTATTTAATTTTCATATCACATCATCAATTGCATAGCTATCAATCACATTATCAGAAACCATTAACTATCTTCTTAACTAGGTAAGCACCAACTTTTATTTCAATTCACAATAGCAATATCACTAACTTAATCATTCAATTCTCTTCAATAATTATTTTCTGATTAATAACTTTTTCATTCGATTTCATTCAATACATTTAATTATTCGATCACGTACTCATTCATCTTACGCCCATACATTACAACCACATGTAACATATAGTAACAATACCATTGATATAGTAACAATTACGGATTTGCAAGTTCAATTGGCTAGGCAAATATTCTTGACAATAAATCAGATTATTTGTAATAAAAGCACAGAGAACAACACAAATACCAATATGAATAAAAGTAGAAAGCATAAATTAGATCTCACAACTCGTTGGATTTAAGCGTTCACCAAGTCTTCAACCGGAATGAGAGAGTTAGCTAGACATGCTCATGGAAGAACGCATGAAAAGAAAAATAAGAAAATATCATAAAAACGTATAGAAATAGAAGAGTTCAAAAGTTGTTCCTTAAAGTGAATTACATCAACTATTTATAATAGCTAGATACCTAGTTCTACTAGGATTAGAAGTAGATTCCCAGTTAAACTAAAAGACTTATAGTAGATAAAATTATAATCCTAGTTAAACTCTTCCTTCATCAGAGGTAGTCCAAGCAGCTCCGAATTCTTGCCAAAAATTGAGTTTGAGTCTTGTCCGGATTTTCATTTTGGTGCTTTTCTTCGTATTCCATTTCATTTGTCCTAATGTTATAAAATAATATTTAATTAGGAGCATTTTAGTTACAAAATAGGTCAAAATATTATATGAAATAAGCACAAAATGGGATCCTATCACAAACTCATTTATTTTCTCACCTGGAGGGCTCGTCAACTTGCGCAGCCTACTTGGAAGATTACAGAGCCCTTAAGTTCACTTAATATACAACGAAACTAAATAAAAAATTCTAAATTTTGAAAGTAACAATATTACTTAATATTTTCGGATTAGCTTTAGTGTCTCTCTCTCTAAATAATCAAGGTGACTTTTTATTTTTGCTTGCTCAATGCTTCATACTTGGTCTCGCTGTTGGTCACTCGAAAGGTCAGCTTTATTGCGAAATCATGGGTATCGCCCTTTGGGCTGGTGATCCATACCCCTAACCCTTTATTTTCGGACATGGAGGAACCATACATGCACCTCCCACCTGTCAACTTCCTACTCCACACTAAGTACTTCAAATTCATTGTTCTCCATCACGGGGCCATTTTCCAAGATGAATTCGCTAGCACCTGTGCCTTTAGAGCCTTTCTTGCTTTAAACTCGGTCGAAAATTTTCCCAAATCTATTGCCCACTCGACTAAACTTCCTGATGTTTGGGTTTCGCCACTACTTCATCCAAAGGTTGGTTAGTTAAGACTATAATACGATGTGCGTGGAAGTATGGCATTAGCCTTCAAGCCGTGATAACCGGGGCCAGTACAAATTCTGTAACCAGGTACCTCTATTCCGCTCACTGTAACATTTTACTTACATGATAGACTGGTTTGTGCTTTACATTTTCTTCTTTCGCCAAAATGGTACTCAACGCCACCTTTGACAGTGATATGTAAAGTAGTGATGCTTCCCCAACCAAAGGTTTTGCTAATAGTGGGCCGGGGGGGGGGGGGGGGGCGGCAAAATATTCCTTAGCTGTTGGAATGCTTTCTCGCATTTGGGCGTCCACTCAAAGCTCTTGTTTTTCCTTAGCGTCTACAAGAATGGCAAACTTCTTCCAGCTGATCCCAATAACTTTTCGCCCTTTACCCCAAATGTATATTTACTGGGGTTAAGTTTCATAACATATTTTCCTACTACTCCAAAGCATTTCGTAAGATGTTCTAGGTGATCCGCTTCTTTGGCAACTTTTACTACCATTTCGTCCACATAAGCCTACATCGTCTTGCCAATGAGTTCCTCGAACATCCTATTAACCCTTTGGTAGGTGGCTCCTACATTTTAAGCCGAAGGGCATAACTCTGTAGCAGTAAGAAAGTTTTGTCTTGGCCCTCTTCTGCCATAAAAATTTATTGGTAGTCCTAGAAGGCGTCCATTATACTTAGTAAGACACACCCTGCTGTCAAGTCAACCAACCTGTCTGTTCTTGGTAACTGGTAAGGAATTTTCAAGCAGGCTTTGTTTAAGACCATGAAATCAATACACATTCTCTGTTTCCTCCTCCTTTGGGTACCACCACATTATTGGATACCTAGTTCGTGTACTGGACCTTTGCTACATATCTAGCTGCTAACAGCTTCAAAACTTCTTGTTCTATAATTTTGTTTTGGTGATTCCCAAAACTCCTCTTCTTTTGTTTTTAGCTGATGAACAATCACATTCGTGCTTACCCCCCCGAAATCCCAGGGACTCCAAGTGAATACATATATGTGCTGTTTCAAGATCATTACCATGTCCCTCTCTGCTTCCGTTGTCAATTTAGTCCCGATATTGGTGGTCTTACTCGTGTCTCTTTCAACCAATTGTATCTTCTTATGGTCACTTTGTCCTATTCTTAGTTCCTCTCTCTCTAGGGGCCCTGCATCCAAGCCGACAGTTACTTTTCTTCAATCATCAAGATGCTTGCTGCTATATTGTAGCATTCCCTCACTAGCTTCTGGTTTCCTTTCTATCTAACATAATATTCCTCGTGGAGGTTGACTTTAGCAAGTTAATGAGTGATGAACCAAGTGCCTTCCTCTAGCTAACATGGTCATTCTCAGGTGAGAATAATATTTTAGCAAGTGAACCAAGTGGCCTCTTTTAGCTAACATAATCTTCCTTGGGAAGGTTCACTTTAGTGAGTTAACTAAGTGGTTTGTTCTCAAAACTTCATATGCCATCACATATGAAATGAAAGAAGAAATCTAAATGCATGTCAAGTAAAAAAATGCATTTAGGATAGATAAGCCAAAAAAAAAAAATTATTCTAAAAAGTGCTTTCAACTCAATTAGACTATATCACGTTACTAGTGCCTTTTGCACAACTCTTTAATGTAGCTCCCTTGCTTTTTACATGACTCTTAAAGAGTAGAGCTCATATCGATTAATGAGCATGGGCTGACATTTAATGTTTCCTCTTCTGCACTATGTCATAATTTTCTTTACTAGCACACAATACTGATAATAGTCATTTTTGCTGAATCTCTAATTATTTGCTTAGTCTTACCACGTCTGTCATCCATCTATGAAGAAATTTAGAGACTCTAGCCTAATAAATAAGAAAGCTTTTACTTAGTCAAACTTCCTCTCAGTCCAACTACGAGTGTGGTGAATCATTTCTCATAGCATTTTGACATTTGTTAGTGTCATTTTGTATACAAAAGTGATACAATTATAACTTCTTGCATCAATTTGCACTTCTCATATTACTCTTTATTTAATCCAACAATACTTTAGTTGGTTCAACATAAGCAACAAGTGCATCAATTTTAACTCTAAAAAATCAACCATAAATGTGGCAATTGTTTTAGTTGAAGACAAAAATAGATGTTTATAAGTCAGCTCAATTAATAACCTAAGAATGAGAGAGCTCATATTTAAAAATAGAGCTTCACTACTCTCTAATCATATTTTCTAGTTTGCAACTTAAATAACAAAGTACAAATTTTACTTGATCCATCGTTAATTGACATTGTCCAAATCGTGATAATGTTAAGTAATTATCGATTCTCATCATTAATTGACATAAATAAAATGGTGAATAAATCAAAAATCTCTAAAGTTTGCGCAAAACTTAATATTTAATGAAGTTATAACCATATCACTTTTATAGACATACATATTAGATCATGAATCCACAGAACCAACCAAAGATTCAACACGTAGAATATGAGAGAGTACAAGGCAAGACCAGACTTGTGGAATATGTAGAGAGATAATGGGAAGACTCACACTTGTAGAATATGACAGAGGATAAGGACAGGACCAGACTTGTGGAATATGACGAAAGATAATGGGAAGACTAGACTTACAAAGTATGAAGAAAAGACCCCAGCTTGCTGAATATGCAGAGAAGATAATGGGTCGTGTCGCTGATAGATTTTTGTACGTTATTAAAGATTAATTGATAATTATGAAAAAATTAAATTTATTATAAATAAATTATAGATTGAAATTTGAAATTAAACTTGGAGTTTATTATAATATTTAGGAGCAAATTATATTAACTACCAACAAAATATATAGTGATTTTCTTTTTATAACTATTTTAACAAAACATCCAGGTTAAATGGTTTTTAGCCTTGTTTTTTTTTTTTTTTTCCATTGGGTTCTAAATTTTTAGCTCTGAATTATTGAGTTGAAATGGGACGAATGTGGGGGCATCAACTGTTAATATCATCAGTCATTACTTTATTTGGCTTCAACTTGCAACCTCATTTTCTTGTGTTATTGCTTTCAACTTCAACTTCAATTTATGTTATTGCTTTTCAATTTGTTTTTTGTGTTTTAGTTTATCATTTTGCAAAAAGGCATCATGTGGGATGCTTTATTGTGTTTCCAATTTATCGTCGTTGATTGGTAAATGGATTATTGGTAAGGTTGAAAAGTATTGTTTCTGATTATTGTATAATAGTTTTTTTATTAAATTATATGATTAAATTGTCAAAATTGATTTCAACACCGCCCAAATTCATTTTAAGAGAATCAAAATTGCCACTCTATATACTTAGAGGATTAAAATTGCTTTTTTTTTTTTTTTTTGAATTTTTTGGATAAATTGCTTCTTAATTTTCGATAAAAGTTTCAGTAATATCGAGTTAGTAATTGATATTCGTCATAACTTCATTTGTATGCATTGATAGTGATAGTTTTTGGCCGTCGAAATAATCAGTCACTATTAAATTATTTCTTATAGGGAACCTAACCTAAGTGTTTATTTAACATTTTCGTCAAAATAAATTGGGAATGGTGTCTTGATTTATAAATTATTTAAATTAAATTCATTTAAGCCAAAAACTATAAGTTCTTCCTACCAAAATTTTGCAATTTATTAGTAAAACTCCAAGATCAAACTTTTTCCCCTGATTCCCTAATTTCAACTCTTTTCTATTTTTCAATAACCAATTTTCACCACAAAATTAAAAGATATTGTAGACACCCTCTATCTAAAAGTTATTTATTACTTTCAATATAAAATAATTCTGAAATGATTAATATTCTGACTAATTCATCCAGTATTGAATTTGTTTTTACACAAATAAGTATTTAAAATCACTTCTAAACCTACTATATATTTAAGTGGGATTGAATTTTCTATTGAAATTTATGTTACATCTTTTATTCTATTTTGCACACATGTCTTGTATACAAAGAGTACGTCATTAATTTTATTTAAAAAAAATTATATACATTTTGCGTATAAATACAATAAAAAATTCAATCCGTAATTCGGTGCTTAATAAGATCAAAAAGTGGACAAAACTTTATTGCCGTACTTCCAAAAGTAGTTAGGTTCTTTGACTTCAACACAACGATGACATACCCTTTTGAGCAAAAATCATGATCATCCTTCACTATATAAAGCCTTGACACGCATGGCATAGAAGCACTCAGCAGAGGCAAAACAAAGACCCTATTGCAAATGGAACTGTATGGTCTTTTACTTGTGATCTCTACCTTCTTATTAGCAACTTATATTTTCCATGAAATCTCAAATGCACTTTTCATCAAGAAGAAAAATCTTCCTCCAGGCCCTTTTGGCCTCCCACTCATTGGGAGCCTCATCACAATTAGACACGGAACCCATCAGTCTCTAGCCAAGCTAGCCAAAACTTATGGACCTCTCATGACTATAAAGCTCGGATTTGTTAATGTTGTCGTTGCATCATCTGCAGAAATGGCCAAGGAAATTCTGCAGAAACACGACGCTGAATTCGCGGGACGGCCTATTCCAGACGCTGTCACAGCAGAAAAGGGGTATGAGCTTGCGTTCCCTTGGCTACCAACCCGATCGCAGTGGAGGAAACTACGAAAGATTTTCAACAGCCACATTTTCATGGCCCAGAAGCTGGACTCACTAAGACATTTGCGGCATGATGTGGTGAAAACGATGGTCGAACGTGTGGTTGAAGCTCAGGAATGTGGCAAAGCAATTTATATTGGAGGGATAGTTTTCAGCACGATGATGAAGCTGTTGTCGAAGATGTTGTTCTCTGCAGACATGCTTGATCCTGCATCTGATGCCATGAAAGAGTTACAAGTGCTTAATGCCAACATAATGGTGCTTGTGGCGAAGCCTAATCTTGCCGACTATTTCCCTTTCTTAAGGCCTTTTGATCCTCAAGGGATCAGGCGCAAAATCAGGGTGTCGTACGATCGGTTGCATGAGCTGATCGACGACATGATTGATCAACGGATGAAGCGTCGGAGAGCTGCATCAGAGAGGAGTGGAGACCTCTTGGATGTTCTTCTTGATTATACTGAACACGAAAGGCCTGATGGACTTACACGTCTAGATGTGAAGCTTCTCATTGTGGTAAACTGGACTAACTTAATTTTGAAAAATTTTAATTTTATCAGATTCCATGGGACAAGTAAAATGCACTTGCTACATAATTGAGTTAAAAAAAAAGAACCAATTATGTAACAATTATATCACACTTGCTATATAATTGATTTGGTTCGACTAAACCTGATTTGATAAGAATTTTCCCTTAATCATCCTCTTTTCTGAGTTTCTAAAATCTCACATACAAACCCTTTTCATTTAAGCAAATAGTAATACTTAGAAATAGATGGGATATTATATTTTATTTTGAAAACTAAAGGAATGTAATTTTTCTGTATATAATTCAGAAAGAAAGTAATTAACATTTTTTTGTGAATATGAAAATTAATTAGAAGAGAAATCTTTGTATTCGAAAGGAAGAAACAAAAGGTGGAAAATTACACAACTTTTGAGAAAAACTGTTGTAATTAACTCTAGTAATTTAACTATCTTAAATTATTGCAAAAACACAACCATCCTAAAGAGCTTGTGTAAAATAAATGCTAGGAAATATTCATAGCAGGCACAGACACCAGCACCTCAACGGTGGAATGGGTTATGGCAGAGCTCCTTCACAATCCAACCATTCTCTCCAAGACAAAACAAGAACTCTCCGAGATAATCACACCTGGAGGAATAGTTCAAGAACAAGACATCGCTCGACTTCCATACTTAACTGCAGTGATAAAAGAAACAATGAGGATGCACCAGACATCGCCACTCCTCCTGCCCCATCAGGCCGAGCAAGATGTAGAGATTCAGGGATACACCATCCCAAAACACACTCGAATTTGGGTGAATGCCTGGTCGATTTCCAGGGATGCTACATACTGGGAGAAGCCGACATGCTTTATGCCGGAAAGGTTTCTCAATGTGGACATTGATTTCAGGGGCAATGATTTCAGGTTCACGCCGTTTAGTGCTGGAAGACGTATATGCCCTGGAATGAATCTTGCTGTAAGAATAGTGGCCCTGATTGTTGTTAACCTCGTTAAGACGTTTGACTGGAAGCTGCCGAATGGGATGGCACCTGAAGACATGGACATGACGGAGAAATTTGGTGTGACTCTCCGCAAAGCTGAACCACTTGTGGCCATTCCTGTGAGAATTACAACCTGATGCAAAATCTAAATTTCGTGGTTTTGATAGAAGAGTAAACAGTCTTCCTCTTCTTCATGTTGTTGCTATTGTACCAAAATAGGCTCGTTCTTATGGTTACAAATAAATGTTGTTGATCATACAAACTGGGTAATTTGATTTTTCCTTCTGAAATCTGGCTGCAAGTTCAACATATCCAGATAGTGTTTGCAGAAACCAGAGGGCAGAACTTTTTCCATTTCCGTGGTGATGTTTTTTTTTCGGTAAAGGTAAATTGCATTAAAAAAAATCATAATGTACAGTCATATGGCTGATGTTGAATGCCATGGAATTTTTCATAATCTATACAAGGCTATCGTGCTACTTGTATTCGGCAATTTTGTACTAAGTATACGTAATCTAATTTCGTCTAGAAAAATATTTGCCAATACCGACGGGTCACGATCCAATTGTTGAAATTTCCTCCTGTTGCGCTCCTGCCAAATGTGATATACTAGAGATGCTAAAAGGTCTCGATAGGCGGCGTTAACTACGTGCTTTCCCCCCACTTTCGCGCAGAAACCATCCCATCAATCATCTATCCTCTGTTTGTCCATGATACTTCAAATAGGTGATGTTTAGAGACTAGGATACTTCAAATAGGTGAAGAGTCTACATCGTCCTCAGAAGTCTATCCTCCTGGATCTCCTTGCTACACTTGGATGCACTGGTCCCTATCCACCTAGACAAGTGCCTAGTTGGCTGCCACTATGGATCTGGGCTTACCGATTCATTTAGGTACCATCTCGTTTGGGGCTATCCTTCATTTTGGAGCACACCAAATACAACTATTTCAATCCGTTGCACATTCCGATTCAAGTTTGCAACGGAATTTGCCTGTGGCAAACTATCGCTACGATACAATGACTTATCACAATTGTTGATCATCCAATAGTTGACCAAATTTCGCACTGGAATGTTATGATCACTAATCCGTTGCAAAAGTCTATCATAAGTTTGCAATGGAATTTGCCACAAAAATTCAAAAAAATTGAAACTCTGTTGCAAAGTCGTGGCAAAAGTCATTGCAAATTTACAATGAAAGTATCCGGTTGCAAAATTTCTATTGCTATAACTATGTTCTTTTGTAGTGACATAAGCAACGACCAAACAAATTCGAGACACTTACATGGGACAAAGTGCTACACGAGGGGGAGCAAAACCGGGGCGTAACAGTATGAGTATAGCAATAGAATTTCTGTAGTTACGATTATAAAAACTGTTAAATATTTGCAACGGATATTTCATTATTACTGTAACGAAATTGGCCACAAAACCTTCATATATAGTATATACCTACAGAAAGGCTACAGAAACTCGAAGTCATGAGTTAGGTGCAGAAATTAAAAGGATTGTAGCTAAAATTAGGTAAAGAGTTATAGTTTTTAGATATAGGTACAACTATTTTTATAGCTATAGATAACAATATATGAGCATCTGTTACGATTAGGACGAAGCAGCTGCCTTGTTTTTCCTAGTGATTTGATTCTTTAAATAATAAGTTAATAAATAAAACTCTTCTTCAATAAGCCATCAAAATCAATAAGAATTCGTTTAATCAAATAAAATATAATATGTATGAAAATTAAGTTAATTAATTTGACTTTAGCCAATATTCGATCCAACTTCATTAAATCAAATTCATATTGAATTTTTGTAATTTGACAAAAGTTGAAAAACTTTAATGACAATGTATTTGGCTCCACTTAGTTTCTTCTCTATTTCAAGTATAACTTGGCCACATCTCACATTTTTCGATTTAAGTTCTTATCATTTACAAAATGAGCCATTATTCTAATAGTTCTGTGGGTTCCTGTAATTGCCTTCTGAGGCATCCGTCGAATGTGTATCCTTCGTGCTGATGTGGCTGCTCAATGGATTGTTCTCTGAGTGGGCTGCAAATGATTTAGGCACGCCACATGAATATCAGGTTTTGGATTATATTTTTTTCTAAAATAAATAAATCTGATCTCACATATATTTCACATAGGATGAAAATATTATACCGTTATCCACTGAGTTATGCCGTCATAAAGGTTAAAGTTAAAAAATTATTTAAACCTGTGATATGTGTCTTATTCATATATTTCCCAGTAACGTTAAAATATATTTGAGTTTAGAATTTTCTTTTCTTTTAGGTTTGTTTACTTTGAGAATTATATTAAATGAATCATATGATTATTGTTTATTAAATGAATATAAAAAAGTTCTGCATAATTAGTCAGGTGTTTATTTATATGTACTATGAAAATAGGATAAATTCTATCAAATATTTATTTTGATGTGTCTACATGCTCTTGGCAAAGTTTCCTTTAAGCCCTTGTAAGCATGTAAGAAAACTACCTTTAAGCCCTTGTATACGAAAACATATATCATTATTATTATTATTGGTTAGATGATTGGTTTCAATTGGCTCTATATATATCAAATCAAACACAAGATTATTTTTCACAAGTACATCTTGACCTTGATCTTGGTATTAATCAACCATATACACCAGGATACAATATTTCACGAATTTCATTTTTATCGTTTAGTGCATATCGTGATAATGTGGATTCTAGTTGTGCAACAACATCAAGTCGGTTCGGTGGTGATGATAATGAGGCGCAAAATGAGCCAATGCACAATGTGGGCGAAAAAATAAGAAGATCTCATTGTCAATGCCACATACACAATTGTGGGACGGGTGGATATTTTTGACATTTGCATTTTTTACAACTGTACAAAAAATATACACTAGTACATTTGTATACTTAATCGTAATTTTTTAAATTAATACAATGAAGTAATATCATCAAAAGAAAAGATACAATTTACCCCCCTATAATATGAGAAATGAGCAAAAAATTCTTTGTAAAAAATAAAATAACAAATTACCTCTTGTGTTTTGAAAAATGGAACAAATTACCTTTCTATCTAAACCATTTATACGAGATAATTTATTTTATTTTTTGAAATATAGAGAATAATTTGCTAATTCTTTTTTCATAAAAGAGTATTTACTCATTTAACATGTCATAGGTAAATTATGTTTAATCCTATAATCAAATTATATATGACAATTAAACCTGTTTTTTCTTAGAGCAGGCGCGGATACGATCAAAGTGGCACACGGCCCACAATGCAAGGTCATATGAGCTGAGTTATTTAATAATTTATTATTAAAAAAAACTATATTATTATAATTTTATTAAATAATATAATAAAAACATGACGATTCGCGATTTTCGTCAAGAAATAAAGCCAGAAAAATGGAAAAGTGGCCAAGTGGATTACAAATCACGACACCAAGTCGTGATTCTGAATCCCGACTTGACTATTTTCCTTTTTTTCGTTTAAATAAATTTGTATAATTTAATTATGTATAATTAATTTTTAACAACATATTAAAATACAAAAATTATAAAATTAACATTGCATTAATTTAAAATATTACAATTAAGGGTACAAATGTAATAGTGTATTTATTTTGTACAATTGTTAAAAATTACAATTTTGCACTCGCTCACATTTTGTACTTCATTTTCATCACCACCGAACCGATAGTTCGCTTACCAGGATACACCAAAACCATCAACTGCAACAGGAGTAACAAAAAACGAATCTTTCGAGCACTATAAGTTCTTTCTTCATGATGGTCTTATCCATCGATCACTCGAGGCCCTAAAATCGTATTCATGGATAGGGCTTGGAACATGTGGCCATCACACTTGGACGAGTTTCCGCACCGTTGAAGTTGTTCTCCTGATATTCAAGAGTACTAGATATTCAGATGCGTTAGCCACTCCTAAAATACGTAAAAACTTCCTTATATTCAAGAGTACAAGATATTCAAATAATATGGACACTCTAAAAATACACAAAAACTTCAATGCGATAAGAGATCATCCATCGCTGCAAATTCACCACCAAAATACAAAAAAAATTGAATTCGAGAAAATGAAGTAGACATAGTTAGCGAGAAACTGAAAAATAAGTCATCATGTTGTTTGGCGAAAAATGAATGAGTTGATGCCTGCTATTTATACACGAAGAGGTCAACTTTCTTTTTAAAAAAGAAAAATTAAAGAAGGCTAGCAGCAGCCTTTAATCAATGGTTGTTGTACCAGCCTTGTCATCACTAAAAAGGCTGACCGTGTGGTCAGCCTTTTTAGTATACATATATATATATATGCATATATATACATATATTTTAATTTATATATATGTTATAATGTATATATGTATATTTATATAATATATATATATTGTAACTTATATATATGTATATAAGTATAGATAATTTAATTATATATAATTAATTTTTAACAACATATTAAAATTAAAAAAATTATAAAATTAACACCGTATTAATTTAAAAAATTACAATTAAATGTATAAATGTAAAAGTGTACATTTTTGTATAATTATAAAAGATACAAAAAGTATATAATTAATCCTAACAACCCGGTACTGACACATCTGATCGTGTTGAAGAATTTCTTTGTTGGGTTGTTGTCGTGCATGCGTTTGTGCCCAATCCATCTCGTTGTGAATACGTGCTGTTTGATTTCGACCAAGGTGCGAAGAGATGCGAATAGTAGGATCGTGGACCAACTCAAATCCCGGTACATCCCAATAATCTTCGGAATGCACAGGTTCAAATGATTTAGAATATGTATTCTTATAAGCCATTATATCGTAATAATCCTTCACTGTTGATGCAGCATTAATCATGTATGCAACGCATACCTTAGGCCGATGAATTGAACCCCCAGTTGTGGAGGTCATCATATCCATTGATATTCTACGCGATAGTTGAAATGCATCGTCCCGAACGGGTTGTTCGCCAATTCGGGAAGAGACAAAATGTACCAAAATCGACGGATACCCGGGATATGAGCCTCCATCAGATTTCCTGTAAAAATCACACGGGCGCAGATTGGTCCCTGCAACACATACAATATATCACTAGATGACAAAGACGATATGACACGATTGTACAGAGGCAACCCATTTCGAATAGAAGGGAAACAGAGCGAGATTATTGGGAATGGTACTACAACATAATAAGAAATTTCGTATCGTCATCTACTGATAGACGTGTGGAAAGCGGGGTACCAACCTGGAGAAGCACCTATGTCGCAAGTTGTGGTAGGCTGTTATATAATATTACATATTTTATTTTAGATTTTTTTTAACAACACAAGGCTCATTATTTTTCTACAATTTTCAGGCAAATGAGGTGAATGTCCTTGAAACTTTATGTCGATTTAGACCACCAAATATTGAAGGATATAGTCAAATAGTGGATAGATTTGAACATGGGTTATATATTATCAAGGAAGCTATAACCCAACAGTCACAACAAATTGCTTCTCCATCTGATGATGCTCCTACAACATCCCACAGGCAAAGAAGAAGCTCTAGCCGAATGTCTACTGGTTCAGTTGAACGTCATGATATTGGCGTGGATATAGCTGGTCCTTCTATAGTATATCCTCCTCAAGATTATTACGTGTCTCAACCGCCTCAAGATTATTACATGCCTCAACCGTCTCAAGACGAATGGTTTCAATCGACTCAATATATGCCAAACCAAATACAAGATTATTCTCTTGACTTTGGTCTTGGTATTAATCAACCATATACAGAAGGATATAATATTTCACCAATTTCATTTCCATCATTTGGTCCATATCGTGACAATGTGGAGTCAAGTTCCACAACAACATCAAGTCGGTTCGGTGGTGATAAAAATAAGGGGCAAAATGAGCCAGTTCAAAATGTGGGCGAGGAAATAAGAAGACCTCGGCGTCAACGCCATAAACGAAATTGTGGAATGGGTGGACATTTTTTATATTTGTAATTGTATAGTTCATTGTAATTTTTTGCAATTGTACAAAATAAATACACTATTACATTGTACCTTTAGTTGTAATTTTTAAATTAATGCAATGTTAATTTTATAATTTTTAGATTTTAATATATTGTTAAAATTTAATTATATATAATTAAATTATACAAATTTATTTAAACGAAAAAAATAAAAAGAAAAAATGTCAAGTCGGAATTTGTAATCACGACTTCTTCCTTTATTTATTGATTAAATCACGACTCGTCGTGTTTTTATTATTATATTAAAAAAATTATAATAATATAATTTTTTTTAATATTAAATTATTAAATAACTCCATATGAGCTTGCATTTCTGATATTGTCAGAAGACTTGGCGGGCTGCTGGGCGCCCTACCTTTCTTTGTGCCTCTTAGTTCATCATGATGTCCCTTTCTTCATTAAGATTGACATATACAACTAAAAATAAGAATAAACAAATTATCTTTATAATTTTTTCATCTGCTATACTTCTTGAGTAATCCATTGATCTATTAATCTTGGCTTTTCTTAAAACAATTTAATTTTAATAACATAATTATTGTATTAAAATGTGTATTATGTTGATAGGAAAATAGTAAATTTTTATTTATGCAGTCATTTTATATTGATTGCAAACGTTAAATTTAAGCAGTTTATAAATTTTAAGATCTCGTTTTTCTAACAAAATACATTTTAGGAAAGAAATATAAACCTCATATAAAACTAAAATGAACAGTACTTCATGCAATGAGGGTCGATCAAGCTGCAAGTCATATCGTTTCTGAGCATGGATTTTTTTATATATATAAAATTAGATAAATAAATAAGTTTTATCAAAAATTTCAAATATTTTAAGAGAAGCTGCAATGAATTTTGCCTAAATCATAAACGAAATTAATGTGGTTACCAAATTTACTTTTACTCCTGGTAATTAAATATTGGGATAAATCACAACGAATTTCCATAAAATTTGCTATATTTATAAATATTTATTTTGTTTGAAAAATTATAAATTTCTCGTAAAAATTAGTAGATGTTTAACAAATATTGCCTACAACAGAATTATTATAATTGTTTAATAAAAAAAGACACTTATAATTATAATAAATCTTACAAACTTAATTGTAATTTACCCTAATATTTACTATGGAATCATTTATAATATTTTTAAATATTTGTTTTGTTATATAAATAAAACCAAAAATATTTAATTAGTTAATCTTCTGGCAGTACGAACCACAAGTTACTAGTATTTTTGTGGAGATATTATTATATATTTTTTAATTTATGATGATAAGCTAAAAAAATCAACAATAATAAAACAATATTTGGTTAAATTTATTTATTTAAAAATTATTTAGGTTTACATATTTTCTAAAGGTATAAAAATATAATTATGTATTACTTTAAAAATAATTTTTCAAAGAGTTTTGATAAAATTAAATCATGATATTTGTGAAAGCATTAATAACAATAATTTTGTAATAAATATGATAAAAGAATTTTAAATTTTTTTAATATCTTATAATATATTAATAGTGGTGAGTTTTAAAAAGATAATAGAACATTACTCTGAAATATCTTTTTTTACTTACATGAAATTAATCTTTCACCAAAAATAAAATCAAAGATAGGACAGAAACAGAAACACTGGAAAAAAAGTGAGTGGTAAATAGTATTTGAGAACTATAAGCACAAAATTTAAGTATGGCCTACAAAGCATTGCTTCTTTCATTCATTATTGGCCGAATAAAGTGAAAATCTGTATACACAAGTCATCAGCAACCACATCACTCACTTCTTTTAACACACACACACACACACACACACACATTCAGCTTCTGATTTCTCTTCTTCATTATTTGCTGCAAAATGAAGGCGAATTTGATAATCAAAGACTTAGATCTATAAATGTCTAATGTTGAAGCATGATGGGAATTGGTAAGAGATGAGAGGGGCAAAATTATAAATTTGGAGAACTTGACTTGAACTTGAATATCTTTTGGTGGATTTGACGCTTTGATCTTCCGTAGAGATGGACTAGTATCTTGACAACGTTACTTCACAGGTTCTTTGACTTCTTTACGAATCAGATTTTGATTTTGGATGGTTTCTGTGACTAACACCTCGATTTTGCTTTGAAAGTTGTGGATCTTTCTTGATTTGTGCTTTAGAGGATTTTGAGACTTTTTGAACTCTCTCTTGCTTTTTTCTTAGATTGTTTCTTTAATTCTATTTTGAATGACCTCTTGACCCGTCTTCACTTGTTCTTGTCTTATACCTCGAGTTGTGTCTGTTGAGTGGTGAAACATCCCTTATTTGTAGTTGTAGGGTTAAAGACTTTTATTAATAGTTAAGACAAAAAAAGAGAAAACTTTTATATATCACTAGCTACTATTCAACATAGTACTTGCACGAATATAATCAAATAGATACGACATGGGATTTAAAAATAAAATTTAATATATAACTAAAAGCATATCAAGTTATTAACATGAATGAATGTGCATGGAGAATAAATCATGGACCATTATATTTAATTAAGAGTACAACAGGTTTTATAAAATTTAGTACTATGATGCCATAAGCCGCCAAATTTTTATATGGATGGTGCAAGAAAAATAAATGATTAAATTTTATACGTTTACGTTCTACAATCTATCGTGTTTACCTGCCATTTTTTATAAAATTTGGCATCGATCCGATGTTGGTGCTGTTAGGAAATGGATCAGGTTAAGATGGATAACAGGTGGAATATGAAGGCGATAAAAGACACACGAATTTGTTAACCCAGTTTGGATATAAATCCTACGTTTGGGGGCGATACCAAGCCAGGAGAAAATACTCAAAGAGGAGGAAAATTGAGGAGTACAACACACACACACTTGTATGCAAGTCTTCACCACACGTGAAAGACAACACTCACCCTCGTCTCAACTCTTTCTTTTCTCTCTACTCTATTCTACTCTACTCTGCAAAACAATGCTAATAAGAGTAGTATATATATAGCCATGACTTATCCTTTTTCCAACTCAACTTGGGATTTCTAAGTTGAATCAGGTTATCCTTTTCTTCTTCAAATCAATCTTCACAACTTAACAATCTCCCACTTGAAGATTGATTAGCTTTTCTCCACTTCTTTCTTGGTACCGCCGAGTTTGTCCACTCTAGTCATCAAGGCCAGTCGAAGCCGCACACAGCTTCAACTTCTTCATCGCAACCGCCTTGGTCAGCATGTCCGCAGGATTCTTTTCTCCTTGGATCTTCTCCAACTGCAGTGCCTTCTTCTCCAGAAGTTGTCGGATGAAATGGTACTTGATCTCGATGTGCTTTGTCCGCGAATGGAACGCGGGATTCTTTGCCAGATGGATCACACTCTGGCTATCGCTATGAAGAATCACATCTGCCTGAGGTTTCCCTAATTCACCCAAGAAGTGTTGCAGCCAAATGAGCTCCTTAACCGCCTCAGTAACTGCCACGTACTCAGCTTCCGTCGTGGACAGTGTGACAACCTTCTGCAGCTTTGAGACCCAGGATACGGCTGTATCGCCATATGTGAACACGTACCCTGTAGTGCTCCTCCTTTTGTCATAGTCACTCGCTGCAAAATCAGCGTCAACAAACCAAAACAAGGTAAGCTTGCCCTTACCAAACACTAATGCTCGGTCCTTAGTACCCCTTAGGTACCTAAGAATCCATTTCACAGCTTCCTAGTGCATCACTCCTGGATTGCTCATAAAACGGCTACCTACTCCCACTGCATGTGCTATATCCGGTCGAGTACAGATCATAGCATACATCAGGCTCCCAATTGCTGAGGCATACGGTGTGACTCTCATCTTTGCACGTTCGGAGTCAGTCTGGGGCGAATCACTGTTGGATAGTTTGAACTGATTTCCCAATGGCGTTCCAACCAGTTCTGCATTTTCCATCTTGAATCTGCATAATACCTTCTCAATATAATCAGATTGAGATAACCATAATTTACCAATACCTTTGTCCCTTGTGATTTCATGCCCAATATCTCCCTTACTTCGCCAAGATCTTTCATGTCAAACTTCCTCGATAACTGATCCTTGAGCCTATTGATCTCCTTGACATTTGATCCTGCTATCAACATGTCATCAACATACAGGAGTAGAATGATAAAAAACTCATCGAACCTCTTTACGTAGCAGCAATGATCAGTATTGCATCTAGAGAAACCTATCTCTAGCATGAAGTTGTCAAACTTCCTGTACCACTGTCGTGGAGCCTGTTTCAATCCATACAGGCTTTTCTTCAGGCGACACACCTGCTGATCATCTCCATTATACCCCTCTGGCTGTACCATGTATATCTCCTCCTCAAGATCCCCGTGTAGGAAGGCTGTCTTCACATCCATCTGTTGTAACTCCAAGTTCTCTGCCGCTACCATGCTCAACACAAGACGAATAGTAGGTAACTTGACAACAGGTGTAAAAACATCAGTAAAGTCAATACCGTATCTTTGTTGGAATCCCTTTACTACGAGTCTTGCCTTGTACCGCTTCTTCCCGTCTGGTTCTTCCTTAACCCGATAGACCCATCTGTTCTGTAGGGCCTTCTTTCCTTTTGGGAGCTGACACAATTCCCATGTGTTGTTTTTCTTTAACGAGTTCATCTCGTCGTTTATCGCAAGCTCCCACTTGCTCTTGTGGACATCATTGACTGCCTCTGCAGGTTCTCCACAATAAGACAAAAGCAAGTAATAAAGAGAGGGGGAATACCTATCTGGGGCCCTTCTCAGGCTCGGTTCTCGACCCAGTGCCAAGGGTGTGCTGCTTTCAGTAATCGGTTCCTCCGGTACTGGTTCTGGCTCTATCTCTGTCTGTTCGGTTTCGTTCGTCTGAACTCCCACTGAATCCGTATCTGCTGGTCTCATGATCCCGGAATTTGAAATGTCGAGATCAGCAAATTCCCTTTCCTTCTTGTCATCATCCGGGCTTACCTTCCTGTCGTTGTACATTACATCCTCATTGAATATAACATTCCTGCTACGAATTATTTTCCAGTTTTGATCATCCCAGAATCTATACCCAAATTCGTCAGTCCCATACCCAATGAATGTACATTTAATCGACTTAGCATCCAGCTTAGTCCGATCATCGTTCAAAATATAGGCTGAACAACCAAATGTACATAAGAAAGAAAGATCCACTTTCTTACCACTCCATATCTCTTCTGGTATCCTGTTGTTCAACGGGACAGAAGGCTCTCGATTGATCAAGAAAGCAGCCGTGTTGACTGCATCTGCCCAAAACATCTTTGGTAGTCCGCTCTTCAATCGCATGCATCTCGCATGCTCATTCAGTGTTCTGTTCATCCTCTCAGCAACGCCATTTTGCTGAGGTGTTCCCGGTATTGTTTTCTGCATTCGGATTCCATGGTCGGCGCAGTAATTCTTGATACCTTCACTGCTGTACTCGCTACCGTTATCCGATCTGAGACATTTCACTTGTAGACCTGTCTCATTTTCCACTAGTGCCCTCCATCTCCTGAATGTATCAAAGGCATCAGATTTTCTTTTTAAGAAATACACCCATACCTTTCTAGTGGAGTCATCGACGAATGTCATGTAGTACGTTGATCCACCAAAAGATGACACTGGTGCTGGCCCCCACAAATCGGTGTGAACAAGCTCCAACTTTTCTTTCCTCGGAGTTCTTCCTGTGGTCAAGAAGCTCACCCGCTTCTGCTTTCCGAACACGCAGTGTTCACAATAACCCACCTCCACCGTTTTAACTCAGGCAACCGTTCTTTCGACTTCAGCACGTTCATTCCTTTCTCGCTCATGTGGCCCAAGCGATTGTGCCACAAGTTAGCCTGCGATACAGTTCCTGCAAAGGGGATGTTTGAATTGGATCCTCCCGCCATGTAGAGCATTCCCGACTTTAGTCCTCGTGCCAAAGTCATTGCTCCTCGACTGATCTTCCACTTTGCGTCTCCAAACGTCGTGTGGAATCTATCACTGTCCAGCTGTCCGACTGAGATCAAGTTCCTCTTCAGTCCTGGTATGTGTCTCACATCATGTAGGGTCCAGCATGACCCATTCGTTGATTTGATCCGCACATCTCCATTTCCTACAATCTTGAGGGGTTTGTTATCTGCAAGATAAACTAAGGCAAAATCACCTGAGGTGTATGGCTCCATGATGTCTTTGTTGCTGCATGAGTGGAATGAGGCCCCTGAATCCACAACCCAATCATCGGAAGAACAGCTCACACTCAACAAGAGTGCATCCGTGATCTCTTCCGTCGTGACATTCGCTGTTCGGCCCTCCTTTTCCTTCTTTGGTGCCCGGCATTCGCTTTTCATGTGTCCGGGTTTCTCGCAGTTCCAACACACCATCTCCTTCGTGCCCTTGTTTTTCCCCCTAGACTTTGACCTTCCACGGTATTTACCCCGTGTGTCAGGTCTCGCTCTGGACTCTGTATGTAGTGCAGAGCCAGATGATCCACCCGTTTGCCTTCTACGGGTTTTTTCATTCAACATCATGTCCCTGATGTTGTCGAACTTCATCTTCTCCTTCCCAGACGAAGTGCTTACCGAAGTAACAACCACATCTTAACTGTCAGGTAAAGATGAAAGCAAAATTAACGCTTTTACCTCATCATCAAACACGATATCCACAGACGCCAGCTGTGTCGTGAGTTGGTTGAAGTCATTGAGGTGATCGGCCACCGACTTCCTCTCCTCCATCTGCAACCTGAATAGTTTTTTCATCAGCATAACCTTGTTCATTGTTGAGGGTTTCTCGTACATATCGGCAAGAGTCTGTAGGACGTCCTTCGTGCTCTTTGCTCCCTTCACATGATAGGCGACATTCCGAGAGAGCGACAGGATTATTGCGCTCATCGCCTTTCGATCGAGCACCTTCCATTCTTCATCACTCGTCTTCTCAGACTTCTCTGCAAGTGGTTCGTAGAGGTCCTTCCCGTACAGGTAGGCCTCCATCTGCATACGCCAAAACCCAAAGTTGGAACTATTGAACCGTTCGACTGGAAACTTTCCCTCCATCTTAACTCCTTGAACCAGGCTCTTGATACCAGTTGTTAGGAAATGGATCGGGTTAAGATGGATAACAGGTGGAATATGAAGGCGATAAAAGACACACGAATTTGTTAACCCAGTTTGGATATAAATCCTACGTCTGGGGGCGATACCAAGCCAGGAGAAAATACTCAAAGAGGAGGAAAATTGAGGAGTACAACACACACACACTTGTATGCAAGTCTTCACCATACGTGAAAGACAACACTCACCTCGTCTCAACTCTTTCTTTTCTCTCTACTCTATTCTACTCTACTCTGCAAAACAATGCTAATAAGAGTAGTATATATATAGCCATGACTTATCCTGTTTCCAACTCAACTTGGGATTTCTAAGTTGAATCGGGTTATCCTTCTCCAACTCAACTTTGAAGTGGGTTATCCTTCTCCAACTCAACTTGGGATTTCTAAGTTGAATCAGGTTATCCTTTTTTTCTTCAAATCAATCTTCACAACTTAACAGGTGCCGGAGGTCATAAGTCCTTTTTTGGTTTGTGACATAATGGAGGCTCCTCCTGTATCATGAGTTGGAATGACAACGTATTGGATTTGGGAGATACTTGTAAAAAATTGGAGTCGGCCTACTAAAATTTATGTTGACCTATGACTTGTCAAGAACCCATCTTACTGTGTTTTTACACCAATTAAATATTCTTTGTAACTTTAAGAAACTATTTTATTAAATTTTTCCAAATAAATACTAATGTTATAAAAAATCTAATTATTAATGAATATATATCTTTTTCTTCAACTATTTGTAAATTCACAACATCGACAAGTAATTTTTTGCACACTCAATTTGGAGGAGTTTTGATAGATTTCTTTGTTGTTGTTCACCTGCTTTACCCTAATTGTGAGTCTCAATATCTATATTATATATAAAAGTATAAATATTTTATGTGTTTGCTCTCATTGTGAAAAGACTGTCTCATAAACGTTGGGGTAAAGTTAGTCATGTAGCAATGAAACTTGACATCAACAATGCCTACGACAACGTGGAATAGTATTTTCTTGAGAGAGTTTATATATACTACCGTTTCAAGAGAAACTTGTGAAACTTATTATGCTCCTGGTTTCAACTGTGTCTTGTACTTTTTTGCTTGATGGATTGAGTTTGGCTTGATCTGTCCGGAATGAGGGCTCCACCAATGAGACCCTCTTTCCCTCGATTTATGTTTTTCTCTATGCAGAAGCTTTTCACTGTATGGTTAGGTTAGGGCGTCTTCAAGGGGTGGCTTTTAGCGGGGAAGCTCCAACTCCTTTCTCATTTCTTGTTTGCAGATGGTACGCGGCTTTTCTACCAGGCTGACAAGTGAAGCAATGGAGTGCATCAAACACCTCTTGACTTGATATGAGAGCAGCTCAGGCTTGAGGATTAACATGCAAACGTCGGCCATTGTTTTCAGCAGCAACACGGAGGCCACAGTTAGAAATCAGCTCGCCACTGTCCTCGGGGTCGAGTTTATGGAGAAGCACGACAAATACCTTGGATTTTCGACGATTAAGGGGAGATTGATGCAAGAGGTTTTTGCATGCTTGAGAAATAGGGTGTGGGTAAAGATGCAAAACTAGTGCGCTAAATGCCTGCTATAGTCTGGACTAGTGGTGATGATCAAAGCAGTCGTGCAGGCCATCCGGACATATGCGATGAGATGTTTTTGGATCCCAATTTGGTGCTGCGGGAGCTTGAGAGTATGCCATCAAGCTTCTCTAGCAGTAGCGGAAGAGTTATAGCATTCATTAGTTGGTTTGGCGAAAGTTGTGCAAGAGCAAACATGCAGGGGGTTTGGGGTTCCGGAGTTTGCAAGCTTTTAATCTAGCCATGTTGGCTAAGCAAGCATGGACACTAATTTCATCTAAACTCATTGCTTAGTCGAGTTTCGAAATGCTAGTACTACCCAGAGAAGGAGTTCCAGAGAGCTAAATTTTGGTGGACAATTGTACATCTTTAACGTGTAGCTCTCTTAATTATTAAACAAAGTATATATATAATATAATTATTCGAAAAATAATTAAAATCATTATTACACAACAAATAAAAAATCCCCTCCTCTTCGATGGTTCTTGGCCGCCCTCTCTCATTTGCACTAGGGTGAAATTTTTTTTCTCTTCTTCTCTTCTAGCAAAGAGGACGTAGAGATCTCGACTCTGATGTGGTGTGGACGAATTAGAGGGCTGCTACGTTGGAGTCTCAAGTGAAGAGCATTCGAAGAGATCATGAGAAACGAAGTATCGTTTTTCACCCTCATATTTTTTGATTTCCATGGATTTTATATCAGCCCCATGTTTGTTTTTATTTTAGTACATCGAACGCTCGGGAACTCCAAAGGTACACCACTTGGATTCGTTTAATTTCTGTATTTATTTTTTTGTTATTACGTGTTTTTATTTATCTCTTCCACTATCGCGTTCCCGAGCCGTACCACGCGATCCCTTCATTTACATATGTAATGTGAATTATGATTTTCTTGTGGCATTAGTTTTTGAAAATGACAAAACTAATATGTGGCATAAAAGTTTAGGCCACCTTAGTTATAAAGGACTAGAATTACTTAAGAAAGAAGGAGTACTAACGCATAAACTTGAAAAACTAAGGGCCCGTTTGGTTGTGTTTTCATTTTCATTTTTAGTTTCCAACAATTGAAAATGTGTAGAAATATTTTATTGGTTTTTGTGTGAAAATTGAGAATATGTTTGAATTAGTTGTTTTCAAATATAGGTATATAGGTGTGAGAATGTTAAATATAGGTATATGTATTTTTGATGTGACAGATGACCAAATTGATTGAACATATAAAAATTATAAAATAATCAAAGTGAGTCTTGCCATTTGAAACAAGAAAAGACATGTTGACAAGATAAGACAAGTATGACAAACCCATGTGACCTATAATTCAAAAAATTGAGAATTAAAATAGGAATGCATTCTCAATGAAAATGACTTGACCAAACAAAATCCCAACTACCCAAATAGTGAAAAGTGGAAAAAATCTCATTGAAAACACAACCAAACGGGCCCTAAAGTTTTGTGATGGTGTTAAGTGAAAACAGCATAAAGTACATTTTCCCGCATCACCTTCTCCAAATCCTTCATCATCATCTTGCATTCTTATTTATGTGTATGCGGATATTTGGAGACCAGCTAACATTGCTACTCATGATGGCAATAAATATTTCTTTTCTATAATAGATAATTATTCTAGAAAGGTTTTTATTTTCTTGATAAAACTTAAGTATGAAGTTTTTGATAAATTTAAGAAATGAAAATTTTGGTTGAAAACCAAACTGGAAAGAAATTAGAAGCTTTCCGAACTGACAATGGTTTGGAATTCTGTAACCAAAATTTTACTAATATTTGTAATGAATATGTCATAAAAAGGCATAAAACAAATATTTATACCACTCAGCAAAATGGCGTTGCTGAACGCGTGAATAGGACCTTATTAGACAAAGTTAGATGCATGTTAGTAAATTCTGGTCTATCCAAACCTTTTTTTTGGGGGGGGGGGGGGGGGGGAAGGCTGTGTTAATTGCCGTATATTTAATCAATAGGTCTCTTTGTGTTCCTTTATCTGATAAATTCATGAATCAATGTGGACTGTTAAAAAAGTTGATATTTCTTCCTTACGTATTTTTGGTTGTTCTTCTTTTGTGCATCAAAATTATGATAAACTTGATCCTCGTTCTTGAAACTGTATTTTTATTGGTTATCGTGAAGGAGTAAAAGGATATAGTTTATGGCTTAAAAGCCAACCAGATTTTAAAGTTATTATAAGTAGAGATGTTGTTTTCAATGAATCTTAAATGCCATGCCTTGTTCACTTAAGTAAGAAAGATAAAGAACTTGATATAGATACCACCATTAATAAGATGGGGGGATTACCTAAGGATAACTAACAGGGGAAGGTTAGAGGAAGAAAATCAACAAGATCAACAAATCCCTGAATTAAATAATGAATCTTCTGAGACTTATGATTAAGAAAACAGTTTAGCACACTACTAGTTGGCAAGGGATTGAGATAGACGTGAATCTAGGATCCCTTCTAGGTACAAAGATTTTCATATTGTTCTAAGTGTTGAAAACTGTGAAACCAAGTACATTTGAAGAAGTTTCAAAATCTGAAAACTCTAAACAATGGTTGAATGCTATGAAAGAAGAAATGAAATCCTTATGGGATAATAAAACCTGGATTCTTGTACCTAAGCTTAAAAACTGTTCTGTGGTAGACTGTAAATGGATTTTTAAAATAAAACAAGAAAATAACTCAAATCATTTTAAAGGAAGACTTGTAGCAAAATAATTTACCCAAAAAGAAGGTAATTATAATTGAAATTTTTCCACCTGTTGTGAAATTTACTACTATGAGAATTATGTTTGCTCTTACTGAACAGTACGAGCTACTGTCCGAGTGATAAGAGACATATTGGACGAGATGCGGGTGGATCAAGTAACTTATATTTAATATTATATGTACATTTATACCGTGAATTAACTGCGCATTAATTTACATCTTTTTATTTATTACAGTTCATCTGGCAGCGATATGATATGAACTAGGATGTCATTATGTTTATGCCGCTGATTTGAATCCCCAGTTGTAGAGATCATCATGTCCATTGATATTCTATCTAATAGTTAAAATGCATCGTCCCGGACGGGTTCTTCGCCAATTCGAGATGAGGCAAAATATTCCAAAAGCGACGAATACTTGGGGTATGAGCCTCCGTCCGATTTCTAGAAAAAATCACACGACCATAGATAGGCACCTGCAACACATACTATACATCACCAGATGGCAAAGACGATATGACAAGATTGTACAGAGGCCACCCATTTTCAATAGAAGAGAAACAAAACAAGGTTATTAAGAATGGTACTACAATATAACAAGAAATTTCGTATCATCATCTACTGATAGACGTATGGAAAGTGGGTACCAACCTGGAGAAGTACCTATGTTGCAAGTCGTGGTACGTTCTTATATAATATCACATACTTTATTTTAAATATCTATTTTTACAACAAAAGACTCATTATTTTTCTACAATAATCAGGCAGACGAGGTGAATGCCCTTGAAGCTTTGTGTCAATCTAGACCACTGAATATTGAAGGATATAGTCAATTGGTGGATAGATTCGAACACGGTTTACACATTATCAAGGAAGCCATAACCCATCACCAACAACAAATTGCTTCTCCATCCGATGACGCTACCACAAGATCCCACAGGCAAAGAAAGAGTTCTAGCCGAATGTCTACTGGTTCAGTTGAACGTCATGATATTTTGGTGGATATAGCTGGTCCTTCAACAATATATTAACCTCAGGATTATTACGTGCCCCAACCGCCTCAAGATTACTACATGCCTCAACCACCTCAAGATGATTGGTTTCAATCGGCTCCATATATGCTAAACCAAATACAAGATTATTTCTCACAAGTACATCTTGACCTTGATCTTGGTATTAATCAACCATATGCACCAGGACACAATATTTCACGGATTTTATTTTCATCATTAGTGCATATCGTGATAATGTGGAGTCTAGTTCTGTAACAACATCAAGTCGGTTCGGTAGTGATGATAATGAGGCGCAAAATGATCCAATGCAAAATGTGGACGAGAAAATAAGAAGACCTCGTCGTCAATGGCACAGACGCAATCTGGAACGGGTGGACATTTTTAACATTTGAAATTATATAGTTCATTGCATTTTTTACAATTGTACAAAAAAATATACACTATTACATTTGTATACTTAATTGTAATTTTTTAAATTAATAAAATTTTTAATAATTTTTTGGACTTTAATATATTGTCAAAAATTAATTTTTTATAATTAATTTATAAAAAAATTAATTAAACAAAATATAAAAAAATAAAAAATAACCAATTCGTGGGTAGGAACCACGACTTGGTGTCATGATTTCGAATCACGACCCCATGTCGTGATTTCAGACCACGACTTCAGCCTTTTTTTTAAAAAAAAAAAAAATAATTCGAATCATGGTTTCTAATCGTGACTCGTAATATTTTTATTATACTATTTAAATAAATTATATTAATATAATTCACTTATTTTTTATTAATAAAAAAATAATTAACCCCACAATTATGTATCTATTTATAGGTATACTCAACCTTTTCCTTAATAGGAGTTCATGTCCCAATATATAATATGGAAGACTATAAATTCTATCTCAGATAGGATTTATTCCAAATGAATCTTTATCCTAATATATATTTGAAAAATTCAAACTATATTTTAAATATAAATGCATATTAGATCATGTCTCTACAAACCCAACCAAATACTAAAGACGTTGAATATGAGAGAGGATGAGGACAGGACCAGACTTGTGGAATGTGAAGAGAGATAATGGGAAGACTCAGACTTGTGGAATATGAAGAGAGTTAATGGAAAGACTAGACTTGCAAAGTATGAAGTAAAGACCCCGACTTGCGTAATATGAAGAGTATATAATGGGTTGTGACATTAAACTAATTTTTGCACATCATTGAAAGATTAACTGATAATTTTTAAAATATTTAAATTCAATTATAAATAAATTATAGATTGAAATCCGAACTAAATTTTAAAGTTCTTTATAATATTTAGGAGCAAATTATATTAATGAAAAAATTAGAGAGAACGTAATGAATATTATAGAAAAAATTAAAATTAAATAAAAAAAATATAATAATATATAATATACAAAAGGCAGGACATGCAGGATGCGTGGAGAAAATAATGAAAAGACTCATGTTTTTACTTTCTACTATGAGGGATAATTTCATTTTTCGTACTTTAATTATGTTATTATATTAAATGTTTTAGCATTTTATATTTTAGCCTCATCAATTTGATCCCTTACATTTCTTAACTACAACAATTATGTGTGTATTGAACTTTTATTAAGGACTTAGACCAAAGTAAATTTAAAAAGAAGGTTTTGGGCATGTCCTGATTACGGGGTAAATATGAAATTAATAGATACTAGTTATTTTAAGATTCACCCAATAATTAGAGCAGGCCCAAAACTTTTTTTTCGAATTTATTTTTGTGTAAGAAGGTTTGGATCAAAGTTTAATTCCATACTCAGATATATTTTTTCCATGTTCACATCCTCATTCCTCTCAATTTTGGCTAATTTTTCTTTAATTCAACTCTCTCAGGCCTCTCTTATTTATTAATGTTCCTACAAAATATGGCCTTTTATTGTTAAAGTCCTTCCTAATTTCCCTTTAAATTATTCTTTTTCGTTAGATTTTACGGTTAAATTAATAAAGATTGCTAGAAAACTAATGAAAATAACAAATACCAAGGACTAAAATTAATGGAGTACCAAAACTAATTTAATGGTACAATTAGAAATTATCCATTCTAGTGTCTGTGATTTTTTTTTTTTTTTATTTCTTTCACTTTTAATTAATACACATACTCAACTCATGCACACACCAAAATTCAAACATAAAATCTTTTGAAAAAAATTTGAGACCGAAACGTTGACTGTCCCAAAGAGACGTGTTATGACTTCTTAAGTCTTTGTCCCAATTATGGAGGAAGATAAAATCGTCAAGCTCTTGGGTTGTGAATCATTCATAAAATGGAGAGAAGCTTGTGGTCTCAACCTCAGAACCCCATCTTAGGGGGAAAAAATACTCATTTAAATCCTGTCATTTGATCTAGGCTTGGTTAAAATCATTCTTGGATGATTGCTTCTTATAACTGTGTCAATTTCAAGGAATGATTTTACAAAGGAAAAATTCTAGTCACCATTAATTTTGCTGTACACAAATATATTTGGATTTTGGCTTGATATCAATGATATGATTACAATTTTGTTTTCTTGAGAGTCATCCTAAGGAGATACAGAGATGTATATTATATTTATGTCTGAATTTCTTTCTTTTTTTTTTAATTTGAATAAAATAACCTTATATATTAGTTTTAAGGTTAGGAATATTTATTACCTTCCAATAACGTTACCTTACCTCATATTAATTATTTTTTTTATTTGTTGATGTGTATTAGTTATTTTTTAAACTATTTTAACAGTACAAATATACTTAATGAAAACACCAGGATAAGTGGATAATAAACTTTAGTATTCAATACTTATTTTTTTCATTACTTCGATCTTGTACAAGAAACATTATATAACAGAATTTTTATGAAGAATTTTAGAGTATGTTAAATATTAAAATTTATCTAGTAATTCTTCCTGCATGGGAGTCTACATTCCCTTTGCTTTGAGGGGTCCGTCGTTTTGACAGGAGCCGATGCCAGTGTACTGTACCGATGATCGAACCAGTGAGATTTGAGCCGTCTTCTCCATCTGATCTTAGTTTTACTGTTGTTATCCTTTTCGGTGCCTGTAGGTCTTCTCTGTCTTCGTGTTATAGTTAGGGATTAGTGTTAGGATTTTCTCTAGTTTCGTTCGCTTTGCTCTCGTATCGTTCCTTTTGGTTATACTAACTTGCTAGGGTTGTGTTTCTAGTTTCCTTACTGTTTTGTTCCTTTTTTTTCTCTGTCTAGTTTGTTAGTGTGGTCTTCTTGTTATAGTTCTGCTTCTTGCTGGTTTTTCTGGCTTTCAGGTGTCCCCTCTTCAGCTTTCGACGATGTCAGGATTCATTCAGGGCTTATGTTGATCGTCTTCTTTCTTTTTCTACTACTCCACGTATCACTGATCATGGAGGATGTGGAATCGATCACTAACAGATTGAGATATGCTCTTAAGTTAGGGGAAGAGGAGGTGGATGAGTTGGACATTCCAGATGTTCTTTTGGCAATCTAATTTAACATATTATTAGCTTTGCCTGGTGGGTTGTCTTTTATCCAGGAGAACGGTGAACTTTGAGGGACAGTGCGCATCATTACGGAGCACAATTTTGTCGGTGAAGGGTATGGAGATCAAACAACTCCCTACCGACCAATTCCTCCTTAGGTTTAATCATGTTCCCATGGAGTTTTGAGAAGAACGTGTTAGTCTTGAGCGGCATTGACGTGAATGAGAATCTGATGCACGTCGACCTTGGTTGGTCTGATTTCTATGTTGATGTACATGATTTGCCTCTGACTAAGATTAATCTTGGGATTGCAGCTTTTATTCGCAACAAAATCGGGAAATTTAGAGACTTGGAGATGGAACTATTATGGTCTGCATGGGGGGCAACATTGTGTAATCAGGGCTGCAATCAACGTCACTCTCCCGCTACCTCGGGCACTTAAACTTAAGACTACATGGGAGAGGAGCATATGGTGACGTTTTCATATGAGAGGCTCCCCAACTTCTACTAGTTATGTCGATGCTTAGGTCACATTGTGAAATACTGTTTGAAGCACTTCGAAGAAGGCTTTCAAAACCCAGGCACGAATACTCCCTTCGGCCCCTAGCTGAGAGCCACAATTCCAAATAGATTTCATCCTAAAGCAGCATTAAGTTTTAATAGACGAAAGAAGACGTTATTGGTGTCTACTCAACGAGGTTCAAATAGAAAAGGAGCTAAGACTTTTGGGGTGTTTGTTGTACATGATGGTGCAAGTTCCCAACCAACAATGTTAGGCGCCAGTGTGGATAGTGAGAGAGTGGTAGAGATCAATGTTTAGGCTCCTAGGTGCAATATGGACATGAACGCGTCGAACCGTGGTGAGGTGATGCCCAGGGGCAAAGGGATCGTGGAAGAGAGGGAGTTGTGTCACATTTTTAGCTAATCAAGAATATGGTGGCCTATCATGCTTCGATGGCACTATCAGAAACAGTTCTTATCAATATTCATCTCATGTTTGCAGCGAGAGGTGGTGGTAGGAGAGGCACTATTAGAAAAGGGGGAGGCGTATTGGCTCCAAGGCCATGATGGCCGTTCGGAAAAGGGAACGAGGCATTACTATAATTGATTGGGTGCATGGGCGAGTAACGTGGTAAAAAATGAGCTTAGTTGGTCGATGAGGATTCAGATTTTTTATTGGCTGAGACTACGGAGCATCTCGCCAGGAGTTATGAAAATCCTTAGCTGGATCTGGTAGGGTCTGGGGCCCCATGGACAGTTGAAACCTTGTTGATCTATTAAAACTCCATAGCCTCAGCTTGATTTTCCTCTCCAAAACTAAGTCCTAGAAGAGGAGACATGACAAGTTGAAGGAAAGATTGAATTACTATGGAGTGGGGGTAGACTCCCAAGGTAAATCTGGTGGTCTTATATTGCTTTGGGATAAACATGTTGAGGTATGAATATAATCATACTCTCAAAATCACACAAATGCCTCGATTAAAGTAGATAAAGAGTCTAACAGTGGAGGTTTGCTGGTGTGTATGGGCATCCGGAGGTGTGGAAATGTAAAGAAACATGGAAACTGTTACGCTACTTAGGTTAGAGCTATATTCATTCGTGGTTGTGGTGGGCAATCGGGTCAGGTTCATTGGGTCCCAACCCGACCCGATCAGGTTCGGGTAAAACATGGCAGTTTGTTCGGGTTTTTATGGCGGGTTCGGATAAACCGAAACCCGCCTATTTTTAGTCGGATCGGGTTCGGATTTTAAAACCCAAGCCGATTACCCCGATCGGGTACCGACATCAAAAGGGGGAAAATTTTAATAGGGTTCCTGTCTCCATCTCTCTCTCAGACTCTCTTGCTCCTGCTCCTGTGTTTCATTTCTTCCTCTCTCTCACCGTCGCCGTCGCCGTCGCCCGAGACTCTTAGCCTGCCAGCCACCACTCGCCGCCTGTCCTGTTGCCGTCGGCCCACCCCTACACACGGTAATGGCATCTTTATATTATATAGTGTTTCTGCAATTTTGGTGTAAACCTCTTCTTCCTTAACTTGCTTCTCTGTTTTTTTCTATTTCATTTTGGTATGTACAATTGATTTATACCAAAATGAAATCAGGAATTGTTAAGAAATAAAGGGTTAATATACTTTTTGTCTATTAAGAAACTTTAATTCATGAGATACAGCTCAAGATGTAATTAAAATTGTAGAAAGCAACATAGATATTAAAATTTCCAATTGCTTCTACACGTATGACAGGGAAGACTCTGAAATTATTTTCATCTCCTATCTCAATGTGATAGGACTTTACAGAGGCTGCCTAGTTAGCCCAAGGGAATGAATGTTTAAGTGACATAAGTGTTATAACAAGAGCTCTCACCTTTTCTCCAGCAGCAAGGATAACTAGTTGACCATCCTCAGCAGGTTTTTTGCTACCTGATACTGGAGTTTCTAGGAAATGACCCCCCTTTGCTGCGATTGCCTGAAAACATTGCAAAAGATACAAGTCTGAAGTTCACCTAGAATAAACATGAGCTCTCACATTTAATCACATCAAATTTCCCTTCATATAAGCTTTTCACCCTAAAAATTTGTTTCATAATTTGAACAGTGAAAACTCATGCATAATCAATGTGCTTCATATTAAAATTGATTCTCATGAATTCTTAGGGTTAATATACTTTTCGTCCATTGATTACGGGATCTTATGTATCTTACATGTGGATGTTTTAATCTTGCAGATTTCAAATTCTCAATCTCAATATTCACTTACTGTAGACTTATCAGATGCTCAAGATCAAGGCATAAATATGAACATGGTTCATAATTAGGTCAGTGGTGATCATGTTGACTTTGATGTTGATAAGGGTATGGATATGTCAGAGGATGAGGACGATATTCCACTTGATTCTAAGAAAAGAAAAAAGAGGGTAGTGACTTCTAGATCACCTTGGTGGGACCATTTTCATAAATTTTACTGTGAAAAAGATAAAGTACAAAAGACTAGATGCAAATATTGTACTAGGAAAATCAAAGCCGATCCAAAAGTACATGGAACTAGGCATCTAAAGAACCACTTTGAATCTTGCAAGAATAAACCTCATGATGTTTTCACCAATCAGACGAGATTGTCTTTTCAATCAATTCGTTTAGGCGAAAACGAGGCCCTCTTGTCAATTGGAGATTTGATAAAGAGAAAATTAGAGAGGCTTTGTCTTATATGTTGGTTGTAAATGAGCTCCCATTTAAAAAGGTTGAGAATTCTGGATTTAGACATTTTATGTCAGTGGCTTGTCCAATGTTTGCTATTCCATCAAGAAGGACAATAACAAAAGACATTTTCCATATGTATGTCAATGAAAGAGCAAAATTGAAGTCATTTATTAAAAATCATGCTCAAAGGGTTTGCATTACAACAGACACTTGGATATCTATTCAAAAAGTCAATTACATGTGTCTCACTGCTCATTTTATTGATGATGATTGGAATTTACATAAGAGAATTTTGAATTTTTGTCCAATTATCGGACACAAAAGTGAAGAAGTTAGTAGAGAAATGTTTGCTTGAATGGGGTATTGATAGGATTTTTACGATTACTGTTGATAATGCATCTTCTAATGATGGAGCTATGATTTATTTGAAAAAGAAACTTGAAAACTGGGGTCAAAATATTTTAGGTGGAAAATATGTGCACATGAGGTGTATAGCACATATAATCAACCTTGTGGTTCAGGATGGTTTGAAAGGGAAGGATGAGCATGAGGCAATATCTCGTATTAGAGGGGCAGTTAGGTATGTGAGAAACTCTCCGCTAGGTACAAAAAATTTCAAGAATGTGCTGAATTTATGGAAATAAAAAAGTTATTGTCTCTTGATGTACCTACCAGATGGAACTCCACCTACTTGATGTTAGAAGCTGCGATATGTCTTAAAAGGGCATTTGATGCTTATGAAGATATAGATGTTGCTTATAGAACTGATCTTTCAAAGAAACCATTTGATGGGGTTCCTATTGAATCTGACTGGGATAGGGCAAAGATGTTATTGAAGTTTTTGAAGCATTTTTAAAATCTCACATTGTGCATTTCCGGTTCTTCATATGTCACATCTAATATTGTGTTTCATGAAATATGTGAAGTTGATTTGCTTCTCCGAAGATTGTTGAATAGTGATGATGTTGAATTAAGTGATATAACAAGAAAAATGAAAGAAAAATTTTACATGTATTGGGGATCAATTGAAAAGATGAATACGGTTTTGTATTATGGTGTGATACTTGATCCACGTCACAAATTGGGGTTTATAGAATTTTCCTTTGATAAATTATATGGTGGTATTGGACAAAGTGATGTACTGAAAGAGAGAGTACGAGATGGTCTTCATGAGTTGTTCAATGATTACAAGTTAAGATATGGACACGCTCTTCAAGGAACTTTAGAAAGCCCGGGTTCATCGTCTAGTCGTTTTTCTTCATCTTCTTCCTCATCAAAGAAAATGTTTATGCATGATGAAGACAATGAGACTCGCAGGTTTTCTTTACAACAAGAGTACATGATGTACATGACAGGGGGAAAAGATCATGTGAAATCAGAGTTAGAGAAGTATCTCAGTGAGGATGTCGAAGAGTATAGGGAAAAGTTTGATATATTAAAATGGTGGAAAGTGAACACTTAGAGGTTTTCGATTCTCTTAAAGATGGCTCGAGATATATTGGCAGTTCCTATCTCGACTGTTGCTTCAGAGGCCGCATTTAGCACTGGTGGACGTGTTCTTGATGCATTTAGGAGCTCACTATCTCCTAAAATTGTTCAAGCTATTATTTGTGCTCAAGATTGGATCCGTAAAGATTCCAAGCCAATAAGCATAGAAGAAGATTTAAGTGAAATTGAAATGTTTGAGCAAGGTACTTTTTATTTTTTCTTTTGCTTTGTTTTATATTAAATTCTATATACTTTTATTTATATTAATCTCAATTTTTTTTGTTTGTTTTCTTGTAGAGCTGACAAAATTTCGAGTTGATTCAACCATAATTGATATTTGATTGGACTACTTTGGAGTTTGGACTATTTTAGATCTAGTACTTCACATGTAATTGTAAATTGATGATTAGAAATTTAGAATGTAATGACTTGATGGATTATTTTGTTCATGTTGTTTGCTAATGATGTTTGCAAAAATTGAATGTCTCTTGTGATTCTTTGCCATTGCAATATATTTTATGAATAAAATTTCATTGCTTTATAATAATTAAAAAAAAACCTAGAGTACAACTACCCGAACCCGACTGTCGGGTACCCGACGGCTAACCAGGTACCCGCCCTACTCGGGTTCGGGGTCGGGTACCCGACCCGACCAACCCGAACCCAAGGAACCCGACCCGACGCCCACCCCTAGTTGTGTGTAGAAGATATCAACGAAATCATACACCAACATGGAAAGAAAGGCATGGGGGCTCGAGCTCATTAGCAGATTGCGGGTTTCAGGATCAGCAGTGGTGGAGGTGGAACGCCAAAGCTTCTATGATCTTGATCTTCACGGACATTCATTTGTGTATCCTGAAGGTTGTGAGCAGGTAGGGTTCTCTTGGATGTTGTCTATGTACACATGGTTCTCTCCTCCTCCTTCGAGCTCTGCGTGTCCCACATTCCCACTCCTAGCTCGTGAACAAGTACAGTAAAACCTCTATAAATTAATACTCTATAAATTAATAAACTCTCTAAAATAATAAAATCTTCCGGTCCCGACTTGGGCCTTTGTAAAAAATCATCAAATTCGATAAGATAATAAAATAATAATTTTTTGAAAAATTCCTTTATAAATATTAGGTCCCATTAAAACTCTAAATTAATAATTCATAAATATTACAATTATAAATATTGTGGTAATTTACTAAAATGTGAAGTTTGTAATGCTTTACGCATTTGATCATTCATGGATGATTTTGCGATGCCTTTTAGATGAGAAGACATGGTTGGGTGTTATGATTTATTTTATTATCATATTGAGATTTATGTAGTATGCATGATGAATATATTTAATTGGGTATAATAGTTATTTAAGTGCAACGAATTAATGTAAACATGTATATTTAAGTTATTCCAATGAATTGATACATGTGTCTATGAATATAATAGTTAATTGTGAATAATGAATTGATATTATACATGAATATATTTAATTAGTTATAAAAAATTAATTGATGCATGAATATAATCAATAAAACATATATGAATTCATTTATTTTCAATACATATGTACTAAATTTATTGAATTTAAAAAATCTCTCTTTTAATTAATAAAATATTAATTTATCGATAAATTAATATCTCTCTAAATTAATAAAATTTCATGGTCCCAAGGTTATTAATTTATAGAGGTTTTACTGTATTCATCTCCAATGCTTAGATCAATTTTCCCATAGACGGGGCCAAACTTGATGGGGAACAAATTAAACTTGCGATCTAAACACACCAAACTCTTGCGCATGCTAGAAATTAGTCTTTTTCCCTTCAATTCTTTTTTTCCTTTCAAAAGTTCTTTTTACAATGAAATTTGGAGATATTTATTCTACTCTAGCAATAAATGCTAGGGGGTGTAAAATCAATTCTACCCTCTTACCTACCACTAATTTGTGGATACAATTCAACGCCAGGATTAATCTGACAAAAATAAAATAACTTAAGTTGTATGGCATTGATCTCTTGTTGCTACTTATAGAATGGATTTAATTTCCTTTTATGTTCCACTTTAATTTAGCTTCTTGTCTCCATCAATAGGGTATCTTTCGTCCATGTTTGTGTTGTAAACATTAGAAGAAAATATCGTTTTATTGATGTGAATTCTAGAAAGACAGTTTGCAACAGGGTATTACAACATACAATCTATTTAGCACCTACTACTTGGTTGGTACATTGTGTACTATCCTATTGTGTATGAAACAATCTACATCACCAAAATCTATTTTTTCAAGAAAACCAGAACAAATATGTCATCAACTAAGTACTATAATTTTAAACTTAAATGATTTTGGTTTTATAAGTTATAACTAAAATCATTGTAAGTGAGATCTATAATTCATGTCGACAAAATATTACAAGAAATTATATACTTTTCTCAATGATGTTACTTTTCATTTTTTATTGGAAAAAGCCAATTTTTATTTAGAATTAAATTAAAATTTGTTAAGAAATATATATATATATATATATATTAGTCCAACCTGTATTTTTTCAATAAACATCTGATGTTTTTTAATAAATTATTAATTGAAACCTTATTCAATCATAAACATTAACTTTGAAAATCTTGCATTCATATGATAGGACACTTTCAATTTTCTTAAACTAGTTTTGGAACTATGTAAGTGAATTTGAAATGTTTTTAATAAGTTGGTCCTAATGCTATATTTTAATTTTTAATGTTTAAAAACATATGGAATTCATATATAAACAAGTGGATTGCTTTCTTATTTAAATATTTACATTTAATAATTTTAATTGAAACTTTTGTTTCATGCTTTGCATATTAAAATTTTAAAAATAAATAACAACAAGAAAATGAGTTAAAATTACTAATAACATTTTTCATTAGCTTATTCTAATGATAGTAGTTATTGGTAAACACAAGAATAAAACTTTGAGTTTATTCATTTGCATACATTTTATGTTCAACAGATAAAATATTTATTAATCTAACTGTTACGAATACGACATCATTGGTCCTTTTAATGGAGATTATTCAACTCCATAAATCATATGATAGACTAATTTTCTACCACCATAATTACCTTTGTTCATTGTTGGAAGCATTATCATCCAGTAACGCAATTGAATCGGTCAACATTGTTTCTCAAGTTTGATCATCGTTCCATGCAACCTGAGGTGATTGAGAAGGCGGAGGAGGAATTTGCAAATTCTCGTTTCCATTTTCAAGCATCTTCACTACTTCACTCATAGACGGGCGATCAACCGGACTCATATGCATGCACCATAGTCCAACAATCGTCATATTTTTGGTGATTCTCCTTGCATGCTCATCATCATCAACATCATCATTGCCAATTTCATCAGCATTTCCAGTTTCAATGTCCTTGCCTTTATTGAAGTGGTCGTAGATCCAATATGGGAAATATCGGCTAGATTCATCTTTATATGCCACGATATCCCTCTTTAGGCCTAGCATTTCCATCAGCAACATTCCAAAGCTATAAACGTCTACCTTATATGATACTTCAACAATGTTTCTGTTGATCAGTTCAGGAGCCACATAGCCTATCGTTCCTCGAGCAGCAGTTAAAGTCACTGTAGCTTTCTCGGTGGAGTAAAATTTAGCAAGCCCGAAATCAGAGATTTTAGGGGTGAAGTTATCATCAAGAAGTATGTTATGAGGCTTGATGTCAAAATACAAGATTTGGATGTCACAACCTCGATGCATGTACTCAATCCCACGAGCTACTCCAACCGCAATCTCATACTTCTTCTCCCAGCTTAACGAATTAGTTCTTTCTCGACTCATGATATACTTGTCAAGTGAACCATTAGTCATGTAATCATATACAAGGGCACGTTTGGATCTTTCTGCACAGTATCCTACGAGGTTAACAACATTTACATGGTGGATCCTTCCAATGGTTGCAACTTCATTGATGAAATCTTGCCCATTTTCTTTGGGTTTGCTGAGTACCTTAACTACAACATCACGGCCGCTGCGGAGCTTTCCTTTGTAAACAGAACCATAGCCTCCTTCACCTAGTTTTTCTCGAAAACCTCTTGTTGTTTTCTTTATGTTTGAGTAGGAGTATCGGATTGGCAGGAGGTTGTTGTTACTTTGTAGGAAACATTCTATTACATCAAACTTTGACAAACGTTGTGTTTTCCAAAGTTTACGAATTAGAAGCGCCAACGTGCACATTCCAGTTACGACCCTTAGTGCAACTCCACACACTAAAAAGAATAATCTTGGCATGATCAACATACTTACACTCAAAGTGCATATATAGGGAATAGTAGTTGTTGAAGAGAAGAGTTCATGGGAACTAATTAATCCAACAAAATCAGGTAAACAGTGCATCCCCAAGTGTTGACAGAATCCAAGTGGGTTTTTCCTTGTTCTAGATTTAACACTCTCTTCTAATCTAATATAATCGTTGAATCCATCAAATCCACAAGACAATGGAGTTATCAAGGGTAGATTTATCAGATCTATAGGAGTTAGTTGAATCCTTTTCCCAACTTGGGATTGTGGATCTAGTCAAAGTCCAAAACAATAAAATAACTCCAGCATTACAGTACTGGAAATACAGGTTCAAATGATCCCTCATAGGGTCATTCAATGAGAGAAAACACGAATTTCCACACCAATGCTACCCTATCTTTTATTTCAACTAGATTAATAGAAATTCTAGGACAAAATCCATTAAGAGTGTCTGAAAATACACATTTGGCAAGGACAATTCTCTAGCCCCTGCATCTATAAGGCACTATAACTAACCTTGATATTATCGATTTCCAAAACATCGTGATGTTGATAGATGAATTAGTTACAGCCATGAAGATAGTAGCAACTGTACTGTAACTCGATGAGGAAAACTTCATATGACAATTGGAGTTAAACTTGGAAGGTTCTATGAAAGTCGGATAGGATTATACCCTAGAAGACACCAAAGCGAGTACCCTAGCCGGAGAGTCCAAAAGGCCAAAAGACTCCCAAAGATACATTTTATAGAAGATGGATACATCGAAGGAAACAGAGCTGAGAAGGCTAGAGAATATGCATATGCTCTCTTTGGCCTTGAATTAGGGTATATTTGTGCGGTAGATGAATACATTTATTAATTCCGCAAGTATTTCTAGCAACAAATACAGTTGCCACTATGTTTTTTGTAAAGATCTACAGTGTATGGAGGGAAATGTTAATCTAATCATACAAAGTATCCGAAGCACAACTGGATTCAGTAGCAACGAAAATGTCTTTCCCTAAAAACAAGCTGAAGAATTGGTGTTACCAAACATCAGCCAAAAAAAAAGACTGAGATGTATGATTAAAGAACCCCTCTAGGAGTATCAAATAGTTCTCTTGCCGAAAGAAATCATGGTGGTCCAAATCAAAGGCCAATGATCATATAGATATGGACATAAAACATGATTAATAAAGGCTTCATCTCAAGAATCTAGAGGAACAGATGCAAGATCCATAGGAAGAAGCTCTATGAATTAAGAGAACCTCCAGACGAGTCTATTCCGGAGCCAATGAAAGTTTCAAAGACTATAAATACTAGACATGCAGAGCAAAAGGGCATATATCACAAAGCTCGCAGAAACATGGTGAGTTATGAAAATTTGAAGCCAAAGATGACATCCTAGATGCAATATATTATGGAGATTTTGTCCCAATTGACCAATTTGAAGACCTTCCCTTAAATAAAACCATCTACGAGGAAGACATAGAGAGTCATTTGGATGGATCTTCAAATGAATCAGGTTAATCACAACAAATAAGACAGGCTTCAGACCTCCGAACGACTGTCAGGATTCTTTTCACAGATGAAGGTGTCAAATAAAAATCATGAAAAGAATCATGTGTCAAGACTCAAATCTCAGCACATGTAATAGATTTAGAATTTGAGGGATCGGGAGAGTCCTCAACCAAATCGGGTTAAACTAGAAAGCATCACATAATCTACAAAGTAAGTTCAGAGAGTTTGATTTTTCCTATAGAATTTACTAGTAATGTAATGGAAATGTAATTTATTCGTAAGGAAGAAATTCTTGAAGAATTAAGTAAGCTTAGAGAAGATGTAGTTGTTATTAGGAAATAGACTCACATAGAAACTATTGAAGTAGTAACTAAAGCAACTTTTAAGGAAGGAATTGATTCAAACATTCATTTACCAATAATGGATAGAAGAATTAAAAACTTAAGAGATAGGTTTTTTGGAACAACGATAGGATATTCACCCTAGAATGTATAACCTAGCGAATCAAGATTTCAGTGGTGTCTTAAACCTTCATTGAGATTTCAAGAGAAAAGAGTTCATGAAAAAATGAAAATAGACCATATTCTGCAATATATAGAATAGCTTATGCCATTTCAAATGCACATCATTCTGATTTGTTTATTAAGAAAGAGTATGTTGAGATTCCTTGAATTTTCAAAAAGTTTGAGAAGGTATTGACACTCTATCCTACTAGAATATCTAGAATAGGTGATGAAAGAATATATCAATATTCCTTAAATTTTCAAATAATTTACTAAGATACTAGTACTAGATCCAATTAGGATACCTATAATAGGTGGTGTTAATATCTTGATAAACACCGACTTTTAGATCAAACACTAAGTTCTAGAACTGACTTTAGTAACAAGATGTCTTTTCGGAAGATAGGATAATAGGGTACAAAGATAAAGACAATGAGCCATTATAATTCCTCAGTCAATTAGGGTGGATAATGTAAAACCTAGATGCCATGGAGGCTAAAAACAAATTCAAGTAGTATTTGCATCACTGAGAATAATAATATTTTCCTTGTGATGACTTATATAATTTGCAGCAACATGTGGGAAAATTCCAAGGCATGCTAGAAATAGTAGGTCATAAAGTTATGGTTATATATGTTGCAGGACGAGAAAATGGGACTCTAACTTTGGGGTTAAGTTTCCTCGAAAATCATAAACTATGGGGAAGGAAAGCTAATGTTATGGAATTCAATTTATATGGTTCCACCATCAGAATTACTAGTCCATTGTTTATATACATAACTATTGGTATGACATGTGACTAATATAAGTTAGAATACTTTGCAGCTTATATTCATTCAGGATTAGGAATTTGTATAACAAAACCTGACATTTTTCCTAGCGAAGTTATGAAAACTTTACCCGTTATTGTAGAAAGAAATTTTTCACAAAAAATCCTATTACTTAAAAACGAGATTCGAGAATCAAAATTATGATTAAAGGAACATTTAGAACACCTTAGTTTAAGATAAAAATGCCTCCTATTTACTTTTATGATATGGAAGAAGATATTTTGCTAGGTAATAACTTTATCTAAATCTTTGCAAAATATGTATAGGATAACCACAGAAATCTGTTGATTTTTACTACTAACTGTGGTAGTTAGATATAGGTTTTGCAAAGAGAAAAAATATTTAACAAGATAATGCCCATAAATTTTTGTAGCACATGTGGTGATTGTTGTGATGCCAAATTAACTCATCATAAAATGTAGGACAAAAAAAATCTAGTTAGACTCTTTTATCTTTCAAGTAACAGTGTTTGAGCAAGGCTTCCAAAGAAAAACTTAGGATTTTCAAAGAAGCTATACAGGCGTATAACTCATTAGACATAAACGAAGAAATTAAGTTTTCTCTCAAAAATGTCAAAAGACTTATCCAAAAGAATTTAAGTGAGAACCCTCTGGCATGGTGGGATAGAATAAGATCGAAGCTACTGTGAAAGTCAAAGAGGAATGCAAGTACGACTATGTTCGATACAAACCTATCTAGATGAACTTGGAGGATAAGAAGGATATGCAGAAGATCATCAAGGAACATATTAATCTTAAATTCATTAAGCCTAGAGCCTCTACTTATAGTAATCTTGGTTTTCTGGTAAGAAATCATGGTGAGATAAAAAGAGGTAGACCTAGGTTAGTAATAAACTATCAAAATATTAATAAAATACTAAAATTTGATGGTTATTACATCCCACGTAGGCTTGTCAATGAGTAGGGTATTACCCTACCCAAAAAATACCTTCATCTCATACCCTACCCAATGGGTAAGAGACCCTACCCTACCCTAAACCCATGAAATTAAATGACTGGGTATGAGTAGGGTCTAATACCCTAAAATACCCAAATGTATGGGTCATGGCTTAATACCCTAAATCCCCATGGTATAGATATAGTCTGATGCCCAAAGATGTTCATTTATCCATTACTTTAAAATTGAATTTGTAAACTTTTAGTAAATCAATCAACTATATTTATTTAATATTTAAAAAAAATAAATAGTATATAATTACTCCATTAGAGATTTTATTTATGTTAATCTTAATGTAATTTTGACCAAATATGCTAGAGCTTTTCATATTGATTTTGTAATCACTCAAAATTAATTTTATGATCAAATTAAGCAAAACTTAACTTGACATGTAGCAAATAAAAGAATACGGACGAACCGTAATTTAGTTAAATTTGAGTAATATACGGAATAAATAAAATTTGTTTAAGTCAAATTATTAAAAATTCATCAAATCAAAGTTGACTGAAAATGAAAATTCAAATGATACTTTAGAGATTTAAATGAAAGTTAGATATATTATACTTAATTTCATTTATTTTTACCAACTCTTGTGTCTTCATTCTTATTTTGAACTTGTCTCTATTTAATATTATCGGTCCATTATTTGAGCAAGTTTAAGATTCTTATCTAAAATAAATATTGGTCTATCATTTGGAAAAAATCAAGTTCATTATTTAAATTTCAAAGATTATCAATTTGCACCTATTGAAATTTAAGTAATTAATTTTATTTTAACAACCTACAGGTTATGAAAATCTGCTAATAAGTCAATTTAGTAACATAATTGTTTGGCTTGAATGTAAATTTAAATATATTGTAAAAGAGACAAAATTAAGTGGACCTCAAATGGATAAGATCGAAACTCTACCCAATTCTTTTTGGTATAATTTGGGTAAGACCCTATGAGTATATTATAGGGTACGGTATTGGTTGGGTATGAAGAAACTTCTATGGGTATTTGTTGAGTTTGGGTCCAGGTAAGGCGATACTCGCCCATTGACAAGCGTAATCCCCAGTAGAGAAGACTTAATTGACTGCAATAAAGGTGCTAAAGTGTTTTCCAAATTTGACTGCAGATATTGGTTTTATTAGATTAAGATGCAAAATAATTCAAAGAAATATATTGTATTTTCCACACCACAAGGACAATATATATGAAATATTCTTCCTATAAGACTTGCTAACGCACCCCAAATATGTCAAAGGAAAATAGATAATTTTTTAAAAGATTATCTTGAGTTTATGTTTGTCTATATAGACGATATTTTTATTGCATCTAAAAATATACAGGATCATCATAAACATCTTGAAATATTTTATAATGTATGCCATAGAAAGATCTTAGTGGTTTTTAAAAAGAAAACCATTATAGTTGTCAATAAAATTGAATTTCTAAAAATTCTTATTGACAAAACAGGTGATGAGTTGCAGGAACATATTAGAAAATTCGGATTTTTTCTTATATTCTTAAGGGTTAGTTATATTTTGCTATCTGAACTATGATCATTTTGCACTTTGTCATCTAATATTATTATTATTAAATCTCATGAATATATTCTTCTAGGTTTCTTAACAAAGCATGGAGGCATCTGAAGCAAACTCTATTATCATAAGGCTTAGACATCTTACGGAGAATCCTAAAGAGTTTGATAAGAAATTTGAATAGTTGACGATTAAAGCCCAAATTGCTGACTAAGTCCAACAAGCTGATCTTGACATTGTCTAGATCATTATCCGAAACCAAACTTGCTTCTAGGTTGCTATGGAACAACTTACTAGAACCAATTCGAAAGACATCACCTTCGATGATGACCCGATAGCATGGCACTAAACCAAAAGTTAGAGAATAGGGCTCTAAATTTCTTGTGGTAGATTCAAGTATTGCTTGCACGAGGCCATTGCCAGACTCAGCTGAAGGGGCAATAATTGAATTACACGAAGTGCAAACTCATGATAATTCAAGTCAAACCCAACACTTTTAGGGTAAAAGAGGGAGAGATTAACCTAAAATCGATGACAGACACATCTAAGGTTAGTAGCAATAATTTAGCATCTTCTGCTTTTACTTGACAGGTGTTCCTGAGAATGTGGAAAAACTTGTTTCCCGTAAAGGAGTCAAACGAAGCAAGACCGTAGTAGAAGGATTCGAAAAATATAAGCGGATTTGATGCCCGAGGGATCGAAACCAGAAGAAGTTCAAGAATGGTATGATTTTGGAGCTCTTACTTCAGTTCATATTATGTTTCCCGGACTTTCAAAAATCTTAAAAGTTCCCAAATGGAATAGTGTGGCGGTCTAGAACGCATGGTAGAATAATCCCCTCCTTAAATGATGAAATATTTTAGAACTTAAGCGGCTTCAAAAATTGAAGGAAAAGGATCTCATTTGGCATTTCTTTTCATTAAATTGCAAAGACATGACATGGTAGCATTCAATAATGTTAAGGCTATCACAGGAGAAGTTCCCCTAATATCATCCCTCAACGAAGATGATATATACACTTGAAGAGTTTGGGAATATTGGGTCTATCTCACTGAGATGGACAATGTGAAATATTCATTTTAAATATTTTCAAATTAATAAAATGGATCCTTCTTGTTAAACTCTATGACAGGGAAAAGCACGAAGTACACAAAAAGCTTGTTTGAAAAGAAAAGGACGTTCATTTTGGAGAATAAATATTTCTAATAGAGGCCGCAAGGAATAAGGCATGCAACATGATGCATGGTGGACAATGGCACAATCACATATGCCCTTGTTGTGAAAAAAAGGAGAAGCCTTTGTTCGGCATAAAGAATTGGGTAACCCAAAAGAAACCCAAATCAAAATCAAAAAAGGGTAAAAGCAAGAATTTTTGCACCGTGAGGTAAAAACCTCAAGATATAAAAAATCAAAAGGAAGACTATCGGTAGAAGAGGACAAAGACGCCAACTGTCAAATGTGAGAAGGACACCAGCTGGCTAGCACATGACCAACAAGCCATGATGACCGCAGCTTGAAGAACCAAAATAGGTGACAAACGTAATGACATCATCTAAACTAAGTTTGAAGTTCGTGATTGAAGTCTACGGGCTATTATAAATAAAGTGATAGGAAGTAGATGATATTAACTTCTCTAACTCTTCAGAAAATAAGTCGAGTCTTTACAATTTCAGTTGTTAAGATTTGCCAGTGTATGGCAATTTCACTAAAGAGTAAAGTTTTCTTTTTCCTGAGAGGTTAAATAGTTGTCTACTCCAATAGAGGAATATATATCTATATAATATTTCACATATTCCTTCAATAAATTAAAGGTTTCTTTTTACTTGATTATCCGAAATTTTATTAAGTCACTATATTGGAGTGCTTTTACGCTCTAAGGTAGGAAATGAAATAAAGTTGTGTTAATTATTGTTGAAGTAACCAAGTACTTGCAAACAATCTGCTACAGTAGTGTGATTGGAGAAAGTCTGTAAAATTGAGAATTTGAAATTTTCAATAACAAGGTAGCCAAAACAAGGTATGAATTTATGGAGCTAGGCTTCATTTTATTTTGGAAGTATATTTGGCCAAATTGATAGCATAGAGATGGAGGAATTGATTTTTGCTTTGAAGGACAAATGACCACTAGTTGTGAGATCTATATAAAAGATGAGGGGCTAATATGGTACATTTGGAAATTGAGGGACTAAAATAGGATGAAAAGTGAAGATGAGAGACTTATAAAGAGATTTGAGAGCACAAGTTAGAGAAGAATATAAATAAATATGTATATATATATATATACATATGTCCTAATAAAATATTTTTGTATAGAATATAAATCCCCTCTTTAGAATTGTATTTGCCTCTTTATTGTATTCTAATTGAAAATATTGTTTATCCTAAAATTATATGAAGATAGTTTGAAGAAATTAGAACTACTAAATAGTTTTCTTAATTTTCAATAAGGATTGTCTATTTATAACCGATTCTTAATTATTAAAATTTTGTTTTGTGATAAATTTTTATTTATATTATTAAAAGAGTATTAACTGAAGGATAAAAATATATTTCGGCAATAAGAACAAAAAGAGGAATTACAACTGCTAAAATAGTTTTATTTTTAATTAAAAATTTATTTTTTTACGCGTAACATTTATCTATATTATTATAAAAGAAAACCTTTTACGCATGGTAGTTGAAAAAAAATGATGAAGGTAGTAATTTCGAACTTTTTTTTAATAATTTTACAATATTTTTCCTCTCACCAATTACTTCATGTTTTTCTCTTAGCAAACCTTTTCGTATTTGTTTTTGTTACGAACTTCTATATTTTCAGTAAACTTATAATTAGAATATAATTTTTCTCTGTCATCTCACCCCACATTTCTTTTCTCTCACATAATTTTCTTTTTCTTATCACAATTTTTTTTTATATGCTCGCGGGGAGCGCGTGCAACAACGACTAGTTTATTATTAAAAAAAATACTTTGTAAGGATACAAATGTCTTTCAACAATATGAAATAATGATAATGTTATTCACACTTTTATATACTATATAGACTTTAATTTTGTATTATTCTTTATGGTAAAGATACATAAAAAGACATAACATGAAACAAATGAAAATAGACAAATTAAGAACTCACCAAAGACCATCTGAAGAATCGAAGGAATGTCTGAATGCCAAAATACATTGTAATTATTAGAGTGGAAGAAAGAATTATGTAATATCTGAATTTAAAAGAACTGTCATCAAAACAGTTCATATCTCCCTCCGAAAAAATAAAAAATTACACTTGTTATCATATTACACTTTTGTTTCGTATTGCTTTACAGTTGAACTAAGAAATAGGAATGGATTGAAAATAGAATAGAATGTGCCACACTTACTAGTATAAGATAAAATAGGAAAAAGTATTATTTTAGTCCGCTAAGTATGCCTAATTTTAATTTTAGTTCGATAACTATGTCCATTTTTATATAGGCCTCGTAAGTTACGAAATTGCTTACTTTTAGTCCTTTGGCAGATTTTCGGACAATTTTACCCCTGTGCAACTTTTGAAAAGACAATTTTAGTCTATATACACTCATAGGGGTAAAATTGTCCGAAAATCTGTCAAAGGACTAAAAGTAAACAATTTCGTTAGTTACTGGACCTAAACAAAAATGGTCATAGTTATCTGACTAAAATTAAAATTAGGCATGCTTAGCGGATTAAAATAATACTTTTTCCGATAAATTATTAGTGTAATTGTAAGTCTGATGTCTATTATTGTTGAAAATCGATTGTTCAACTACCAAGAAAAGTTTGTTGATGATCGGACTTGGATATATTTGTAAAAGAATTTAGCTGCAATATATTAAGTCATCACTACGCGTTCTATTGTACACATATCCATTACATATGATGCATTCAAGTGACCGAACTTTACGTATGTTCGCCTTCTATTGGTAGAGTCGATGAAACTATTGTTTCTGCTGGCACAATAATCAATTTCCAGCAAACCAGAACTATTCACAGGATAAGGGCAGCTCATAAAAGTTATCTGGTAAGAGCTTACAAAGCTATGATAAGGATAACTAAAATCGAAATCGTATGAACCAAGAGAGTACTGAGGGAAAGAGCAACTCTCGTTCGCTATGCCAGCATCAACAAGGCGAATGGTGTAGTTGGAATAATCGATCGCTTTCACAAGGTATCTGTGGGAGTTAAGATATACAGAGGTGGTATTGTTTTCACATTCTAGTTCATAAATGGGTTTGCCGCAGTGTTTTGGATCATCTTTCAGTCTGAAAGGGTTGCTCATATTGCGAATACTGCCACAGGAAGAAGGTCGGCATTGGTGATTATGCTCTCCATAGGATGTATGAAGGAAATAGGCCATAATCAAGCAAGTAAGAAACATGATTTTGGAGGGGAGGTTTCAGAGCCTCAGGATGAATAATTGATGGGTTGCTGAACATGAATTATGAAGAGAAGATAAGAGAGAAGACTGGACTTGTGGAATATGAAGAGAAGATGCGGAAGGAAGACTAGTCTTGGTCGTCCACTCGTCCCAATAATTGAACAAAGTAGTCAAGTTCGTGAAAGTGAATCATTCCTCACCCAAAGGAGATACACAGAAGTTTTGCAAAATTCGAAATGTCTGTATTACTTATCTTGCGTTTTTCATTTTGTTCTTCCCACTGCTTGGAGTACGAACAGATGATTGTATGCCGACGTGATGTAGGATAGGTGGCCCGTTAATTCAGTCTCCTTTCAGGGATAAATATCAACACCCAGAATATTGTTGCTATCCAGGTTTTGATGTATATTGTGATGAGAAAAATGACACTGTGCTTGTACTGCCTCTCTCTTTAAAATTTGTAGTGAAGAAAATCAACTATGTGCATCAATTGGTTCAGCTTTACTATCCTGTAAAATGTCTCCCCCAGAAGCTGCCATCTAAACTTATCAGTCTCCCCGTTCCATTTTGAGGACATTTATAACATATATGATTTCAACCTATTCAGCTGTTCAGTTCTAAAAATTTACTTCCCGTCATTTCAGCCATTATATCTACCCATTCTATTTGGATGACTTTGATGGATGGGATTTGACTTCTTGCACCAGCATTTACAAAATTTCATCTATTCAATCTGCACTTGGCCTGGTCTGAACCAGTATGTGACATCTGCGAACGTCGCATCGCGGACAAAGATGCAATACAGAAGCGGACGTCCAATCCAGTGCATCGACAAAGTGAAGACCAATCCAAGTATGTCATTCATCCCAAAGCTAAGTTGGATGCTATCTTTCTTTCCAGGAACATAGTTCTGAAGCAAACTTTATGTTTTGCTTCTGTGGTTCACAGGAGGATCAAACAAGCCACTGATTCCAGGTGACGATTTCCTTTACCACTCAAAGCTTTAAATTTTCCTGATTTTTTATATTTTCCTTCTAAAGGATGTGCTGAAAATCTTTGATTTTTATCATTTTGTTATACAGGCGCAACGTTAGCTTCTGTTCTTGTTGTTACAATATTCGCAGCTCTCTTGCTGCTTTACATATCAATTAGAGTGAACATCGAGAAGTTTCTGGAAGATTACAGAGCCCTTAAGCCCGCTAGATTCTCTTATTCTGATGTAAGAAGGATCACTAATCAATTTAGTGAAAAACTGAGTGAAGGAGGCTATGGAATTGGTACTGTTAGAAGTGGATCGGTCTCCGGCACAATTACAATACCAATAATTACAGAACACTTAAATATTACAGGCTTTCTAAATGAATTACAAGAAAACCTACCGAATAAGAAATAATGCTTACAGAAAGTAAACTGAAACAATACAATTTCAGAACAAGAAATTAGTCGGCTCAGAGGCCTAAGACCCAGGGCCTAGAGAGGCCGTAGGCCGCAACCCTGCTCACGGTTGCACGGATATAACCGAGGCCACAAAGGCCAACCACAAAGGCTGTTCACAGTAATCCACCGAGGATCGTGCCACAAAGGCTTTAGAGTCGGAAACCACTAAGGTGTTTGCCACAAAGGCTTTAGGGTTTTTCACGGAGGAAGAAAGGGGGAAGAAGAGAATCTGTTCGTTAACCTCAAACCAGCAAGCCCGAGCCATATATGAAGGCTAGCACTTAATGGCTCATTTACGGCCATTATCTGGAGAACAGGAGTTACAGAAGACGAAGTAAGGGTGAAGAACCCGAAGGGTTCAGAGGAGAGGAAGGGATAGTGAAGACGGCGGAAATTAGGGCTGAATGAGAGAGGAGAGTATTTAAAAGGGAGCTGCCGGGTCAAACCTTAGAGTGGACCGGGTCGGTGGGTTAGAGGAATTGGGCCCTCGGGTTTTATCCGGCCATCCAGTGAGCAAGGCCCAATCATATTGGTTTGGGCCATCATTTTATTAATATTTTCCACCTTGGTCCAAACCAAGATGGTGGGTCAAAGGCTGTCATCATTGCCATAGCTTCCTTTTCCTGCAAGAAGAGAGGTTAAGGAACAACAGTTTATAGATGTAGCATATCAAGACAGTTTTTAAACTTTTCTATTGCTAAACATTTAGTTCCCATATCTGCAGGATTCTCTTCTGATTTTACTTTCTCAAGATTGATTATTCCATTGTTAATAACATCCCTAATAAAGTGATATCTAACATCTATGTGTTTGGTTCTGTAGTGGAAGACTGGGTTTTTACATAGCTGGATACTAGACTGACTATCAGAGTAAACAACAAGTTTATTCTTCAGAAATCCAATTTCAGAAATTAAGCCTTTTAACCATAATGCTTCTTTTATTGCTTCAGTTGTTGCTATATACTCAGCTTCTGTAGTAGAAAGAGCTACAATACTTTGAAGTTGTGATTTCCAACTTATGCAGGCATTACACAGTGTAAAGATATAGGAGGTAGTTGATTTTCTACTATCTTTGTCATTAGCATAGTTAGAGTCCACAAATCCTTTAAGTTCCACACCATCAGAATTTTTAGAAAAGGTTATTCCAACATTCTTAGTACCATTCAAGTATCTAAACAGATATTTCACTGCTTCCCAGTGGGAAGTACCTGGATTGGACATATACCTACTTAAACAGCTAACTGCATATGCTATGTCTGGCCTAGTACTTACCATTAGATACATGACAGAACCTATAGCATTTGAGTAGGGCACATTTTTCATTTTATCTTTTTCAGATTCTGTTTTAGGACATAGATCTTTGCTTAACTGAAAGTGTGCTGCAAGTGGTACAGAGGATGGTTTGGAGTTTTCCATTGAAAATTTTTCAAGAATGCTTTGAATATAAGAGGTTTGATTTAAGAAAATAGTTGACTTGGTTCTGCTTCTTTCTATGTTCATACCAAGTATTTTCTTTGCATTTCCTAAGTCTTTCATTTCAAAGTTCTTGCATAAATGATGCTGTAAGTTTTTAATCATATCAAGACTAGGACTAGCTATTAACATGTCATCCACATATAAGACAAGAAATAGTGGCACATTGTTTTCATGCTTGAAATATAAACATGGATCATAAGCACTGTTTTTTAAATCCAAAGAATGCATGAACTGATCAAACTTTTTATTCCACTGCCTAGGGGATTGTTTCAGACCATATAAGGATCTTTTGAGCAAGCATACATGTTTTGGATTTTTCTTATCAACAAAACCGTGAGGCTGAGACATGTAAATTTGTTCATCTAGATTTCCATGCAAGAATGCAGTCTTTACATCCATCTGTTTTAATTCCCAGTCAAAGTGAGCAACCAAAGCAAGCAAGATTCGAACAGTAGTAAACTTAACCACAGGAGAGAAAATTTCAGTAAAATCTATGCCTTCTTTTTGAGTAAAACCTTTTGCTACAAGTCTTGCTTTAAACCTTTTGACATTGTTTTCTTCTTTTATTTTGAAAACCCATTTACAGTCGACTATAGAAGCATTTTTCGGTTTTGAAACTAGAACCCAAGTGTTATTCTCTTTTAAGGCTTTTATTTCTTCATTCATAGCAGTTATCCATTCTTTAGAGTTTGTACTTTCTAAAGCCTCTTCATAAGTACTTGGTTCTAAGTTTTCAACATTTAGAGCTAAATGATAATCTTTAAGCCTAGAGGGAATCCTACGTTCCCTAGGTACTCGATCTCTAACTAGCTGATAGGTATTTGGATTTTCATTTTCATTTTCTTCATTGTTTTCTTCCTGATTTTCTTGATTTTCTTCTCTATTTACTATTTCTTCCCCTTGTTGGTTATCCTCATTACTAAGTTCCACCTTATTAAAGGTATTTTCAATATTAAAATCTTCGGAATTTTTAGAGGAAGTGTTTAAGCATGGCATTTCTGATTCATTGAAGATCACATCTCTACTTACTATCACCTTAAAGCCAGGTTGATTCTTAAGCCATAGCCTATATCCTTTTACTCCGGGTGGATAACCAATAAATACACATTTTTGGGACCTAGGATCTAGTTTATCACCATTATAATGACAGAAAGCAGCACAACCAAAAATGCGCAGAGAAGTAAAATCAACATCAGAATTTGTCCAAACTTTTTCAGGAATATTTCCAAGTAAAGGCACTGAGGGTGACCTATTTATCAAATATGCTGCAGTTAATAAAGTTTCTCCCCAAAAAGTTTTAGATAAGCCAGAACTGATTAAAAGACACCTTACTTTATTTAACAAAGTCCTATTCATTCTCTCAGCTACCCCGTTTTGTTGAGGAGTATATGGTGTGGTTTTGTGTCTTTTAATACCATACTTTTCGCATAAATCAGAAAACTGTTTGTTACAAAACTCCAAGCCATTATCAGTTCTTAATGCTTTAAGCCTATGACCTGTTTGGTTCTCAACCAGATTTTTCCAACTCTGAAATTTTTCAAAAACATCAGATTTTTGTTTCATTAGAAAAACAAATACTTTCCTAGAATAATTATCAATAATTGATAGAAAATACTTATTGCCCCCATGAGTACTAATATTAGCAGGACCCCACACATCTGCATGCACATACTCTAAAATGCAGTTTGAAGAAGTGGGTGACGGGTATGAGGAAGTAGGAAACTTAACTTTGTGTTGTTTTCCTAATATGCAATCATCACAAAAATTTAAAGTAGAAGGTTTTTCATGCAAAAAACCATTTTTGTGTAACAACTCAAGCCCTCTAAAGCTGATATGACCCAGCCTCTTATGCCAAATTTCAGATTTATTTTCTGTGAAAACATTTCCAGAAAAGGAATCATACTTAACGGTGCATAAATACAGATTTCTCTTTCTGATTGCTTTGAAAATAGTCATGGAACCCTTAGAAATTTTCATGATCCCTTTCCCCCATTTCCCCTCTAACCCTTCTTCCTCTAGGGCAGAGCATGACATTAAATTATGGGCAAGATCAGGGACATACCTAACATTCTTAAGGGTTATTTTCGAACCATTTTCAAAAATAAGACAGGTATTACCAAAACCGAGCACATCACATAATTTTTGGTTTGCCATTGACACAGAACCTAGTCTTTCAGTTTTAAAATTTGTCAAAATGTCTTTATAAGGTGTCATATGAAAAGTGCATCCAGAATCCACAAGCCATTCAGATTTATTCAAGGAGTTTTCAACAAAATTTACATCAGACACCATATAAACTTCATTAGTTGTTTCTTCAGAAACATTAGCAGATTCATTTTGTTGGTTCTTTTTAGGCTTTTTACAGTCTTTAATGAAATGACCTCTACCCCCACAGTTGTAACACCTAAAATCCTTTTTGTTTTTATCTTCATCTCTTTTATTATTATTGTTGTTATAATGCCTATTTCTAGACGGACTTCTTCCCCTACTTCTACTCCGACTTTTACTGTATTTTCTGAATTTCGAGTTATGGTTATTATTCCTATTTTTAGGTCTTCCCCTTACCAAGTTTACTTCATTGTTGTTATTACTAGGAGTATTGGTTTTTAAATCCATTTCTTTTGATTTTAAGCCACTAATTACAGTTTCTAAAGTCACATTATCTCGTCCGTATTTTATTGCAGCTTTAACATCACTATAAGACTCAGGAATAGCATTTAATAAAACTATGGGTGTATAATCATCAATATTTTTATCCCCTGTCAATTTTATGTCTTGTATTAATTTAGTAAAATCATCAACATTTTCCTCAATATTTTTCGAAACATCCAGTTTATATCTGAAAAATTTTTCTAAGAGAAACAGTTTGCTAGGAAGTGAAGTTTCAGTGTATAGTTCTTCTAACTTATTCCATAGCTCTTTAGCAGTATTCTGTTTTCCTACTTTCCTAATTACAGAATCAGATAGATTTAAAATAATAGAGCTGTAAGCATACTCATCATTTTCAAGCCGTTTTTCATCAGAAACAGTTTCAGAATATTTTCCTTCAATAGCTTTAAAAACTTTTTGTTGTATTAAGATGCCTTTCATTTTTTGTTGCCATATAGAAAAATCAGTTTTTCCGTCAAATGGTTGTAAATTATAACCAGACATTTTAGCAAGTTTCAGTAATATCACAGAAATTCACAGTTCAAGTAATAGAGGCAAATATTAAGCAGCAGCAAATTCCCAATCACAGAAGATTCAACAGTAAACTAAAACAGTTAATAAAGCTAGGGCCTTAACTACGCCTCCACTAGATACCCGACGGCTTCAGGAGCCCGGCCAAGGGAGGTAAGCAGTAAGGGGTCGGGAAACTGGGACCGAAAAATAAAGAGAGAGAGAGTTAGAGCGATGTTACCGTGAGTGGCCTCAGGCCAGAGACTTAACCCCGCTCTGATACCACTGTTAGAAGTGGATCGGTCTCCGGCACAATTACAATACCAATAATTACAGAACACTTAAATATTACAGGCTTTCTAAATGAATTACAAGAAAACCTACCGAATAAGAAATAATGCTTACAGAAAGTAAACTGAAACAATACAATTTCAGAACAAGAAATTAGTCGGCTCAGAGGCCTAAGACCCAGGGCCTAGAGAGGCCGTAGGCCGCAACCCTGCTCACGGTTGCACGGATATAACCGAGGCCACAAAGGCCAACCACAAAGGCTGTTCACAGTAATCCACCGAGGATCGTGCCACAAAGGCTTTAGAGTCGGAAACCACTAAGGTGTTTGCCACAAAGGCTTTAGGGTTTTTCACGGAGGAAGAAAGGGGGAAGAAGAGAATCTGTTCGTTAACCTCAAACCAGCAAGCCCGAGCCATATATGAAGGCTAGCACTTAATGGCTCATTTACGGCCATTATCTGGAGAACAGGAGTTACAGAAGACGAAGTAAGGGTGAAGAACCCGAAGGGTTCAGAGGAGTGGAAGGGATAGTGAAGACGGCGGAAATTAGGGCTGAATGAGAGAGGAGAGTATTTAAAAGGGAGCTGCCGGGTCAAACCTTAGAGTGGACCGGGTCGATGGGTTAGAGGAATTGGGCCCTCGGGTTTTATCCGGCCATCCAGTGAGCAAGGCCCAATCATATTGGTTTGGGCCATCATTTTATTAATAGGTACAAAGAAAAGCTGTCGAACGAAATAAATGTTGCAGTGAAGGTACTCAACAATTCCACGGGAAAGGGAGAGGAGTTTGTCACTGAAGTATGTACAATTCGGAGAATACACCACATCAACGTAGTCCGGTTGGTGGGCTTTTGTGCTGAAGGATTCAGAAGAGTTCTCGTATACAAATTTCTGCCAAATGATTCACTGGAAAAGTTCATTTTCCAAGCAGATCTCAAGAGATATTCCGTTGGTTGGCCAAAGCTCCAAGATATTGCACTAGGCATCGCCAAAGGCATCGAATATCTTCACCAAGGATGTGATCAACAAATCCCCCATTTCGACATCAAGCCCCACAACATATTATTGGACCACAACTTCATTCCCAAGATCTGTGATTTTGGCCTAGCCAAGCTGTGCTCCAAGGAACAAAGCGCAGTAACAATGATGGCTGCCAGGGGAACGATGGGCTATATTGCACCTGAAGTATTGTCGAGGACTTTTGGTAGGGTGTCGTATAAGTCGGATGTGTATAGTTTTGGAATGTTGTTGCTTGAAATGGTAGGAGGCCGGAAAAACGTCGATCATGAAGCAAATAGCAAACAAGTGAACTTTCCGCAGTGGATTTATAATCATTTGAATGTAGGAGAAGATCTTTGGCAAAACATTGAGCAAGAAGAAGACAGAAGCATAGCAAGGAAAGTTACTATTGTTGGACTTTGGTGCATCCAGTGGCATCCAACAGATTGTCCGTCCATGAAAGTAGCGGTTCAAATGTTGGACATAATCTCGATATGCCTCCAAACCCCTTCCCAGCTACAAATGCGACCAGTTCTGCTGCAGGAATACGCGGAACACAGTATCAAAATGCGTTGCCACTCATATTAGAATCAGAGTGAAATGCTTGTTTTCCTTCTTTTTTCATATACTAATAATTAACACCCGCGTTAAAATAATAATATAATTTTTAAATTTAATATTAAATCTAAAATATATCGATTGATTCAAAATACACGGAAATGCAAGTTTCAAAATATTGACCCAACTTGAAAATTTGTCCTACTATACAGCAAATCTAAATAAAAAATACTAAAAATTTAAATAACAATATCACTTAATATTTTGTAATCCAATGCTTTAGTCTCTCTCTCTCTCTCTCGAAATAATCTTGGTAACATTTTATTTTTGCTTGCCCGGTGTGGATTTTGTCATTCTCAAGTTTTTAAAGAATCTATTAATTCATCATTGTTTGAAATTTAAATCTCAAAGTGTTCTTTTTCTTTTTGGGTTTTTCTATTAACTTTATTCAGTAGTGACCTCCTCATCTTTGTCATCAATATCAACTGATGTATTGACTTTGCGACTCATAAGTTCCAATCTCCGTCCCTCATCCTTCATTGGTTTAGCAAATGTCTTTCTTTTCTTTCCTCTTTTTTGATTTTCTAATAGTCGTTTCTTTTCAATTACCTTTTGTTATGACATTCTATCTGTCATTGATCACTTCTATCTTTTTGTTGAGTACAATAAGACATTAAAACACTGGCAAAGTTCGTTGACTTTGTCATCTGTAGTATTTTGAATGATCTTCTCCTTAAAAAAATTAAATGAATTACATAATTAGATGATCCTTAGTATATAAAAAAGGGGTGAATAGCAATTTATCGCCCTGTGATATTAAAAATGAGCACATTACCCTTTTATGAAAAAAATATAGCAATTTACCTCGCTATACTTTTTAAAATGAAGCAATTTACCTCCTTATATAGGGAGGTAGATTGCTTCATTTTAAAAATCATAGGGGGGTAAATTGTTGTATTTTAAAAAATATAGGGAGGTAAATCGCTATTTATTTTTTCACAAGAGGTAATTTGCTCATTTACGATATCACAAGGGGGTTGCTTGCATTTTTCTCTATAAAAAAGTGTCCATATGCTTATCATGTTCTTTATAGATGTACTATCCATTGGTTGTTGAGCTATGCATTTTTGCAGACTTGAATTTGTCAATCTATGTATTCTCTTTTTGTAGATCGGATTGCCATATTTAAATTTATTGATGCGAGATAATTTTAATGTAATTATTTATTAATTAACTATTGCTTGTAAAAGTTTAATCTAATTAGACATATCCATATTATTAGTATTCATTATATTTCAGCGTCCTATGACTATACTAATTAGAATTTAATATCAATTTTAAATTTTGTCAAAATAGTGTTTACATTCGATGTTAAGTTCTAAATTTGAAGTAATATTGCATAAAATCTTATTATTTGCAATTTTTAACTTCATCATACTTTTAGTGTGATTAATTATTCATATATTAATTCATTAAATTTTTTTTATATTATCTATTTATTATTCAGTAGTATCTTATGTTTTTAAGAATTTAATCTTTCATGTATATACAAGATTATCTAATATCGAAAAATCAAATTATATGAGATTCACTTTATAATTAAGTTTTTATACGCAACTTCAACTTAATAGCAATTAGTGCTTTTATTTGGCGATGTTTTTATTCTAAATATTTAGTTCACTTTTGTTAATCTGAACTTAATTTTTTTAGTAAATTTATTCTTAAGAAAAATATAGTACTCTTTTGCTTATTTATTTATCAGTTTTCCCATTTCAATCTTCAATATAATAACTCATTTTTCATTTAATTTTACTAAGTTGATTCCTACATATTCCCCTTACTTGATATGAAAATATAATTATGCGATTAATTAAATTTTAATTTACGTCTAATATGTTAGTATACAGTTATTTCTAAATTCTTACTTTTAATTATTATCAATGTTTATTTTTTATGTTATATATAGAGCTTTACTTTAGTAATATCAACTATACATCATTATGTTTTCTCTATTGCAATTCTTTTATTGTTATCTATTTATTTATAAATATTATATTCAAAATTTTCATACAAAAGGATAACAGAACAGTGTACGGGTCCTCGTGATCGGAGTGTGTTATCTTAATAAGCCCAACACAAGTCTGATGATATTCCGAAGGTGACCTAGACGCCGTACTAAAGGCACGGCATGCGGATAGTACTTTCTGGACCCATTTTCAACAATATAATCTTTCTGTCCGTATACAACAAATCCTACACCAAATAGGATTTTATGGAGTATATACGTACGGTCGCCTTCAATTAAATTGCCATCTCGTCACTGCATTGGTGGAGAAGTGGCGATCTGAAATACATATTTTTATTTTCATGTAGGGGAAGCCACAATTACCCTATATCCAAATAATATGGACACTCCCAATAGATGGCGAGCCGGTGACAAGAGTTGATTTCGACCGAACAACACAATAATAGCAGGAATATTGCCTGACTTATTTAGGATTTAGCCCAGATGGAAATGCGTTTAAGGGTTCTAGGCTGCAAACGCAGGCAATTACATCCCATTTAGCGGCGGTCGAAATTACTCATAACAGTCCCCATGAAATCGTGGTCCAGTACGCCCGCGCTGTTGCGTTGCTTCTATTGGGTGGGATGATGTGCCCAGATTAATCAGATAACCTGGTATCATTACTATATCTTTCAAAATTAGATATATAGAAACGGTCAGGAACTAAAGTTGGAGGAGTGTTGTGCTAGCATTTTTATATTGTGAATTATACAATGCCAGCATAAAAGGCAAAGCTGCAATTAGTGGCGCGCTGCAATTGTTGCAGGTAAAATTTACTTATTAACGTATACACAATTTTTTTTGTTATGAATATTAATTAATAACACATATTTGTATTATTCGTACAAATTTGGGCGTGGTCACGGATCACTCCACTTTGCCCTAGACTTGGTGCGGAACGACTATTTATGGGCCAAGTCCAAACGGACAACAATCTTTGGCTCCCAGCAGCACCATATGGTACTACATGGAATTGTGAGCACACGTTCATCCGAACAGTACGAGCCACTGTCCGGGTGATAAGAGACATATTGGATAAGATGCGGATGGACTAGATAACTTATATTTAATATTATACATACATTTATACTGTGAATTAACTACGCATTAATTTGCGTCTTTTTATTTATTACAGTTCATCTGGCAGCCGTATGACATGGACTCGAATGTCATTATGGCTTTCGTCGCTGATTTGAACCCCTAGTTGTAGAGATCATCATGTCCATTGATATTCTATATAATAGTTGAAATGCATCGTCCCAAATATGTTCTTCGCCAATTCGAGATGAGGCAAAATATTCCAGAAGCGACGAATACTCGGGATATGAACCTCCATCAGATCTTTAGAAAAAATCACACGGGCATAGATTGGCACATGCAACACAGACAATACATCAGTAGATGGCAAAGATAATATGACACGATTGGACAGAGGCCACCTATTTTCACTAGAAGAGAAACAAAGCGAGGTTATTAGGAATGTTACTACAAGATAACACGAAATTTTGTCTCGTCATCTACTGATAGATATATGGAAAGTGGGTACCAACCTGGAGAAGCACCTATATTGCAAATTGTGGTACATTGTTATATAATATCACATACTTTATTTTAAATATTTTTTTTACAACATAAGACTCATTATTTTCTACAATCTTCAGGCAGACAAGGTAAATGCCCTTGAAGCTTTGTGTCAATCTAAACCACTGAATATTGAAAGACATAGTCAATTGGTGGATAGATTCGAATACGGGTTATACATTATCAATGAAGCCATAACCCATCAGACACAACAAATTGCTTCTCCATCCGATGATGCTCTCACAACATTCCACAGGCAAAGAAGAAGTTCTAGCCGAATGTCTACTAGTTCAGTTAAACGTCAAGATGTTGGGGTGGATATAGCTGGTCTTTCAAAAATATATTAACCTCAAGATTATTATGTGCCCCAACCGCCTCAAGATTATTGGTTTTAATCGGCTCCATATATGCCAAACCAAACACAAGATTGTTTTCCACAAGTACATCTTGACCTTGGTCTTGGCATTAATCAACTATATTCACCAGGATACAATATTTCACGAATTCCATTCTCATCGTTTAGTGCATATTATGATAATGTGCAGTATAGTTCTGCAACAACATCAAGTTGATTCGGTGGTGATGATAATGAGGCTCAAAATGAGCCAATACAAAATGTGGGCGAGGAAATAAGAAGACCTCAGCGTCAATACCACAGACGCAATTGTGGAATGGGTGGACATTTTTTACATTTGTAATTGTATATTTCATTGCATTTTTTTCAATTGTACAAAAAAATATACACTATTACCTTTGTATACTTAATTATAATTTTTTAAATTAATATAATTTTAATATTATGATTTTTTGGACTTAATATATTGTCAAAAATTAATTTTATATAATTAATTTATAAAAAATTTAATTAAACAAAATTCAAAAAAATAAAAAATAACCAATTTGTGGTTAGAAACCATGACTTGGTGTCGTGATTTCAAATCACGACCCCATGTTGTGATTTGATATCACGACATGGAGTCGTGGTCTGAAATCACAACACGGGTTCGTGGTTTCAGACCACCACGACTTCAGCCTTTTTTATAGAAAAAAAATTAATTTGAGTCACGGTTTCTAATCACGACTCCTAATATTTTTATTATACTCTTTTAATAAATTATATTAATATAAATTTATTTATTTTTTATTAACAAAAAATAATTAACCCACAATTATGTATCAATTTATAGTTGTACTCAACCCTTTCCTTAATAGGAGTTCATGTACCAATATATAATATGGAAGACTACAAATTCTATCTCAGAATCCAAATGAATCTTTATCCTAATATATATTTTTGAAAATTCAAACTTTATTTTAATTATAAATGTATATTAGATCATGACTCTACAAACCCAACCAAATACTCAAGACGTTGAATATGAGAGAGGATAAGGACAGACTAAAAATGTGGAATGTGAAGAGAGATAATGGGAAGGTTTAGACTTGTGGAATATGAAGAGAGATAATGGGAAGACTCAGACTTGCGGAATATGAAGAGAGATAATGGGAAGACTCAAACTTGCAAAGCATGAAGTAAAGACCCCGGCTTGCGGAATATGAAGAGTGGATAATGGGTCGTGAGGTTAGACTGGTTTTTGTATCATTGAAAGATGAACTGATAATTTTTAAAAAATTAAACTCAATTATAAATAAATTATAAATTGAAATCCGAACTAAAAGTTAAAGTTCATTATAATATTTAGGAGCAAATTATATTAATTAAATAATTAGATAGGACGCAATGAATATTATAGAAAAAAATAAAATTAAATAAATAAAAATTAATAATATATATAATATACAAAAGACAAGACTTGCAGGATGTGTGGAGAAAATAATGCAAAGATTCATGGTGATAATTTCATTTTTCGTACTTTAGCTATGCTATCATATTAATTTATTTAGCATTTTATACTTTAGCTTCATCAATTTGGTCCCTTACATTTGTTAAGTCTAATAATTATGAGTGTATTGGACTTCTATTAAGGATTTGGAAGAATTTAAATCTGAAAAGAAGGTTTTTGGCATGCCCTAATTATGGGGTAAATCTAAAATTAATACATACTAGTTATTTTAAGATTCATCCAGTAATTAAAGCACGCCCAAAACCTTCTTTTCGAATTTATTTTGGTGTAAGAAGGTATGAATCGAAGTTCAATTTCACACTCAGATATATTTTTTCCACATTAACATTCTCATTAGAACGGACATGTACTCAAATTTGAGATGATGGAACTTGATTTCTCCTCATTCCTCTCAATCTTGGCTAATTTTTCTTTAATTCAACTCTCTCAACCCTCTCTTATTTATTAATGTCTGAACCTACAAAATATGCCCTTTTATCATTAAAGTCCTTCATAATTTTTCCCTTAAATTATTCTTTTTCGTTAGATTTTACGTTCAAATTAATGAAGATTGCTAGAAAACTAATGAAAGTAACAAATACCAAGGACTAAAATTGATGGAGTACAAAACTTATTGGGAAAAGTATCATTTTAGTCCGCTAAGTATGCCTAATTTTAATTTTAGTCCGATAACTATGTCCATATTTGTTTAGGTCCAGTAACTTATTAAATTGCTTACTTTTAGTCCTCTGATAGATTTTCGAACAATTTTACCCCTCTGCCTAATTTTACTTTTAGTCCTCTGCCTAGAATGCATAGGGGTAAAATTGTCCAAAAATCTGCCAGAGGACTAAAAGTAAGCAATTTCGTAAGTTACTGGACCTAAATAAATATGGACATAATTATCTGATTAAAATTAAAATTAGGCATATTTAACGGACTAAAATGATACTTTCCCAAACTTATTTAATGGTACAATTAAAAATTATCCATTCTAGTGTGTGTGATTTTTTTTTATTTCTTTCACTTTTAATTAATACACATACTCAACTCATGCACACACCCAAATTCGAACATAAAATCTTTTGAAAAAATTTTGAGATCGAAACGTTGATTGTCCCAAAGAGACGTGTTATGACTTTTTAAGTCTTTGTCCCAATTATGGAGGAAGATAAAATAGTCAAGCTCTTGGGTCGTGAATCATTCATAAAATGGAGAGAAGCTTGTGGTTTCAACCTCACAAACCCATCTTAGGGGCAAAAAATACTCATTTAAATCCTGTCATTTGGTCTAGGCTTGGTTAAAATCTTTCTTGGATGATTGCTTCTTATAACTGTGTCAATTTTAAGGACTGATTTTACAAAGGAAAAATTCTAGTCACCATCAATTTTGCTATACACAAATATATTTGGCTTGATATCAATGATGTGATTACAATGCTGTTTTCTTGAGAATCATCCTAAGGAGATACAAAGAAGTATATATATATATATATATATATATATTATATTTATGTCTAAATTTCTTTTATTTTTTTAATTTGAATAAAATAACCTTATATATTAGTTTTAAGGCTAGGAATATCTATTACCTTCCAATAACGTTACCATTATATTCGTTACCTCATATTAATTGATTTTTCTATTTCTTGATTTGTATTAGTTATTTTTTAAATTATTTTAACAGTATAAATATACTTAATGAAAACACCAGGATAAGTTAAAGTTTAGTATTCAATACTTATTTTTTTCCTCATTTCGATCTTGTACAAGAAACATCATATAACAGAATTTTTTAGAAGAATTTTAGAGTATGGTAAATATTAGAATTTATCTAGTAATTCTTCCTGCATGGGAGTCTACATTCCCTTTGCTTTAAGGGTTTGTTGTCCATCGTTTTGACAGGAGCCGATGCCGGTATATTGTACCGACGATTGGCACTAGTGAGATTCGAGTTGTCTTCTCTATCTGGTCATAGCTTTACTGTTGTTATCCTTTTTGGTGCATGTGAGTCTTCTCTGTCTTTGTGTTATAGTTAGGGATTAGTGTTAGGATTTTCTCTAGTTTGGTTCACTTTGCTCTTGTATCGTTCTTTTTGTTTATACTAACTTGCTAGGGTTGTGTTCCTAGTTTTTCTTATCGTTTTGCTCCTTTTTCTTTTCTCTATCTAGTTTGTTATGGTGGTCTTCATGTTATAGTTCTGCTTCTTGCTGCTTTTTCTGGCTTTCAGGTGTTCCCTCTTCAGCTTTTGACGATGTCAGGATTCATTCAGGGCTTGTGTTGATCATCTTCTTGCTTTTTCTACTACTCCATGTATCACTGTTCATGGAGGATGTGGAATCGATCACTAACAAATTGAGATAGGCTCTTAAGTTAAGGGAAGAGGAGATGGATGAGTTGGTCATTCCAGATGTCCTTCGGCAATCTAATTTAACATATTATCAGCTTTGCCTGGGGGTTGTCTTTTATCCAGGAGAACGGTGAACTTTGAGGGATTGTGTGTATTATTGCGGAGCACAATTATGCCGGTGAAGGGTATGGAGATCAAACAACTCCATACCGACCAATTCCTCTTTCGGTTTAATTATGTGCTAGATAGGAATTGGGCCATAGATTGCTGCCCATGGAGTTTTCAGAAGAACGTGTTAGTCCTAAGCGGCATTGACGTGAATGAGAATCCGATGCACGTTGAGCTTGGCTGGTGTGACTTCCACGTCCATGTACATGATTTGTTGCTGAGTAAGATGAATCATGGGATTGTAACTTTTATTCGCAACAAAATCAGGAGATTTAGAGACTTGGAGATGCAACCATTAGGGTTCGCATGGGGAGCAATATTGCGGAATCAGACTGCTATCAACATCACTCTTCTACTACCTTGGGCACTTAAACTTAAGACTACAATAGGAGAGGAGCATTTGGTGACGTTTTCATATGAGAGGCTCCCCAACTTCTGTTACTTATATGATGCTTAGGTCACATTGTGAAATACTGTTTGAAGCAGTTCGGAGAAGGCTTTCAAGACCCAGGCACGGATACTCCCTTTGGCCCCTAGTTGAGAGCCACAATTCCAAACAGATTTCATCCTAAAGCAACATTAAGTTTCAATAGACGGAAGAAGACGTCATCGGCATCTACTCAACGAGGTTCAAGTAGAAAAGGAGCTGAGATTTTTAGGGTGTTTGGAGTACATGACGATGCAGATTCCCAACCAATGATGAGAGGCGCCAGTGTGGATAGTGAGGAAGTGGTAGAGAGCAATGTTTAGGCACCTGGGTGCAATATGGACATGAATGCGTCGAACCTTCGGGAGGTGATGGCCATGGGCAAGGGATCGTGGAAGAGAGGGAGTTGTGTCACATTTTCAGCAAATCGAGAATATTGTAGCTTACCATGCTCCGCTGGCACAATCTAAAACGGCTCTTTCCAATATTCCTCTCACGTTTGCAGTGAGAGGTGGTGGTAGGAGAGGCACTGCTAGAAACGGGGGGGAGTATTGGCTCCAAGGCGGGAATGAGGCATTACTATAATTGATTGGGTGCATAAGTAAGTCACATGGTCAAAAAATGAGCCTAGCTGGTCAATGAGGATTCAGATTTTTTATTGCCAGAGACTACGGAGCATCTCACCGGGAGTTATGAAAATTCTTAGCTGGATATGTCAAGGTTTGGGGCCCCATGGAAAGTCTGAAACCTTGTCAATCTATTAAAGCTCCATAGACTCGGCTTGATTTTCCTCTCCAAAACTAAGTCCTAGAAGAGGACACATGACAAGCTGAAGGAAAGATTCAATTACTGTGGAGTGGGGGTAGACTCCCAAGGTAAATCTAGTGGTCTTCTATTTCTTTGGCGTAAAGATGTTGAGGTGTGGATATAATCATACTCTCAAAATCACACAGATGCCTTGATTAAAGTAGATAAAGAGTCTGAACAGCGGAGGTTTGCTGGTGTATATGTGCTCCGAAGGTGTGCAAATGTAAAGAAACATGGAAACTGTTACGTTATTTGGGTTAGAGTTGTATTCAATCGTGGTTGTGTGTAGAAGATTCCAATGAAATCATACACCAACATGAAAAGAAAGGCATGGGGGCTCGAGCTCATTAGCAGATTGCGAGTTTCAGGATATGGCTTTGGGAGTTATCTGAATCAGCAGTGGTGGAGATGGACCACCAAGGTTTCTATGATCTTGCTCTTCCTGGACATTAATTTGTGCATTCTGAAGGATGTGAGCAGGTAGGATCTCTTGGATGTCGCATATGTACACATGGTTCTCTCCTACTCTTTTCGAGCTCTGCGTGTCCCACATTCCCACTCCTAGCTCGTGATCATGTATTCATTTCCACAGACAGCGCCAAACTTGATGGGAAAAAAATGAAACTTGAGATCTAAACACACCAAACTCTTGTGCATGCTAATTAGTCTTTTTCCCTTCAATTCCTTTTTCCCTTTCAAAAGTCCTTTTTAAATGAAATTTGGAGATATTTATTCTACTCTAGTAATAAATGCTAGGGGGTGTAAAATCAATTCTACCCACTTACCTACCACTAATTTGTAGATACAATTCAATGCCAGGGTTAATTTGACAAAAACAGAATAACTTAAGTTATATGGCATTGATCTCTTGTTGTTGCTTATAGAAAGGATTTAATTTCCTTTTACATTCCACTTTAATTTAGCTTCTTGTCTCCATCAATAGGGTATCTTTCGTCCATGTTTGTGTTGTAAATATTCGAAGAAAATATCGTTTTATTGATATGAATTCTAGAAAGATAGTTTGCAACAGGGTATTACAATGTACAATCTTTAGCATCTTACTTCTTAGTTGGTGCATTGTGTACTACCCTGCACAAAAATCTATTTTTTCAAGAAAACCTGAACAAATATGTCATCAACTAAGTACTATAATTTTAAAGTTAAATGATTTTGGTTTTATAAGTTATAACTAAAATCATTCTAAGTGAGAGATCTATAATTCATGTCGACAAAATATTACAAGAAATTATATACTTTTCTCAATGATGTTACTTTTCATTTTTTATTGGGAAAAACCAAATTTTGTTTAGAATTAAATTAAAATTTGTTAAGATATATATATATATATATATTAGTACGACCTGTATTTTTTCAATAATCATCTAACGTTTTTTAATAAATTATTAATTGAAACCTTATTCAATCATAAACATTAACTTTGAAAATCTTACATTCATATCATACGACACTTTCAATTTTCTTAAACTACTTTTGTAACTATGAAAGTCAATTTGAAATGTTTTTAATAAGTTGGTCCTAATGCTATATTTTCATTTTTTATGTTTAAAAACATATGGAATTCATATATAAACAAGTGAATTGCTCTCTTATTTAAATATTTACATTTAATAATTTCAATTGAAACTTTTATTTCATGTTTTTCATATTAAATTTTTACAAATAAATAACAACAAGAAAATGAGTTAAAATTACTAATAACATTTTTCATTAGCTTATTGGTAAACACAAGAATAAAACTTTGAGTTTTTCCATTTGCATACATTTTATGTTCAACAGATAAAATATTTATTAATCTAACTGTTAGTTTTCATTAGCTACAAGGACACAGGTTCTTCAGACTAGTTTGGAAATAAAAATAAGCTTGAGTCGACATACCTTTATATCGAGGTGGAATAGCTATTCCCCTATATTCCTTTCACTTTCTCCATTCTGGACTAATATTTCTTGCTAACTTATATTTTACCTGTCGGCTGAAGGACACTAAGACAAATGTTTGAATCTTATCACCACCTTGATAAAGAACTTGCATGGCATATATTCCGCCAAATTGTGGAAGGCCTGACACATATACATGGAGAAGGTATCATCCATCGTGATTTGACTCCTAATAACATATTTTTTTTATGCTAGCAATGATATCTAAATTGGGGATTTTGGTCTTGGTAAGAGACAATTGCTAGCTTATTTATTTGATTCTCTTGATTTAAGCTTTTCATTGAGGTAGAAACATTACATTACCACATTTCCTATTGCGTAATAGATGCTAATTTGCTGTAAATTGAGTAGAGAGAGTTGCATGGAGTTCTATGTGAAACACTAAAAGCTTTGAGGCTTATAATATAATCTGATTATAATATTTTTGAGCCTACCTTTTGCACACTTCACAAAATGCATCTCTTTAAGGTGGTTTTGTCATTCGAATTCCTATAATTTATTGAAATAATTTTGCAGGGACATTATACGCAATAGGCAAATTTGCAAAATTAGTGTTGTATGTACGTGGGTGGTGAAATTGGTCCCATAACTATGAGCCTGATAATTTTAATCCTTTACGTTTAAAATTTGTATCAATTTTGGTCCTTCCGACCAAAAATGATCGAAAATTAACAAATTAAATTGGGGATTAGGGCTCCGGCGTCAAATGGACATTACTTACATAGTCAGCATCCTACGTGGGGATGCTGACGTGATAAATACTAGTTAACCACCACCAAGCCGGTCACTGGAATTTTTTTCGGCACTTCTCCGGCCACGCGTACCACCATTGAACTCGCTGTCCTACGCTGATTCCAAGCCTATAGCATGTGTTTCAATTGGAGTTCAAACTTGCCCCCAATTGTTGATTATAGTCTTATCCTAAAACCTAAATTTATTTTCTTTCTCTTCTCAATTCGCCAGCTTCCGACCTATCCACTTTTTGAGACCACCACCAATCAACTCTCCATCCTCCGGCGAGTTGATTGCACCAAAGGCCATCCATTTTCGTCAACTATCCGATCGGTTCTCTTCTTTTTATTTGCGCCACTTTTTCACCGCGCCCACCATTGGTTTGTCTGTCATATCTCCGTCACAAGCGATCATCTTGCCGACGGACCAACACCCTTATGTTTGCTTCTCATGGCGCATACATCCCTCCGATTAGTTTCTGTCAACGATACATCCACGTTATGGCCTCATCATCGGTTGACTTCTCCTATATGTTTTAATTTAGTGGCAATTTTAGGCCTATATATTTTAATTTAATTGCAATTTCGGTACTTCTAATCAAAATTACTAGTCAGCAACCACGTAAGATGCCACGTGTTTAAGTTGAGACCAGTTGGCAATCAAAACCGTAAGCCCCAATTTGTCCGGTTAATTTTCAGATAATTTTGGCTGGAAGAACCAAAATTGCTACTAAATGAAAACATATAGGACTAAAATTGTTAGTTCCGTAGTTACAGGACTAATTTTGCCACCCCTTATAATTACAGGACTAATTTTGCATTTTTGTTCAATTGTTTTATTTTGCTTTAGAGCGGTTACCCCACATGCATGTCTTGTGGTGTTCTATGTGAATGTTGCTTTAAAATTTCATCAAATTACTTAAATGAGAGAAAAATGTTGACCAACTACCTAAAAGACCATTACTGATTCTCGAGGATATCTTGGATAGTCAACTTTAGATGGGGAAGTATGTTATAGATTTCTAGTGAAGTAGCTAAGTAAGCCAACTATCAAGAGTACAGGACCTGACATAGAAGCACATGTTAATTGATCAATATGCTCATCAGAATGTTTCAATTGCTCAATTATTGATAAAAATAAGACAATAGTACCCCCACATATTACCTTCAACTCTCAAGTCAAGTTTGTCTATGCTCCACCTATTTTATATAGGAATAACTAAAAAAACATAATGCTTAACCTCATATTCTTCTGCAGTGACGGTGAAGTCTGTTGTTGGCATATTGGTATAACAGAGTACGGACCATTAATTTACTCAAATGCATAAACCAATAACTCATACTAAATGATAAGTTTGCAAGCAACATCAGAAGCACATCCATCTTTCTTCACATGCACCACATATCAGATCGATGGAAGCTGTGGAGTCAACTGGCAAATTTGTAACTGTAGTGAGGAATACAAGATACAGGGAGTAAGGATGATTGCGAGCACAATAAGCTACTAAATGATCATAAGAATATATCCCAACACTAGCGATATCCTACTAGCTAAAATCTTTGCAATAGCCAGCAGTTAAATAGGTAAAAAACATTGCATCATCAAGAACAGATGTTCTACTTGGAAGAAACCAACCTTATTTTAGTTGTTTTACTTAATTTTAGCTCTGATATGTTCATCCAATTGCCTTCATTATAGATTTATGAGTTCAAGGATTGAGACAACTCAACATCAAGTATGTTAAAAAGAAAAGATAATAAGCTCATTTCTTACACTAATAGTGATTGGTGTCACCTCATGAACACACAAGTACATCTAACTATGTATTTTTCTCAGGTACAAAAGTAATTTCACGTGCATTAGAAAAGCAAAAGAGCCTTCCGCTATTATTAGAAAAAACAAAATATATTTCTGCCACTAACGCTATTCAAGGAGTTGTTTTGCTCAGAGAAATATCCATAGAAGTTAAAAGGCAATACACTCCTGGCTCCCGCAATGATTTTCTCCGACAATATGCCAACTATTGCAGTGATGAAAACCTAGTTTACCCCTCTCAAAAAAAAAAAAAAAAAAACAACCTAGTTTACCATGCCAGGTCAATAGCATATTTAACTTTGTCATTATTTCAAAGAAGTCTCCTTAAGGATCACGAAATCTAAATGGAGAGCTTGAAAGCAAAAAAACATTTAGCACAATAGCTTAACTAAAGTTGTCATGGTCCAGAAACATTCAACAATTCTATAGAGACACTTGAGCTACAAATGGAGAGAGAATCCTAAAGATAATTTGTAATTCAAAATTTTCCAGTATAATACATGGCACAAGCAAAATTATCCAATTAAGATGAATCACTTGAACGTGATGAGAATGCAGTCATCATGCGTGGAAGTGTTGAGAAATGAGCTTGAACATTCTTCGCCAATCAAACTCCCAGACACTCCACCTATAAGGCATGTTTTCATGCCTCCAAGCCAATTTGAAGATGCGCATCTTGCCAAGATTTCCACAATGCATTAGCTTTAACCAAGAGGGATACGCATGGAATTATTTACTTGCACACTAGGATATGTTTCTAATAATGGTTTTATATCATTCTGTAATATCAACCACACCGAAAAGAAACCATGCTCAGTGAAAGAAATATTTCTTTTAGCATCTCAGAGAAAATTTTCGAAGTTTCACTGAAACTGCTATTAAAAAGCGTGTCATATGATTTTGATTGACATATTTTACCCTCCTATTTATCCAATCTCCCTTTCAACTATATATTTGAATCCAAAAGCCCCAACCATTTTCAATTACTCATTACTATATCTATGTCGCTATTTAATCATATCAGTTTGAGATGCCATTCATTATGTTCCATACAAGTAACTAACAGAGCATAACCTTTGATTACAAATCAGATCTCCACCTTCTATGACACAGACAATTAGGTTTTTAGTTCTGCTGTGATGCAGATAAGATCATATGTTGTATTAAAAAAAGGAACTATGATACATGATTAAACTTAACTTCTTGCTTGCTAATATTAATTAGTATTTGGATCTTTTGTTACTATAAGTTTGTTAGGTATTAAATCTGCTTATATTAATTTATTTTGAAAAATTATGACGCAATACATACAAGGTTGACAGGTCAACGCAGTGATAGAATAAGAGTATGGTATTTAATTAATAATCATAACTACATTTCATTTCAAATGTTTACATGATGGGATTCTATCTCAACTCCCTAAAAAATGAGGCAGGATATAAATGACTAAAATTGATGGCCAAAGCATTATCTAGTTAGCATATGCGTTCATTCAATCTTAGCACAAGCACACTGAGCTAATTAAAGTGTACCTGATATAGTATCATCTAATTGCTGCTGGTTAATTTCCTCGCTTGTTGAAATTCCAACCTAAACATAAAAGTAGCAATGTGTCGTTATATACAGAGCAGGAATTGCTTTCCCGATGTTGTAAGTGGTTGAAAACAACATACCACAAAAACAAGGTGCACATCCCCTCTTGCAGCATTAACATAGTCCAATATATCTACTAACTTGCGAGAATTCCTTGAAATGCCTAGAATCAAAATTGCAGGAACTTTAATCATATGTGCATGAAATGGAATGAATAATCCAATTACTTCAAAAGCACAACCTATTATACGAGAATTGGCAGGTAAATGTCGAGTGACGGGTTCCTGAATAACACTCATCAAAGTTTCATTTGTGTCATTTGTGCGTATACGAGACTTCTGGAGTAACTCCACTACATCAATTCCATAAATCAAGCTCATGTGAAGGACTATTTAACCAATAAAGGAGAAAACAAAGAGGAAATGAAGTAACGTTTTCAAGATTTTTGATAAACAGTGAAGAAAAATCAAACAATAAGAGAGAGAGAGAGAGAGAGAGAGAGAGAGAGAAAATAAATAAATAGATAAGACTAATAGTCTGATAAGATTATGTCACTAGATTGACTCACACATGAGGCCACTAAAGCGAGGCAATTTTCTTGGAATTCGAACACGTGGTTTAACTTCAAATAGCGCTCCATCTGCAATTTTCACATAAATAGCCCCTAATCAAGCAATACTTGTTAAGTGGGCTATCTAGAATTGCTTTTAGAGCCTGCATATCATATTGTAACGAATTAATCTTATAATAATTATAGGAGGAAAAAGAAAAAAAATAAAAAAAATATATATATAACACTATTGCCTTGATCTTAAATAATTTGACAGTTGCTCTACTTTTCTACATTAATTTAATTGACACAACTTGAGCACTCCCCACTCCCCAGTACTGCAAAACTAATTTTCATGGCAGCAACGCTAAAGTGCACTATTTAGTCCTTTTTCAAATTGTTTTAAGAGAATCACTGCTGTATCTGCAGGTCTCCAGTCAAGCTTGTTATAATATTGACTATAAGCCAACTTGATCTTTCAACACATTTGCATTCTCAAAATAGAATACCAAGTTACCAACAAGAAAGTAACCCTGCCAAAATACGAATGGCAGATAAAGATAACAGGTTTAGAAAAGTTCTAGCAAAAAACAAAAACTTGGTCATTGTGCATCTCATTAAATAGAAAAGAGAAAAATACACAAACCACGTGTGCGATCTGAGACATGTAATCATTGGGATTTTTATTCTGTCGTAGAAGAGCTTCTTCATCGTCAATCCCATTCGCGACTACCCACTTCTTCAATAATATAGAAATATAGGGAAATTTCATATTTAAGGAGATGATATATTAAACAATCAAATATTTTAGTAAAATAACAAAAATACCTTTGTAATAAAAGCTTTTCTGATGGCAGCATTGTCAAGGATGAAGAAAATCCTAGGTTTCTGATTATGGGACTCAATAGGGACTTGACGTGTGAAGTGCTCTCTCACTTCTTCTTCACAAGAAGTTTTTTCTATTTTTCTCTTCTTCCCTACACACAAGCGAGATGAACAAGCTCTTAAACCCTCCATCTTTCTCAACTCACTGTTGCCGCCAAGATGTGGACTTCTTCTCAACCTGAAAGCATTTAGTGAAAATCATTGGAAGTGAGATGAAAAAATAAAAGCTGAAAACTGTTTTGCAGTTAAAAAGTGAAAAAGAGAGTTTCATGGTAGCAATTCGGAGGAGAAATTATTTATAAAATGTAAAAAAAAAATTGCAAACTAGGGTGAATTTCAAATTTTTATAGATATGGGCAGTACCGTGTTCTCAAATCACGGTGATGACCATTTTTTTAAAAAAAACAAATTTAAATTTTATGTCACCGCTATCATAGATCATGATGACACTTTTTGTAATTAAAAAAAAAAGCGAGAGGAAACACAATTTGAAATCAAGGTTCTTAGCAGAAAATAAAAAGAAAAATTTGGTCAAAGCATGAAAAATTAAAATATTAGGATCTCAGTGAATTGAAATGAGCAAACTTGGTCCGAATCGTCGGGACGAGACGATTCGAACGGTGGTGGTCCCAAGCCGTGATTCAATCTGATGCGGAGAAACAACTGGAAACAGCTTCAGCGCAAACGTTCACAACGAAAAAGCTTCAAATTTTCAGATCTCAACAAATGCTTGATGAAATTGAGCAACGCTGGTCATGTTGGAATCGTCTGACGAGAGGATTCGAACGACGGTGGTCTCAGGTCGTGATTCGTCCTGATGGCGGAGAAATGACTGCAAACAGCATCAGCACGAATGTTTTCGACGGAAAAATCTCCAAATTTTCAGATCTCAATAAATCCTTAATAAAATTGAGCAAGGCTGGTCTCGTTAGAACCCTTAGATCGAGGCGAGTCTAATGGTGGTGGTCCACTATCGTGGGTCGCGCCGGTGGGGGCGAATCAGCAGTGGGGTGGTGCAGTGGTCGTGTTAAAAGGTCTACAGTTGATAAAATTTGAAATTGTTTGAGGGGATATGTCCATCTGATCAAGGGGAGTCGAATGGTATGTGTGGCGGCCAACAACTCACCGTGACGGTGCTGGAATTTTAGAGAGAAGGTGGTGGCGATTTCGAGGGCAACACAACAGTTTTTCTTTTTTTTTTTTATTACAAATGTGTGATCGCAGTTATCTATAATAAATTAAAATTCACCCTAATTTATCAAATATTTTTTTTTTACATTTTTTAAATAATTTATAATTTGGGACTATGTATTGCTAGAGAAGTAATTAAAAAGAGAGGGTTCCAACAACTATTCCTTTGGCAGAAATCAAAGGTTTCTATTCTTTTTGACTAACTGAAAGATGGATTTTGGATCAAAAGGTATAAAAACAAAAAAGGCAGCATCCACGGAATCCAAGAATAAAGAGTCCAACATCGGAGAATGTTAGAAAAAGAGGGAAGATAACAAAACTACAAAGTGCTTAGAGAAGAGGTTTAAGCGACTCACTCATACTTGAGTAAGTAAAATATATTAAGATTTTTCCCTGGATTTTCTGGGACCGGTATAACCATATTCATGAACAAGAAAGCCTTTTGCATGCACATCCATTGGGGAAGATTATATTCAACAATAATAACAGGCCAACAACTGTAAGGAGTACTAGAATTCCCAAATGGACTGAAACCATCTGTGCATAACACAAGCCGCACATTACGTGCATCTGAGACAAATCATGTGAGTGCGATCGGAATGTTTCTATGCCTCTCCATGAGATGGATGTGCCATAAAGGCTACAATGATTATTTGAATGTCATGTCATATGCTCACAGGTGTAGTTAGATGCATATAGCCTTTTGAGCCTAGGCATCAAAGGCAAATAACACAACACCTTGAAGGGTACTTTTTCCTTGATCCTGCCTTGATTGGCTTATATCGAGGATGATAACATATAGGGCATTCTTGAAGGCTCTTGTTCTCTTTGTAATACAATACGCAATTGTTTACAAAAGAATCAATTTTTTCGTAACCTAAACCAAGTTTACCTAGGTGTTTTTTGGTCGTGTAGAAGTTATCTGGCAACTTTGCATCTTCAGACAACATGCAGTTGACTCCAAGTCGATCATAGCAAGTTTCAGTTAAATTGTACTTTGATAGAACCTCTCTCTCCTCTAACTCTCAAGTTGAGACCTCTCTCTCTTCTAACTCTCTCTCTCTCTCGGCGGCGGGAAGAAGAAAGCAGACCCCAACTCTCTCTCGCTCGCACACGGCTCCCAGTCCATCGGCACAACTTCTCTTTGACTCCATTAACAGGTAATTTTTGTTCTTTGTAATTATTTTTACAGTTTGGAGAAGAAATTTGAATGCTTTCAAGGTGTTTGTTGAAATGCCTGATTGAATACCCCTATGTTCTTGTCGCCAAAATATTTATTTTTTTTGCTGAAATATGTTGAAAAATGAAAGACTTAGTTGATTCACATGCGAAACTTTTGTAATTTCTTAAGTTGTCGGTTTTCTCTAATTGTATGAAATCTTACCTTAAATCAACTACTATGCATTTTGTATATGGGGGAAGAATGTTGACGATTCTTCTGCTTTGTTTAGCATGATCTGATTGACAAAATGGTAAATTAACCTAAGATGATTCATCGATTTTGTACAGTTGATGGAGATGTCTAATGAGTACAACCTTGTGTTTTTGTTTTGGCTTCCTCTTTCTCTGTTCATGCTTTGAAGTAGAAAAATTGGGCCGGCATCTCCTATTAAGTAGTATGAGTACAATTAATTTGCGTAAAATTTTGCTAAAGCTTGGGATCTGCGGAGCTATTTGACTTTTTCTCCTTGTTGCAAGTAGATATACGTACATGTAATTCTTAATCCTTCCACTATGTTTTGGAGCTCTGTATGTAAATTAAATGTGTATTCTTGAAAATTGGGGATAATTGTATTGATAATGCAGATACTAATTCTAAATGGAGGTTGAAAGAGAAGAGAAAAAGATGATTATTTCTGAACTTTATAGCATCTAAATAGAAAGAGTAGGTGCAGAAAGGGTTTTAAAGCATAACCCAAAGTGAAAATACACCTGTCATGGACCTTTAAAAATGGAACTAACATCTTTTTAATTGATCTGAAAATGGTTCATTTTCATAGGTGGTGTCTAGTCTTGCATTTAGCATTGGTATTTGGATGTTAGATGTGCCCCATCAATGTCATATGCCTTTAGGTGCTCTTATTCCAAGTATATGCCTTTAGGTGCTCTTATTCCAAGTATAATGTAAAGCTCACTGCCAACATTTGTTAACTTAGGGTGGTATTATGGTGGTAGTATGATTTCACTTCTGATTTGGCTGTTGGAATCAATACAAGTTCCTTGTAGTACTTGTGCGTTGATAAACATTTAGGAACATATGAAAGATCAGAAAGCCAAATATTATCAAGCTTTATAGAGTACTAAGGGTAGTCTCAAAGATAAGGGATTCAAGCCGTATTCGTTTTTTTTAGTTGTCCCAAGGAAAGGAGTAAGTATTGGCTGTTGGCATGTCCGAGCTAAGATCGGTTGAGGCAGGTAAAGACGGTTGCCTAGCTTACTTGGTAAAGGACTCCTTTTGTTTAGCGGTCATGGATCGATTCTAGGTGGTTAACTTGTATACCCCGATTCTCAGAGTTAGTGAAAAAATAGAGTACAAGCTGAAACGGCCAAATGAAATTTGCATCTCTTAATTCTTGCTCAAGCTTTGATGCCCCTCTGAAACTAGTCTAGGTTTGGGTTACTGCAAAAGACCAAGTTGTTTTCAGTAAAAGCACCATTCATCATTGAGTTTCCAAAATTTGAGTGAAGATATACTCCTAACAACAATTTTGAGGAAAGAGAGGATAGAAACTCTGGATGAGTTAATTAATTTTGTGGAAAGAGAAGCCAAATTGAATCATGCCATCATGGACTATCTACTTACAAAAGCTGGTTCATGGAAAGATAGAATGAAGAGCAGAGGGCTAGCAGAAAAGAAATGAGATGACATCGAAAACTGAAATATGATACTGGGACCACGTACATCAACATTAAACACAACAATTTATCCAGCTCGAATTTGGAAAGGGAGATTATTAGCATTAATATGAAGAGTTTGATCTTTAGATGTTATTAGGGAAGATGATGAAGGCTCTTTCTTTTACAAAGTTTCTTCAATTTTGTTTTCTATTCGATCTAACTGTTTTCCTATGGAATGGAGGATTAAATTTGAAAAATTATTTTGTTTAATTTGTACAGTGCTAGTTTCACTAGTAGATGGTTCACTAACTGGAAGACATTTGATGATTTGGCCTTTTATAGAGATACCGGATTCTTCTAAAGGTGGATGTTCACTCGAGATTATTGACCCATCAAGCTTTGTCCATTTTTTGAGAGTTTTTTGAATGACTGCTAATTTGTCATTTCCATATGTTTGGAATAGATAGGAGAAAAAAGGAATATTTTGTTTAGTATATGAAATGTACTCATACCATTCAGATCTGATGTTTGCTCTTTGGGGTTCAGAGAAATTATTCATGAACCATTTTCTATTAGAAATATTTTCTTCAGAAAGAAAGTCTTTTTTAAGAAATTCTTTATCTATTAGAAATTCTTTGGTAATGGTAAGAATTTGCGATGGTGCGGAATTTGGGGAACCAGTTTCCTCATAATCTTGATATATTGGTTGTGCAAGGTTTTGATCTATTCTTATTCCTTGAAATTTTGAGGTGGTAGGTCTAATTGTTTCAGATGTTGAGTGCCTGGAGGGGGTGATAGGATGAGAGAAGGATGTTCTATTTGTTTTTAGTGAATTTTGTCTACAAAATTTTATTCCTACGGATCCATCTTGATGTTGGGTAATTTGATCAATTTCTGAATTTTCTATGGGTTGAATTGGGGGAATTGATCCTGGTGGTAAATTCCATGTTTCTGGTAAAGTAACATTTTTCCATTCTATAGTTTTTGGAACTAAAAGATTAGATTTGGCTCTATTGATTTCCCAAAATACCGTTTGACCTGGTGATTTAGTGTGTGATATGGCTTGAATATCTAGGCCAGTATTAGTAATTTTGTAGTGTAGCCTATAGAATATTTCATAGATATGAGATCCAGATTTCATTTTATAATTATAGTTTTTTACATTTAAAGTTAAAATATCCAAAATATGAGGATCATTAAGAGAAATAGTGAAATTTGGAAAAGAATTGAAATAAATTGGGCCATTACAAAGACTAGTTTCTACTAGACCGAGTAAGGAATCATAAAAATCTAAGTGTCGACAGTCTCTTAAGGCTAGAAACACACTGGTGTCTAATCCTTCTCTTGTTAAAGGTTTTATAGCAATTTGAACAAGACCAATATGCAGAAATTTATATCCATTTTTAATATGTTTAATAATAGAAGCTTTTGAAAATAAATGTAATGTTTGTTGGTCAGATACCAGGGGTAAAACTTGTTCTTCTGTTTTTATAGTATAAGCTGACTTAAAATCAATAAACGATTTTTTATAAATTTCTTTAGTATTGATTTTGGGAGGTTTCCAATCGAATAGATCTCTGTCTTCCCACAGTGTCTCTCCTGTGGTAATTATATTCGAATTTTCTTGGTTGTCCCCTAATGATGAGGCTCCAGAATTCATGCTTTTTATGAATTTATCCATAGTATTAGATTTTCATATTTTGATCTTTCGAATCAGACAACGATTTATTGCGGCACAATAAAGTCAAGTAAGTCGACTTATAACGTGTCGAAGTTCGATTCACAAACTATGAACTTCTATATATGGATATACTCAAGATTTGCATGGCTCTGATACCATTTTGTACCAGGATATCACAAACCAAGAATAATTTGAATATAACAACCATATTTGAAACTATGTAAGGAAATATAAAGATCCAAAAAGATTGAATTATAACAATAAATTATATAAAGTAAGAAATTATACAACAATAGAATAAATTTATGAGGTAAAAATTAAGGCAATTATGAGTTCAAGAAAAACTTACTTGGATATCCGAATTTGTTTACAAAGAATCTACAGAAACTTTGTTGGATGTACAAAGATACTAATCATCCAAGACATCATATTTTTGTAGGAAGTGAATGAAGAGGAAATAAATGAAGTACAATAGAAGGAACTTGAAAGAAGAGATGAAGAACCAGAGGGAGAACTTGAATGAAGCAAATGCTAGAAAGAGTGTGAGAATAGTTCTCTAGAATGAGTTGTATCCTTCTTCCCACAAATGGCTCCATTTATAGAAATGCTTGGCCTTCATCATATAGTTGAATTATTGCTGTTTGTGGCTGTCCATCAAACCTCCATAATGCTGCAAGTTGGCTGGAAAAGCTTATATGAATTTTTGGATTTTTTTTTTTTTGATTTTTTTTTTTCACATCATGATTACATCATTTTCTAAATGAAATCTGTTACAACAATTTATTACAATAATAATAATTTTTACATTAAACTGAACTTTTACGGAATTGGACTAAAAATGCCGAAACAGTCATCTTCATTTTCATCTCCAAGGTGAATTGGTGGTGGTGAATCTTCCTTGTCACTTTGAATTTCCTCAAGAATTTTTTGCATTTCTTCAGTTGTTGTTGCTTTTGCAATTCTTGCGGACAAATTGTTTTTCTTCAATAAAAATTGTTCCTGCTCTGAATTGAATTCTTTACCAAGAATTGTTGTCGTTTTGCACATCGTGGGATTTTGCTTGAACCACTCCAATATTGCTGTTTGTTCAAAGGTTTCTGTGTTCATTTTGTCCCACCATTTTACACAATATTTTTTTCCTAAGGAAAATATGATTGTATCTTCATCAATTTGAATGGGCTTGAATTGGGGCTCAATTTTCAGAATCCAGGTCAGATTAAATTGGACATAGAACTTGAGTAAATTGGGGAGATGTTTTCCTGGAAACATACTGGTTTTGAGATTTTCTTTGAAGAATTGGAATGCATCTTGGACTGGTTTAGGAAGAATATGTGGTTCTGGGCCAAAATAGTACCACCATCTGACAAACCAGTTTGGAATTTTTTCGGGAGAAATTTTGGTGCCAAAAAGGAAATAAAAGGACATGGTATTTTTCTCATTTTGTTTTAGAAGGAAATGTTGGAAGGCTTTGATATAGTCCCAATAAGATATCAAAGGATATCTTTTATTTGGTATGTTTTTGAGCTCATAGGGACTTTTTCCCCAATCTGTCAAAGAAAGGATGGAGTTTATGAAAATTTTTCGGTAGCCAATTTGTGAGGAGTTGGTTGGGGCTCCTTTGGGAGGCATATTTTGAATAAAGATGGATCTGGTAGAGACAAGAATGTCTTCATAGAATTGTTGGGTTTTTTGAGGATCTTCATAAATCCTGTTGTGATCTTCATCGAGAATCATTGTTGCCATTAAAACATGATTGTCTTGGGTTTGGTCATTTATCCACTCATCCTCAATTATGCAATCGAGGTGGAAATCTGTTTTTTCAAAATATGGGGAAACTGGTGAATTTGATTTGGAACTGATAGGCCTAGCAGTAGAAGTACCTGCTATGTCTTTATAGGTTTGAGTAAGTTTGGAAGGTGCCAAAGGAATTGGTTTTCCCAAAGGGGTAAATCTGTTGACAATTTGAATGGGAGTTTGTGTTTTTTGGGTTGTTTGAGCAAGACTTTGTGTTTTTGGTTGGAGATATGGGGGTAAAATTCGTAATGGTTTTGGATTTTATGGGATTTGTGGCTTTGAAATTTGAAGATTTTGGGGTCTCAATTGGGTCTTCTCTGGTGGTAGAGAAGGGTATTCTAATTTGAGAATTTGGGTGTTGGTTTTTGCTAAAGGACTTACCTTTAGCTTTGAATCTTCTCCTGATTTCGACATCCCTGCAAAAACTCTCTTGTCAAGTAGTCAGGAATGTGATTATGAACTCCTTTAATATATTCAATATCAAAATCAAATACAGATAGTAAAGCTTGCCATCTTGCAAAAATTTATTTTGAAACTAGATTTTTAACATCTTTTGTAAGTACATCTTTTGCAGCTCTACAATCAATTTTTAGAAGAAATTTTTGATTTAACAAATCGTCTTGGAATTTAGAAATGCACAATACAATAGATAATATTTCTTTTTTTATTGTAGGATAGTTTTTCTGAGCTGTAGTTTTCCAAACTCCAGAATAATATCTTATTATTGTTTCTTTATTGTTAATAATTTGACTAAGAATACCTCCATATCCTAGTTCGGATGCATCTGTTTGTACAATTTTTGGTGCATTTGGATGACATATACTTAAACAAGGAATTTCTTTAATTTCTATTTTTAATTTTTTCACTAAATCTGTGTGGACTTGGGTCCAAGGAGGTGGTGGAGTTTTTAATCTCTCATATAATAGTTTACATATTTGTCTAAGATTTGGATAAAAATCTGAAACACAATTTAGACTTCCTAAGAATCTTTGTAATTGAGTTTTGTCTAAGATTTGATCTGGGAAATTTTCTCCAAAAGTTAGAGATCTTTGAATTGGGACAATGGTTCCCTGATGGATTTGGTGTCCTAAAAATCTTATATTAGTTTGGAAGAGTTTTATTTTAGGGGCTGATACAACTAAGCCATTGTCTTTAATAAGTTTAAGAAATATTTGTAAATGTTTCCAGTGTTTTTCTATATTTTCACTGAAGACTAAAACATCATCAATATAAACAATGGTAAATGAAGTATATGGAGTGAAAATATCATTCATAATTTTTTGGAACTCTGAAGGAACATTTTTTAACCCAAATGGCATAACATTCCACTCAAATTGACCAAAAGGGAGAGTGAAGGCTGTTTTATACCTATCTTTTTCATCAATTTGAATTTGCCAGAATCCAGATTTCATATCAAATTTAGAAAATATTTTTGCATTATATAATCTTTTAAGAAGATCTGTTTTATTAGGTATAGGATACCTAATCCATCTTAATGCTTTATTCAATGATTTATAATTTATAACCAGTCTAGGCGTCCCTCTTTCCAATTCTGCATTTTTCTGAACATAAAAAGCTGGACAAGACCAAGGGGACTTTGAGGGGCGAATCAATTTTTTATTAAGAAGATCTTGAATTTCTTTTTTGCAATATTCTAATAAATCTTGGTTCATTTGTATTGGCCTAGCTTTGGTAGGGATTTGTCTTTCATCAAAATCTGTTTCATAAGGGAGAGTAATAACATGTTTTTTTCTTTCCCAAAATGCATTTGGCAGTTATGAACAGATTTGTTTTTGGATTTGATTTTGAAATTCAAGAATTTTCTTTTGAATGAAAGGTGCAAAAATTTGTTCTTCGATTTTTTTATGAGAAATTTCATCTTTTAGGAAGAGAATTTATTTTTCTTTATTACTGATTTCTTGAAATATAAAAGTATCTTGTACTATTTTAATATCTCTTTGGATTACAGGGAATTGGAATTGAAATAGAATATCTTTTCCCATGGTTTTAGTTCTAATCCCTTCAGAACTTACATTAATTGGATAGAGCATTTGGAGAAAAGAATTTCCTAAAATTATTGGAGTATTGAGATCTTTTACTAACACAAAACTAGTTTTGAAACAAATTCCTTCATTGCATACATGGGCTTTGGAAAGCTTGAAGTTAATTTTAAGACTAGCTGAATTAGCAGCTGAGAGTTTTTCTTTAGTCTTTTCAAAATATTTAGTGGGGATTAATCCTTCTTGAATACAATTCATGTCTGCTCCTGAATCCATTAAAGCTATAGCATTTAATTTAAAATCTTCAATAACTAAATTAATTTTTACATACCATTTCTGATAAGCAATCCTGGATATTGTATTAACGAATGTTTCTTCTTCTTCAGAATTATAAACACCTATAACGATCGCTAGTAAGAGGGAGAAGGAGTTGGAAAGAGAGAAAACGTTAAGTCAAGGGAGAAGAAAAGAGGGGTGGTGGCTGTTGAGAGAAAACATTAAGAGGAATGATTGCTTTTTATTAAAATAAAAAAAAATATTTTTACTTTTATTGTAATTAATTAAACTTAAAATTTTAGTACATTATAATTATACAAATATATATATATTTTATCAAGTCATATAAAATTTTTCAACTTATTTTCATAAATAAAAAAATTCTTATTTTTGTATTATAATATTTTCGTAAATAAAAAAATTTCTATTTACAACATTAGACGGAAATTTTCGTGGCTAAATTACAAATAAATTAGCTACGAAAACGCAGACAGAAATAGCAAAAAAAGATTAAGTGTTAGCCATCCCGATTTTAATAGTATCAGAGACGGAAATAGACACAAGTATAACATATTTTTGCGGACCTATATATCCATCTCTAATCCGACTATAAAATAAAAATTATTAATAATTTATTATAAAAAAACTCGATCTCAAAATCCGTCTTTGATAAATGCGGATTTAATTCCGTCTCTGATACCCTATTTTCGTGAATTGATCAATTCAAGTTTAAAAAAAAAGTTTTATGAGTTCCATATATTTAGTCGAGCATAACTAATTTAATCTTTTATATATTTTGGTATTCTTTATTCTATTACGTTCAAATTAATTTTATCATAAACTTAATTTGGAGGTGTCACTTCGAAAACAAAAATGAAAAGGTTGTATATTTTTTTTCAAATATAATTTGTAAGAAAAAAATAATATACTATATAAAAAATTTAAAAAATTTAAATGACAAGTAAATCGAGTTGAATGATATATAAAAAATTTACAAATTTGATAAAATTTTATATTATTAAATTTTACCTATTCAATACCTATACACAGGTATTTTAAGGTCTAGACTGTACCCATACTCAAATACTTATTTTAGTGGGTATTAACTTGGGTCTGGGCTTAACTTAATAAGATTGGGTTCGGGTATGGGTCTAACATAAAATCATTGAATCCGTGTCTGGGTATAACCTGTCAATTGATAGGCCTAAGTCTATCATCATGGGAAAGCATATACAATATTCAGTAGTAAGCACAAGCAGCTTCAGGTGTGATCGATGATACAACTTGGCTGCAAGGAGCCAAATTTTTACTGGAGTAGAAAACATAATATGAAATTCTAATTACAGAAGCACTTTGACTGAACAAAACAAGCAACAATTTAGCCGCATTGATTGATTGATGAAAGGGCAAAAGGGAACAATCTGAAAGAAGAAATGCTCAATACTAATTTCATTTACGCACGCGGAAAAACAGACTACAAGAGCCATGGAGATGGTTCATAAAATAAGCCATAACATCGGACAAGACAGATAATGTATTTTATTTGTTACATATTGTGTAGGCAAAATTGCATGTTAGTTCTGTAAGTATAGAGAGTGGCAAAATTAGTTTTATAATTACTAGATTAGTAATTTTTAGTCCTATATATTTTTATTTTAGTGGTAATTTTGGTCCTTTCAGTCAAAATTACCCAAAAATTAGCCAGACAAATTGGGACTTAGCGTTTCGATTGCCTACTGGTCTCAACTTCAACACGTGGTATCTTACGTGGCTGCTGACTGGTAATTTTTGTTGTAAGGATCAAAATTGCCACTAAAGTAAAACATATAGGAGAAGTCAACCGATGATGAGGCCATGGTGTGGATGTGTTGTTGATGAAAACTGATCAGAGGGATGTGTGCGTCATGCGGAGCGAACACAAGGGTGTGGTCCAATGATGAGATGATCCTTGGTGACGGAGATATGACAGAAAAACTAAAAGGGGTTGAAATAAAAACAAACAGAACTGACCGAATAGTTAATGGAAATGGATGGCCCTGGGTGCAATCAACTCACCGGAGGATGGGGAGTTGATTGGTGGTGGTCTCGAACAATGGGTGGGTCGGATGCCGGCGAATCCAGAAGAGAAAGAAAATAAATCTAGGTTTTAGGATAAAATTATAGTCAATAATCGGGAGCACGTTTGAACTCCGATTGATACACATGGTATAGGCTTGGAATTAGCGTAGGACGACGAGTTCAGGGTGGATACGCGTGGCCAGAGACGCGCCGGAAAAAAAATTCGACTACTGGCTTGGTGGTGGTGGTTAACCATTTTTTGTCACATCAGCATCCACGTAGGATGCTAACTGTGTAAGTAGTGTCCATTTGTTAATTTTCGGTCACTTTTGCTACAAATTTTAAATATAAAGGACTAGAATTATCAGTCTCATAGTTACAGGACCAATTTCACCACTCCATACATACAAGACTAATTCTACAATTTTGCCTATTGTGATATATATACATATATATATACACTACTTAAATGACTCCTTCAATACAGGGACATAAAAATAACACATATATAGAGAATAAATACTAAATTAATAATACAATTATTTTAATAAAAAACTGAGAAAAGAAAGATAAGTATTATCGCAAACTCCAAAAATTTTAATATGCTCTAAACTTATAAGGATAATTACATTATTATTGTCCCTACTGCCAAAAAAAATATCAATTTTATTAACCTATCGGCTAATTGCAATGAAGATAATTTGTACCAATTTTCAGTGGATATTGCAATGGTTTTATGATGGATAATATCATCTTGGATCAGAAACAAAAGAAACCAACTTATTGACAGAAGGTCCATCGTGATTATCATCGCAGGTAAGGCTCGTTTTATCCAGACAGAAACTGTCGCAAAAATTTTTCTGTCTACTAATTTCGACGGACTTTTGCAAGGGAAGTTAGTTGCCACAAATTTGTGACAGATTTTTCAATAGACTTAGTATATTTAGGATAGCATTTCGACCAAATTTCATGCCATTTTAAATCCGTCGCAAAAGGAGAACAATTTTGCAAGTTCTTTTTTCTTTTTTTTTTTTTCGTGTAGCAAAGTCAGTAAATGGTCGCAAATATAACAGCTATTTCAAGAATGGTTACTTTGATCGCTGCAAAATTCTGGGAAAAAAACATTGCAATCGTCATAACGGTTATTCCGCAACGGCTAGTTTTTTATGTCACAGCGCAAAATCCATTGCAAATTTATCGATATATATGTTGCTTTCATTTTCTTTGTATTCACTCTCTTGAATCATTAAAAAACACACATGCACACTCTATCTCTCTCAAATCTTTGAGTATATTATACATATTACCATCATTGTGTACTGTTGATCTGTGAGTTGAGTTTAGGGGAGGTGGATAGTGATTGATAAGGTAACAATTGAAACCCTATTTTGTCCAATGTAGTATAATCATTGTTCTCAATTTATATATTTAAATTGTAGTTATTACTGGCGGCAATTAATTAATTTTATAGCTCAAAATCTATATGTATATATATAAATAAGTGGTCATTATGTTAAGATAATTGAAGAGGTCGATGTATAAGGAAAATCTATTAAGGAATGTGGGTATTAGGTAGGAATTTGGGGATGGTGCAGGCTTTCATAGGGTGGGCCAAATGTCACCGTGCACATATGGACACCAATATAAATTAGGTGCTTGTGTCGGAATTGCAAGAATGAAAGTTCAAAACAACGGATGAAGTTATGTATGACTTGTGGTGGAATATTATAATTGGTCTTCACATGGTGAGGAAAACGTGCAGGGCTCTTATGATACAGTGACCACCCCAGTTCATGAGCAAACACCAGTTGCACAGGAGATTTACGCACTGTGGTGATTACTGGTAGATGGATTCAGGCTAGACGATGGTTTTTGATGCAGTTGGACTGGAATATTTTTCATTGCACACTAAAAGTGCACCTAATGGGGGTTCGAGCTCTTGTCCTACTATTGTTGGTCAGGCTGGTCCTAATTTGTGCTACAACGCGAGAGTGTACAACTATGTTGTGTGGGGGTTTTAGAAAACTTTCTCGATCTAGTGCACGATGTCGATCAACTGTTGTACAACGGTAAAAAATCCTAGTTTTAGGGGTTGATAGGCTGGTGTACATCAAGGCCGGGCATAATATGTCTGGATGATGCTAAGATAAGGTGTCCCAACGGGTTGTCTGAATACTACATCATGAACAAGATGACAAGACAAGTAGGTTTACTGGTCGACAAGAATAAAAATAGTTGCATGTTGTATCAGAAGGACGACAGTGAGCTGGAACACTCTAAGCTCTGGCATTCATGTTGCAGAAACATTCACACAGGCACTCTTGCCACCTAATCTAGCTCCTCATTGGGCTCCTTCATCTTAGAGTATGCCATTTGAACCGGTGAGGTTGGCTCCAGCAACTCCTAGCATATCGCGTGTTGGGTCCTCGTCCGCCCCTCCATTTTTTTTTTTCCGCATCCCCCAGCTCGTCCTATGTTGCACCACCACCACCACAAAGCGTGCATAAGCCTCTCGGACACCCAATAATTAAATTGCTTAAACCTTTTAGTTCTATTTTTTTATTCATTTCTTGAATATTAATTAATACACCCAATTGTTTATGCATGTTGGATTGAAATTTTCACAGCACAATGGAGGACATGGCGCACAACCACTTTTTCTAGCCATGGGCCAAATACAAGCAAGTCCAATAGGAACAACAAGATTTCTGGTTCCAACAGATCAAGGTAATTTCCTTTATTTTTTCTTTTTAATACACTTTAATTGAATTCATTATTTAGGATTAACAATTCATATACTTAAGTACTACTGTGACTGCTCGGACAAGGAGATATAAAAGATGTTCAACCATCTGGAAGTGATGTACATGGACTGTATGTTCAGTGAGACCATGGCTCTGTTGCGGCATCCTCCATGGTTGGTTGAGGAGATCTAGCGCCAGTGGTACGAGTATTGGACCGCACCAGACTTCAAGAAGAGTTCGGGAATAATAAGGACAATAAGGTAAGCAACGTGGCAATGGTGTCGACTGTGTACCGTAGGGATCATCCTTCGTTGGGGGCACAAGAAGCTGGTAAGTACATTTTTAATTAAGTTGAAATAACAAACCCTATTAAACTAATTGATTGGTTTAATAGAATATATTGTGGTTTTTTATTCTCATTAATTTTATTTTATATAACCTAAATTATTTTTCATAATTAATCGGACAAATATAGTAACTTAGCAATCTTCTCTCCATAGTTTTTGCCAATCATATATTAAATTCTTAAGTAATACTAAATTTATAAGTATATTATGATTAATTTTAATTTACATTTGTACGCCGTATTATATGTTCTTTTGTAAGTGTTTATTTATTTATTATTATTTTATTACCAGCTTTGTTGTATATCATTAAACTTGATTCTTTTTTTTAACCTAATCTATTAATATGTATTGAAACTTTTTTGACTAAAGACTGAATCCTCCTATTTTAAATTTTTTAATTAGATTAAAACTTTTCTATAGGTTTTTAGTGATCTAAATTATTTAAGTCACCAATTTACCACTATCCTCTTATTATACATACTGTCTGATCTAGGTCGAAATTCTCGCGACCTCCTTGGTCGAGCGAACTGATCTTCCAATCGGTTCGAGGTCGCTACCCCTCCCAAACTAGTGATCGGGCCTTGAGAAAAAAAGCAGATCGTTAGGCTTGTTGGGATGACCCCCAACTAAAACCCTCTGATGCTTAAGTCAGTGTTTGGTATTTGAAGTCGTAAAAGCAGGTCGTTGGCGAGTTGGAAAGCCGAAGCGACCAGAAAGTAAAGAGTGGTAAAGTGAGCGTACCATTAATGCACTGACTATAGAGTATTTATAAAGAGAAGCTGGAGGTCTACTTGGTCTAATGGGCATCTTCCACGTATCTCGGCGCGACCCGATCCGATAAAAAATATGCGGATCCTTCTGGTAAACTCGTAATTTTATGCTCTTTCAGAGGTAAAATATTCTTTTTCAAACTAATTAGAGTTTTATGTTTAATACCATATAAAAACATTTTCTTTTCTCTTTATATTTTCATTTCAAGCCCCACTGACATCATTGTATTCTATTGTGAAAACTGTATGCTTGTTCTATTTATGTAAAAACGTTTCTTCTTCTCTTTATGTAAAATTTTATTTGTTTCAAACTCCCTACAAACATCACTGCATTATATCGTTAATATAATTTCTTTTTCATCTTTATTGTTACTAAGGTATATAATTTATTTTTCTAATATAAAATCATCATTTTTTCCCCTCCTGAAACTTTTCTTATTATCATTCTACGTAAACAGTTCTTGAATATAATTGTACAAATTCTCTTGAAAAATTAATTTAATTTTATTAAGATAATTTCATTCGAGTAGTTTAATTTTGTACTCGAACTACTATTTTTACTATATTTTTTAGCATAAATATACTGCTACGGTTTATTTTTCTGTAATATAATATTTTGATATTGATCGAACAAATTTTTAGTTTGAGACATTAATTACATTTGTGAAAAAATATATAAAATTGGAAGTTATAAAGTCTCACCTTTGTCTCTTTGTTAAGTGCATTTTTATTTATTTAATTTTTCTTTTTTGCATTTATTCAATACTTTATTTCATCCATATTGTTATTAAAATATAACTCCTAATTCTCAACCATATTGAAAAACAACAGATGCTCTTTTTCTTCTTTTTTTATATTCTTTATTTTTTATTTGTGATTTATTAATTTTATTTTCGGCAATTATTCATTCTATATATTGCATAATTTCAACTTTTCTTGATTTTTGTACTTTCACCTTTATTTTCTTCTATAAATTTTGTTTGAATCTTTCAATCATTAAATTTGTCAGTTGTATATACTGATCCATTTAGTTTTTTTTTATTCACCATATTTTGTTAACATTAATTTTTTCTTTAATGCTCATATATATTTTAGTTACATACTTTCAATTCCTATAATCGTATAATTATTGACCTCTATTTAATTTTATTTCATTTTTTACTATATATATTTCCATCCTTTTTAATAGTGAAATTTTCATATTTTGACATATTGGCTCATTTAATTTTTCATTCTATCATATTTCATTTTTTAGAATTCTTTTTACTAATTTTCAATTTTAAGGAACTTTATACTCATAATCATATATATGTAGTATAAATATTTTGTATCTTTTGAAAAAGAGACTAAGTTTTGATGTCTGATATATCGGAAAAGAATATTGAATTTTTTTTCTTTAACACTGTTGCATTATTTAACATTTAAAGAAATATAGTTCTTTATTTCTTTTAGAATTGTAAACTATTTGGATTTTTTTATCTCTTCCATTATTATTTCATTATGATTTTTTTATGATAGTTCAATTATCTTATTTGTATATTTTTCTTACTACAGTAAAACCTTTATAAATTAATAAACTCTCTAAAATAATAAAATCTTTCGGTCCCGACTTGGGCCTTTGTAAAAAATCATCAAATTCGATAAAATAATAAGATAATAATTTTTCAAAAAATTCCTTTATAAATATTAGGTCCCATTAAAACACTAAATTAATAATTCATAAATATTACAGTTATAAATATTATAGTAATTTGCTAAAATATGAAGTCTGTAATGCTTCACGCATTTGATCATTCATGGATGATTTTGCAATGCCTTTTAGTAGAGAAGACATGGTTGGGTGTCATGAATTATTTTATTTTCATATTGAGATTTATATAGTATATGTTTCATTCATCATGCATGAATATATTTAATTGGTTATAATAGTTATTTAGGTGCAACTAATTAATGTAAACATTTATATTTAAGTAATTCTAATGAATTGATACATGTATCTATGAATATAATAGTTAATTGTATACAATGAATTGATATTATAAATGAATATATTTAATTAGTTACAAAAAATTGATTGATGCATGAATATAATCAATGAAACATATATGAATTCATTTATTTTCAATACATATGTACTAAATTTGATGAATTTAAAAAGTCTCTCTTTTAATTAATAAAATATTAATTTATCGATAAATTAATATCTCTCTAAATTAATAAAATTTCATGATCCCAATGTTATTAATTTGTAGAGATTTTACTGTACATGTATATGGACAAATATTTGTCCAAAGAGTTTATTTATTTAAAACTTTTATATGTAAACTTCTTTACATTTAATTGTTATTAATGCATTGTAATTTGAAGAAAAATAATTTTATATTATGCACTAATTTTTTTAAAAAATCCTAACTTACTTTCTTAATTTAAATATTTTATAAATTATGATTTTGTCATAACGGAGCATATATAGGGTACCTATTAATATATATACATATATATTTTTGAAGGGGGTGTTTTGACCCAAATCCTTCAATTTTTACCAAATGGTGAATTCTTAGAAATTAATTTTTTTAATTGTAAAAATACTTAATTGGTAGGTAATTAAGTATTAATAGCAATATTAATAACTTTCTTAATTGATTATAACATATATATTCTTCACCCTCATATATATTTGAGGTAATGATTAATTTTATTTTAATTTTCTAAATGAATTTGATGTTAAAACTATTTTTAATTAAAAATTCACGGGATAATTTTATTTTTGGTATCCAAAATATACCCTTTTTTCAGTTTTAGTATCCCAAATTTCTAAGTCGTCAGACTTGATAACTAAAGTTTTTAATTTTCATTCACATGTATACCCCCGTTAGGTTGATCGTTAAAACCAACAATCAACCTAATTTTAGAGGAAAAATGAGGTGGTAGCTCGTTTACATAAGTGCATGTTTGGCTGCCATTTTATTCAACACACAAAATTTTTTATTTTGATTTTAATTTATAATTGAGAACAATAATGTAAAAAAAAATGTATTTAACCCAGTATCTATAAAAAAAACTAAATCAAAAATGAAAATACCAATTTAAATATTTTCTCCCAATTTAAATTATTATGAAAATAAAAAATCATGCTAAATCTGGAGTTATATATAGATAATCACCTAATAATAATTCAAAAAAACTAACAGAGTCTTGTGTTCAATCACCACTCGCATTATTCGAGAAAAAGTAAATAGAGAAAATCGAATAAGCCATCAAAGGGTGTCAATATACTTTTGAGTCAAAGAAAATTGCTTATCCATATTTTGACATACTATACCGTTGTTTGTACACAAAATAAGAAATAATTTTTAATCATAAAATTTCAAAATCAAATTTATAGAGAAAATCCCAATAAATTATCTCCATCTAAGGTCTCTGAAGAAGAAGAATCTTTTGTCAATGCTATCTCCAGAATTGCCTATCAAAAATTATATGTAAAAGTTAATCTAATTATTGAAGATTTCAAATTAACTACTATTGCTTTAAAGGATTCAAGAGCCGATATGAATTCCATCCAAGAGGAATTAATCCCCACCAAATATTTTGAAAAAAACTAAAGAAAAACTCTCAGCAGCTAATGCAACCAGTCTTAAGATTAACTTCAAACTTTCAAAAGCCCATATTTGTAATAATGTAATTTTTTTAAAGACTAGTTTTGTTCTAGTTAAAGACCTTAATACTCTAATAATTTTAGGAAATCATTTTCTTCAAATGTTTTATCTAATTAATGTAAGTTCTGAAGGAATTAGAACCAGAGTAATGGGAAAAGAAATTTTATTTCAATTTAAATTTCCTGTAACCCAAAGAGATATTAAAGTAATTCAAGATACCTTTATATTTCAAGAAAATATTAGTAATAAAGAAAAATAAATTTTCTTTTTAAAAGATGAAATCTCTCATAAGAAAATAGAAGAACAAATTTCTGCACCTTTCACTTTAAGAAATTCCTTGAATTTCAAAATCAAATTCAAAGTCAAGTCTGTTCAGGACTAACAAATGCATTTTGGGAAAGAAAAAGCATATTGCTACTCTTCCATATGAAACTGACTTTGATGAAAGACAAATTCCTACCAAGGATAGGCCAATCCAAATGAACCAAGAATTACTAGAATATTGTAAAAAAGAAATTCAAGATGTTCTCAACAGAAAAGTAATTCATCCCTCAAAATCTCCTTGGTCTTGTGTAGTCTTTTATGTCGAGAAAAATGTTGAATTAGGAAGAGGAACACCCAGGTTAGTCATAAGCTACAAATCCTTAAATAAAGCATTAAGGTGGATTAGGTATCCCAAACCTAATGAGACAGATATCCTTAAAAGACTTTATAATGCAAAAGTATTTTCTAAATTTGATATGAAATCAGGATTTTGGCAAATTCAAATAGATGAAAAAGACAAATATAAAACAGTTTTCACTTTCCCTTTTGGTCAATTTGACTAGAATGTTATGCCATTTGGGCTAAAAAATGCTCATTCAGAATTTCAAAAAATTATAAATGACATTTTTACTCTATATACTTCCTTTACTATTGTTTATTTGATGATGTTTTAGTCTTTAGTGAAAATATAGAAAAGCATTGAAAATATTTACAAATATTTCTTAAACTCATAAAAGATAATGGTTTAGTAGTATCAACTCCAAAAATAAAACATTTCCAAATCAATGTTAGATTTTTAGGGCATCAAATCGATCAAGGAACCATTATCATAATTCAAAGATTTTTAGGGCATCAAACTTCAATGTTAGATTATCCTTCTCTAACACCAGAGAAAAATTCAATTAAAACCCAAAATTCTCAAAATCTTCAAATTTTAAAACTACAAAGTCCCCAAAATCCAAAATCATTACGGGTTTTACCCTCTTCAATTCAATCAAAAACACAAAATCTCACCCAATCAGCTTCAAAAACACCATTACTACCACAAATTGCCATACAAATCACAAATAGGTTTACCCAATTGGGAAACCAATTCCTCTTGCCCCTTCCAAACTCACCCAAACTTACAAAGATGTAGCAGGTTCCTCCACTGCAAGACCAATCAGATCTCAATCCAATTCACCTATCTCTCCATATGTTGAAAAGGCTGATTTCCATCTCGATTGTATAATTGAGGATAAATGGATTAATGAATAAATTCAAGATAATCCGGTTCAAATGGAAAATATGGTCCTTGATCAAAATCATAATAGGATTTGTGAAGATTCCCTAAAAACTCAGCAATTCTATGAGGACATTCTTCTCTCAACCAGATCCATTTCATTCAAAATATGCCTCCTAAAAGAGCCCCAACCAACTCCTCAAAAATTGGCTACCGAAAAATCTTTATAATTTCCATTCTCTCATTGTCTGATTGGGGAAAAAGTCCATATGAGCTTAAAAACATCCTAAATAAAAAATATCCATTGATTTCTTATTGGTATTATATAAAAGCTTTCCAACATTTTCTCCTTAAACAGAACAAGGAAAATACCATGTCTTTTTATTTCCTTTTTGGTACCAATGTTACCCCTGTAAAAATTCCAAATTGGTTTGTTAGATGGTGGCATTATTTTGGACCAGAACCACAAATTCTCCCAAAATTAGTTCAAGAAGCCTTCAAATTCTTTTCAGAGAACTTGAAAATCAGTATGTTTCCAGGACAACACCTTCTCAATTTACTCAAATTTTACATTCAATCTAATCTCACGTGGAAATTGAAAATTGAACCACAATTTAAACCTCACCAAATTGATGAAAACACAGTCATATTTTCTTTAGGGGAGAAATTGTGTGTCAAATGGTGGGACAAAATGAATACATAAACGTTTGAACAAACAATAATTCTTGAATGCTTCAAATAAAATCCCACAATATGCAAAACATCAATAATTTTTGAAAAAGAGATCAATTTAGAGCAAGAGTAATTTCTACTGGGGAAAAATAATTTGTCAGCAAAAATAGCCAAAGCAACCACAGAAGAGGAAATGCAAAAAATTCTTGAAGAAATACAAAGTGATAGGGAAGACTCTCCATCGCTTATCAACCTTGGAGATGAAAATGAGGATGATTGCTTTCAAATATTTAGTCCAATTCCATAGAAATTGATGATGATGTAATAATGATGTAAAGATGATGTAAAAATTAAAAAATATTCAAAATTAAAATAAAATTCAAAAAATCAGCTTTTGCAGCCTATTAGCTGCATTATTGAGACTTGAAGGACAACCATGATCAGCACAATCACTCTAGTACATGAAGAAAAGGAGGACCATCCACTTCTATAAATGGAAGCAATTGAAGGAGAAAAATCACAACTCACTCCAGAGCATTTTCTCACACACTCACTACTTATCATTTGCTTCTTATCACAAGTTATTCTTCTTGTTCTTCATCTAGTTCTTCTTTCAGTTCTTTTTCAAGATATAGAAACCGAATTTCTTTTGATAATTAATATCTTTGAACATCCAATTATTCTATAAAAATTCATTGTACACAAATTCTGAAATCTAGTTAGTTTTCTTTCAAACTATAATTGTCTCTAATTCCTGCTTCATATATTATTCTTATTACAATTCCTATTTATATAATTGTACTGATCATTATTTGTTAAGATCTTTATATTTCCTTATATGATTTCAATAATGATTGTTATATTCAAATTTATCATGGTTTGTGATATCCTGGTATTGAATGGTATCAGACGAGTTATGGTGTTATCGTGTTATCCCACCATTCTTTTCATTGAACATTAAACCTAAAATGAGATTGTTTGCAGAATCATCATTTGTTAGACGTGCTCTTTCTTCATAAATATTTCAAATCATAACTATTTGTTTACACTGATTAAGGATTTTATATTCGTAGAAAGTATCCAAATTCCATCATAAATTGGACTTCCATTAAAGAACCTAATGTATTGAACCTCTTCAATTTTTAGATCAGATGGAGTTGGTTTATTGTAATTCCTATAAGGTTGTAAATGTGCATAGTGTAAATTGAATTTGTAATTTATTCATTATCTGAAACTCCAAGATTTTGTTCAATTGTATTAATAACTTTTTCTTTGCCTAAATCTCTTATCTTTTTTGGATTCCTAATAGATGAATTTTCCTGGATTTAGTTTTGGTATATAATCTAAGATTTAGAAAAGAAGATTTTTAGCAGTAATATGAAAGGTTGAATCTTTAGAAGTAACTATAAAGGAAGACGGTTTTGGATTTTTTTTTTTCCTGAAATCTCTTCAATTTTGGTTTGAATACGATCTAATTGTTTTTCTATAGAATGGAGAGTTAAATTTGAAGAAGTATGTTGTTTAATTTTAATAGTGCTTACCTCTTTGATGTTTGGATCACTAACCGGAAGGCACTAGATGACTTGATCTTGGAAATCCTAGACTCCCTAATGGTGGATGTTCATGGGAGATTATTGATCCATCCATTTTTTTTATTTTTTGAGAATTTTTTAGATGACTGTTAGTTTATCTTCTTCATATGCTTGGAATAAGTATGAGAAAAAAGACACATTTTGTTTAGATATATAATAATACATACCATTCAAATCCAATATTTGATCTTTAAGATTCTAAAAACTATTCATAGCATTTTCCATTTAGATGTATTTTCATCTAAAAGGATGTCTCTTTTGAGGGAGTTTTTATCAATTGAAAATTCTTTATTAATTGTAAGAATTTACGAGGGTGCAGAGTTAGGATTCTTGTTTAGATAGATTCATCATAGTCTTGGTAGACATGTTATGCAAGATTTTGATCTATTTTTATTCGAAAAAAATCCAGAAACCCCCTGTGATAATAGGAATGTCCAAAAACCCCCCTATGAAAATTAAAGTATCAAATACCCCCCTATGATATAAAATAAAGTTCAAAAAACCCCCTCCGTACAAAAATTGGGCCACACGCGCTTTGACTGCGATTTTTCTATAAAAATACCTTTTTTTGACATTTTTGCCCTTCTCTCACATTTAACATATAATATTTCTATTAATAGTAAAATATTCTTTTATATAATAATTACTTAATTATTTATATAATAAAATATTCTTTTAATTAAATTAAAATTAATTTTATATATAATTTTTTTAAAAAGAAAGTATCGTCGCCGCCGCCGCTGCTGAAGAGGAGGGCCGGTGCCCTCCTCACCATGGGCGACAGCCGTCGCCCATCATCTGGGCGACGCGGTCGCCCTCCATTTCTGGGCGGCCGGCGTTGCCCAAATGGGCGCCGGGGGAGGGAAGGGGAGGGGGAGGTGTGCCGGGAGGATAGGGGAGGGGGGAGGGAAGGGGGGGTTTGGAGGTGGAAGGGGTGGGGGAGGGGGGAAGAAGATGGAGGTGGGGGTGGGCCCGGTGGGGGTGGGGGTGGGGGGAATGGGGTATAATTGTTACTTTTTAATTTTTTTTATAAATTATAATTATATGTATTATAAATATATGTTAAAAATTATAAATTAAAATAATTATATATTAATAAGCCTAGTTGACCGGTTTGACTAGAAGAGTATTTTAGTCATTGTTTCTAAAAAAATAGATTCAAATTGACCAGGGGGATGTGTGATTATTTATTGGTAACCTAGGGGAGATTTTTGATATTAAAAATTTCATAAGGGGATTTTTGATATTTTGTTATATCACAGGGGGCAAAATGGATTTAACCCATTTTTATTCCTTCACTATTAAATGATATTTATTATTTATAACACTACATATTTTATTATAAAAATATTAAATTATATATATAATTAGAAAAGAAACCACCATCGCTGCCATTGCCTCCCATTCCCCCGTCGCCTCCCCCCTCCCCTTCCTCCAGTCGCCGCCCCCCTCCTTATTCCCCTTACCCCTATCGCCTCCCCTCCCCAACCCCCCGTCGCCGCCATCGCAACCCAGCCCCATGCACATTCCCCAGCTCTCTGTCACTGCCATCACACCCAAGCTTCCCATCGCCACCCCCTCCCCAGCCCCCCTTTGCGGCCCCCTCCGTGCAAGCGCTCCCCCCTCCCCCCCCCCTCTTATATATGTATATATATATCCATAGATATATTTTTTTATATAATTATAATTAAAAATAAGTATACAATACATATATTTTTAATGAAATTTTATATAAATATATATTATATACATTCTAAATTTAGGCTAGTGATTCAAATGAAGTGAAAGTTGAATTATTGATTTTGTTAGTTAAATTTGAACCTTGAATTCAATCAAGATCCAATAGTTATCAAATAAGGCAAATATAATTTTATAATTTAAAACAACAAACTTAGAAAAATATTCGTGTATTGCATGAAAGTGCTCGGGATGTTCAATTGCTTTATTTTTAAAAATATAGGGGGATAAATTACTATTTTTTTATACAGAAATAAATTATTTATTTTTAATATCACAGAAGGTAAATTGCATTTAACCGTTTACAAATTTAGTCTTTAGATTTTGGTACAAATGAAGTATATAAATAGACGGAGGCAAGACATGAGACTAAAGGACGTCTGGTTAAATTTATTTTTAAAAGTCTTATAATTTATACATTTTATACTATATCTTGCTTAACAAATGCTTGTGATGGTAATTTATAGATAAATTATAACTCAAACAAAAAGATGAATTCTTTACTTTTCTGAAATTTATAGAACCCCTAATATAAAATCATCTCGTAGAAACATTTACCCACATATACCTACAAAATGTTGTACGAATCTTACAAGCTCCCACAAATTGAATACTTTAACGAAAATTGCATAAAACTTTCCTTTATTTTTAAAATTTAACTAAAAATCTCATGTGTTAAAAGAATAAGTAAAAAATCCCGTATGTTTTCAAAAATGTTGCATACTCTCCTCTTCTGTTAGGTAAATCTTAACGGTGTTAAATTTTTACTAAATTGACCGTTATACCCTTCTTATAGGAACCATTCATCTTTGAATATAAAAAATAAATGGTCAAGATTTGAAGTAATTTAAATATATTATTTATTTATATATATTTATATATACATTATTTATAACGTAATATATATTTCTTCAAAATCTTCTCTCTAAAATTCCGGCATCGTCTGAAAGAATTTTCGGCTATGGCTTATACCATTTGAATCCTCTCCTTAAGGCGAATACATCATACCATCAATTTGAATTTTCATTAATCGGAGAGAGTGGGCTCCGAGCATGACCGTCGAAACTTCTTGTCTTCGATTCGTCGCCGTCTGGATGAATTCTGGCCTGGGACCACCACCACTAGACTCGCCTAGACCTGAAGATTCGAACAGGCCAATCTTGCTCATTTTCGTCAAGTTTTTACTTCGATCCAAAATTTTTAAATTCATTTCTATCGTGAAGTTTCTTGCCGTCGATTTGCCGCTGTTTGGACGAATCACGGCCTGAGATACCACCATTCGACTCCTCTCGTCCATATGATTCCAACGAGGCAAAGTTTGTCCATTTTCATCACCGTCGGGGACGGAGAAGATGATGGAGAAGAAGAGATAAATAAAAATTAATTAAAATTATTTAATTTAACAAAATTTAAAAATAATAAAAAATATTAAATGTTTAATTTAAATATATTAATAATTTAAATATAAAATTTTCTATAATTTTAAAAAGTTGATATAGTTTTTAAATATTTTTATATTTATTTAGTATATTTTATAAATAAATATTAAAATATATTTAAATTAACTGATAATTTAGTAAAGTATTTAATTTAATAAAATTTAAAAATAATAAAAATATTAAATGTTTAATTTAAATATATATTAATAGTTTTAATATAATATTTTATATAAGTTAAAAAAATTGATATAAATTTAGGTATTTTTATATTTATTTAGTATATTTTATAAATAAATATTAAAACATATTTAGATTAAATAATAATATAATTTAATTAATAATATACAATATTTTGAGTGATCTTTATTTATATTCAAACAAAAGGGACAAATTGGACATTTGCCCACTTAAAACCCTATTTTTGTGTGGTATGTTTGTGAGGACGTTAAGCTGTATATGTAGTGGACGATAAGAGTATTTTGGACTATTGCACTACCAAAATAGTTGAAATAGGGTAAAAAAAGACCCCTACTCTCATTTCCAACCCCGTGTACAGCACCTTCTGTCAGTTTTTGACGAAGGGGGTCGTAGGATTTCAAAATTCATAGGGTCTTTTATGGCTATTTATTTAACACAAGTAAGTTTTGTGCAATTTTAGCATTCCACAGGAGGGTATTATGCAATTTTCCAATACTTTAGTAATGCAATAATTAAGAAGACTAATCTCATATGCTTATTTTTCAGAAATTATATATATAAGTTTATTTTTCATTTGGAATAATCTAATCATGGTTGTGACAGTATTGACAAACAACCCTGTATGTTGCGACCCTAAAGACTACATGGACCCTGAGCCCCAGTAGATGCCGGAGAACTGATGGTAAAAAATGGAGGTGCAGCAAAAAAGTCATTGAAGGCCAGAAGTACTGCCACAACCACCCGCACCGCCACCGCCACCATGAAAACGTGCAGTTTGGATAAATTTTCACCCACTAATCTCTCTATTTTTATATGAACAGCTCGTGATGAACTTGAGTAGTGTAGTCAAACGAGCAACGCTGATGATATATTTGTTTCTTCTCTATTTTGAAATAGACGATCAAATACTATTAAGGTAAGCAAATAACTTGTTGAGGATGAGCCCTATTTACTATTACAGACCAAATAGGGTATTGAACCTTTTAAATATAGAAATAATACACAAGAATTACAAGATATTAAGCAAAAATTGCAGTGATATAAAAGCAACTAAAATAATCGATCAAATGAGGCTCAAAGAGCTAGATCCATTCCTTAGGCTTTCCCCACAGTCACGAAGACCGGTAGCCTTTCAAAACAACTCACGATTGCACACGATTTTAGCACAAAGCCCTTGCCACAAATACTATAACTCTAGATCACACAAATCCTCACTATCAGGTTCACAAAGAACCAAATATTATGCTCGATTTTAGAAGAGAGGAAGAGAGAAGCACTTTTTCGATAACCCACAACCAAGAAAATTGACCACCATTATATAGGCGGCTCTTGGAAGTAGAAATGGAAGAAGACAGCCAAGGCAAAGTCCCAAGACCATGGAAAAACTGCGGCCATAAATGAGAGATAGAAGAAGAAGAAGACATGGAGAAGATGAGCATTAATCGGCCGCTAGAGAGTGATGTGAGATATGAGATATGAGATACTAGGGTTAGATAGAGAATAAGTAGTCAAACTGGTAGGTCGGGTTGGGTCATGGGTTGTCGGCTGGTGGGTCATGGGCTTAGGTCAAACCATTGCCATCCAAATGAGTAAATAGGCCTACCTGTATTATTATTGATCATGGGCCATTTAATTGTCCAACATACTTTACCTTGGACCAGGACCTAATAAAGGGGAACAAAGCCCAAGGGGTTGGTTGGAATTGGATCTGGCTATTTCATCATAGCAGTTCTTTTTGGTACATGCAAGATAGAGAAAGAAATTTGCAGTATAAATGGGTTAGCACAAGAGGATTAACACAAGTTTAGACTTTTAAGGCAAGTATTAAACTTTTCTATAGGAAAGCATTTAGTATCCATATCTGCAGGATTTTCTTCAGATTTTATTTTTTCTAACTTAATAATTTCTTTTCCTACAATATCTCTTATGAAGTGATACCTAACATCTATATGTTTTGTCCTATTATGAAAGACAAAGTTCTTACATAATTGAATGCTAGATTAGCCAAATATTTGCTAAGGCAGCTAACGGGATAAGCTATGTCAGGGCGAGTACTGACCATTAGGTTTACAGACCCAATGGCATTTGAATAGAGGACATTTTTCATTTTTTCTTTTTCAAATCAGTTTATGGACATTGGTCCTTTTCCAGCTAAAATGTGAGGCTAATGGTACTGACATAGATTTTGATTTTAAGAAAATTTGTTGGTTTTTACATATGAACTTTGATTTAAGAAAATAGTGGAATTTTTTCTATCCTTATCAATGGTTATTCCAAGTATTTTCTTTGCATCTCCTAAATCTTTAATTTCAAAATTTTGCATAAACTGTTTTGAAGATTTTTAATCAACTCAAGACTTGGGCTAGCTATTAACATGTCATCAACATATAGAACAAGAAAAAGAGGAACATTGTGATCATACTTATAGTAAAGACAATGATCTTAAGTGCTTCTTGTGAAGTGTAAAGTAAGCATGAATAGGTCAAACTTTTTATTCCACTGCCTAGGTGACTGTTTTAGGCCGTAGAGGGATTTCTTTAATAAACAAACATGATTAGGTTTTAGTTTATCAATAAGACCTTCTGGTTGATGCATAAAAATTTGTTCATCAAGATCACCATGCAAGAAAGCAGTTTTAATATCAATTTGCTTTAATTCTCAATTAAAATGAGCAACTAAAGTAAGAAGAATTCTAATAGTAGTGTATTTAACAACAGAAAAAAATATTTCTGTGTAGTTAATTCCTTCCTTTTGAGTGAACCCTTAGCTACTAGTCTAGCTTTAAACCTAGTAGTTTTATTTTCTTGCTTTAATTTATACACCCATTTCAAATCTACTATTGAGCCATTTTTAGGTTTTCGAACAAGTTCCCAAGTTTTATTTTCATGCAATGACTTAATTTCTTCATTCAATGCTTTCAACCATGATTGTGAGTGTTCAGATTTAATTGCTTCTTCAAAACTGCTAGGTTCAATATTTTCAGATAACAGTGCTAAGTGAAAGTCCCTAAACCTAGAAGGAAGTCTATGTTCTCCTACTTCTGTCTAGCAAGATGATAATTTCAAGATTATTATCATTTTCTTGATTTTCATGTTGATTTTCTTCCCTTAATTCCTCCCCTTGTTGGTTATCATCTATGTCAATGTTGGTTTCTTGTCTAGGTGAGTTATTTAGGCATGGCATTTCATTTTCATTAAAAAGAACATCCCTGCTAATTATTACTTTTAAACCAGGTTTATGTTTTAGCCACAGCCTATACCCTTTAGTACCTTATGGATAACCAATAAAAATGCATTTTTGTGATCGAGGTTCTAGCTTATTATTAACATTCAAAGCAAAGGCAGAACATCCAAAAACCCAAAGAGAAGAAATGTCAACATGCTTTTTAGACCAAAATAGTTTCAGGTATTTTACTACCTAATGACACAGAAGGACAATGATTAACAACATATGCAGCAGTTAAAAGGGTTTCGCCCCAAAAAGACTTTGATAAGCCTAAGCTAATGAGCATGCATCGAACTTTATTTAAGAGTGTTCTATTCATTCTTTCAGGAACACCATTCTACTGAGGAGTGTGCGGTGTTGTTCTGTGCCTTTTAATACCAAAATTTTCACATAATTAAGAGAATTGCTGATTACAAAATTTAAGTCCATTATCAGTTCTTAAAACCTTTATTCTTTTGTCAGTTTGATTTTCAACAAAAGTTTTCCAAGTTCTGAATTTATAAAAAACCTCTGATTTTTATTTCAAAAGAAAGACAAAAACCTTTTGAGAAAAATCATCAATAATTAATAAAAAATATTTGTTACCACCATGCGTGGGGGTGTTTGCAAGCCCCCACACATCAACATGAATATATTCTAAGACACAAGAAGATGATGTAGTTCTTGGATAAGATGATGCAGGAAATTGAACTCTATGTTGTTTTCCTAGCAAACAATCATCACAGAAATCTAACTTTTCAAGTTTTTCTGAAAGAATTCTATTTTTATAGAGTAATTATAATCTTTTAGAACTAATATGTCCAAGTCTTTTGTGCCACATATTTGTTTTGTCACTTTTAATGACAGTGTTAACTTCAGAAATATAATTTACATAACAAAGATATAAATTTTTCTTCCTTTCAGCCTTAAACACAGTTAAGGCACCGCTCATAATTTTCATTACGCCCTTCCCTCATTTACCCTCAAGGCCATCTTCCTCAAGGACCGCACATGACATAAGATTGTGACACAAGTTAGGCACATACCTGACGTTCCTCATGGTTTAACTTATAACGATTTTCAGAACACACAGTTACGTCACCAAGTCCTTGTATTTCACATAATTTTTCATTTGCCATAGACACACATCCCAGTTTTTCAGGCTTGAAATTTGTAAAAATTTCTTTAAATGGACCCATATGAAAAGTACACCCTGAGTCTACTAACCTTTCATTTTTATGAGAAACAGTAACAACATTTACTTCGGAAATCATAAAATCTTCTTCAGTGATTTTTCAGTTGTCAGATTTACATCTTCCTTATTTCTATTGTCTTTTCTTGGTTTGTTAGATTCCTTAATATAGTGACCCCTGCCCCCGCAATTAAAACCTCTTCTTTCTTTTGGTTTTTCTTCTCTATATTTATCATTTCTTATTCTAGACCTAGATTTACTTCTGCTTTTAATTCTACTTCTTCCCCTACTGAATTTTCTATTCTTAAAATCAGTATTTCTAGTTCTAGTTCTTCCCCTTACAGAATTTACTTCACTTTGACTTTTATTTGTTTTTAGGATAATTTCTTTACTCTTAAGGCCATTAATTACAGTTTCAAGGTTTACATTATCTCTTCCATACTTGATTACAACTTTTACATCACTATATGCCTCTGGTATGGCATTTAACAAAACTATTGGTAAATAATCGTCTATGTTTTTATCTCCAGTTAACTTAATATCTTGAATTAGTTTTGTGAGTTCATCTAAATTTTCTTCAATGTTTTTAGATAAATCCAATTTATACCGAAAGAATTTTTCTAATAAAAGTAATTTACTAGGTATGGAGGTTTCAATATAAAGCTCTTCAAGTTTATCCCACAAACTTTTAGCGGATTCCTGTTTTCCTACTTTTCTAAGGATTGAATCAGACAGGTTTAATATTATGGAGGAGTAGCTAGGCATACTCATCGTTTTCTAATTTCTTTTCTTCAGAAACCCCTTCGGCATATTTACCGTCAATTGCTTTAAAACCTTTTTGTCGGATTAATATTTCTTTCATTTTATGTTGCCAAATCGAAAAATCGCTTTTACCATCAAAATGTTGAAGATTATATTCTGTCATTTTAAAGATCTACAATTTCAGAAATTACCAAAATATTTTTCTGTTTTAAAAAAAAAATTCAGAAAAATTGTCCAGACTTTTCGAAGAGGTTTTTCTTCAAAAAAACAAATTTTTCAACAAATATACATAGATGGAAAAAATCGAGCAGAATCAGGAAAATATTGACAAAAAATTTAAGCACTATCAGCAAAAATAACTCAATATTGACAGAAAATTTCAGCGCTAATATCAGCAAAAATATCTTAAAATGGATAGAAAATTTCAGCACTTATTCTCAGCAAAATGTCACGATAACGACAGAAAAATTTCAGCAGTAATTTTTGCAAGAAAACACCCGAAAAAATTCACAAAGAAATTGCGCAATATGTGATAGTAACGACAAGAATATATCTCAAAGTTTTCTAGTTAAGACCGAGGCTTTTCCAGCCTAATTTCCAACCAAATACCCGACGACCTCAGGGGTCCGGCCAGGTGGGAGATCAGGGGAAAATAAAACCGCGGTAATTTTTAGTTAAGTGGAACAGTAATATTAACGGCAAAAAATAGCAGCAATAACAATTTAAAAAGGCGAAAAATAAAGGAGTAGGGTTAGATGTTACTGTGCGTCTTCCAGATCAAAGCAACCGTGGCTCTGATACCACTGTTGGGGATGAGCCCTATTTAGTATTATAGACCAAATAGGGTATTGAACCCTTCAAATATAGAAATAATACACAAGAATTACAAGATATTAAGCGAAATTACAGCAATATAAAAGCAACTAAAATAATCGGTCAAAAGAGGCTTAGAGAGCCAAATCCATTTCTTGGGTTTCCCCACAGTCATGAAGACTAGTAATCTTTCAAAACAACTCACGGTTGCACACGATTTTGACACAAAGCCCTTGCCACAAAGATTATAACTCTAGATCACACAGATCCTCACTATAGGTTCACAAAGAACCAAATATTATGATCGATTTTAGGGAGGAAAAGAGAAGCACTTTTTCGATAACCCACAACCAAGAAACCGATAGTCCTATGATTATCGAAATTTTAATTTTTGGCATGAATGATGATATGACAGCTGAATTGGACACATTTTGGGGTTTTTAATCCTATTTAGCTTTGTACATGAGTTGGAAGACATGTTGGACATGTTTTGATGGAAAGAAAATTTAACAATTTTTGCCTGATATTATATGTATAATTATAACTTAAAAAAAGAAATTATTATTTCCAAAATAAAATAAAAAAAAATTAGCCCCGACTCCCCTCCCCCGACCCTCGGTCTTTTCTGATCTAAAAAGTAAAATAGAAGGATGAAATGGCTTTTATATATATATATATATAAATATATATACTATAAAAAACATCATAACTATACCCCAACTTGAGATATGGTTGGAAAACTAGAGTAAGTTGTTAGTGCCATTAAAAGCTCACTCTAGTTTTTATTTCTTTAAAAATAACGCATTAAACACTCATGCCATTTTTTTTTAAAAAAAAAAATATATCATCAAACTGTTAGCAGCACTAACGACTTGGAGTCGTAGTGCTAATAACGACTTCAATTTTATTAATTGATAATTAGTTGTATGGTTATTAAATAATTAATTAATATTTATTATTATTAATAATTTTATATTATGAATTTTTTATTTAATTTTTCTAATTAAAACATATTAGTAAAAAATATATTAATTTATTAACTTTTAACAAGTAATAAGTTTGAAAATTTATGTACAAATAAAAGATGATATAAGAATAAAAATATTATATGTCTTACAGTGTGACGTTCGTAAAATTTTTCACATAATTGAAAGACTAATTGGTAATTATTTAGGAATTTAAATTTAATTATAAATAAATTATACATTGAAATTGGGATATATGTAATAAAACTTGAACGGATAAATTGAAGTTCGTTATAATATTTGGGGCAAATTATATTAATTACGAAAATTAGGAAGGACGTAATGGATATTTTGAGAAAAGCTTAATTAAATAAATAAAATAATAATAATATTATATATACAACAATATATATAGATAGATATATAGGGTAAAATTTATTTTGACCCCCTGTGATATTAAAAAATATCAAAAATGTCCATATGAAATTTTTAATGTCAAAAATCACCTTTATGTTACAAATAAATAATCACACCGCCCCCTGATCAATTTGAGTCTATTTTTTTAAAAATAATGATTAAAATACTTCTTCTAATCAACCAGTCAAATTAAGCTTATTAATATAATTATTTTAATTTATAATTATTAAAATATACTTATAATATATATACTTATAATTTATAAAAAAAATTTAAAATAATAATTATAACCCCCACCTCCACCCCATCTTCTTCCCTCCCCACCTCTCTGGCCTCCAACCCCCCCCCCCTCCCTCCCCCCTCCCTTTTTCTCCCGGCGACCTTGCCTCCTCCCACCGCCCATTTGGGCGACGGCCTCTTCAACAGACGCCGCCGCTATCTTTTTTTTTATTATATATATAATTAATTATATAAGAATATATAATATTTTAATTAAATAAATTATATAAAATAATATTTAATTATTAAATACATATATATGATATTATATATATTGAATGTGAATGAAGGACAAACATGTAAAAACAAAAGGGTACTTTCATAATCAATGGTTCAGATGGAAGAAGCAGTAATTGAAGACAAGAAGAAGGGGGAAGAGAAGAGGAAATCGACGTACACAATAGGGGAATCGAGTAGATTGACCAAGAGGGGAACCGACCATTCATTCTTAGTGAGAAGTGGAAACTTTACACATGGTGGTCCCATTTTTCGAGGAAGTAGTGAATAGAGGTTCGGTGGATCCACAGGCTTTAACAAAGGTTAGTCAAACACAACTCATTTGCTATTGCTTCTACTAGATCGGGAAGGGGAGCTAGATAAAGTTATGGTCGAGAACCAGTTCTCCCTTCGAGTTATTCTACCTGTAGAAGACAACATCTAGGGCTATGTTGGAGACGGGATGATATAGCCAAGACCTGTTATCGCGATGGAGGTAGGGGACACATAGTCAGGAATTGTCCCAGTCAGACTACAGGTGTGGTTGGAAGTGTCGCTAGTGGGACCTAAAGCCAAAGCAGTTTTGGAAGTAGTGGCAGAGGAGCTGAGAGAGGTAGAGGCAAAGGTAAAGGCACTGACAATAGAGATAGTGGCCACACTATTGGTAAGCAGTATGAGGAGGGCTGGAGCACAAGTTACTCAGAAGTAGACCCACGTAAGGATATATAACATGACTAGAGAGGAAGCCCCAACATCGAATGACGTGATATTAGGTACGATACTGTTATTTGAAATTGAGGGTTATGTTTTGATTAATCCTGGCTCTACACCTTCACATATTTTATCATAACTTGCATCTAAAATACCGGGGGAGAACAGCTCGTTGGGATATAATTTGATGGTTTATTTGCCCGTTGGAGGGGGTGTGGTAGTGAACAGTGTTAGGAAAGGGACCTTAGTGAGAATCGGAGATGTAAATTTACCTGTAGACCTTGTACTGCTGGATTTGAAGGAGTTTGATGTGATTTTGTGGATAGATTGGTTGGCACAATATAATACAATAGTCGACTGTTATGAAAAGGAAGTGATGATTGAATATTCCAACGAATTGAAAGTAATATTTGTGGGTGATCGTTAGGTAGTACCAGTTTGTGTAATATCAGCCATAGAGGCAAGACGATTGATGTTAGAAGGTTGTGAGGCATATCTAGTCCATGTGGTAGAGACCGAGAGGGTTAATACCACATTGAAGGAAATCTCGGTAGTGAGAGGCTTTCTTGAAATATTCCCTGATGACTTATCAGGTTTACCACCACATAGGAAAGTGGATTTTGCCATAGAAACTCTCCCAAGAGTTGCCCCAATTTCTATTGCGCCGTATAGGATGGCCCTAGTAGAATTACATGACTCAAAAAGCAAATCAAAGAATTGTTGGGGAAAGGGCTTATCAGGCCGAGTACTTCACCATGGGGAGCACCAGTGTTGTTTGTGAAGAAGAAAGATGGGAGTATGAGGTTATGTGTCGAGTACCGTCGATTAAATAGGGTAACCGTGAAGAATAAATATCCATTATTGAGGATTGATGACCTGCTAGACTAGTTAAAGGGAGCTGCAATATTTTCAAAGATCGATTTGAGGTCTGGGTATTGGCAGTTAAAGATAACAGAGAATGACATACCAAAAACAACTTTCCTTACTCGTTTTGGTCATTATGAGTTTCTCGTGATGCCCTTTAGGTTAACAAATGCAACAACAACGTTTACGGCGTTGATGAACCGTACATTTCAAGAATATCTGGATCACTTTGTTATTATTTTTATAAATGACATCTTGGTATACTCGAAGAATAGGAAATAGTGTGAGCAACATCAGAGGATATATAGTAAAGTTTTGATGAGTTGAAGAAGAGAGTGACCTCCAATCCGATTTTGATTTTGCCTTTTGGTAGCAGTGGATATATAGTGTATACGACGCTTCTAAATAGGGTTTGGGATGTATGTTAATGCAAAACGGAAAAGTAATTGCTTATGCATCCCGCAATTGAGGAGCCATGAGTTAAACTATCCCACACATGACTTGGAGTTAGCTGCGATTGTGCATGCACTAAAGATCTGGAGATATTATTTGTACGAAGAAAATTTTCAAATCCTTACAAACCATAAAAGTTTGAAATATATCTTGACGCAAAAGAAATTGAATTTTAGACAAAGAAGATGGATAGAACTGCTGAAGGATTATGATTGCGCTATTGACTTCTATACAGGGAAGGCAAATGTGGTAGCATATGCCTTGAGTAGGAAGAGTTCAAGCACAGCCAATTTGAGGAGTCACAGTCAGACATTGCTACTGGAGATGGGGTCTATGAATACCAAATTTCGAGTTTATCAGGTAGCGGGTTTGTTAGTAGCCTTGAAATTAGACCAGACATGTAAATCAAATCAAAAGAAACACAGCCCGAGATCTTTCTTGTTACGGATGCTGGAAAGGATAAGACAAGGTAAGAAAATAAATTTTTCGATAAGAGTTGACGGAGTGATAGTAAATGGGGAACGAGTTTGTGTGCCTGATATAGATGGGTTACGAGAAGAGATTTTGCGAGAAGCTCATGATGCACCATATGCGATGCACCCTGGTATTACAAAAATGTATCGAAATTTAGACCTTACTAATGGTGACAATTAATGAAAAAGGATGTGACTGAATTTGTGGCCAAAAGTATGACATGTCAGCAAGTAAAGGCAGAACATCAAGCACTAGTAGGTAAACTTCGACCTCTATCAATAACAAAATGGAAGTGGGAGAAGATCACTATAGAGTCGTGGTGTTGCCACGTACATTCAGAAAGCATGACACTATTTGGGTAATTGTGGATAGATTGACGAAATCTACTCATTTCTTGCCAGTTCGAATAACTGATTCTTTGGATAACTTAGATGGGTTATACATTTTCGAGATAGTGAGATTACATGGAGTGCTTGTATCTATTGTATCAGATACAGATCCTCGATTGACCTTACTCTTTTGGGGAAGCTTACAAAGGGCGTTAGGTACAAAATTACATTTCAATACCACGTTTCATCCTCAAAGAGATGGGCAGTCAGAAAGAACGATTCGAACCTTAAAATATATGATGAGGGCTTGTACAATGGAGTTTAAGGGCAATTGGGATGATCATCTACCTCTAATGGGGTTTGCATATAGTAACAGTTTTCACTCTTGTATCAGTATGGCCCCTTATCAAGCTTTATATGGAAGAAGGTGTCGCAGTTCGATTTGTTGGGATATAGAATTAAGACAATTCAAAGGTCTTGAATTAGTGCAAGACAGAGTGAAAAATATACAAATAGTTAAGAAGTGCTTGAAGGCAGCACAAGATCGACAAAAAAGTTACGTTGATAAATACCGAAGGGAAATGGAGTATGAAGTAGGTGATAAGGTTTTCCTGAAGATATTTCCTTGGAAGGGAATCTTGAGGTTTGGCAGGCAAGGGAAGCTGAGTCCGAGATATATTGGACCGTATGAAATTATTAAAAGAATCGGACCACTAGCGTATCGACTAGCATTACCGGCAGAGTTGTCATAAATACATGATGTTTTCCATGTTTCGATACTACGACGATATCGGTCTGATTCTAGCCACATTATTCGTTAGCCGGAGATAGAGATTTCTGAGGAGTTGACATATATAGAGGAGCCAGCAGAGATTTTGGATAGAAGTGCAAGGAAATAGAGAAATAACGAGATACCGATGGTAAGTTGAGAGGTTGAGGAACATATGAGAGAGAAATATCCCTATTTATTTCATTGAACGGGTAAGTTAGTTAAATTTTGGAGATGAAAATTTTATCAGGATGGGAGAATTGTGACGTCCGTAAAATTTTTCACATAACTGAGAGACTAATTGGTAATTATTAGAAATTTAAATTTAATTATAAATAAATTATACATTGAAATTAGAATATAATAAAATTTGAACGGATTAAATTGGAATTCGTTATAATATTTGGGGGCAAATTACATCAATTAAGAAAATTAGGAATGATGTAATGGGTATTTTAAGAAATATTTAATTAAATAAATAATATAATAATAATATTATATATATACATATAATGTGTATATATACACATATATATATAATGAGAGAAGAGAGAGATGAGTAAGAGTGGGCGGCACCGCCTCACCTCTCTTCCATTTTCTCTCTCCTCATTTCACAACACCCACCCACTTACACAACACGCAGTCGCGCACACGGGGAAATTTGCAATTTTCTGTCAGCGACGAAGAAGAATAGAGGTAAGAAATTTATGTTTTAATTTTAATTATTCTATTTATTAAATATTGTTTATATTAAGTAATGTACTATTTAACCAGAACATTTTATTAGTTTGACTATTTAAATTAGTGTCAAGTTAAATATCAAATTTGATATAAAAATAACATAGTTGGTTAATTAAATTATTAGATTTGTTAGATTTAATTATTATTATAATTAATTTTCACAATTCCATCAGAATGATTAACCAAATACGCAATCTATTTATTGTTATTTAATTAAATTATATAATAATGATAAATTGATAGAAGATTCATAAAAATGTTTCGGAAATTATTTTTAAGAAATATTATGTTATTAAGAGGGAAAATGAGGTTTTAATGATAATCTAATTTAGGGGTGTTATTAAAAATGATAGTTATAAATATATAAGGGGTTTGATTAAATGAATTCTTATGAGCTAGTTGATAAATTAAATATATGTTTGAGAAGCTTAGAGAGCGTAGTTATTTCAAAGAAAATGGAACACGAGTTTGCACTTTAAAATAAGTGAAATATTAAAATATTGGTGGAAAATGTACGAACATTATATAATATTATTTAGAGTTTATGATATTCTATATATTATTTATACGTATAATATTCTATTATAGGACGTAACAACAAAATAAAGAGTTGAGCAGTCCCTTGTATTAATTGAAGCATTTTGGGATTTGAGGTAAGTATAGCTAATTGAATTTATATATATATATATATATATATATATATATTATATATAGTAATATGTTTAGTATTATATATTATATATATTGATTTCTTATATTTGATCGTGAAGTTGAATTTATAATTATATACGTGGATTTTGATATTGATTGCTTATATAATTAGTTGTGGATGATTTGTTGGATTACCTTAATATCGGTGAAATTCTTACTATGTGTTATATGCGATTCTAATGTAGGGACATGCGAGATATGATTATGTGATGAACGTGTAATTAATTGTTGTATGAAATCAAATTGGGAAGTTATTATTGAGGAACTAATTATTATAGAGAATAGAATGATGATCGTGAATCGAAATAAAAGATGGTGTTTACCTAATTAGGAACATAGTCAATGATTTACGATAATTTAATTAATGATGATGTACTATGAAAAATATATGAATTAAGCTAGGTAGCATGGGGTGTAAGGTACCAGGGTATTTCGGACAACGAAGAATATCTGTGCTTTTAGCTACACACTAGAGTGGTGAGGGGATGCCATGTTTGTTGTGATATCCTGTATTAATATTGCTACATACTGGAGTAGAGAGTTTTTTAGAGAATTGATGGCGTCGTAGTCCAACATATATATATATATATATATATATTCAAGGAAATGACTTAATAAAAAGAAAATTACAATTTCGAAAAACTTGTCATATCATTAAGTGGTAGTTTTCTTTTTGTCAAGTTATTTCCTAAAAAATATATGTTATGGACGGTCATATCATGAAATTCATCTGAAACTTCATCAATTTAGGTGTTGACATGAGGTGCCGTGGAATTTTCCAACAAAAATAAAGGATTAAGATTGTCATACTTTGTAAAATTACAGGACTAATATGAACACTCTATTTAAGATAAAATGCATAAAATCCCCCTATGATTTAAAAAATTTGTAAAATAAACCCTCTTGTTATGAGAATAGGCTAAAAGCCCCCCTGTATTTTGTACTCAATCGCCCCCTCTCCGTTAAATTCAACTAACGGTGTTAATTTTTTAAAAAAATGACTGTTATACCTTTACTTATTATATATTATTTCTTATACTAATGATCGTTAGATCTTATTTGATCAAATACTAATCGTTAGAATTAATCAATTAATCTCAAACGTTAGATTTTAAAAAAATAAAAGGTCTAAATTCAACAAATTATTTAACTTATATTATATATAAATAATTTAAAATTTTAAAAATATATTATTATTATATATCTAGAAAAACTAACTACCCACCCTACCCCTATAGCCCCCCAACCCCTCCCCCCCCCCCCAATCCCACCCCCACACCCACACCCCCGGCTTCACCCCATTCTCGTTGCCGGCGGCAAATATTTATTAAAATCATCATATCTTCGTAAATTTTTTACCAAATTGAGTGAGGCTGGTCTCATTAGAATCATCTTGAATTGAAGAGACGAGTCTGATGGTGGTGGTCTGAGACCGAGATTTGACCAGATGAAGACGAATCGACGACAAACATGTTCGGAGGTCGTGATTTGAGCCCATTCTCTATGATTGACGAAAACTCAAATTGAAGGTACGGAAATGTTTGTCTTGAAGAGAGGATTCGAATGGTACCATTGGCCATCGAAAATTCGTCCGGACAGCATCGAAAAAAAAGGGGCGAAAATCACCGTTTTTCCTTTTTCTTTAATTAATTTTAATTATATTAATTAAAATATGTTTTAGTTAATTAAGAATATTTTAATTAATTATAATAATTAAATTTTTTTGCTAATTAATACTAATTATATTGTAATTAAATATATATATTTTAATTAATTAAAAATAATAGTTACGTTTAATAATTAACAATTATAAAATTATTTGAATTTAAATATAATTTAATTTAATATTTCAATTTAAATTTAATATGATAAATTTAATTTATTTTTTCAGGTGAGAAATGACAAAAGGAACACACAAAACAAGCTAAAAAGCCCTTTGTATTCTATATAGACCCATAAAAGGGTATTTAGTTTAAAGTGTCATTAAATATGAACCTAAATCGCATAAAATGACTACCAAACGCAGTAGACGCGCTTCTCCTCCACTTCCCATTAGTTGCTAATAGAATTGAGATTTTTTGCTGACTAAAACAAAACAGGAGGGGGTTTTTAGCCTATTTTAAAAACAGGAGGGTGTTTATTGCATACTTTCTAAAACACATGAGGGTTTTATGCATTTTGTCCCTCTATTTATAAGACTAAAATTGCATTTATCCCTACAAATGAAGTAGAGAATGTTCTATTTATACTTCATAGTTCCAATTTTGCAATAATATATCTTGAAACAGGATAGTGTAAATCAATAAATGAAAGCTAAAATTGAAGTATCTGCAAATTCAGTCAATGTCCTTTGGTAGTCGCAATTAATTGTTTGAAGTAATTGCGGAGTGTAGGGGCCAACAGAGGAATTAGTTGGACTTAAATTACGTACCTTTCACCACTTCAATTCAATGCACCAAACATGGTATCTATACATATTTATATTTTGGACGAGCTCGACACACAAACACTTAAAAAAAACCTAATTTATTTGATACATTAAATGAATTTAAAAATACATAGAAACAATAAATACACAACATCAAAATATTAAGTACATTAATAAATTCAAAATATACATCCAAACATAACAAATCATCATAAATACATAACACGAGCAGAAAAATCAACTATGCAAATAGAAAAATTCCCGATACATGGATTCAAACTCAAGATCTCTCTTAAATAAAAAGTTCTAGAATTTCAATTTTACCACCAAGGCTTGACATCATTGGCAAAAATAGTAACAACTTACGGTCTAAATCACAAAGAGGTGTTTGGCTAGCTTATTTAAAATGATTTTATAAACTCATATACTACAAAAAAAAATGTGAGATTTGGAGTGGGATTTGGTTTTTTCTTTTTTCTTTTTGGACTGAGATATTAATAGTTGGGCACTGTGAGTTTTGAACAACTATGCAACAGGAGTCCTTCAGTCGTAATAGACGGTGTCCCTAATTATTTAGAATGGTTGGGTGGTGACCATTTCTAATTAGTTATAGATATTGAATCACTTGTTCATCTACTGTTCCTAAATGCGTTTGACTATCTAAAAATATAAATTCTTTTTCAGGAACACTTTTTTTCTATTTGGGATGATTTGATTTTTTTTTACATGTTTTTGGAATGGTCTTTGTAACACTTTTTACATAAATTTGAATGTAGAAAAACGCATGTTCCCATTCCTTTAGAAATATATTTTGGCACGGTTGTTCTATGTCCGAGTGATATATCTTAGAACTGTCATTGGAACACAATTTGAATTTTCATTTGGAATATACTTTGGAATGGTTGTGTCCTTTGTTTGGGATACATGTTTGGAATGATTGTAGGATTTTATTTGCAACGATTACTATGATATTTAGTCATTTAATTCGGAACGTTATTTATTTTGTTTGAATATCATGGAACGGTCATTAGAACATAATTTGAACATTTCAATTAAATATATTTTGGAACGACATTGTCCTTTGTTTGGAATTCATAGTTGGAAGGGTTATAGGTTTTCTTCGATTCCCTTAGATCTTTAATCACTACAATTGGAACAGATTTTATTTTGTTTAAACACATTCATTAACCGTTCACAAGCCCATTTCTAATTTCTATATTTATTAAAAAAATATATATTATTTAATTTTTAAATAGTAATTTTATAATCATAATTAATTAGTAAAAATAATTATTTTGTCATAATTTGAGTAATTAACTAAATACTAAATAATGGAATGCAATTAATACTAAAATATGAATTATTACGAAAAAAATATTATATTTATATAAAAATTCTATGTTTATAAATATAAGAAAAACTATTCTATGCCTCGTCTCCCTCATCAGTATGGTCCATGTCGTCATCATCTGGGGCACAAGAGTTTGTCGGAGGCTGTTAATCGAGGCGCTAGGTTGTGATGGACCAGCTGTTAAGGCGGTGGCCTACATCAACTTTATCATATCCGGAAAGAGATGTGACGGTGGCGATGCTGATCTGTAGGATTAGCTCGAGGTGTGGGCCTTAGAATAAGACCGACTACACAACCCTTATTTTTGCCCCTGACTGCTACCAGTCACAACTGCTACTCGGTCATCACCACCGAGTCCTCCAGCAGCTTCTGGAATTGTCTCCTGCAAGACAAACAAAAATATTAGTATTATTCCAAAAGTTAGACAAACAAAATATTTTTAAATAATTATTACATATCGCAACCTCCACTGCCCTCAGGCTGCTCCAACTGTCGTTGGTCTTCCTTTTGTAGCATTTGTTGAACAACACCATTTACTTCATAGACGAACTCTGCCTCCTGTATAAGAAAAGAACAATTAGCAAAATATTTATAAATTATTTGTAAAAGCTTAAAAAAAATTAAAATTACTTACCATTTTCCTCTTGTGCATGCTGACGGATGAAGATGCTCCAGAAGACAGTAGATGCCACTGCATGGTAAGCCGATCGAGTGGACTTGTTCTTGGCGGACTCATCCTTGAGGTCAGCATTGGCCCAGTACAACTGTAGCTGGTGCCAGACCTCGTTGGCCAGCCATACTGGTCTGGTCAGCTGAGCCCTAGCGATGGCGAACTCCTTTCGGATGAACTTGCCCGCAACATATGGAGATCGGAACTTGGAATCATCATCACAGTCCCACCAGTACATCATCTGCAATATCACAAACAAGAAAAATATTAAAATATTAAAAAGATTTATATTATACGATAATATATTTTTTTTAAAAAAATTACCTTCAAACTCTCGAACCAAAAGTGCTGGTGCATGGCGCAAACATCCCTAGGGGTGGAGATAGTGCCCTAGCACCACCGCATTGATGCGCTTGTGAAATTCGTGATCAGATCGAAAATAACATGTTAATTAGTCATTTTTACAATAAAAATAACATAAATGAAATAAATTACCTCACATCATCGAGGCTGATATACTGGCGTGCTGATGGTAGGAGGGACTGATAGTGGTGTTGATGGTGGTATATCCCATGGGGGGTAGTAAACTGCCCGACCCCATCTACGACTAATGCAGCAGAGATCGGTCCAGCCTCAGCTGCACTATGCGCGGTGGCAAAAGGTCCAGCCATTTCAGGTGGTAGGGACGATCGGAACACTACTTTCCCAATCTAGAAAGCATCACCCATCGATGGTAGAAACGGTGGGCCATGGCCACAACCCCTTCATCCACAACATGGAGGAGACAGACCACTACTAGACATGATCTATAAAATTATAGTAAATATTAGTTTTTTAATTTTTAGAATTAATTTAATTAATAAAGTTTATAAATTATCATAATTTTCTCAAATTTTACAATTTTTCTCATAATCTTGATATTGTAATAATTATCTAATTATTGTAATTAAAATGTAAATTATCTAACCATTTTATTATTTATCCAAAACCCAATAATTTTCCTAAAATGTGAACTAAATTTAATAATATTTTTTAAAATTTGTTCTAAATCCAACAAATTTTCTAAATATATACTAAATCAAATAATTATTTTCACAGATTACTAAATATTATTATAATAACTATATCAACACTAATAATCAAAATTCCCTGAAATTTAAAAATCCTCCTATATACCAATAATAATTTCTTTTATCAATAATTAACGAAGAGTAGAAAAAATATAACTAGTTAATAAGTACTGCATGTATCTTAATGACCAAAAAGGGTTCAAGTTGTTACATGATCAAAATATTTTAAAGATCACCGAAAATTAGAGAGAAATTGAGGAGAGAGAGAGAGAGAGATAGTATAAGAATACAAGATATATATATATATATATGAAAATTTAGAATGGACATTTGAATGATGTTTGGAACTTCAAAAATAACCGTTGCACCACATTTAAAAATGGATACTAGAAAACGTTTAGGAACGAAAGTAGTCGTTAAAATTTATCCATTGTAACATAATTGGAATGGATATTATAATACAACGTTAACTATCCACTAAGATCATTCCAAATTATAACTCACGTTTGAACAGTACTTGGAACGCATACTATTTTTCACAAATATCATATTTAGAGACCTGTATTGTAATACAAGTATTTCTAGGTACTTAAACCGTCTCAGATTGTACCTCATTTTGAAATATTTTTTTTCCATAGTCCTATATTCCAATGGATTTTGTGTTGGAATTAGCGATCAAAAGCCAATCAGAGTGGTTGTTTTCCATTCGCCAATCTTTATCGAATAATATTGAATTGATGAAAACGGTAAGAATTCATCAAGTTGGCAGCGTGTTTTGTTTTGCTTATCATTGATATTAAATGGGGTTTCAATGTCACAATGAAATGTCTATAAACCGGAAGGTTAAACCAGTAGAGTTGCGCTGCATAAGTTTGACAGCTGTGAAACCAACTCCTGAGGCTGGTCTGAAATGTTCCAAATTAAGAACCTCGAGACAGGGCATCGAGGGCCTATAAAGGCTTGCACTAAGTACTGCAATTGTGTTCCATCGACAAAGGACGAAAGTCGTTTCTGCAGTTTTAATGGGTTAGTTGGCAAGATAGTCGACTGATTGAATTGACTCGTAGGAATCATCATATAGAAGCCTCTTAAAGCTTGGTCGGTATGACTGGAATTTTCAATTTCGATAGTATGAAAATTACTCCTCGGACTTGAGGAATCATGACAATCACGTGCATACAAAGACTGTATCTGAGATTTGGCTAGCGATGATTATGGCGCAAGAAATGGTCATCATAAACCTTGTCCAGTGCATTTGAAGTATGTAGGGAGAACGGTAGATTTTAAGATAGAATTTGTCCCCTGTCAGTATGTGACAACCATGTCTCCTCTACGCTTTATGTCCTGTTTATGCTCTCAAAATCTATGGCCACAGTGACTGAATGAATAGGATAGGTTTCTCGGTTTAATCAGTAGGATAAACAAGGACTCGAGTTGTAAGTATAGATGCCTAGTCAAGGATGGAAACCGATGCCCAATTCTATGCTCTAGACTAAGGCTGGGAGATGGTTGGCAATAGACCGCACTCGTATGGATTTGGAGCCTAAATATTCATGCCATTGTTCACCTAATGTTTAGTGCCATGGACTGTTGCTAGATGGTAACCCATGGTAACGGGCTATTTCTGGTAATGGGATAATAAAAAAGAATTAATTAAATTAAATTAAATTAAATTTGTTGGTCATACACGTCCAAATCTAATTGAGGGTAAACCTAAAAAGTCACACATTACCGCTATAATGTAATGGAATTAATTTGAAATTAATTCTTAAAGAGTTGGATTAATATAATTGGATTAAATTAATTCTTAGAGAGGATAAATGATTTGATCGTTTATTTAGACCAATCCATTGGATGGATGAGTTGAAGTATAATTAATTTGATTAATTAAAATTTTAATTTAGCTATTAAAATTAATTAGTTTGATTTTTTTGGGCTTTGTCCAATTTATAAATTGGATTTATAAATTGAAAGAGAAAATGGGCTTCGATCTTTTAATTGGATTAAAAGATATCGAGTTTAATAATTGAGCTTGTAATTAAATTAGATTTATTAAAATCTATTAGACATGGATTTGATTTAATTTTAATTAATTGAGCCCGTTCTGTTAGACACAAGCCCAAGGCCTATATGTGTATATATGACTAGGTTATATATACATACTACACATAATAACTCTAGCCATGTAGAGAACACACACCAAAATCTCCACACTTGATTTTCTCTCTTCCTTTCCCTCTCCATCATCTTACTTCTTGATCTTAGAGATCGAAGAAAAATCAAAAGATCGAACACATTAATTTGATAACAGTTGTTTGATTTCTTGCTCTTTTGTGGTTGTTCTTGCTAGTACAAGAAAACCACATCCTTTTAGTGGGAGTGTGGATATTTTTGGAGAATCTCTAAGTAGAGATCTAGATCTGAGGAGGGGAGTCAATGCTTGAAGCCAGTAAAAGAAATCAACGAAGGTAACATTCTCGGTTTATTTTTACTTGTTTATTTCTTGTTATTCTTGGCATATACAATTAGATTATTTTTTAATACACTAAATCCCGATAAAGATCAAGGGTACACCCCTTGATCAGGGAGTTACAATTATGTTTTCCCAGTTTGATCCGCTCCCTTCATTTTGGACTGCAAAATGGAATGGTATGCATTTGCCATTGGTGGGCCATTCCAATAGTTCTAAAAATAGTTTCAAATTTTGTTATAATGTTTGACCGTTCTATTTTTGCACAATAGTACTTGTAACATAAAAGTTGAAACGGTTTGCCCATTCTAAAAACTAATGATGGAATATAAGAGGACTGTGATGTTAGTCACTTGATTTCATTCTTCAATAGTACCAATGACAATTTAATTTGGGTACGGTCTTTGGAATGGTCGTTTTATCTGTGTCAAATCTCGCTTTTTTTTTTTATAGTGATACATCTTATAAGATGTTTTTATAGCTTATAAGATCTTATTCTAAAAATAGGTTCATAAACTTTCAGGATAAAATAAGATTATGGAGCTTATAAAATATTAGTAATGAAAAATTTGTAATTTATTTAAGTTCTTAGAAATAAGTTGACAACTTGTTACTTTTTTTTAAGAGTTTATAAGCTCCCAACATTTATGTTAGAACATATAAGTTCTTTTTCTAAAAATTTATCAAGCATTTTGTAACATTTTATAAATATCTCAAAGAGCTTATAAGCTCATCCAAACACCCTCTAACTTCAATAAGTAAAATATGATCAACATTGCATAAATTATTTACTATTATTAGATCTTTGGTTTTCTAAGTACTTCAAATATGATAGTATCCAAAATGGTTGTTTATTTGCATTAGAGATTGCATTTAGGGCCATTTTGACTGACTTCTAACAGTTATAGGATCAGGTCAAGTGATGTTGTACGTACCCAATGACACCAAAAAATGAAATACATTGGGATTATCAGTACTTTTATATTATTGAAAGCATCCTTTTGGTGTTTTTAACTTTTTCGTTTATCATTTTTTTTTCAGTAATTGGCATTTGATATGTTGTTTTGGAACGATAATTTAACTTCTAAGTTGGATACCAGTTAAAAGGTTAATCCATAGATTAGATTGTAATGGAGGAAATGTGTTCCTACTTTTAAAAATAAAGGGATTGACATGAACTTTGGTGAGAATATAATGTGATGGGATTGACATGGTGAGAATATAAGGCGATGGGATTGCAATAGTTAAAATAACTCTCGAATCGTCTCACATCGGAAGATTTATGAAAAAAAAAAACATCCTTATATTAAGTCCAAAATTCAACTGGTGTTTGAAATGTTATTGGATATTAGAGTGAATTTGTGGAAATCCTATACGAGCGTCGCCACCCACGCGAGCGCGAGCGTTAGGATGAAAGTCTCAGTATGAGCTCTTTGTTGGACAAAATGAACTACTAGTAATCCATTGGATTTGATCTAATGTGACACCTGTAGTTTACCAAAATACACAAGATCAGTATGGGGTTCATAAGTTTAATGATATTTGATAGGTTCAAAGAATTAGACTTGTAGTGGTGAATGAAACCGATTACCTTTCGATTGGATCGAGAGGGTGTGTATTTTAATGGGAGTTCTTGAATATTTGAAATGAGAATGTAATTTTGACTCAGCAAAGTTCTTTGTAAAGGGACCATGGTCGAATGGTCTCTAATAAGAAAAGAAATCAAACTAAGTTGGACTTTGTTTGATCGGTGTTTTACTGAACCATCTTGGCCCTCATTGCATGAAAAACCTTCATCCTACAAAGTACTTGAGTTTGTAGGATAATTTTATACACGTCAAGAAAATAGTGGGAGTCTGATTTTATGCAATTTCTCGTGTACATAATTTGTAATTATAGTATTTCTAACTAACTATATTTCAGTCCCTGTTTGTCCGAACAATTGGATTACAATCTAATAGGACATAAGGAACAGCGATGTGGAACATCGATTGGAATCAAAAGCTTGGTACCTTATGATTTGGCATGGAGCTCAAACTAGGCATGAGATTTCATGTGAATTGGAATATTTGATTTGTCAAGAGCATACCGGGTATGAATCAATAAAAAGATCTCAAAGGTCAATGGGAGTTGGTTTTGGTTCCAACATATTTAGTGTATAACGTCTTACTCATTTAGAATGTGGTTAAGATGTTGGGAAACATTAAAACACAAATATAATTATTCATGAAATTCTCCATTAAAGGAATTAGATTTCTGAATAAAAGGGATAAGTTGTTCAAGACTCAATCATGACAGACTAATCGCTTGAGTTGTTCAAGATTCAATCACATTAGATTGATGAGAAACCTTAGACTGTCCAAGATTGAAGTCTTTGACATTTCCTACGTCTTTTTCGTAGGCAACATGTAAATATTGTTCAGTGCCTTAGACTTGATGTTTTGTGTAATTTGGGCATGACACAATTCGGGAATACACCAAAAAGACAGTTGTTGGTTGTCAAGAGAAATCTCTAATACCTAAATAAGGATTAAAAGAGTATTCTCGACACGCGATTTGTTGAGAGTTGACTCTGAAAGGCTAAACGATACTAGCTTCTAGATTTATATGAATAATAAATAAGTCCTCAAAGTATAGATGCATTCATACTTGGTGGAGAGTGTGGTAGCTTGCAAGGATTGGAAGTAGGAACTAAGATGTCCCATCTTAAAGTTGAATGTATAACGACTTTTGGGAAGCACTTTAGGAAAGTGGTCAGGATTGAAATACCACATCCATCGAATGGATGTGGTGCCTAGCATGGCTGAGCTGATTGTAGCCTTGGAGGAAAACAACAAGACTAAGGTAAAAGCTTTTGGGCCCAAGATCTTATTATAAGATCTACAGAAAATTTTTAGACAATCACCATCTGCAATGAGCGATGATAGAAAGGAGTGACACACGGTTGGATAGTGTAAACCCTAGAAGAAAATATAGTAGACCCATGAAATTGAGTCGGTATCATAGATTGCTCATACTCGTAAGTCTTAAGAGACATGGGTAATTAGCTTAATGATCAAGTGGGAGATTGTAAGAATATGTAACCAGAAAGCTAATTGAATTTGTTATTTTCAACGTCAATCTTTATCAAAATAATATTATAATGATGAATACAGTAAGAGCTCATCAAATTGGCATTGTGTTTTATTGTGCTTACTACACACGTTGAATGGTGATTTAATATCACAACAAAATGCCCACATATTGAAAAGTTAAACTCGTGGATTTGAGCTATGCATAGATTTGGCAGCTATGAAACCAATTTTTAGAGGTCGATTGGAAACATTCCAAGTCGAGGACCTCGAGACAGGGCATCGAGAGTCTTAAAGAGACTTGTCCTAAGTATTACAGTCGTGTTTCTTCAACAAGAGACATAAGTCATCCATGCAATTTTGGTAGATTAGATGGAAAAGTAGTTGACTGACTGAACTAACTTACAAGAATCGTCGTATCGAAGCCTTAAGGACTTGGCTGGTATGACTGGAATTCCTAGTTATAATAGTACGAGGTTAGTTTTCGGACTTGAGGAATCATGGCAGTCACGTGCTCTGTATCTTGGATATGGCGAGCAGTGACTGTGTTGTGAGGCATGGTCATTATAAGCTTTATCCAATGTCGTCAGAGTATGTAGCAAGGATGGTGGATTCTAAGACAAAATCCTTCTCCTGTCAGTATTGTGACAGTAGTGTTTGCTATTGACTCTAAGACTCGTTTATGCCCTGAAAATCTGTGGCCACAGTAACTGAATGAATGAGATAGGTTTCTCGATTCAATCAGTAAGGTAAACGAGAACTCGAGTTATAAGTATAGATGTTTAATCCAAAATGGGATTCGACGCACAATTTTCTAGACTCAAGTCGGGAGACGGTTGATGGAAAGACAATACTCGTACGAAAACTCGGATCCTAAATATTCAAGACATAATTCACCTAGTCTCTAGTGCTAAGAACTATTGCTAGACGGTTACCCATGGTAATGGACTATTTCTAGTCATCTATTAATTAAAAATTATTAATAAAATTTGATTTTATTATTTATGTTGGTCACATACGCCCAAGCCTAGTTGAGGGTGAACCTAAAGAGTAATACTATAATAACCGGCATTATGATGGAATTGATTTAGAATTAAGTTCGAAAGGAAGAGATTAATTTAATTGGAATAATATTTTTTTGGAGAGAATAAATGATCGGATCATCTATGTAGATATCTATGAGTTGGATTTTTCCCACAGATTAATTAATTTGATTAGTCGATCTTTGGGCTTAGTATTATAAATTAATTTAATTGAATTTGGATTAATTTATAAATTAAACGAGAGAGCGGGTTTGGACCTCTTTAAATGGATTAAAAGACTTGAACTTTAAAATGATGGGCTTATAATTAAATCGAATTTAATTTAAGGTTCATGGACATAGGCTTGATCTTTTCAAGCCTACTCCATTAAAGTCCAAGCCCATGACCCAGTTTAACCTAGTCTAGGTCAAAAAGAAGATGGCTTCTTAGGAGGAGAGGTATAGATAAATTTTTCAGCTAATTTAGAGAGAAATTTCATCTAACGGGTTTGTGGTCGAGAGAAAGAGGAGTTTGCATGAGCTAGGGTTTTCCTAGTGTGTTGAGACTAGGTCACAATACATATCTAAACTCAATTCTATCTCAACCACTAAGGATTTTTGTTTTTTCTCTTCTCAACACCATCACTCACGTTTTTTTCTCCATTTCACTTTCTCCATACTTGTTCTTCTTGGTTCTTTTAAATCAAAGAAGAAACGAGAAGAGAATCGAAACCATTAATCAAATAATGTGTGTTCAGTTCTCCTTTCCCGCCTCTTGTCTTGCTAGCATGAGTAGGAGATGATCCCCGGTGATTGGAGTGGACACCTTTAGAGGATTTTAATGCTTAAATTTTAAGGTGAATAGATTGGTTGCAAAGGAGTCAACGCGAGAAGCTATATAAAGAAAAACGACGAGGGTGAGGTTTCAGTTTACTTTTCTATTACCACTCAGTTTTTCTTATCTTGGCCTAGTATTATATTTTTACAACAAACACCTGGGATAGATCAAGGGCACAAACCTTGATCGGGTTTAATTTTGCTTTGAATTTCATTAATTTTAATTTTTTGCGGTTCCACTGCACTTCCCAGGCCAATTCATTTCCAACACACTATTCTAAACGTAAAATACCAAGAAAATACAGACAATATTAAAGTTGAAGAAATGTACTGGGACATTGTAAAACACAAAGTGCATTGAAAGATACCTGAATACTTGGGCATGTTCTTCTGTTATGTCGTACTTCATTACGAGACTTACACCTCACCATGGTTGATCTTTTGACTGAATTGGGTGTCATCAGGTTCCTTTCTTCTGCTTTTCTAGGCTTGCTAGCATTCTCTTAATAATTGGAGCAGGAGATTGGTGTGGGTAACATATATTCCTAAAGGCCAAAAGGTCTATCTGGTAATGGATGTATAGAAAATTTGTAGGCTTTCATGTATTTTTCTAAGGAAAACCTACTGGACAATAACTTTCTTACATTTTTCCTTCTGTGATTTATATCTAAAGCTACATGTTTACAGGGAATCCCAAATATATCTCAAACCTGACAATTACATGTTTTTCTCCTTAAGTTTACATTGTATTTTATATTTTACTCTTCAACGTCAAACTCATGCTCCCAAGCGTCTAAGAAATGACATCTTCCAAGCTCGTCCTTAATATTGTACAATTCCTTCGGTACAATAGGTACAAGAATACTAGACCATTTGCTGCCCTTCTCTTTTTTGTTTTGCAATATACACATTGAAGGGAAGAACAAGCGGATCGGCTCGGAAACGCGCGAAAGGATCCATGGGGAAATCAAAAGTAGTAAAATATACGCATAATTAAAATTATTCCAACCAAGGGGTGTACCCTTGGTGTTTTCGGATTTTCGATGTAGTATGTGGATTAAAAAATAACATAATACATCCAACATACTAGGCTATCGACAAATAACAAAAAAGATACAATATTTAAATGAAATTACTTTTCTTTCATTTTTCGTTTGAAGCGGGGATACATGTTCAGCCCTTTGTTCACCCTAGGCTCCAAATTAGCAACCCTCTAGAGATGATCCACACCACACCATTGCAAGAAGGTTTCGATCTCTTTGCTAGAAGAAATCAAAACCGATTGGAAGAAATGATCAAAGAGAACTACACTATCAATTAATATATTTTCTTCATCAAAAGTTCTCTACAACTCTATACTTGATCCTAGATCAAAGAGAGTTGGAGAACAAGAGGGATGAGAGGGACAGAAAAGGAGAGGGCAGAGAGTTACATGGACAAGGAGGGGTAGTGTGTGTTCTCTACACTACTCACTATGTGTTATCATCTTGTGAATAATGATGATAACGCACACATATATATATACTTTGTATGAAAAGGTGAAAATGTGTCTAGATACATTCTACCTACCATACTTTGTATGGTCAAATCATGCCATATAAGAAGGACTCCAAATATGGTCAAGTCTACACTTTCCAAAAAATGCAATTTGAACAAACCCTTCTTTCAACAATAGAAGTTAACTCTATTGCTAGTGAGCCTTAACTTAGTGGACCAAGTTTTATTTTAATCAAGTTTAAATAAATCAAAGTCCCAATAAATTTAATTAAATCTAATTTAATAAATCCAAACTAAATTAAGCCAATGTCATTTAATCCAATTAAAGACATAAGCCTAATTCTCTTTAATTAATAAATTCAATTTATTAATTAAGACAAGCCAATTAAACAAATTAATTTAGTATTGGGCTATCCATCCAATGGATCATCCTACATGTAAATAATTCAATTATTTATATCTTTCGAAATTAATTTCAAATTAATTCCTAGTCCTTCCATAGTGATTTGCGTGTGACTCTTTAGATTCACTTTTTAGCTAGACTTTGTCTAGTGTCCAACATTATAGATTGATTAAAATTCAATCAGATCGTTCTTGATCAACCATTGATCTAGAAATCCTGCTACCATGGGTGGCCGTCTAGCAACAGTCCATGACACTAAAGACTAGGTGATATCCACGTGAACATTTAGGCTCCCGATTCTATATGGGTACGGTCCTTCCATTTACCGTCTCGCAACATTAGTCTAGGACATGGAATTTAGTGTTCGTTCCCATCTTGGACTAGATAACTATGCTTTAATATTTGAGATTGCGTTTCGTTTAATTGCTCGACACAGGAAACCATTTTCTATTCGATCACCCACTATAGCTACAAATTTTGTGAGTCATAAATACATCTCCAAGAGCATAGGATATACCACTGTCAAATACTAACAGGGGATGGATCCTTTTCTTGGAACCCACCGTCCTTGTTATATATTCTGACTACACTGGACAAGGCTTATAATAATTATGTCTGTGACACAATCACCTCTCACACAGATCCAAGATACAATCATCGTGTGCACGTGACCGCCATGGTTCTTCAAATCTTAAGACTACTCATGTACTATCGGAGCCGGGGACTTAAGTCATACCGACCAAACATCGAAGGCTTCTTCCATATGACGATTCTCGCAAGTCAATTCAGTTAATTGACCTCCTTGTCAACTAACCCATAGAAATTACATAGACATCCAACGTCTGTCGTCGATGAAACATGGCACTCATTCAATGAATGCAATACTTAATGCAAGTCTCAATAAGACTCTCGATGCCCAGTCTCAAAGTTCTCGACTTGGAACATTTCAGACCAACCTTTAGAGGTTGGTTTCATAGCCGTCATCCAATGCGTAACCCAACTACATAGGTTATCTGAATGATCTGTGGGCATCTGTTGTGACATTGAAGTGATGCACAACAGATACATATACCAAAGATGAATACTTACCATATTTATCGGATAATATTACTTGAATAAAGATGGTTTGAATAGTTTCCAAAACTGCCCGTCCAATTGGCTTTGTGGTCACCTATTCCAACACATATCTATTTGGCTACTTCTAAGTTTCCTTACCTAATGGTTAAAGGATTCATAGAGATTGTTGGTGACATGATCATTTCTTAGTCTATGGTCAAATGTAGGGCTAGACCCCATCTCAGCTGGGACTTTGAGCAGCCATCCGTATGTGCAGAGTTCAACTCTTTGATATTATAAAGTGCAAAATTGAAACCTGCAATATTGTATGATCTGGCTCCTTGCCAGAAATACCTCTTTAGGACAACCCCTACAAACTGACTTATGAAATTAGCATAAATATGCCTCGCACTAAAAGAATCGGTATAGCCTAGGAATGCGGCTAAAGCATAAAATAAAAAAATTAAAAACGATTCAAATGGGTGTTTCCTTTGAAATTCTTGGACTTTTGGTGTTTGTCAAAAGCATAATAACAAATATATAAGCAAGCTAGACATGTGGCTAAAGGATGAAGCAAAAGCATAGAAATACAACATGAAATTTTACCTTTTGTTTCTTTAGATGAGCAGCAACGTGCGTTGTTTCCCTTTTTGTTCCTCATTTGTTCAATTTAGGATTCAAATTAGAATCCCCTCTAATTTGTCCACACCATAGTATGGAATAGATATAGTTCTTTTCTATTTCTAGATAGAACAAAGAACAAGAAGGAAAAACAACTCCAAACAAACACTATCGTTTAGTGCTTTCGGATTGTTTTATGTTCTAACTTGAATCAAATTCAATAAATAAAAAATAGGAGAATATTTGAGAGAGAAAATGAGAGCAAAATTTCGTGGCTTTTGTGTTAGGTTAGGTTGGATATGTGTGTAGTTTTGTATATTACGTACAACTGAATACAAAATTCAATAACTACCAAGTTTGCCTCTAAGGCAACCTATACACACACACATATAATCTTCAACCGTGATGAAATAACCACTCCATCATGTTCATCATGGTGAGGAGTTTCAACTCCTTCTTAACTTGCTCCAACCTTCCTCAAATGAGCTTGGATTTCAAGTATGCACCGGGCTTGATTTTATGAAATTAAATCAAGCCCAACCAAAGTCCCTTTGAAAATAATTAATTAAATTAGTTTTAGCCCAACAAAGTGTAAAGATTCATTTGATCCAATTAAATAAATCTAAACTCAAATACTAATCAATTGATCTAATCAATTAATTAAGCCAAACCTAATAAATTAATTCAATTAATTTAAAGGTGTTAAGCTGAAAAATTAATAAATTCAATTAATTAATTATTGTGTCATCCATTAAATGGATTATTAAATAAATGATCCAATCATTTATATATTCTCCTTGAATTAATTTAATATAATTAAAAATTAATTTGTTTCTTCTCGAATTAATTCTAAATTAATTCCACCAATTCCATAGTGATTTGTATTTGACATTTTAGGTTCACCCTCAGCTAGACTTGAAAATTATATACAACACAAATAATTTATTAAATCTAATTTAATTAATTATTTCTAATTAACTATTAATAAAAAACGCCCGTCACCATGGGTAGCCATCTAGTAATGGTCTATAGCACTAGAGACTGAGTGAATGTTAGCGTAACATGTAGGCTCTTGAGTTTCATACAGGTACGTTACTTCCATCGATCGTCTTCTGGCCTTAGTCTAGGGCATGAAATTGGGCGTCGGTTTCCATCCTGGATCAGGTAACTATGCTGAATACTTTAAATGCGTTTACTCTATTGATCGACAAAGAAAACCATTTCCTATTTGACCAATTGCTATGGCCATAGACTTAGAGAGTCTAAACTATCTTATACTGTATAGGAGATATATCCACCATATACTTATAGGGACAAATTCTATCTTGTAAATTCATCATCCTCTACATGCTCTGATTACACTAGATAAGGCTTATAATGACCACATCGAAGACACAGTCATCTCTCGCCAAATCCAAGATATAACCATCATATGCATGTGCTACCATTATTCCTCAAATCCAAAGACTAATCCTGTATTATTGGAGCCGGAATTCAAGTCATACCGACCAAGCCTCCAAGGCTTCCATATGACAATTCCTGCGAGTCTGTTCAATCAGTTAACAACCTTGTCAACTAATCCACTAAAATTGCATAGACATCCCATGTTATCGCCGATGAAACACGACACTCAAACAATGAATTCAATACTTAGTGGAAGTCTATGTAGGACTATCGATGCCCAATCTTGAGGTCCTCGACTTGGAACATTTCAGACCAACGGTCAGAAGTTGGTTTCAATAGCTGTCATCCAATGCACAGCCCAACTACATGGGTTATTTAATTGGTCTGTGGGTATTTGTTGGGATGTTAAAACACTGTTCAACGTCAATAGTAAGCACAACAAATACATGGTATCACAGATGAATGCCTAGTACATTCATCAAGATAACATCATATTCATAAAGATTGCTAAATGGTTCCCAATACAGCCATACCAATTGGCTTTTTGATCACCTATTCTAACATGCACACCTCTTGTTAATAGCATGAGGTACAACCTTATTTATTATTTCCACCAATCCCTAAACAATCAATATATTCTCAGATTAATTTAATAATGAATATATATCAATTACAACATTACATTTCAATAATAGTAATAGAAAGTATATGCATTCTCTTTCAATCCATCTTTATATATTGCATAACAAATACACCCCTAGAAATTGCATGTATTACATCTAAGTCCATCTTTATACATAACATAACAAATACACCCCTAGAAATTACATGCATTACATTTCAGTCTAGTTTCCAGTACATGTAAAACAAAAAACAAAAAGATGAGAATGCAACATTCCCTTATGTTTGTTAGACATAAATATCCATGGCTTGTCCATAGAGAAGCCTCCCACCATCCTTGACATATATTCAAAGAAAAAGCTCCAAGATTCATTGAATTTTGACTCAACAAGCAAAGGTAACATGAAATAACCCGTTATTCCCATCTAACCTAATGACAGCGTAACAAGCCTCCAAATGACCCTTTCAGATGGCACCCATCAAAGCCTAAAAATGGACTACATCCCTCCAAAAACCCATCTCCTGATACAGACAACCCCAAAATTTTTTTTTTAAAAATAGGTACAGAAGGGATGACCTCTAACTTATCTAAATTACACTAAAGGGTTACCATACTTAGTAGCTCCTCCAACGGCACTACGGCTGTATTTTTTCTGAATATCATAATTAAAGTAAATTATATTTATATATACATAAATATGCACATAATTCAGTCGCTGCTGAATATATATACACATAAGCTCAGCGACATAACAAACACAATCAAATTCTCACCCACAAGATTATATGTATATGCATATATCATACACCACAAGTAAAATAATATTTAGTTCTCACGCCATCCACATTTTTATTCCTCTTTATACATCTCCAAAACGTGATTGTATTTTTACTGATGAATGAGGAGGAAACTGCATATTGGCCCCGCCTGACTGAAGAGTAAGGTTTGGATCTAGTCCTTGATGGGTAGACACCTCAAGATCTACTCCTAAAAAATATGAGAAGAGAAATGAGCCTACTGCTCAGTAAGTAAATAACAGCATCACCTATACATGTACATCTAGTATAGTTTCAAACAAGACAAAATGAGCAATATATGTAGAATATAATCAATTTAGTTCCAATACGGTTAATTCTATTGCATAACGTAAGCAACGCATAGCCAGACAAGCAATTAAACTCCTATTTTCCTAGGCTGCTTACCAGAAGGTGATATAGTGATTTTTCTCCACCAGCTCAACCTCATCATTTATTAAATAAAGTTTAAATGAATCCCCTTGACATGCCATACTGGCTCATCAATCTCATTTTGCATCATAGCTCTTTCAATTTGCATCAAAGTTCTTTTCATATCGTATCATAGCTCTTTCTAAATCACATCAATGCTCTTTCATATTGCATCAAAGCTCTTCTCATATCGTTTTGCCACACAAGCTATTAAACAACATCAAGGGGTATTCAATATCGCAATTATATTCAAGTTCCATCAATCGCTCATTTCCACATATCACCGTTATTTTAAGCAACTAATCACACAAAACCGCAAATAAACACATTTTCATTTGCAAGCACCAAGAACACATCATTCAATAAATGGATATTTCAATGCATTTTCTCATTTCACTTTCACGACATAATCATTCAAATTAAATCATGAAAAACTCATATAATTCAAAATAGATTGGTCGACGGCACGAATCATAGATTTACATAAAAGTAATGTCACAAGGAAAAGAAATATATATATATATATATATAATACTAATTATTTACTTACCTCGATCTTATAGAGATTTAACTAGCAGATAAGAAGTTCTTTAGTCTTTTATCCTAGTATCCTATAATAAGTTATAATTCATATAATCAATATATCATAATTCTAGATAGAATACTAAAAATATTATTTGTACAGTTTCCAACAATTTTTTAGTATTGTATTTCTATAAAATACAAATCCCCGTTTCATTTCTTCTAAATAACTAGATAAATTGAGCTTCTGAAAGATGTATATAGTTTTTTAGTTAACTCATAAGAATAATTTTCATTTAACCCTCATATCGTTCTTAATAACATTTATGGATTAATTATCTCAAAACTCTCATATTTCTTTTAGTAAATATAATATTTTCAAATACAACTTCCTAATATTTCTGAAATATCATTTTTTAATATCTCTATTCATTTTTATCAATTCTCACAATTGTAGAAACAAATTAAACACCTACCCATATATTCAAATATATGATTAATCAATTCGATGAAATTGAACAAATCAACTATAGAAATGAGTAAATCTAATAGATTAAGTAATTCAGTTCTTAATTATAACATCCCTAATTTAATTGAGACATTTACCGATCATTACTTTATAATGGCTCAAACTCTTAAAATTTTCCGACTAAACATTAAACAGAATAGTATAAATTACATTTAGTAAAGACACTAATTAAATAATATAATATATAAGTTAATAGTATTTTACGATTAATTACTTACCTGCTCTTGACAATGACGAAACTCCTTTTATAAGTGTGTATGACTTTGTTAAAGGATTCTAAAGATATATATATAACTTTGGATGAAAATACAATTGGGTCCCCTAAGTTTTTAAATTTATATAATCTACCTCTGAAACTTTATAAAGTTCCAATCAGATCCCTTAAAATTCTAAAATATTTGAATTTCAACTTATAATTTATTTACTAATTAATTCAAATTCCTTCGGTACATACGAACTAGTCCTACAATTATGTATTAAAAATTTGTGGATGCGACATATTCCCCCTGTTTTTTTCCAAGACAAGATTAGCATAATAAGGCATCTTTCCAAATGGCTCAATGTAGCTACCTTCTGTTGACTCCAAGGCCTCTTCTTAGTCCTATAAATTTGCTTGTGCTAAAGATGACACCAAATTTTTTAACTTTATTTTTAATACCTCTAGTCTTCATCCTCGGATTTTCTCTCAACACACTCTCAATTTTTGTAGCTATCCACTTAGCACTTGCCTCTCTGGTAGGATTTGACCTAATGCATGTGTGATTAGGCACATATGTGTTAACCTGAATGTAAGAATAACATGGATTTTTCCAAGAGCAATCTTTCACACTACAATGAGTTTTGAGAACGATAAATATTCGAGAAAGGTTTAAGAAGCTAAATATCTGGGTTGCTTATTTCAATTTGGAGAATGGATATGACAATCCTCCCGAGGTACTAAGAAATCCAACCAAAAACATTCTAATTATTGTAGAGTTTGGTGATTCTTTCCACTAGTACGTGTGCAGGATCAATTCAAAATGTTCGTGATCAAGAAATAACAACACAATGAAACAAAACCAAGGCAATAAATATCCTCAAAAAGTCAATTGCAATTTCAGCAGCAAAATTCTAAGCAACAAGTTGTGATACAAATATTTCAAATTTAAAATTAGAGTTAAAATAAAATACTTTAAAATCTTGGACAACAAATATTTTACTACACAATGGGAGACAAAACACTCACTCAACAACATATTTTTAAAAAAAGATAATAAAAAACTTAAGAAAACCCCAAGTCTGGGCTTCGGGTTTGGTTTCAAGTACAGAAAAAATGTAATTTTTGTTGTAAAAACATAGAAATCCTACTCGAATGAACTAAATGAAGGATCATGTGGTATGGCTTGGGAACGTATTAACGGAAATGGTAAGCGAAAACGTATACAATAATATCATGTCTTTTAATTATGCATGGGATGTATGATATATGTCTAGCACACTTAATTGGATTATAATGCTAGTCGAATGGCAACAAATGATCACGGAGCCTTTTACCATTTGTATGTGTTATTTTATTTATGTCAGATGGGCCCATATGCCCTTTGTTTTATATCTCTCCTTGTCTCGTTTTATGCATTGGAATAATAAATGTTTGCTTTTCTCCCCAATTATATACTCCCCCCGACTTTTGATCTAGGTTTTTTTACATTGTAATGCAAGTATAATAGGATCTTTTGGTGAGGTTTTAAATTTTGTAATAAAACAAGCTGATGGAGAAGCAAGCCCATGGAGAAGGAGGCCCACAGTGAAAGGAGGAGTTACAAGGCCCATTAGTGTGTTAATGGGTAATTTTCTTTGTAATAGCATAGGGCCACCATTGACAGACCTTAGACTTACTGCAGGCTCAGTGGGTCTCATAGGTTGGGCTCGTGATCATCCAACAGGGGAATGCTAGGTTTATTTGCATTTGGCGCATTTAATTTCTAATGCTTTTAAATATTTGATAGTTATGCATGCAAAATACTAATGTGATGAGGTCTCGGTTAATGCTAAAATTTAGCTCTCACTTGGTTAGACCAAGTTAAAGTGTTAGGCCCCACATTGGACTTGGACCAAAATAGTTTTGATCTGTCCAAGGTTTTCATCCATAATAATATGGTGAGGAAGCTGCCACTACCAAAATATGGTCTCACGAGTCGTGGCGCATTTGGAATAGAAGCAAGCTGCACCATTATTGTGAATAAAGAAACATGCTCACGGTTTTCCTATCACACGATTCATTAGGGGCGATAGTCGAGGTGTCATTTGCTTGATGGGCTAAGCCTAACACTAAATAAATATTAGGCCTGTAATAGACTTAGATCTAAATGGTTTTTCGGCCTGTCCAGGCTTCCATCCATAACAATGTTATGAGGAAACTACTGCTACCCAAATGTGATCTCACGAGTCCTGGCACATTTGGAGTAGAGACAAACTGCACTATTGTTGTGAATAAAATACACGCTCACTGTTTTCCAGTCTCACGAGTCATGTGGGAGACAGTTGAGGTGTGATTTTGTTGATAGGTCGGACTTAACAACGAGTAGCATGATTTGCTTGAAATCCTCGGGATCATGTGAAGAAGTGAGACAAAATATCTTGGGAATCTCATGGAATGAGAATGGTATTGGATAGATCCCATGAGCCTTTTGCCATGTAAATAGTAAAAGGGGGGCATGTTAGATTGTGCCTATGGATCCCAAGCCCACTAGAAAATAGTTTTCCGAGACCCCACTTGAAAGTGGTGGGCTTTTATAGAAATAGTGGGAGACGTTATTGACTAAAAGACCAAGTCTTAGCTCAAAGACAATATTACAATAATTTACTTGTTTTTCCTGCTTTGCATTTTGAATGTATGTCTAAGATCTATTTACCATTATATTGCTTTGAGATTTATTTAATAGAACACATTGATAAATTGGCTACAAAATCTAAGGATTGTCCTCCATTTTCAGAACCTGGCTTGTATCATGGTTAATGTAGCGCCCCCTACCCGCTACTTCTAATTATCACTATTTCATCCTTACTTAGTCAGAACTCATTCTATAAGTAATTCTATTTCAACCCGTAAAATAAATCTAATTTGTCAATATAACATTATATATCACAAAAGATAATATATACCACCAAAAGTAATATTTACCCTTACTACATGTTCTCGTGTACATAACCTCAAGAAAATCATACCACAACTTTAAACACAAATCCCGATAAAAGACCAGAATATTTACAACCCAACAATAAAAAAAACTTTGGCTTCAGAAATCACGGCTGACCCACCTAATAAAGACGACGGCACCGCTCAAAGTCCAATGTGCCTAATTAGTGTGACCTACCTCCTGAAAAGTACGTGGCAAGAAATGAGCTGTCTACTCAATAAGTATAGCTGATCAGTTTATATATATACACAGGCAACAATTTCACTTACATGCAGTCACATTGACTAACAGTCATTATCAATAGCAATATCAAATATAAGCAGTAATACCTACTCACAATTATAAATCAATCTATGACACAATATTCAACATTATCGTTTATTAGCTAAGGGCCCCACTTACTCTAATTGGTATACATCAGTCAATGGTTTCGCCGGTCATCATCACATCATGTACAACATAGGATACCCGTTGTGTGATATCCCCCCACTCTTTTACTCCAGCTGTGTAGCAATATAGCATAGGACATCACAACAAACATGGTACCCCCACACCACCCCAGTGTATAGCTAACAAGCACAGGATATTCCCTGCTGCCCCGGAATACCCCGGTACCCTACGCGCCATGGTACCTAGCTTAATTCACATATTTTTCATATCTCAATATCAATCACATTTTCATAAACCATTGACTGTGTTTCCAACTAGGTAAGCATCATCTTTTATTTCCATTCACAATCGTCATTCTATTCTTCATAATAATCACTTTCTCAATAACAACTCCCAATTAGATTTGATCAACAATCAATTATATGATTATCACATAATCATATCCCGCATATCCCTACATTACCATTACATATCACATAGTAATAATTTCACCAATATGATGATAATCTAACAAATAATCCACAACTAATTATATAAAAAATCAATATACGAGAGCCACGCATAATAATATTAAGCCAAATTCACGTTCGCATCCAAGAAACCAATATACATAATATATACAATAATACACATATAGATATATATAAATCCAATTAGCTATACTTACCTTAAATCCCAAAATACTTCGATTCACGAGGGACTGCTCAACCCTTTACTTCGTCGTCACGTCCTATAACAAAATGTTATACGTATAATCAACATATATATAGAATATCATAAACTCTAAATAACCTATTATATAATGTTCATACATTTCTATCAATCTTTTAATATTCTATTTATATTAAAGTCCAACCTCCTGTTCCATTTCTTTCAAATAACTACCTTTTCTAAGCTCCTCAAATATATATTTAATTTATCAATAAATTCATAAGAATTCATTTAATCAAACCCCTTATCTATCCATAACTATCATTTTTAATAAAATTCGTAAATTATATTACCATTGAAACCTCATTTTCCTCTTTAATAACATAATATTCCTAAAATATAACTTCCGAAGTATTTCTATGAATTTCCTGTCAATTCACCGTTGCTATACAGTTTAATTAAGCAACAATACATAGAATTACATATTTGGTTAATCATTCCGATGGAATTGTATAAATTAACTATAAGGATAATTAAATCTAACAAATCAAATAATTTAATTGCCCAACTATATCATTTTTATAACAATTGTGATATTTAATACGACACTAATTTAAATTGTCAAAATTATAAAATACTCCGAGTAAATAGTTCACCGCTTAATATAAACTATATTTAATAAAAGAACTATTTAAATAATATAATTATATAAATTAATATAAATTAAAATCAAAACTTCATACCTGAGATTGCGGAACTGTGTATGTATAAGTGTGTTCTGTAAATGTGTGTTTATTCTTGTGCATGTGTGCGTAAGTTTTAAAATGAGATGGAGTAAAGAAGAGGACCCACCGCCTCACTTCAAACTCTCTCTCTCCTCATTCATAATATATATATATATATATATATATTAATTATTTATGTACATAAAACGTTATTATTATTTTATATTTAATTAAACTTTTCTTAAAATACCAATTACATCCTTTTCATTTTCTTAATTACTATAATTTGCCCCAAATATTATAACAAACTCCAATTTAATCAATTCAAGTGTTATTATATTCCAAATTCAATCTATAATTTATTTACTAATTAAATGTAAATTTCTAATAATTACCAATTAGTCTCCCAATTACGTGAAAAATTCTACGGACGTTACAATTCTCCCCTCCTAATGAAAATTTCATCCCCGAAATTTAAGTAACTTACCCGCTTAATGGAATAAATAGCGATATTTCTCTTTCATATGCTCCTCAACCTCCCAAGTCGCCTCCCTTGGGGCATGATGACTCCATCTCACTTTTACCATCGGTATATCTTTATTTCTTAACTTCCTTACATTTCTATCCAAAATCTCTGCAGGCTCCTCCACATATGTTAACTCCTCAGAAATCTCTATCTGCGGCTCATGAATAATGTGACTAGGATCAGATCGATATCGTCGCAGCATCGAAACATGAAAAACATCATATATTTGTGACAACTCCGCCGGTAATGCCAGTCGATACGCTAGTGGTCCGATTCTTTCAATAATTTCATACGGCCCAATGTATCTCGGACTCAGCTTTCCTTGCCTGCCAAACCTCATAATTCCCCTCCAAGGAGATATCTTCAGGAAAACCTTATCACCTACTTCGTACTCCATCTCTCTTCGGTGTTGATCAACATAACTCTTTTGTCGATCTTGTGCTGCCTTCAAGTGCTTTTTAACTACTTGTATCTTTTCCACTGTTTCCTGCACCAATTCCGGACTTTCTAGTTGTCTTAATCCTTCTATATCCCAACAAATCGGACTACGACACCTTCTTCCATATAAAGCTTCATATGGAGCCATACCGATACTAGAGTGGAAACTGTTATTATATGCAAACTCCATTAGAGGTAGATGATCATCCCAGTTGCCCTTAAACTCCATTGTACAAGCTCTCATCATATCTTCAAGGGTTTGGATCGTTCTTTCTGACTGCCCATCTGTTTGAGGATGAAATGCGGTACTGAAATGCAATTTTGTGCCCAATGCCCTTTGTAAACTTTCCCAAAAGCGTGAGGTAAATCGGGGATCTCTGTTGGACACAATCGATACAGACACTCCATGTAATCTCACTATCTCAGAAATGTATAATCCAGCTAACTTATCCAGTGAATCAGTTATTCGTACCGGCACGAAATGAGCAGATTTTGTCAATCTATCCACAATTACCCAAATAGCGTCGTGCTTTCTAAATGTTCGTGGCAACCCCACGACAAAATCCATAGTGATCTTCTCCCACTTCCATTCTGGTATTGATAGAGGTCGCAGTTTACCTGCTGGTGCTTGATGTTCTGCCTTTACTTGCTGACATGTCATACATTTAGCCACAAATTCAGCCACATCCTTCTTCATTGTCTGCTACCAGTAGTAAGGTTTTAAATTTCGGTACATTTTTGTAGTACCAGGGTGCATCGCATATGGTGAATTGCGAGCTTCCTGCAAAATTGCTTCGTGTAACTCATCTGTATCAGGCACACAAACTCGTCCCCCATTCACTATTACTCCATCACCTCTTATTGAAAAATTTGTTTTCTTACCAAGTCTTATTCTTTCCAACATTCGTAATAAGAAAGCATCTCGAGTCTGTGCTTCTTTGATCTGATCCACAAAGTCTGGCTTAATTTGCAAGGCTGCCAATAAACCCGCTACCTGATCAACCACTAGTTTCGTATTCATAGACCTCATCTCCAGTAGCAATGTCTGATTGTGACTCCCCAGATTGGCTAATGTACTTGAACTCTTTCTACTCAAGGCATCTGCTACCACGTTCGCTTTCCCTGGATGGAAGTCAATAGTGCAATCATAATCCTTCAGCAATTCTATCCATCTTCTCTGTCTCAAATTCAATTCCTTTTGTGTCAAGATATATTTCAAACTTTTATGGTCAGTAAGGATCTGAAATTTTTCTCCGTACAAGTAATGTCTCCAGATCTTCAGTGCATGCACAATCGCGGCTAACTCTAAGTCATGTGTAGGATAATTTAATTCATGGTTCTTCAATTGACGGGATGCATAAGCAATTACCTTTCCGTTTTGCATCAACACACATCCCAAACCCTGTTTGGAAGCATCTGTATACACTATATATCCACCGCTACCAAATGGCAAAACCAAAATCGGATTGGAGGTCAGTCTCTTCTTCAACTCATCAAAACTTTGTTGACACTGTTCCGTCCATTGAAATTCTACCCCCTTTCTGAGCAACTTTATTAGAGGACCGGCAATTATAGAGAAACCCTCAACAAATCTCCTGTAATATCCAGCCAACCCTAAGAAGCTTTGGACTTCAGTGGCATTCTTTGGCACTCTCCATTCCATAATAGCCTTTACTTTTGAAGGATCAGGCATAACCCCATCACCAGATACTACATGCCCAAGGAAAACCACCTGATTTACCCAAAATTCACATTTGCTTAACTTAGCATATAACTCCTTCTCTTTCAAAATCTGTAAGACTATCCTCAAATGTTACTCATGCTCATCTCTATCCTTCGAGTATACCAAAATATCATCTATAAACACAATAACAAAGTGATCCAGATATTCCTGAAATGTACGGTTCATCAATGTCATGAATGCCGCTAGTGCATTTGTTAACCCAAAAGGCATCACCAGAAACTCATAATGACCATAATGAGTACGGAAAGCTGTCTTCGGTATGTCATTCTCTGCAATCCTCAACTGCCAATACCCAAACCTCAAATCGATCTTTGAAAATATTGTAGCTCCCTTTAACTGGTCTAACAGGTCATCAATCCTCGGCAATGGATATTTATTCTTCACTGTTACTCTGTTTAATTGCCGGTAGTCGACGCATAACCTCATGCTCCCATCTTTCTTCTTCACAAACAGCATTGGTGCTCCCCACGGCGAAGTACTTGGCCTGATAAACCCTTTCCCCAATAATTCTTCAATTTGCTTTTTGAGTTCGTGTAATTCCACTGGAGCCATTCTGTACGGCGCAATAGAAATTGGGGCAACCCCTGGAAGAGTTTCTATGGCAAAATCCACTTCCCTATACGGTGGCAATCCTGGTAAGTCATCAGGAAATACTTCAGGGAAGTCTCTCACTACCGGGATTTCTTCCAACGTGGGATTAACCTTTTCGGTATCTACCACATGGGCTAGATATGCTTCACAACCCTCTAACATCAATCGTCTTACCTCCATGGTTGATATTACACGAACTGGTACTACCTGACGATGCCCCACCAATATTACTCTTGATTCGCCAGAACATTCGATCATCACTTCCTTTTTATAGCAGTCAACTATTGCTTTATGTTGCGCTAACCAATCCATCCCCAAAATTACATCAAACTCCTTCAGATCCAGCACTATAAGGTCTACAGGTAAATTTACATCTCCGATTCTTACTAAGCTCCCTTTCCTAACAATTCACTACTACACCCCCTCCCACGGGCAAATAAACCATCAAATTACATCCCAATGGACTATTCTCCCCCGGTATTTTAGATGCAAATTCGGATGAAATATATGAATGTGTAGAGCCAGGATCAATCAAAACATAAGCCGCAATGTCATATAACAATATCGTACCTGATATCACGTCATTCGATGCTGGGGCTTCCTCTCTACTAATGTTATATATCCTTGCCTGGGTCTGTCCCTGAGTAACTTGTGCTCCAACACCCCTCATACCGCTACTAATGGTGTGGCCACTATCTCTGTTACCCGCGCCTCTACCTCTGCCTCTGCCTCTCCCAATTCCCCTGTCACTACTCCCAACACTGCTTTGGCTCTGGGTACTGCTTTGGCTCTGGGTCCCGCTAGCAACACTTTCAACCACGCCTATAGTCTGACTGGAACAATTTCTGGCTATGTGTCCTCTACCTCCACAACGATAGCAAGTCTTCGATATATTATCCCGTCTCCAACATGGTCCTTGATGTTGTCTTCCACAGGTAGAACAACTCGGAGGAAAAACTGGTCCTCGACCATAACTCGGTCCAAATCCCCTTCCTGATCCAGTAGAAGGCGTAGCAAATGAGCTGCGTTCGAATGAACCTCTGTTATAGCCCGTGAATCCCCCGAACCTCTGTCCACTACTTCCTCGAAAAATGGGACCACCACGTGTAAAAATCCCACTTCCCGCTGAGAATGAGCGACCGGTTCCCCTCTTGGTCAACCTACTCGATTCCCCTATTGCATATGTTGATTTCCTCTTCTCTTCCCCCTTCTTCATGTCCTCCATTACTTCTTCCATACGAACTGCTGATTCAACAAGAGTTTTAAAATTTGTAATTCTGACTGCGAGGCCTCTTCTGATCTCCGGTCGTAGCCCCTATTCAAAACGGTAACAACGATCCTCCTGCGTCCCAATTGCTTCTGGTGCATACTTGGCTAGTGCAGCAAAACGAAGTTCATATTCTGCCACTATTTGATCATCCCCTTGCACTACATTCAGAAACTCCATCCTCTTCTTGTCCCGGTACATCTTGGGTCTGTATTTATCATCAAACTCTTTTTGAAACTCAGCCCAAGTTATTTCCCTTGGCTCATATCCCCTCTTTACAGACCTCCACCAAATCAAGGCGTTACCCACGAACAAAGAAACAACATACTTAAAGTCGGTTCTCTGGAGTGCAATCTACCAAATTCATCACATCTTCAACTTTTTGCCACCATCTTTCAGCAATCTCTGGGTCTAGCGTACCCTCAAATTCAGTGCCCCCATCTTTCTGATTCTTTCATAATTACGATCAATTGTAAGGACTGCTGGTGCTGGCACTGGAGTGGATGCGCGCGCTTGTGCTAGTAACTGTGCTTGGGCTTGTGCCCCCTACCCGCTACTTCTATTTATCACTATTTCATCCTTACTTAGTCAGAACTCATTCTATAAGTAATTCTATTTCAACCCGTAAAATAAATCTAATTTGTCAATATAACATTATATATCACAAAAGATAATATATACCACCAAAAGTAATATTTACCCTTACTACATGTTCTCGTGTACATAACCTCAAGAAAATCATACCACAACTTTAAATACAAATCCCGATAAAAGACCAGAATATTTACAACCCAATAATAAAAAAATCTTTGGCTTCAAAAGTCACGGCTGACCCACCTAATAAAGACGACGGCACCGCTCAAAGTCCAATGTGCCTAATTAGTGTGACCTACCTCCTGAAAAGTACGTGGCAAGAAATGAGCTGTCTACTCAATAAGTATAGCTGATCAGTTTATATATATACACAGGCAACAATTTCACTTACATGCAGTCACATTGACTAACAGTCATTATCAATAGCAATATCAAATATAAGCAGTAATACCTACTCACAATTATAAATCAATCTATGACACAATATTCAACATTATCGTTTATTAGCTAAGGGCCCCACTTACTCTAATTAGTATACATCAGTCAATGGTTTCGCCGGCCATCATCATATCATATACAACACAGGAAACCCGTTGTGTGATATCCCCACACTCTTTTACTCCAGCTGTGTAGCAATATAGCACAGGACATCACAACAAACATGGTACCCCCACACCACCCCAGTGTGTAGCTAACAAGCACAGGATATTCCCTACTGCCCTGGAATACCCCGGTACCCTACGCGCCATGGTACCTAGCTTAATTCACATATTTTTCATATCTCAATATCAATCACATTATCATCAATCACATTTTCATAAACCATTGACTGTGTTTCCAACTAGGTAAGCATCATCTTTTATTTCCATTCACAATCGTCATTCTATTCTTTATAATAATCGCTTTCTCAATAACAACTACCAATTAGATTTGATCAACAATCAATTATATGATTATCACATAATCATATCCCGCATATCCCTACATTACCATTACATATCACATAGTAATAATTTCACCAATATGATGATAATCTAACAAATAATCCACAACTAATTATATAAACAATCAATATACGAGAGCCACGCATAATAATATTAAGCCAAATTCACGTTCGCATCCAAGAAACCAATATACATAATATATACAATAATACACATATAGATATATATAAATCCAATTAGTTATACTTATCTTAAATCCCAAAATACTTCGATTCACGAGGGACTGCTCAACCCTCTACTTTGTCGTCACGTCCTATAACAAAATGTTATACGTATAATCAACATATATATAGAATATCATAAACTCTAAATAACCTATTATATAATGTTCGTACATTTCTATCAATCTTTTAGTATTCTATTTATATTAAAGTCCAACCTCCTATTCCATTTCTTTCAAATAACTACCTTTTCTAAGCTCCTCAAATGTATATTTAATTTATCAATAAATTCATAAGAATTCATTTAATCAAACCCCTTATATATCCATAACTATCATTTTTAATAACATTCGTAAATTATATTACCATTGAATCCTCATTTTCCTCTTTAATAACATAATATTCCTAAAATATAACTTCCGAAGTATTTCTATGAATTTCCTGTCAATTCACCGTTGCTATACAATTTAATTAAGCAACAATACATAGAATTACATATTTGGTTAATCATTCCGATGGAATTGTATAAATTAACTTAAGGATAATTAAATCTAACAAATCAAATAATTTAATTGCCCAACTCTATGATTTTTCTAGCAATTGTGATATTTAATACGACACTAATTTAAATAGTCAAAATTATAAAATACTCCGATTAAATAGTTCACCGCTTAATATAACCTATATTTAATAAAAGAACTAATTAAATAATATAATTATATAAATTAAAATCAAAACTTCATACCTGAGATTGCGGAACTGTGTATGTATAAGTGTGTTCTGTAAATGTGTGTGTATTCTTGTGCATGTGTGTGTAAGTTTTAAAATGAGATGGAGTAAAGAAGAGGACCCACCGCCTCACTTCAAACTCTCTCTCTCCTCATTCATAATATATATATATATATATTAATTATTTACGTACATAAAATGTTATTATTATTTTATATTTAATTAAACTTTTCTTAAAATATCAATTACATCCTTTTCATTTTCTTAATTACTATAATTTGCCCCAAATATTATAACGAACTCCAATTTAATCCATTCAAGTGTTATTATATTTCAAATTCAATCTATAATTTATTTACTAATTAAATTTAAATTTTTAATAATTTTCAATTAGTCTCCCAATTACGTAAAAAATTCTACGGACGTTACAGTTAAGCCACTTCCATCGGACTTCTTGCAGGGGTCCTCGCCTAAAGAATGCTTGACGTTCGGGATTAATGTATGAGAACAATTGCAAGGTCCGCAGCATCATACTTGTTATCATAACCAATGAGCATAATGATAGACTAGATTCTGTTGGTTTGATAATGCTCCACATAAAATGAGTTTATGCTGCACCGAATCTGCATATTGATATGCCGCAAAGGAAACATTTTTCGGAGCCAAGATGACTGAGGGTTGTCTGTACATAAACATGGGGTTAAGATATTATCCCTTGTGGAGAAGCTCAAGAACCTCAGTGTTGATCTTAAAAAGGAGATCTACATCTATGTGATTCTTCAGCCCCTTCATCCCTCCTTCAACCTGTATATTATGAACTCTAAATGGGCTCGAGAAACTCATTCATGAGTTGATAGACTTGGTTGGATCAATATGAGGCAATGATTGAAGAATATACGCCATCGGTATTGGATTTGGTGGCTTCGACCTCAAGACCGAAAGGGAAGGGTACTGGATGCTGGATAAAGAAGAATGATGGAGTAGAGTCAACCACTACAAGCGCTTCTGTTACCCCGCTAGGCGAGAGTAAAGGAAATAGGAGAATGGTTTTGCAGTCAAGAATTGAAAAAATTGTTTGCATAAATTGCCAAAAAAAGGGGAATTAGAGGAGGGAGTGTCATGAACTCCTCTCCACTCAAGCTGTTGCATTTGTTGCTGAGCAACATGATTGCTAATTCTACTCCTTCAATATTAGATACTTGTTTTAGAATCACATTTCTGCACAGAAATGAAACGGGACAGAAGGCTAAGACATATAGTTTTAGAGCTAGGCCATTGCTGCAAAATTTGTAAGATTAAATGCACTTAACCATTACTAATCATGTTAGGATAGTATACAATTACGTAACCCAGCATACTTGATCAATAAAATATTCTTTATTTGATGACGAGTTTGCTGGATTATAACTTGTTATACTCCATTCATAATTTGATTATGCACACTCAAAACAAATAGCTTAATAGATAACCATGAATCAAAACTTACAGAGAATGGCATGCATAAGTTAGGCCAATATTTCTCTAATTATGATAAGTAGGTTGGTAGATTCAAAGAATCTAGCAATAGACAATTTGGGTTTACTAACTTATAAATCCTTCCTAAGAAGGAAGAAAGCCACGATAGCGCTTTATGGGACAAAGTATGCTTGCCAAGTGATATGTTGGATTAGATCCAACTAGACATCTGTAGGTCACTAAATACACAAACACTAGTGGAGGGTTAACAAGTCTAAGGACTTTTGGAAAATTCAGGGAATTAGACTTGAAGTGGAGAACCAAACTGATTACTTAGTCAAACCCTTCGATTGGATCGAGGTAGTGTGTATTTAGTGGGAGTTCTTGAAGTATCTTAATGAGAATGAAATTCTCATTCAGTGAAATTCTTCCTAGAAGAGATGATGGTGAATATCTCTGATGAGGAAGAAATCCAACCACATGGTTCAATCGGTGTTTCATTGAATTACATGGCTCATCTGGATATGGATTTTCTAAAATTGTCAAGTTGAAAAACATGGCATTTTCTTAAATTCATGATCCAGATACAATATCTGATATGCATTGGTAATCCTATATCTTACAAATGTTCTTGAGTGTGGGAATGGTCCTGTATACGTCAAAAGACTAGTGGGTGGCAAATTAGACTTAGAGTCTGATTTGTACAGGTTCATTACAGAATAATGGAAACATCATTTCTAATCAAATCTTCATTGGCTATATTCCAGTTCTCCGAAGGGGACGATCAAAAAGCTCAAGTTACCGAAAAGGTATGAGTTATTTAATCTAACTGGATAAGGAGAAGTGATGTCAGACATTGATCCGGATAAATGGCATCGAGCCATAATATTTGCTATGGAGTTCAAATTAGGTTTGAACAACCTTTATCTGGAATACTTGTTTTGAAAAATTCATGAGGAACATGACTTGGTCAAGGTGGAACATCAGTGGGAGCTTAGTGTTTTAGATGTTAAAACATGTATATCATTTGGGAATGATAGAAAGATGTTATGAAACACTAAAACACGAATATTATTCATGAAAACTCTATGTATAGGAATTGGATTCTTATCAGGGATAAGTTGTCCAAGATTCAGTTGTGGTAGCCTGATGAGGAGCTTAGATGTTTGACACCTATGTCTCTACCGTATGCAACATGAAAATGTTGCTCCATGCACTAACCTCGATGTTGTTCATGCTTTAAGCATAAAAATAGATATTGGGTGTGCATTGACGAGGAAGTAAACAGCTGTAAAAAAGCTATCTTTAGAACCCAAATAAAGATTAAATAAGAGCTCTGGACGCACATCAACGGGGAGTTGATTCCGGAAGGTTATAGTGATAGTAGCTTCCAACATTATATGAATAATATTTAATCTTAAAACGAGTGTACAATCAGGCTTTATGATGATGTGGTGACTTGAAAAGGTTACAAGTGGAATACCGCAAGGAGTTTCATCATAAAAGTTGAATGTATGGAAACTTTAGAAATTGAAATGGAAAGTGGTTAGGATTGAAAAACTACACTAAATTGTTGGGTGTGCTACCTAGCATGGCCTCCCCAGTAGTTACCTTGAAAAATGACAACTAGGTTACGGCACAAGCTGAAAGGCTCAAGATCTTATCACAGATCCAAGAAAAATTCTTAGACACCACTATCTACTTGGAGGGATGATAGGAAGATGTGATGTGCAGTTGAAGTGCAGAACATCGATAGAAATTGCGGTACCTCAATAAGACCTAACTGATATCACAGATTACTCATAATCAGGTTAGTTTGAAAACATGGGTAATTAGCTTTGAGGTCAAGTGGGAGATTGTTGGAATAGGTGACCAAAAAACCAATTGGATTGACGGTTTTAAAAACTATTCAAGCGATTTTCATTTAAGTAATATTGTCCGGATGAATATGATAAGTACTCATCTTTGGTACATGTATGTGTTATGCTTACTAATTACATTAAACATTGCTTTGACGTTACAACAAACGCCCACAAACCACTTAGATAACCCATGTAGTCAGGCTACACATTAGATGGCAGCTTTGAAACCAACTTCTAAGGGTTGATATGAAATGTTTCAAGTCCAAGACCTCGAGACTGGGCATCGAGAGTCTTATTGAGACTCGCACTAAGAATTGTATTCATTAATGAGTGTCGTGTTTCATCGGCAACAGATGTTGGATGTTTGTGCAATTTCAATGGGTTAGTTGACAAGGTGGTCAACTAACTGAACTAACTCGGGGGAATCATCATATGAAAGCCTCGGAGGTTGGTCGGTCTGACTTGAGTCCCTAGCTCCTATAGTACGGGAGTAGTCATCATACTTGAGGAATCATGGCAGTCACGTGCATACAATGACTATATCTTGGATCTGCGAGAGGGGTTATTGTGTCACATACATGATCATCATAAGTCTTGTCTAATGCAGTCGGAGTATGTAGCGAGGATGGTGAATTTTAAGAAGAGAATATGTCCCCTGTTAGTATGTAACAGCGGTATCTCCTATGTACTTGAAGACGCGTTTACGTCTTATGAACCTGTGGCCACAGTGATTGGTCGAAAAGGAGAAAGAGGTTCCTATGTCGAGGAATTAAGCGTAATATTGTTTCAAGTATTAAAGCATAAACGCCTAGTCCAGGAGGGGAACCGACATCAAATTTTATGCCCTAGACTACGGCTTGGAGACGGTAGATGGAAGGACCATACCCATATGGACTGAGAAGCCTAAATATTCACACGAATATTCACCCTAATATTTAGTGTCATGGACTGTTGCTAAACGACCATCCATGGTAGGGGGCTTTACTTGATCAAGGGTTGATCAAGAATGACTAATTAAATTAGATTTAATTAATCGATAGTGTTGGATACCAAACCAAGTCTAGTTGAAAGGTGAACCTAAAGAGTCACAAATAAATCACCGAGAAAGAACAAGGAATTAATTCTATAAGATTTAATTAATTCGATTTCTCACATATGGGGATCCATTGGATGGATAGCCCATAATTAAATAATTGGAAGCTAGTTTCACCCAATATCATATATTACCAAGTTGCACTTTCCAAAATTGCAGTGCCACTTGGCTATATATGCAATTGTCCCTCTCTATATCTCTCCACCTCATCTCTCTTGTTCTCTTGCTCTCATTAATTTAGGATCAAATGTAGAGTTTTAAAGAATTTTGATGAAGAGAATACACTAACTAATAGTATAGTTCTCATTGATCATTTCTTCTAACCGATTTGATTTCTTCTAGCAAAGAGATCAAGACCATCTTCCTTTAGAATTTTGGAAAGTGCAACTTGACTATATATGTTATTCTTTCTAGGGTAAATTACTGAAAGAATCGGTATATCCCGGGAACGCAGCGGAAGCTTAAAATAAAAAAATTAATTAAAACGGTTTAAAGAGGTATTCCCTTTGACATTCTCGGACGTTCAGTTTTTGACAAAAGCATAGTGACAAATATATATGCATGCTAGATATGTGGCTAAAGGATAAAACAAAATCATAGAAATACGACATGTAACTTCACCTTTTGTTTCTATAGATGAGTAGTAACGTGCGTTGTTTTTATTTTTGTTTCTCTTTCATTCACTTTAGGATCCAAATTAGAACCCCTCTAATTTGTCCACATCAGACTATGGAATAGGTATAGTTCTTTTTCTATTGCTAGATAGAACACAGAACAAGAAGAAAAATAACTCCAAACAAACACCATTTTTTAGTGCTTTTGGATTATTTTATATTCTATCTTGAATCAAATTCAACATAGAACAAAAGGAGAATATTTTGAGAGAGAAATGGGAGCAAATTTCATGGCTTGGGTGTTAGGTTAAATAGGATATGTGTGTATTTTTGTATATTACATACAATTAAATTCAAAATTCAATAACTATCAAGTTCGCCTCCAAGGCCACCTATACACAAACATTCATATAACCTTCAACCATGATCAAATAACCACTCCATTATGTTCATCTTGGTGAGGAGTTTCAACTCCTTAACTTGCTCCAACCTTTTTCAAATGGGCTTGGACTTCAAGTATGCACTGAGCTTGATTTAATGAAATTAAATCAAGCCCAACCAAAATTCATTGAATAATAATTAATTACAATTAATTTTAGCCCAACTAAGTCTAAAATTTTATTTAATCCAATTAAATAAATCTAAACTCAAACACTAATTAATTAATCCAATCAATTAATTAATTCAAACCTAATAAATTAATCCAATTAATTTAATGGTGTTAACCCAAAAATAATCTAATTAATTAATTCTTGACTCATCCATCAAATGGATTATTAAATAAATGATCCAATTATTTATATATTCTCCTTAAATTAATTTAATCCAATTAATTAATTTATTTCTTTTCGAATTAATTTCAAATTAATTCCACCAATTCCATAGTGACTTGTGTGTGACTCTTTAGGTTCACCCTCAACTAGACATGGGCATTGTGTGCAACAAAAATAATTAATTAAATTAAATTAAATTAATTATTTTTAATTAACCATTAATCGTAAACGCCCGTCACCACGGGTGGTCGTCTAGTGTCCATGACACTAGAGACTAGGTGAATATTGGCATAAACATTTAGGTTCTCGAGTCCCATACAGGTATAACCCTTCCGTCAATCATCTCCCAGCATTAATCTAGGGCATTAAATTGGGCGTCGGTTCCATCCTGGACCAGACAACTATGTTGAATGCTTGAGATGCATTTACTCTACTGATCAACAAAGAAAATCATTTTCTATTCGATCAATCGCTATGGCTATAGACTTAAAGAGTCTAAACCATCTCAGAACGCATAGAAGATATATCCTCATATACTGATAAGGGACAGATTCCATCTTGAAATCCATCGTCCTCACCACATAATCCGACTACAATAGACAAGGCTTATAACGACTACTTCAAAGACACAGTCATCTCTCGCGAGATATAAGATATAGCCATCATATGCATGGGATTATCATGATTCCTCAAGTCCAAGGACTAATCCTGTATTATCGGAGCTGAAAATTCAAGTCATATCGGCCAGGTCTCCAAGGCTTCCATATGATAATTTCCGCAAGTTAATTCAATCGGTTAACAACCTCATCAACTAATCTACTAAAATTTCATAGGCATCCCATGTCTGTCACCGATGAAACACGACACACATCCAATGAAATGCAATACTTAGTGCAAGTCTCTACAGGACTTTTGATGTCCAGTCTCGAGGTTCTCGACTTGGAATGTTTCAGACCAACCTTCAAAAGTTGGTTTCATAGCTGTCATCCAATGTGCAGCCTAGCTACATGGGTTATTCAATTGGTCTATGGGCATTCATTGTGAAGTTAAACACCGTTCCACGTAACTAGTAAGCACAACAAACACATACCACAGATTATTGCTACTACATTCATCGAGATATATCACATTCATAAAGATGGTAAATAGTTCCAAAAACGCCAATCCAATTAGCTTTTTGGTCACCAATTGTAACAATTACAACAACCTCCCCTGAGGTTTGGCATAATACGAATACCCCCTTTTTGTTTGAAAAATTGCAAATACCCCCTTGTTGTTTGAAAAATTACAAATACCCCCCTGATGATTGATAAGATTATGTAACCTTTGGATTGAGGTATGAAATTGTCAACTTTTCCCTTATGTATCTTTCTATTTTTTTAAAAATAAAAATTTATAAAAAAATCAAATAGGATGGATGGAAAATTTTAAAAATTATCTACTTAATCCATTAAAAAAATAATTTTTTTTAGAAAATAATAGAAACCTAATAGATGGAGCTAATTGTTAGATAGTCGTTAAAATCAATGGGGTATTGATAATTTTTCAAACAACAAGAGATTATTCGTAACTATGCCAAACCTCAGGGGAGGTCGTTGTAATTTACCCTTCTTGCTGTATGGCATGATTGGATCATACCACGTAGAAAGAGGGGCTTGCCTTATGTGATTTAGTCAAATGTATCTAGATACATTTTCACTCTCCTATACAAGCAATACATATATATACATATATACACCATCTATATGGTATTATTGGATCATACTATATAGGAAAGGGATTGCCTAGTGTGATTGAGTAATATGTATTTAAACACATTTCTACTCTCCTATACAAGCAATATATATATTGTGTACACCACAACTCTAATAATTAATGCGAAATTCGGCCTCTCTTTCTCTCCCTCTTATTATCTTGCTCTCATTGATCTATGATTAAGTGTGGAGTTGTAGAGAATTTTGATGAAGATAATACACTAACTAATAGTATAATTCTCTTTGATCATTTCTTTCAACCTATTTTGATTTCTTCTAGCAAAGAGACCAAATCCATCTTCTCTAGGTGTACTGCGGATTATCTCTAGAGGGTTTCTACATTAGCGCCTAGGGTGAACAAGGGGTCGAACATGCATTTGCTAGTTGAAACACAAACAAAATAGGTAAAGTTCATTTACATACTGCATCTCTTTTCTTTATTAATCTGTAACCTAGTATTTTTGGATTTGTTGTTTAAATTTCTTAATCCCACATACTACAATGAACACGCGGGAACACCAAGGGTACATCCCTTGGTTGGAGCGAATTAAGTTTTAATTATGCATATTTTCTCGAACTTCCACTCGCGCATTCCCGGGCTAATCCACTCTTTCCTTCAGTTAAAGCAATGCCTTAACGTAATTTGGTAAGCACAACAGACACATATGCTAAGGATGAATACTTATCATATTCATCAGGGCAATATTACTTGAATAAAGATCGTCGAGTTGTTCCCAAAACTATCAATCCAAGTAGTTTTTTGGTCACCTATTCCAACAAATATGTCGTCGTAAGGAAGCAAGACGTTGGGCCTTCAAAGGTGGAAAAACTCGATCAGGGGCCCAAGAGACAACCATCGGTGAGTTGGGCTTGAAAACCCGATAGGATTGAGGTATAACATTACAATCCAGCCCATAAAATCCATCTGATATGGGTAAAGACGGCTAATTCTTTGAGTTCAATTCTTCATCCTCTGAGCGAGATCTAATGTCTTCTTCATTTTGTCATCATATTGTCCCTGGTCATCTTAGTGGTTGCGAGTTGAAAAAGAGGGCAAAATGGGCATTTTGATAAGACTCCCTCGAATCCAATCTACCCTAGGTACGGACTCTAGCTATGAATCTTTGCAGGTTGTATCTTCTCTTGCGATTGGGGGTTCGATTGAAGAGGGTTGCTTCAGTGCTAGAAGAGAAGGAAGGGTGTCCCAGGTCGACGTGGATGGAGTGGGGGGGTGTAAGGGGAGTAGTGAGAAAGAGAAAATGGGGATGTGGGGAATCTAAGAGAGTTGTGAAGCTTGCGGTGGTGGCGAACAGAATGGAATTGCATCAATCAGCGGCGGCTGGTGATTAGCCCCGCCAGGAGCCATGAGTCTAATTATGTGGAACTATCATGGATTAGGGGTGGTTTCTACAGTTCGAAAATGGAATGTGTCTGAGAGGTGCAACCCTTGTTGGTGTTCTTTTCAGAAAGAAAAATGTGGCTAGGTTCGTTTTGAGCGTATTATAGCGATTAGAGATGTTTGGTGTTTGTGTCCTATCAAAGGGAAGATCGGGAACACTTTCATTCTTCTATATAAGAGTATCATTGTACAGCTGCGAACTTTCTCTATGAACCATATTTTTGTTGATGTGATATTGGTGGATCGGTCAATAAATTGGAGATTTATAGGATTGTAGGGGGAAGCTAAGTATCAAAGAGAAAAAAAGTTTGCGATAGGCTGAAGTAGTTGCATGTGCAATATGAAGCTCCTTGTTTATGTACCAGGGATTATAATGAAATTCTTTTTCAACATGAAAAAACGGGGTCTCAAAGACCGTAGTGCCAGATTAATAACTTCAGAGTGGGGTTGGACCAAAGTCAGTTGTGCGATCTAGGGTACCAAGATCCAAAGTATACATGGTGTAATCAGTGGGTAGATCTAGAGACGGTGTGGGCTCGGCTGGAAAGAGCGTATGGGAACCCAAACTTGACGAGAAAGCAGTAAAATTGCACAGAAAAATACATGATTTCAGGGAGAATGCTCTGAGATTTCATTCATATTATTCTCTAGCAATGTACAATGAGCTTTGTATAAATACAATGAAGAAGATGGCGTAACAGAAAGCAAAACAAACTCTGTGAACAAACTAACTACTAATACACGTCATCCTCCACGTGACTGTCATATTAAAAAATGTGATGAAGAGAAAGAGAAATTGTTTTAACAAGCAAACACGTTTTTCATCGTCTTCTTGAGCAACTCTGCAACTGTGTTCTGTTTGCTGCTGGATTGCTCATCTTGCCAAGCTTCAAGCTTCAACCTGGATGCCATTCACGAATAGTTGCAACACCCCCCCCCCCACAAGTTGGACTTGGGAGAGCCAAGAACAAGCCCAACTTGCCCAATAGTGTAGAGAAGACAGGACCAGAAAGAGGCTTACTGAATAAGTCCGCCACCTGATAATGACTACGAACAAAGGTAGGACGAAGAAAACCAGACTTATAACAATTAAGGACGACATGACAGTCAATATCCAGGTTTTTCGTACGTTCGTGAAACACTGGGTTAGCCATTATATGAATAGCGGTTTGATTATCATAGTGTAAAGGAACGGGATCCTGCAAAGAAATGCCAAAGTCACGAAGAAGATATGAGATCCATTGCAATTCACAAGTAGTCGCAGCCATACTACGGTATTCGGCATCTGCAGAAGAACGTGAAACCGTGGGCTATTTTTTTGTTTTCCATGAAACCAACGCTTCACCAAGGAAGACGGCGAAGCCTGTAAGAGATTGTCAGGAATGAGTGCACGACGCCCAATCTGCGTCACAGAAGGCCTAAAGTTGCAGCGAGTTTGAAGTGGGAAAGAAAAGGCCTGTGTCAGGACAACCTTTCAAATAACGCACCAAGTTAAAGCAGCGTGCCAATGAGAACGGCAAGGACGCTGCAAAAATTGACTCAACTGTTGAACTCAATGGGATATATCAGGCCGTGTAAAATTTAAGTACAACAAATGTCCTACCAGACGACGGTAAGCCTCTGGATCAGTAAGAAAATCATCAGAAACTGAGCAAAGTTTAATACCAGGCGGCAATGGTGTAGCTGTGGACTTTCCTTGTTGCAAACCGCAATCTGAGATAATATCTTGTATGTGCTTTGACTGAGTTAGGAATGTACCAAGGTCTGATCGAGCAATTTGAAGTCCCAGAAAGTAACGAGCATTCCCCAGATCTTTGATTGTAAACATACTGTGAAGGTGAGACTTTATCTGCGAAATATAATCAGTTGAAGGAGCCATAATTAGTACGTCATCAACGTACACCAGCAGCGCAACAAATCCAGATTTCAACTGCTTGAGAAACAGACAATGGTCGTGCTGAGATTGTTGAAAACCATAGGCCTCAAGGCTTCGCGTGAACTCCAAATTCCACTGATGCGAAGCCTGCTTCAATCCGTAGAGAGAACATTGAAGTAGGCAGGCATGACCAGGGGGAACCATATAGCCTTCAGGTGCCATCATGTAAATCTCCTCGTCAAGACGCCCATGAAGAATAGCATTATTGACGTCTATTTGGTGAAGGGGACATCGGAATGCAGTGGCAAGAGCCACAAATAGGCGCACAGTTATATCGTTGCAACAGGAGAAAACCTCTCTGTATAATCAACGCCTTCCACCTGTGTGAAGCCCTTAGCCACCAGTCGCGCTTTAAAGCGTTCAATAGAGCCATCGTTGCGTAACTTCATTTTGTACACCCACTTACAACGGATGGGTTTTTTGTCAGGTGTAAGTGGAACCACAGTCCAAGTCTGGTTCTGTTCTAGTGCACGCAGCTCTTGATTCATTGCCTTAATCCACTGAGGAATGGTGGATGCTTCTGTATAATTCCGTGGCTCCTGCAACATAGAAAGTGAGGCAACAAAATCCATATATGTAGAACTAAAACCAGTGACAGTAGGAGTGGGGGAACTTGAAGCGAAGTGGCAGACGAAATCATCAAACCAAACTGGTCTAGTATGAGTGCGAGTAGATTTACGAAGAGGAGGAGGAGACGTAGGTGCAGTAATTGGTGAAGAAGAGGAGGAAACATTGGGTGCCTCAGTAACAGATAGACTAGGATCAACGACATCATCAATTAAAGGGACTTGAGCTAGAGGAACAGAGGTGGATGAAGACTGAATAGTGGAAAAAGGAAAAATGTGCTCATGAAATTGGACGTTTCTAGAGATAAAAATGGAACGAGTAGCAAGATCAAAGACCCTATACCCCTTTTGTCCAGGAGGATAACCCAGGAACACACATTTGGAGGAACGTCGGTCAAATTTGGAGGTGTGATCATTTGGCTTTATGGCAAAACATAGACAACCTAAAGTCCGTAGATGTGAATAGGAAGGAATTTTATTGAAGAGAACTTCATATGGTGATTTCCAACCCAGAACATACGTGGGAAACCGGTTAATAAGATATGTAGCTGACAAAATTGCATCCCCCCAGAAATGACGAGGAAAAGAACCTTGAAACATAATAGACCGAGCCACCTCAAGTAGGAACCTATGCTTGCGTTCTACTACTCCGTTTTGTTGCGGAGTGTAGGCACAGCTTTTCGGATGAATAATACCACAATCAAGTAGGAAAGACTGAAAGGATGAACTAAGGAATTCACTTCCATTGTCAGTGCGAATGGACTGAATTTTTTTGTTGAACTGGGCAAGGACAAGTTTACAGAAATTTTGAAAGACTTTTAAACATTGGTTTTTAAATTTCATAAGAAACGTCCATGTTGATCTGCTATAGTCATCTACAATCGTTAGAAAGTAGTGACATCCAGAGGTACTAGGCACCTTGTAAGGACCCCATATGTCCATGTGAACAAGAGAGAAAATAGAGTTTGATTTAATAGAACTAGATTCAAAAGGAAGTGCGTGCATTTTTGTGAGAGGACAGATTTCACACGGATTTTTGGTGCAATCGAACAAAGGTATATCAACAATATGTTTCATTGAATTTTTAGATAAGTGTCCAAGACATTTGTGCCACAAATCTCCTTAGTTAACAGTCAAGCTACAAGAGTTCGATTTATAGTCAAGGAATGAAGATTTCCCTTTGTTTGCAATAATGGATGTATCAATGATATAAAGATTCTTAAGCAAGTGTCCAGTTGCCAAAACTCTACTAGTCTCCTGGTCCTGCAGGGTGCAAGCAGATTTCAGAAAAAGGAAGCGAACAAGTAAGGAACCACACAATTGCTTTACGGACAATAAGTTCACTGAAAAAGTAGGAATATGGAGTACTTGTGTAAGAGTGATATCTGGAGTGAATTTCACTGCACCTATGTGAGACACAGATTGTGTTTGTCCATTTGGTAAGTGGATGATCAAAGGCTCATCAAGTTTATCACAGGTATGGAACAAACATATATCTTCACATATATGGTTTGTTGCGCCACTATCTATTATCCATGAAGTAGAAATAGCAGACATAGAACTCTGAGTATTACCTGCAAAATTGTCCAGTTGGGCAAAGTGAACTTGAAGGGGATCAAGTGGCGTATCATCGTGCATGATCTTCTTCATCTCTGTCCTTACTATGTCTGCTATGTTAGGGTACTTCTCCTCATATATAGTTCCTTTTGAATCAGTAGATGCCAAAGCATTGAATCCTCTGCCTCGCCCCCCACATTTCCTCCTTTACTCAGTCATTTCCTTGTACCAGTCCCGAGTGCCGTGCAATTTGAAGCACGTGTCTCTGGAATGTCCAGATTTGTGGCAATGTTCACAAACTAACTGTCTTTTATCTACTGGTTTTTTCTTGTGAACTTGGGCATTTAATTGAAACGCAGCACCATTACTTGTGTCTGTGTTGCTGATGTTCATTTGCATTTGCTTTTCTATTTGAATGAGCATCGAATATGCTTTGGTAACTGAAGGTAACGGATCCAACAGTAATATTTGGCTGCGAGCTTGATCATAGACTGTGCTCAGTCCTACCAAAAACTGAATCAGCTGATTTGAAGCACTCATATCTGCCATGGCCTTGTTGATTCCACATGTGCATCCTGCACAAACACACTTAGGAGTGGGAGCTAGGCATGAGAGTTCGTCCCACAATCGCTTCAACTACGTATAATACTCAGTAATGCTCAGGTTCCCTTGCGTTACTTGCCCAATTTCCCTCTGCAATTGATAAACCATGGGGCTATTGCTCTCCCCAAATCAAGCCTCTAGTTCCAGCCACAACTCTCGTGAAGATGCGACATACATAAACGATTCTGCTAGTTCCTTAGTCATAGAATTCAGTACCCATGTTGTAACCATGGAATCAATACGATTCCAACGCTTAAATTCATCAGTATTTGTAGGGGTCGAATAGCAGTGCCGTCAATAAAATCGAGCTTCATCTTTGCAGTTAAAGCTCTCCTCACTGCTCTGCTCCAGGCAAAATAATTATTGCCAGTAAGCAGTGTTGATACCATCACCATACCTGGGTGATCCGATGACTGAAGATGCATAAATTCCTGGTCAAAGCCACCACGCGAAGTCGCGTCGTTGCCCATAGAACCGATGTACTCCATGGATGCCATAGCAGAAATTCTCAAACAATTTATTTCCCAAAGTATGCAGAGACCTTCACGAAGAAGGCTCTGATACCATGACGAGGAAGCAGTAAAATTGCACAGAAAAATACATGATTTCAGGGAGAATGCTCTGAGATTTCATTCATATTATTCTCTAGCAATGTACAATGAGCTTCGTATAAATACAATGAAGAAGATGGCGTAACAGAAAGCAAAACAAACTCTATGAACAAAATATTAAAAAACGTGAAGAAGAGAAAGAGAAATTGTTTTAACAAGCAAACACGTTCTTCATCGTCTTCTTGAGCAGCTCTGCAACTGTGTTTTGTTTGCTGCTGGATTGCTCATCTTGCCAAGCTTCAAGCTTCAACCTGGATGCCATTCACGAATAGTTGCAACAAAACTGGTGTGTAAGCTTTCCAGAGACTAGGTTAACTCATAGATCAATGCCATACTCAGTCCACGCCATGCTAGTTATTTGCTGGGATCCAGGAGGAGTGACATGAGACCTAGAACAAAGGCGTAGTTTATATTTGAAGCAAAATGGTTACAATTGGAGGAGTGTGGCAAAGTGATCGAGGAGGCTTGGAAGAGTGAGATGGTGGCAGAAACCAATACTTAGGTATGGCGAAAGATTCAGGAATATAGGACAGGGATGGCAACACCAGATTTTTCCATGCCAGGCATCGATTAGGAGGAGGCACAATTCGATCCGGGGACGGCGGGATGAGGAATGTATATGGAGGGAAAATGAGGAGGATGTCCAAGAGATCAAACCCTCTATTCCAAGTTTTTAACTATTTTTCCAATACTTCATGTCTTGGACATCTTAATCAACTAGAGATTGTGACACATTCAATTACGTATATACATAATAAATTTTTATTATATTTATTTAATCAAATAAAAAAATAAACAATTGATCAAAATTAATAAAATAAATTGTGCATCTAAAAAATTATTAATAAAATCAATCGATAAAAAAAATTGCAAGGATTTCTCCTTTAGTAAATATATAAATGGATAAGTGAACTAAAAATGCAGATATCTTTGATCAATTGAGCTTATTTATTTATTTGTCTTCCTACTCTTCTAAACTTCCGAACTCAAAAGCTTAAGCTTACGGGTGCAATGACGTTTATATCTTTTGGACTATCTTTATATGTCTTTTTCACTCAGAACAAAAAAAAAATGCATTTTATTATTTTCATATCCATTTTATTTTTCTATATAATCAACTAATAACGTTATAGTATTTGTCTTAATTTATGTGATTCTTTGTAGTGTATTAATCGTTCTTTTTTTTTTAAGTAAAAGCAATGAATATTTATTAATTGAAAATAAATTAAATTTTTATAGCATTCGGATATCAATACCTAATAAACTATTATAACAGTCATACTATGATTAATAATATCAAATACACTAAATCAAATATAAGGCGGGGTTTGAAACCATGACATCTAACGTCATGGGACATCAGCTTCGCCAACTAAATTAGGCATCATTGACATTTATTGTTGTTAGTCATATTCATATATTATTGAATAAAAGTATTACTCGATATATTAAGATGAGTTATTATAATTTATTTTCTATTACTTATAAAAATAATAATAAAACGAGAAGAGTGTATACAAAAACAAAAAATTGAATAAAAGGGTGATATTGGAGCAATTATATTCCGGGTAAAATGCAGTTCACCCCATATATTTTAGAAAATATTTAAAAAACCTCCCAAGATTCTTAAATTTGGTAAAATACCCCCCTCAACTTGATAGGTGCACCACACACATTATTTTTAATATATTTGAAGTTTTTAATTATCAAATGATGTTTTTATTTTTATTTCAAAACATATGTATTAATAAACCACAACCACTTTTTTCTCAAATTTGACATAATTACAAATACCCCCTTAGATTTAACATCCGTCTAACAATGAGCTCATTCCATAAGATTTTGAGATAATTACATATAGACCCTATGTGGTTTGAAAAATTACATTTAGCATCCATAAGATTTGTTTTTGCCTAAAATGATTTGTTTGTTAAACAAAAACAAACTCAGGGGTGTTAGATGTAATTTTTCACACTACAGGAAGTCTACGTGTAATTAAATCAAATCTCAAGGGAGGAGAATGTAATTATCCCTTAAGTTTTTATTCAATTTTTATGATAAAACCGACCAAAATGTTCTTTTAGATTATGAACTATAATTTTATATACTTTTTAAAAATTTCTAAAATATGTACGGACTAATATTCCTATGAATTATTTATTTTTTCCACCCTCAGTCTTTATTTACTTTTTGTCAAGTTTTTAAAACAAATCAATAACGGTATAATAGTAATGTCCGATTCAATTTCTCTAAAATATAATTATAATTTATCTTAATATTAAATTATAAAAATATGATAGAAGATGTAGGTCGAAACGACGGACGGACGGACCAACGGTGGAAACACCTTGACTAAATTGAGCGAAACAAATCACACACTGGCTTTCAACTGTATCTACATGTGTTCTTCCACCAACAAGAACAATGGCACAGAAATCATAGAATGTAAACACAGCCCTCTCATTGGTCCAAAACTATGACCCTCCAACTATTTCCTCACATTCATTCATTACTACTATTTCTTAGCAAGAATCAAGAATCAGAATTCAGCCCGGCACACTCTTTACACACATACACACACACTATGCTATACAACTCTCTATAGATTAGTATACCGACACTGACTGGCCCTACCCACGAGAAATCTAATGATGTTTTATTAATGTCTAGGTCCCTCATTCGCCATCCAACAGCCCTCAGTTTGTCTGCCCCACAAATCTGGATCTCCACCCTCCATTCAGATCCAACCCCCTCATACTCCCTATCTTATCCCACCACCACCCCCCCTAGATCTCTGCTCATTGCTCAAAACATACACATAACACTCCCTCCTGCCGAAAACACACACTAACACGAGCTACCTCACTCTCTAGATCTGTGGGCATTGCAAAATATACGCAGTATAGTATACACGGAAGAGTGTGGAAAGATTACATTTTTCTTTTCTTTTTGAGCTTGTGGGTAGTGTGTTGTGATGGTGGAGGTACAGTCTTGGACGACAAGAAGGGGCAGCAACCCCCGTTTTGAGCCCAACAATGACCAAGTCTTGGACATTCCGGTGACCCCAACTGCTGAAATCCGTCAGCAGCAGTATGGTTCTTTGATCTCTCCCAACTTTCTGACCGCGGCCATTATAGCATCGTGGTATTTCTCAAACATTGGAGTGCTGCTGCTGAACAAGTATTTGCTCAGCTTTTATGGGTACAGATACCCCATTTTCTTGACAATGTTGCACATGCTGTCTTGTGCTGCTTATAGTTTGTTCGCAATAAAATGGCTCGAGATCGTGCCCTTCCAGCAAATACATAGCCGCAGGCAGTTTTTCAAGATTCTTGCTTTGAGTATCATATTCTGCTTCTCAGTTGTTTGTGGAAATACTTCTTTGAGGTACCTCCCCGTTTCGTTCAACCAGGCTATTGGGGCAACGACCCCCTTTTTCACTGCTATTTTTGCGTTTGTAATTACTTGTAAGAAGGAGTCTGCCGAGGTTTATTTAGCACTTGTGCCGGTGGTTTTGGGCATAGTTTTGGCTAGTAACAGCGAACCCCTGTTCCATCTGTTTGGGTTCTTGATGTGCATTGGCTCAACTGCTGGCAGAGCATTGAAATCTGTGGTTCAGGGGTTGTTGTTAACTTCTGAAGGTGAGAAGTTGCACTCCATGAATCTTTTGTTGTACATGGCTCCAATGGCAGCCATGATATTGCTGCCTTTTACTTTGTATATCGAAGGAAACGTGTTGGCAGTCACCTTGGAGAAGGGCAGGGGAGATGGATTTATGGTGTTTCTATTGATTGCCAATGCCACGGTCGCGTACTTGGTTAATTTGACTAATTTTTTGGTCACAAAGCATACGAGTGCATTGACGTTGCAAGTGTTGGGGAACGCTAAGGCTGCAGTGGCTGCCGTTGTGTCGGTATTGATATTTAGGAACCCGGTGACGGTGATGGGGATGATGGGGTTCGCCATCACGATAATGGGAGTGGTTCTTTACAGCGAGGCCAAGAAGAGATCCAAAGCTACAGCTCATTGACAGCAAATTCTTGATTGATACCTATGAGGCCGGACACACAATTATATCGGTATGACCCTTTCTTGTGCCTTCAATTTAGAAGTTAATTGTGGGATCAAAAGGTTAAGATATTGTACAGGAAAGACGGGATGGGGCAAAAGGATTCCGCGTTAATGCTGCTTTCTCTTTTTGCTTTGCTTTTGTATAATTGTTCTGAATAGGGGTTGGTTAAGAGAATAAAGTTGTCTCTTTTACTTTCCCCTTGCTGTCATTTTATACGTTTTTGCACGAAATTAGAACTCGCATAAAGACATGATTCTTTGGAAATTGTTGTTGTAATTTGTGGAGGTAAAAGTTGCCCCCCACATCATTGTCAAACATATCTTCTGTTACCTGGTTCGATGCAATCCTGAATCAGTTCTTCTCTGTTTGCATTCCATCTGTTATTAACATTTCTTGTTTCAGAAACTCTTACAACTCTTGACAACTTATCTTGTGATTGCTAGATTTCAATTTTCTCCGTATTCGACGTTGATATGATTGTAGAAATCAATTAATGGAGAACTACACTTAAGAAAATGCATCAAGAGATTACAATGGGGAAAGACTGGATGGATAATTCCATGTATCCGAGGGAACACGGAATTAAAGACCTAGGCATGCTACCGAAACAAAAGCTCATGGCAGAATACAATACACAATGATCATCACTTTGAATCTGAAATATGCTGTTAAATGAAGAAGTACATTTCTTTTATCAAGGAAAGTAATCTGTCATGGAATCATACACAGCTGTTTTCTCGAAAGTGAATAGCTTACAACTTGGAAATGCCAAGCTTCTGGTTCAAGCTCAAATAATGAGGGCCTACATTCTTGCATGCACCACCATGTTTAGCATAACCCCATGATATTATTACAACCTTGACAACTACGATTCTTGCAAAACTGTGTTACCAACATAAAGATAAATGACTACATGGACATGATGGCTGCATCTAGTTAGCATGTTTACCTAGTTTACAGATCGGATTTTTTTATGTCAAATCTTGTTGCATCTTCCGTTCCATTTAACATATAAACTATATAAACATTAACTACGAAGCATACATATATTGAATGAAACAGAAGATACTGTAGGATTTGAAATAGAAAATTCAATCAGCCCAGAGTAACTGTATCACATTTTTGCGTTCAAACGGTAAGTAGATCTAGTTTAGGTTAAAAGTGTTAGCAGTTGGATTCCATTCTAAGAAAGCCTTCCAAGATTAGGTTTTGGTTGTATAGACTTTTACAACTTTGTGTTACTTTAGTTGAAGGAGATGAAGCTTTTTTGCTGTTGCTGTGTAATGGGGGCCTACTGGTGGTTTGATATTCATCTGCCGGAGTAGTGGGATTGAGGTCCACATGGGAGAAAACCAAAAGCAACTTGCTCTTCAATTTATTTGGTGGTTGGGACTTTTCCTCAAGTTACTTGCTCAATTTAATGTATGGATAATTGCACAGACCACCCCAAAGTTTACACTTTTGACAAGAATGTCCACTTAATTATCGAATTTACTTCAACCTCCTTGAGGTTTCGACTTTTTCGAAAAACTCCTACTTAATTATCAATTTATGAACACCATCTTGGTTTTTTCCTATATCTGACGTTGGTATTATTAACGATAATGAAAAATGTGATGTAGTCAAAATTAGGGATGTCTTGGACGATGACTCTATTTGGATGGGTTTTGAAGCTATAATCGAGTTGGTGGTTTGGGTTCGAACTCTATGCTTTTACTGTTTTTTTATATATTTTATGTATTTGCATGATTGTAAATGTATCATAAATAAGGGAAAATGTAATATGGGTCCATTAATATGGGGTTGGTGGTAGTTTCAATCCAGGTCAAGTTGATATTTATAATAAATAATTATAATTTATGAAAATGGAAATTTTGTTAAAAAAAACCTAATTTGACTTGAAAGTTTAAAAATTCCAAATTTCTAGGTGCACTTGCAGGTCTCATGTGACAAATTCCAACTAAATTAGGCTTTTCGAACAAAAATTGTTATTTTTTATAAATTATAATCTTTTATTGCAAATTTTAAATTAATTTGAACTGAAATTGTCACCGCCCCTATGTTAGTGTACCAAAATTGTATTAGGAAAAAAATGCAAAAAATGCAATTTTGGTCCACATAACATCTGAATGGTAGCAGTTTTAGTCCTGACTAATTTGACATTTAAAATAAAGGGCTGTAATTTATAAAAAATAGTAAATTTGATCCAAAAACTCTAATTTGATTGGGAGAGTTTAATAATCCCTAATTTCTAGGGACCCCACTTCCGGGCCATGATACAAATTTAATCCAAATTAGGGTTTTTTTTTTCTTTTTAATCAAAATTATTATTTTTGATAAATTACAACTCTTTATTACAAATCTTGAATTGATTCGAACGGAAGGTGTCACCATCCGTATATTAGTGGACCAAAATTACATTTTCTTTTCCTGAAAAATATGCATTTGAACTTACATATAAAGCATTAAAAGAAATACTTTTATGAATAAAAATAATGATATAAAATAATTTGTACTTTTATTTCAAAAAGAACAAGAAAACAATATCTTGTCCACAAATCCCAAAAATAATTCAAAAACGAAAAAAAATATAAGAAAAAGAATCGATGAAAAGTCCAATGCCAAAATAAAGCTTATTTCTCTCTTCTGCTTAAGCCATGATCATCCTATAGGCAGCCATCACCGTCACCATCCACACACAAGATTTCAAGGGAGAGACTCCACCGGCCGTCGACGTCTCTGGTGGCGTTAGGGAGGGCGATCCGGGCACGGGGGCGGGGGTCGGGGCCTCAGCTTCGGAGACGGTGATGACGAGCTTCATCCCCTTGGAGCAGTGGTCGGCAACGTCACAAATGTACCACTTCTTCCCTGGGGTGGAAAGGGCAATCACGTCATTTCCTGACGTTAAAGGGACTGCTGATGCATTTGAGGAAACACATTGCTTGAAATCAGCTCCGTTCACCTTCAAAACGTTGTGAGTTCCCGGTGTGTACATGAACACTGCAAATCATCAACACATAAGCCATGTACTACTGTGTTAACAAGGGGTACTTTTGGTAATTTACCTTTTCCATTTTCACTAGAGTTTTTCCTAGTTATAATTTTCTTAAAATAATAAACAAAAAGATGATATTAATGGTAAAATATATTGGGTGACAATTTTTAAAATTATTTATAAAGATAAACATTTTTTATAATAATTTTGATTCTGTCACTGTGTGACAAAACATTGCATTAGTGCATTATTAATAATTAGTAACATATTTATAATGATAATTTGAATTTAGCGACAACAAAAAATTTTTGTGATCAACAGAATTCCACCCAACATGTGTCGTTAATTATTTTTAATGATAACTTTATGTACAATTTATTATTGTTAATGACGATTTCTATAAAACATTTCTCTCTACTAAAACCATGAAACTCATTATTGTAACAGAACGGGAATTCTTGTCACTTAATGCATATATTTAGCAACAATTAACACTTATTCTCTTTGTCGCTAATCTTCACTTATTTCGAGGTGAAATTTCACCTAGGAGAAAACGGGCGAATAGCAATTTACTCTCCTATGATATTGAAAATGAGCACATTACCCCCCCATGGAAAAAAAATCGCAATTTAACCCCTGAACTTTATAAAATGAACCAATTTAGCTTCTTATATAGAGAGGTAAATTGCTTCATTTTAAAAATCACAGGAGGGTAAATTATTGTATTTTAAAAAATACAGGAAGGTAAATCACTATTTGTTTTTTCATAAGGGGTAATTTGTTCATTTGTGATAACACAAGGGGATTACTTGCATTTTTTCAAAAAAAAAACATAAAAAGATTAAATAGCATATAACATACTGATAGTGTCGCCTACGCGGAAGTCCTTCCCTGCGGCCCATGTAGTGAAATTAACGCCTAAATTCCAGCCGGCGTCGTCTCCAACCATGTAATCCGTGGCCAAAGCTGGAGCGGCTGCTGCAACGACGACGATGATCGTAATCAAGAAAGCTCTGGAGGCCATTATGGAACTTTGAAATGGTCTGACTTAATTATCTGTTGAAGATGATCAAGATTATTGGTGTTTGTGTGTGCTGAAGATGAGAGATTGAGTTGATGCATTTGTGTATTTATAGTATATTGTGAATGATGTTAAAAAACCAGCTGCCGGCTGACAGCGGCATTTCATAGTTTTATGCGCCAAGATATTTCCCTAGCAATGTAAAATGGCATTGTCCGAATATATGCGTGCTAAGGTAGGAAAGCACAAACAACGTAGGTTTTAGGCAAATGTCTGTCTACTTTGTGCTCTATGAGCTTGGTCATAGTGTCAAACGCCAATGGAGCTGAGAAGACATTTTTTTATGAGAAGATACCTCAAGAAGTATTATTTTTTATTATAATTAATTTGTATTGTTAAAAGTTAAAAATTTACAGCAAATACTAATTGATTACTATTGCGCACGGTTATTAACTGTTATTTTGTTTAAACGATTACATTATCAGCTACAGCTAAAAATCATGTCAAATATTTTGGTCATAGGTAAAATCATGATAAATGTTAATTAATGGGTTTAATTCAATTTATTTTCATGTGTTATTACAAACGAGCAAATTATCCTCCTCTATAAAAAAAAATAATAACAATTTATCCTCCAGTGACTTTCAAAATGAAGCAATTTATCTCCCTATCTAAAGAGGTAAATTGCTTCATTTTGAAAAATACAGGTGGTAAATTGCTGCATTGTTAAAAACACAGGGAGGTCACTTGCTATCTTTTTTTTGGTTTTTCTGTACATAGAGGGACAATTTGCTCATTTGCAATATCCATAGGGGATTGCTTGCATTTTTTCGTTAATTAATTATAGTTAAAATTTAAATTTTCACATCATTTTTGTTTGCTTGTGGTGAATATTGTCAATTTACTATCATTTTTAAGTATAGTGACTTACAGTGCAAGGAATGATTATTTTCTTTTTGCAACGAGCATATTGGTTTTGATTGTGTGTGGTTTCATCTCATCTCGGTGAGAGAAAATGAGATGAAATGATTTTTGGTCGAGATGAAAGTTTACTTAAGTACGGTATAAAAGTGTAATGATGATAATTGACGCATTATGTAAAATAATGTAAGGCTTAAATGCAATTACTGTTATCTATGGGATAGTGGCAAAATAAGAACTGTAATTATCGGTGTGGCATTTTTGCCCTGTATCTTTCGAATTGTGTGCGAATTATGCCCTTTGACCAAATTATGACCATTTTGTCCTTTTTGTGATAAAATCTTTATAGTCCATTTACATGCTTTTAGTTTGGCCAACATGCTTTCGAAATAAATTAGGCCCTCGTAAATTCGTACCTTTTTTTGACCGCTTTATTTTCGGGTATTTCAAGTACTCGATTTTATGGACTTCCTTTAACCACACTACTGCAGCAGATAGTTCGCAGACACTTGGCTCCTTAAACAATAAAAAATGCAACTCTATTTTGTTTCCTACCTTATGGTGTAGAAGACACTCCAATATAGGGACTTAATAGAATTTTGTACAACAATTTGAACAGAAGCCTAACTTTTATTGAAGAAATATATGTAATATTATGTATATATTATTTTCTCTGTTGGAGGAGACAACTATTTAGCCTCTGCTATGAAAGAGGACTTGACTCGTTGGGAAATCCCCATAAAACTGAGAATAAAACTACAAAGATTTGAAAGCTTAAACTGTTATGCTTTGAAGAGTTAAAGAAAGTTTCTGATGATCCTTATATGTTTCGTTGCTTCCTGATTTATAACCGTTCGTGATTTCAAATACGGACTTCAAACTTATGTTTAGATGGCGTCATTGCGTTCGTCATCACTTTGTCTTTTTCGGATGATGCCATTGTGTTTGTTATCCCTATGTCCTTTCCAGCTGGTAGTCATGATGGCTTGTCGGGCGTGTGATTGCTAGTTGGATTTCCTACTTTACTGACCATTGGCCTCTGTTGTTTTCTATCGATAATCTCATTTTTTAAATTCTACATTCTCCAATTTTTACTTCATTTGTAAAAATTATTTCTTTTACCTTTGTCCTGATATGATTCGGGTTTTTTTTGGGTAACCCAAATTTTGTCTCGAACAGGAGCTTTTCTTGTTTCTAGCAGCAAGGGCATACATAGTTATGTCATTGCCCAACATGAAGCATGTTGCACGTCTTCATCCTTGTTGTTCCGATTACTGGTAGCTTATATTTCCAGATCAACATCCTCTTCTTTTCAAATAAGCTTTCTACAAACCCAATACTTTTTCCTATCATGGAGTTTAACAGGAATGATCCATTCACTTTGTTTGAAAAAATTTTAAATGGATACTTGATTTTGTCCATCTCAGTAAAACAGACCCATAACCCCCAAGCTCTTCTGGTAGAGACATTGTTTTTCACTAATAGTTGATGCTAGTGGAGCTTCTCCTGAGGCAATTTCAATTTTTTTAAAAGCTACCATGTCCTGGTCTCTGCAGCTTGTTGAAATGGAAGGCTGGATGAGACCCATTTCCTGCTATTTCTGGAGCTGCTAATATGAGTTTTAACTCCAAAATATCTGCTCTTTTTAAGTGGAGGTTTTTTTTGCAAAGATTCATAGACTGCCCCACTAATCCATTTCGAAAGCTTTGAAATTTCTGAAAATTTGGTGACATAGTATCTGAAGCCAAGGCTCCAAAATCATTTCATTCTCGAATATCTTCTGGTTTGGACCCTTCTAAAATCTAGATTCTGTTGTATTTTTTCGGATGTTTCGATGATGGTCTTATCAGGATTAACGCCTTTGTGAGAAATTAATTTTTTCCACATTCGCAGGTATACCTGCCAAGTAGAGGAAGAAGATATCAAACCATTAGTATTAGCCTTAGAGGTGTCTGTCATCGGCCTAAGGCTAATCTCTCTCCTTTTACCCCGGAGGTGGTGGGTTAACTTGAATCATCAGGAGTTTGCACTTCCTGTGACCCAATTGTTGTCTCTTCACCAGAGTCTGACGATGGTGTCGTGCAACCGGTACTTGAATCCAACACTATAGGTCTAGAGCCTTATTCTCTAAGGGTATGCTTAGGCATGCTCCCTCAACTCGTGAGTCATCCCTAAAGGTGATGCCTTCCGAATTGGTTCTTGTAGGTCGTTCCATAGCAAGGTGGATGCTAACAAAGAACTCCTTATGGAAACCTTGATCGTGTCTAAATCAGCTCTTTGAATTCGTCGGGCATTTACTCAAAGCTGATCGAATTTCTTGTCAAGCTCCTCAGGATTTTCTCTGAGGTGCTTTAGCCTCAACATGATGGAGTTTGCTACATATGTTTCTATCTCTTATCAGGAAATCTGCAAGAATATTCTCGTGAGATTTTATAATGACAATATTATAACAATGATATTGGCATTCAACTTGCCATCTGATAATATGATCTTTCTGAGTTTTAGATTCTAATTTATTTTTCAGGAAAGCCTTGACATTGGTGTTATCAACTTTCAATGTGAATTCTTTAGCAAGTAAAAATGAGGCTATTTCTTAAAAGCCTTCCAGACTGCAAAGAACTCTTTCCTGTTGATGTGCCACACTTGGGCTTGTTGTTCTTAGAACAACCATCCCGTATATATGCAAGGTTCTTCCTCTATAATAGTCTTTTTCATGAGCACTGCTGCTAATCTATAGTCATTGGTGTCCATGTAAACTACCAATTCATCCTCATCTTGTTTTGTGACAGGCTTTGGCACGTTACCGCAAATCTGTTTCAGCTCACGAAACCTTTGAGTATGGATTTTCTTTCATTTCCACTTTAAGCTTTCTGTTTCCTTTAAGAGTAGTCGAAAATCTTTTCTGTATTTTACAAGATCCTTAACAAAGATACCTGCAAAATTAACAACTCACAAGAAGCTTTGCAAGTGCTTCTTATCTTTGAGTATGTCTGAAAAATTCCAAATTTTGTCCACAATGTGATCGTGTAACTCAATACCTGTTTTGTCAATAAGAATTCCTAAAAATTCAATTTTGTTTGACAACCATTGTAGCTTTCTTCTCAGAAATCACTAAACTTTCTTTATGGCATGATCAGATAATATTTCAAGATGTTTAATATGATCTTTCATATTCTTAGATGCAATCAATATGTCGTCAATGTAGACAAATATAAATTCAAAATAATCTTTAAAAAGATTATACATTTTTTTCTTCAAAACATCTTGGTGCATTAGCTAAACCCATTGGGAGCACATTCCAGACATATTGTTCACGTGGTGTGAAAATGCAGTAAATTTCTTTGACTCACTCTCCATCTTAATCTGATAAAAATCAGAATCGAATTGAAATTATGAAATACTTTTGCATCTTTAGTGCAATCAATTAAGTACTCTCCACTGGGAATGTTATAACCATCAAATTTTAATATTTTATTAATACCTTGATAGGTAATTACCAACCTGAGTTTGCCTCTTTTTATCTCACTATGATTTCTTACTAAAAATATAGGACTACTGTAGGTAGAGACTCTAAGCTCGATGAGTTCAAGATTTATATGCTCTTTGATAATTACCTACATATACTTCTTATCCTACATGTTAATCTCGATAGGCTTGTATCGAACGTACTCGTACTTGCATTCTTCTTTAACTTTTAAAGTAGCTTAAATCTTATTCCTAACCCATCATGTCAAAGGGTTTTCACTGAAGTTCCTCTAGATAAGTCTCTTGACATTCTTAAGAGAGAGCTTGCTTTCTTCGCTATTATCTAGTGAGTTTATCTCTTGTATTGCTTCATTGAGGTTCTTAATCTCTTCTTCAAATTTCTTGTAGAAATTATTGCTATCAATGAGTCCTTATTGTCTGAAAGACAAAAGAACTTTACCAAATTTCCTCTTAACCTGCATTTTCAGATGATTTAATCTGGCACCGAAATCACCATGCTTGTTGTGAAAATTCATAGGTATTATCCTGTTAAATACATTTTCTCTTTGCAAAACTTGTATCTCACTACCAGAGTTAGTAGTAAAGATTAACAGATTCCTATGATTATCCTTCATATATCTTGTAAATATTTGAATGAAATTGTTACCTAGCAAGATATGAGCAAGGTGTCCCAAATGCTCCTCCAGTCATGGTTTTCGCCTCTCTTATACCCTTATTGAGTATTAGAATTTTCTGTAAAAACTCCCTGTCTGCAATAACGGGTAAGGTTTCCATAGCTTCTCTAGGAAAAACTCACAGCTTTGCTGTGCAAATTCATGATCCTGAATCAATATAAGCTGCAAAACATTCCGTCTTATATTAATCATACAACATACCAACAAATATGTATATAGAAAAGGGACTGGTCATTCAATTTGTATTGTAACACCATCAAGACTAAATTCCATTTCGTTACCTATTCTTCCCCATGATTTATGATCTTCGAGGAAATTTAACCCAAAAGTTATACTCCCATTCTTTCTTCCTGCAACCATGATCTCATGGCATGCTATTTCTAGCATGCCTTCATATTTACCAATAACAGGATGATATAAGTCATCACAGTGAAAATGATTTTCTTTATTAGTGATGTCAAATATAACTAGTATTTCTTTCTATCCTTTAGGACATCTAAGTTTTACGTTATCCATCCTAATTTTTTTGAGTAAATGTTTTTATTAACTTGTTCTCTTTTTCTTTGTAGTATGTAATCCTATCTTGTGAAAAGGACATCCTACTATTAAACTTAATTCTAGAGCTAAGTGTTCGATCTAAAACTAGGTGATCCTTGATTACGATGTAGACACCATCTATTCTAGGTATCTTAATTGGGTCTGGTGTCATCACCTTGGAAAATTCGTTGAAAATTTTGGGAATCTCAATATACTCTTTCCTAAGAAACAAATAAGAATGTTGTGTGTTGGAAACGGCATAAGCTATTCTATAGGTTTTAGAATATAATCTATTACCTTTTTTCATAAGATCTTTTCTTTTAAAATCTTGATTAAGGGTCAAAACTCTACTAAAATCTTGGTCTGCTAGGTTCTATGCAATCATAAGATGAATACCAAATAATAATTTTCCTGCATACATATTACCTATCATTGTCCCTAGACAATCATTTTTTAAGTTATTGATTCTTTTATCCATTATAGATAAATGTATTTTTGAATCATTTCCATTCTTAAAAGTTGCTTTTATTAGTACTTGAATAGTTCCTATATAGTTTCATTCCATAGTAACAACTTCCTCTTCTCTAACCTTACTTAATTCTTCAAAAATATCTTCTTTAGGAATAAACTGCATTTCCATCACTTACCCGTAAACTCCATGGGAATAACAAACTCACATGAACTTACTTTATAGATTATGTGATGTTTCTTTTAGTTCAACCCTATTTGGTTGAGGACTCTCCCAATTCCTGCAATCCTAAATCCATCATATAGACTGAGGTTGGAGTTTTAACGCATGATTTTTTTCATGGTTTTGTTTGACATCGTCATTCTTGAAAAGAATCCTGACAGGCTTTCTAAGGTTTGAAGCCTATCTCCCTTGTTTTATTAATATGAACAAATATACAAAATTATATGCAAGTATTTTAATAATTTGATGTATAGAAGTTTACGAATTATATTACTACTAAATTGATTAGTAGTTTATATTTATTTATTATACCATATGTTTAATAGCTACATTTATTTATAACTATATAATTTTATAATTAAAAAAATATACAACCCAATAAATTTAAATCTCACCAACAATTTTGTTAAAAAAATATACACTCTCTTTCTCACAATTCTAAATTTTAAAATCTCAATTTTTCTCTCACTCTTCTCATTTTTTATTTTTTGCTGGAAATTTACCTTTCTTGGACCACAGCTAGACCTTGGAAACAGAAAAGCTTTCACCTTTAACCCCAGTGTTAATTTTCTTTGCATCAGCATCAGCTGCAACTATGGGTGCAAGTCGAATGCTGGCGAGTCAGCTCGAGCTATATTCCTCGTGTTTATGAGCTCGTGAGCTATTTTATTTTTATTTTTTATAAATATTATTAAATATATATTTAATATTATATTAAGTTTATACTCAAAATTCAATATATACTAGAATTATCAGTCAATATATCACTTATTTTAATTTTATATAATAATAAAATACAGTATTTATGTTTATATAATTGTTTAAAAAACGCTTAATTAACAATGTAGTAAATTTTGATACTTTTTTTATAAATAAATATTTAAAATTCATCACAAATTAAAATTATTAATCAATATCTTATATTTTAGTTTAAATAATATTAAATATGGTATTTTAATTTATATTATCTAAAAATCAAGTTTAATCAACAATTTAGTATATTTTTATAGTTTGTCTATAAACAACTATTTAATATAATGCATATCAATTTTATCGTTATAATTTCAATATCCACTAGAACAAAATATATTTATTTCAAAATTAATCATATATTAGAATTTTTAGTTAATATATCATATTTTAGTTTTAGATGATATCAGAATATGTGATTTTTGATATATATTATCCAAAAATCAAGTTTAATCAACAATTTAGCATATTTTAATAATTTTTTAAATAAATATTTAATATATAATGCATATGAATTTTATCGTTATAATCTTGATATCCACTACAAACAACTGCATTTATTTCAAAAATTACCATATATTAGAATTGTTAGTCAATAATCAATATATCATATTTTAGTATTAGCTGATATTAAAGTATGATATTTTGGTATATATTATCTAAAAATATAATCTTAATAAATAATTTAGTACGTTCCGATAATACTATATTAGAATTATTCCATATCTTATATTTTAGTTTTAGATAATACTAAAATATTGTATTTCAATTTATATTATTAAAAGACAAGCTTAATCAATAATTTAGCATATTTTGATATTATTTTAAAAATACATATTTAATATCCATAAAACAAAATATTGTGTTTAAAATTCACCATAAATTAAAATTATATATATCATATTTTAGTTTAGATGATATTAAAATATAATACTTTGGTTTGTATTATTTAAAAATAAGCTTAATTAATAATTTAGTACGTGTTAATAATATTTTTATAAATAGATATTTAATATAATATATATGAAATATAGTCTTATATATATATCCACTACAACAAAATATTAATTAAGCTTGTTTTTAGAATTGCCTATTTATTGAGAAGTGAACTCTTATCTCTCTGACTCTCTCTGTCGCGCGCGAAGTGAAGAAAAAATTGCAGAAACTCCAGAACTTTACTTCACGTCCATGAATCCATCGGCACACTGCACTCCTTCGCTCCGACTCCACCATTAATAGGTGATTTTTTCTTTTTGTAAATTTCTTTTACAGTTTATGAAGAAATTTTCTGAACAAGTTTGCTTTCAAGTGTTTGATGAAATGCCTGATTGAATTTTTGTTGATTTTGTTTGGTTGTGGTTGGATTTTGGCTGGATTTTTGTTATCTTTCTTGTGAGTATCTATGTTTTTTACACAGTTCTTTTGATTTAGAGATGATCTTTTGTTCCTAATTAGTGTAGTAGCGGTATAGATCTTTTGAAGTATATGCTTAATCTGCAACCCCATCAATTCTGAAATTCCCAATTTGCCCAACTCTCCCTTTCACATCACTACCCTCACCTCCATCACTCCATGTTCTTTATCACTGCTACTCGGTCACAAGGCAACTTGAAGGTCCGAATCAGCCACCACATATTGCCTATAGAATAACACGTCCTGGCATCCAAATTGCTGTTGCTAGTCCCTCAACTTCACTTTCTTGGTTTGCACCATCGTCTGTGCTCCTGAATTTGCCAAGTCTCGCAGATCATTAATAATAGAACCATTATCATCTTCAGTAGGCTTCACCACACAAGGGACCCCAACAGAACCTGCATTTCTCACTCTTCTCATTTCTTCCCACTCTGTTTTTTTTTTTTTTTTTCCGTTATCCCCATTTTCCAAATCTAAATCCTAGAAGGCTAAAACCATAGCCCCAAACCAACAATTGCAAGGCCCAATCCATCTACCAACAGCAACGAGGAAGGCGATTGCTGTTGTGTCGGCCAAGCAAGAAGGTCGAACAGGTTTGCCATTACATCTCATAGTTTTGGTCTCACCATAGGCTTGTGTGTGTGTGTGTGGGCTGCGCCTATGAGGAGAAAATGGTTCTTTAGTATTTGTGTTCTTGTTCTAGTCTTTTTATACTTGTTTGTATTTTTGTTCTACAATCAGCACTAATTCATATTATTGAATTCTCCAAAAATCTCCAATTGCATTTCGAGCTATTTTGGAAAAACCCTTTTGGGAGTTCGCAAGAATAAAAATAAAATCTACAATCAGCACTTTCTTTTTGGTTTTTGAACATATATTTAATGTTTATCATTGTTAAATCTTTGTTATTGGAGATATATGTAATTCTTGAATGCTAGAATATTATTCTTATACTCCAATTTGAATTTTCTGTGTTGGTTTGGTGCTACAAAGAATGAAAATGGATATGAACTAATTTGGTATGTGAAGGAGAGACTATTGGGGTTTATGGTGGGCTTGAACTAAACAATTTGCTGAGTTCGAGCCAACCAAAATGGTAGCCGTTTACACCCCTATCCCACTTTACCAAATCAGCTTTCACTTTACTCTTTCAGAAATCAGATTCCAGACTTTCACAAATTCAGTAATTGACAATTGAATTCTCGTTTCTCTGAACAGCGACGGCGAGACGACGTGACGTGAGCAGCAGAGAGGTGGGCGAGTGACTGCAATAGAAGATTAGATAGAGGCGGAGCGACTGAGATAGATAATCGACGGAGGCGGAGGTGCGAAATTGCGAATGTATGAATCATGGTTTCTTGCCCAAATAAAATGGTTGAAAGCTTGGTGTTTGAAATTGCGACTGAGAGAGATTTCTTTTCTGAAAAGTGGGTAGAAGTTTGAAATCGCCCAAATAAAATGGTGATCAAAGTCGCGGAGGAAGACTTTTTTGAAAGTGGGGTAGAAATTGAAATCTTTGCATCAAATTAAAACCCCTCGCCCTTTTCTTTTTTCTGCATCGGCAGAGTTTTGCACAGATAAGAACTAAGATTTGCAGAATTTCTTTTTTGGTTAAGATTTGGTCAACAAATGAGGATTTTGCAAAAAAATTGGTAATATGGCTTTTATTGTTTGTTTCATGGAATTGAAGATTGAGGGCTATGCATGTGTCTTTCTTTTTGTGTAAATTTAATTGTGATTGTGATTCTGATTTCTGTGAATTGTAAATTGTGTAATGGGAAAAAAATGAAGAGGGGATGTGTATTTGTTTGATCATTGATGCAGAAAATGGACTAATGGAGTCATGTGGGGTAGAAGATTAGAGCATTTGCCATTTAACAATCGGTAAATTGCATAACACCCCTAGTGTTTTGGTGAAATAGCAAGAAATGCCTTTGTGTTAATTGTATAGCCAAAAAACTCCCTGTGTTTTATAAAATACAGCAAAAAACCCCCCATTCCATTAGAAACTAACGGAGAGTGTCTGATACTTGCCTATTATGCGAGTGTGCCTCATTTTTTGGCCTTTTTTTGGATTACTTTAAGTGTATAATGTCCATTTTGCCTGTTTCTTTCACATTTAAATATATTATAAATTGATTTATTTATATTATTATTTTATTTAAATATTTAATTAATTTAAATTAACTATTGAGTCCAAACATATTACAATAAATTATATTTATCTATGAAATATATTAATTTAATATAAAAACACCTAAAGAGTATCTATATTTTTTAAAAATTTAAATTTATAAAAAAAACACGATACAAGTCTAATATACTAAAATTCACGTTTCAAATTAAAAATTTATATGCAATATAAAGTCAATTATAATAATTATTTATTTTTAGCTCAATTAAATTACTATTAGTTTTTAAATATATTTTATTTATTCATAAACTATACTAATTAAACATAAAAATACCAAAAAATTGATATCAATTATTTTCAGTTATTTTATTTATTATAAATAATTTCTAAATTAAATATTTAAATTATTTCATATTTAAAATTTGAAAAAAGTAAATTATTTTTAATTTACTTTAAAAAAATAGAGTTTTACTTTTTTTAACCATCTTCTCCTTTGCCGGCATGTGGTGCCTGAGACGGAGGTCGCCCAAGTCTAAGCTACAGGGGTGACGTCGCCCTGGATCTGGTCGACGTGGCGAAGCCGTCGCCACCTACTGATGTATATATATTTATATTATACTATATATGTATAGTGTATGTATAGTATATTTTATATATATATATATATTATATAGTGTATCTATAGTATATATATGAATATATAAATAAAAAATATATTTAAAAATTACTTAAGATCTGGACCGTTCAGTTTTTACAATTGAAGATTAATGGTTGTTATAAAAATGGTATAACGGGCAATTCAATAAAAAATCAATGTTGTTATGACTTACCTAATGGAAGGGAAGAGTATGCAATATTTTTTGAAAAACATAGGGTTTTCTTTGCCTATGTTTTAAAAACAGGGGGGGTTTTAGCTCAATTTTGAAAACACAAGGGGGTTTTATGCAATTTATCCTTTAATATTAACACTTCTCTTTGAAGTCTGAATCTTTGCAGTGCCTGGATATGTATTCTGCATTGATTATTCAAATCAATTTCTTTAGTTGGAGTGTGGTATCAGTGGTTTCTGATTCCCACGGTTCCCAGTAGTAGAGTTGCAAAGGTTTCACTCATACATGTCTTTCTAATTTGCTGTCTTTGGATAAACACTGAAGACTTGCTTGGTTTCTTATTTCTTGAGAAACTTTGATGAAGCGTAATTTAGAAAATTTTCATTTACATATTTTCTGTTAGTATATCTTTTAAGGGTGATTAGATCTTCACTGACATTGCAGTTCTTTAAACATGTCATAAATTCTTGTAAGAGTTTTTACTGAAACATATGGCATCCATCATATATCAAATATGCACTTATGCTTTTACACTTCCTAATGCAGAGAAAGAAAATTAGTTGCTCATCAACATTCTTGTTCACCTGTTTTGATTATGTTCTTTTTCTTTTTAACTTTCGTCTAGTACTTTCACTTTTTTGAATTAAATAGATGCCTATGTCTTATGAGAATATGATACAGAAATCCTTATGAGTTTTTGGTGCGAATTTGGGAGAAGAATTATTTTATGAATGCTGATAGACTTTGTAAGTATACATCTCACTGCAGTTAATACTGAAGAATGGCAAAGCAACCCCAGTCCTTTTTCCTTGAAGAATGGTTGCGAAGCATTATTGTCATTGGCAGCAACAAGAGTGGTTCGGTGCACTCTTCTTCTTCATCTGCTCAAGCAATAATCCAGGCTTGGGCTGATCTTAGAGATTCTTTTCAGCATCAGGCCTTTCATACTCATCACCTCGAAGCTTTGAGAGTCCTTGTCAGTTCTCAAGCTAACCTGTATGTCGCAGATCCACAAGCAAAGCTTATATTTTCTATTTTATCTTCTCAAAGTCTATTTCTCCCACAAGAATCTTATCCCTTATTCCTTAGACTTCTATATATTTGGGTGAGGAAGGCGAGGCAAACTTCTCTGGTTGATTCTGCAATCGAGATCTTGTTGCCCCTTTTCTCTCAGCAATCTCAGGCCGACAAAAACTCTCTTTTCTTCTCTGAAGGGATTCTTCTGCTGGGTGCCCTTTCTATCCAAACTTCTGCATCTGAGAAATCTAAAAGGCTTTGCTTGGAGTTGCTTTGTAAGTTACTGGAAGAAGGACATAGAGTTATTTTCTTGTCTGATGAGCTAGCTTCCAGTGCTCTAGCAGGTGCTGGTTATGCTCTCTCTTCCTCTGTGAGCACATATTTTAGAAGAACTCTAGATATTTTGCTCAGTATTTGGGGGCAAGAAGGTGGTCCATCTGGCAGCATTTCACAGGGACTAATGCTACTGCATTTGATTGAGTGGGTTATGTCTAGTCTCTTGAACTTGCGTTCCTTGGATAAAATTGATATTGTAAAAGAGCTTTTGGAAAGTGTCAACCCAACTCATTGTTCATTTGTTGTAGTCATGGCTGCAGCTGGACTACTGAGGGCTATCAATAGATCTGGATCAAGTGGTTTCATGCATCTTAAGAATTCTGCTGAGGAACGTATTGAGATTGTGGCAAGAGATTTTGTTTCTATAACTAAAGGTTTTGACTATAATGGAAATCACCCTAGAGTTAGTCTTCTTTCGCAGTGTATAGCACTAGCTTTGGCTCGAAGTGGCTCAGTTTCCTACAGATCTTCTGTTATGGTGTCCCTTGCATTGGCATTGTTAACTGAAGTATTCCCTTTGCCGTGCATCTATAATAAGGTTCTTAAATTTCCTGAAGAAAATTGGACATCAGTACTTGATGAGATAAAAAACCATCTAAGTAGTGTTATTTTCAAGGAAGCTGGAGCTATAACTGGTGCTTTCTGCAATCAGTATGCATCAGCCGATGAATGCAGTCAGAGTACAGTAGAGAATCTCATATGGGATTACTGTCAGGAAGTTTACTTGTGGCATCGACAGGCAAAGGCGACGCTTGTTGGCAGGGGAGATAAACTAATCAGGGAGACTGAGAAAATTGCTGAATCTGCTTTCCTTATGGTTGTGGTTTTTGCACTAGGAGTAACAAAGCACAGGCTAGACACAAGAACAAACCTTGAAACTCAATTAGAAGTCTCAGTAAGAATATTGGTTTCATTCTCTTATATGGAATATTTCCGTCGGATGCGGTTACCTGAGTATATGGATACAATTAGAGCTGTTATTGTAAGCGTCCAGGAGCATGGATCAGCTTGCATCGCATTTGTAGAATCCATTCCTTCCTACAATGATTTGATCAATCACAACGGTACTAACTCCAATGTTATGCTATTTCTTTTCTTTTCAGATATAGGGAATCCTCCGACCTATAATTGATATATGCCTTGTAGGTCCTTTGCACTTGCAAAAAGTGGAGTACATGTGGTCCGCTGATGAGGTGCAGACTGCTCGCATCATATTTTATATGCGTGTTATTCCTACTTGTATTGATCGGTTACCAGCCTCTGTATTTAGGAAAGTGGTGGCTCCCACTATGTTCCTGTATCCTATGTCAAACCACTAAATTTCAGATTCTTGAGGCATTAACACTAATAAATTTTGATTACTGTTGATTCCTTATACATGCATCTAATTAGATATATGGGACATCCCAATGGAAAAGTTGCCAGATATTCACATTCAGTGTTTGTAGCTCTTGTATCTTCTGGGAAAGATCCTAGTCAGGATGAAAGAGTTCTACTGAAAGAACAACTTGTATTTTATTACTTACAGAGATCGTTAGAGGTAATGGTTCATGTGAATGATATGCTTTTCTAATTAGACTCTAACCGATGACAAGTCTCTCTGTGGTTTTGAAATATAGGGATATCCTGGGATTACACCATTCGAGGGAGTGGCTTCTGGAGTTGCTGCAATTGTTAGGCATCTTCCTGCTGGAAGTCCAGCTATATTCTATTGCATTCATAGTCTTGTTGAAAAAGCTACTAGCCTCAGCAACAGTGTCAGTAGTCATGACAGTGATCTATGGAAGAACTGGGAAGGAGAGTTGGAGCCTTCTAAGAAAGTTCTGGATCTGCTTTTGCGGCTACTTGCCTTAGTTGATATACAGGTACGATGACTTTCTTATGACAAGTTTCATTTGTGAGTTATGGTGCTAGAATATAAACAAAGATTTACCTATGGAAGTTTTTAACGTTCTCATGCTCTGTTTTCTCTGCTCCATTTTGCGTTGACCATTTATTGGTGCATTAATTCGTTATAAATATCACCCTATTTGTGAACAGCGTCTGAAATTTCAATACCCTTGATTGTGCTTCTAACTTTAAGGAATAGGGATCAAAATTGGTTATTACGTTAAAATAGTTTTGTGATTGTTTTCCACTTTTAGCTTGTTTATTTTGCTTTCCAAAAGCTAGTAAGATACAGAGACTAAATTGTTGCAGGTTCTACCAATTTTGATGAAGTTATTGGCCCAGTTGATTGTCCGACTACCACTGAGTGGCCGAGACATGCTCCTGAATCAATTGTATCAACAGATTGCAGACTCTGACGATGTTATACGGAAGCCGGCTTTGGTTTCATGGCTGCAGTCTTTGTTGTACCTTTCTTCTCAAGATACTGACAAGAGAAAACCTGAATTGGTTGTTGAAACGGCATCGCCTGAGATTACAGGCTCAATAAGCTTGAACAGAATTAACGCACGCCTGTAAACATCACCACGGGATTGAGAAAAGTTCTGCCCTCTAGTTTCTGCAAGCACAATCTGGATTTGAACTTGCAACCAAATTTCAGAAGGAAAAATCAAATTACCCAGTTTGTACCATCAACAACATTTATTTTTAACGGAGAGCGAGCCTATTGTGGTACAATAGCAACACATATACAACATGAAGAAGAAGATTGTTTACTCTAATATCCGAAGCATGGAATTTAAATTTTGCATCAGGTTGTTTTTCTCAAGGGAATGGCAACAAGTGATTCAGCTTTGCGGAGAGTAACACCAAATTTCTCCGTCATGTCCATGTCTTAAGGTGCCATCCCATTCCTCTGCTTCCAATCAAACGTCTTAATGAGGTTAACAACAATCAGGGCCATCATTCTCAAATCAAGATTCATTCCAGGGCATATACGTCATCCAGCATTAAATGGTGTAAACCTGAAATCATTGCCCTTGAAATCAATGTCCACATTTAGAAACCTTTCCGGCATGAAGCATGTTGGCTTCTCCCAGTATGAAGCATCCTTGGAAATCGACCAGGCTTTCACCCAAATTCGAGTGTGTTCTGGATGGTGTATCCCTAAAACTCTATATCTTGCTCGGCTCGATGGGGCAGGAGGAGTGGCGATGTCTGGTGCATCCTCATTGTTTCTTTTATCACTGCAGTTAAATATGGAAGTCGAATGATATCTGGTTCTTGAACTATTCCTCCAGGTGTGATTATCTCGGAGAGTTCTTGTTTTGCCTTGGAGAGAATGGTTGGATTGTGAAGGAGCTCTGCCATAACCTATTCCACCGTTGAGGTGCTGGTCTCTGTGCCTGCTATGGATATTTCATAGATTTATCATACACAAGCTCGTTAGGATGGTTGTGTTTTTGCAATAATTTAAGATAGCTAAATTACTAGAGTTAATTACAACAGTTTTTTACTAAAACTTACTACTAGAGTTATAACTTTGAAATTTATGTTTCTCCGCTGCGAATGTTTAAGCTCATATTTTGGGGTTTTCCTACTTAATTATTAGTATTGCTGAGTTTGGGTCTATTGTTTGGTAATGAGGGCTTCATACTGATAAGACCGTGGGACTTGGTGTCATGGTTGTGTCATGACCCTCTGACACAGCTTGCCCCCTCCCTCCACCCCCGACAGACGATGCCTCTGCCGATGGATTAGCACAACAGCCAATCCGGAAAACTAAGACTCTACTTTCCGTCGATGTTCAGGAATTTGATTCATTGGATTAGAATTTTATTTTATTTTAATTTAAGTTTGTGACAATTATATTTTTTTAATTTACTACTAGTAATTTATTTCATAATGCTATTTTTCTTTATTTTACAGTTAAGTACAAGTATTAGGGAATATTAATTTAATGAATAAAATATTATTTTTTAAATAATAATTAAAAGAATTCCGATGAATTTCGGACAGTAGCCATTGGAAAATCTTGTTCAAGAAAAATCATACAAAAAATCTTTCCTATGGATTTTTTGACGGTCAGCGTTGAAAAAATACAAATGTGTTTATTTAGACGAAAAAGAGGCCCCTCTTGTCAATTGGAGATTTGATCAAGAAAAAATTAGAGAAGCTTTGTCTTACATGTTATTTGTGGATGAGCTCCCATTTAAAATGGTTGAGAATTTAGGATTTAGATATTTCATGTCAGTGGCTTGTCCAATGTTTGTTATTCCATCAAGAAGGACAATAACAAAAGACATTTTCTATATGTATGTTAATGAAAGAGCAAAATTAAAGTCATTTATTAAAAATCATGCTCAAAGGGTTTGCATTACAACATACACTTGGACATTAAAGTCAATTACATGTGTGTCACTGTCATTTTATTGATAATAATTGGAATTTATATAAGAGAATTTTGAACTTTTATCCAATTGTCGGACACAAAAAGTGAAGAAGTTAGTTAAGGTGTTGAGAAATATTTGCTTGAATGGGGGTATTGATAGGATTTTTACGATTACTGTTGATAATGCATCTCTAATGATGGGGCTATGGTTTACTTGAAAAAAATAACTTGAAATTTGGGGTCAAAATATTTTAGGTAGAAAATATGTGAACATGAGGTGTGTGACACATATAACATGGTTTGAAAGGAAAGGATGAGCATGAGGCAATATCTCGTATTAGATGGACAGTTAGGTACATGAGAAACTCCCCGGCTAGGTACAAAAATTTTCAAAAATGCGCTGAATTTATGGAAACAAAATTATCTCTTGATGTACCTACCAAAAGGAACTCCACCTACTTGATGTATGTCTTAAAAGGGCATTTGATGCTTATGAAGATATGGATCTTGCTTATAAGACTGATCTTTCAAAGAAACCATTTGATGGGGTTCCTATTGAATTAGACTGGGATAGGGCAAAAATGCTATTAAAGTTTTTGAAGCATTTTTACAATCTCACATTGTGCATTTCCAGTTCTTCATATATCACATCTAATATTGTGTTTTATGAAATATGTGAAGTTTATTTGCTTCTCTGAAGATGGTTGAATAGTGATGATGTTGAATTAAGTGAGATGACAAGAAAAATGAAAGAAAAATTTGAAAAGTATTGGGGATCAATTGAAAAGATGAATATGGTTTTGTATTATGGTGTGATTCTTGATCCACGTCACAAATTGGGGTCTGTCGAATTTTTTTTTGATAAATTATATGGTGGTATTGAACAAAGTGATGCAATGCAAGAGAGAGTAAGGGATGGTCTTCATGAGTTGTTCAATGATTACAAGTTAAGATATGGATACACTCTTCAAGAAACTTTAGAAAGCCCGGGTTCATCATCTAATTGTGTTTCTTCATCTTCTTCCTCATCAAAGGAAATGTTCATGCATGATGAAGAGAACGAGACTCGCAGGTTTTGTTTACAACAAGATTACATGATGTACATGACAGTGGGAAAAGATCACGTGAAATCAGAGTTAGAGAAGTATCTCAGTGATGATGTCGAAGAGTATAGGAAAAATTTTGATATATTAAAATGGTGGAAAGTGAACATTTAAAGGTTTTCGATTCTCTCAAAGATGGCTTGAGATATATTAGCAGTTCATGTCTCGACTATTGCTTTAGAGACCGCGTTTACCACTGGTTGTCGTGTTCTTAATGCTTTTAGGAGCTCACTATCTCCTAAAATTGTTTAAGCTATTATTTATGCTTAAGATTGGATCCGTAAAGATTCCAAGCCAATAAAGAAAAAGATTTAAGTGAAATTAAAATGTTTGAGCAAGGTACTTTTTAGTTTTTCTTTTGCTTTGTTTTACATTAAATTCTATATATTTCTATTTATATTAATCTCAATTGTTTTTTTGTTTGTTTTCTTGTATAGCTGACAAAATTGGGAGTTGATTTAACCATAATTGATATTTTACTAGAGTACTTTGGAGTTTGGACTATTTTGGATCTAGTACTTCACACGTCATTGTAAATTGATGATTAGAATGTAATGACTTGAATTATTTTGTTGATGTTGTTTGCTAATGATGTTTGCAAAAATTTGAATGTCTCTTGTGATTCTTTACCATTGCAATCGGGTATCCGAACCCGATTAACCCGACCCGACACCTGCCCCTATCTGTCATTGAAAAAAACAGCGAATTTTGGCACAATAACAAAAACAGTCGAAACATCTCCGTCTAAAAATAAAAAAAATCGTCGGAAAGTTCAGTCCAAATTAAAAAATAAAAAGCGCTAGGAAACCTGTTGGATTGAAATTTTTTAATTTCTTTATTCATCTGTACGACGAATTTTTTCAGACAGTTTTTGGTGTCCGTTGGAAACTATTTCCAACGGATTGGTTTTCTGTTGGAACGCTGTTGAAAATTATTTCCGACATCATCTTTTGCGACTAAAGCGCTTCCATCCAAAGATTCATAGAAAAATACAAATTTTCCGTTATTCTATCAGAAGATTCATCAGAAAAGCCGTCGCTATTAAGCATTAGCGTTGCTGTTAAGCATCTTTTGTGTACGTAGTTGTTATTACACACAACCCTTTACTCATGATCCGTTCTTAATTAAGTATGCTTAACCCGACAACCCCCTAAATTTGCAACATTTACTCGATACCTCATTTCCTTAGGGTTCTCGACCAAAAATAGTAATATCATCTTAAAGAACTATTTTATTTTTCGTATTTACTTTTTGTAATTTGTCAACCTTTGAAGGAAACTCTTGTCATAAATTAAAATTCATTAAGTGCTCAGTAATAAGATATATATTAATGTCATTATACTTTCATGTGGAAAATAATACATACATTATCTAACTATATTACAATCAAGTGAGATTACATAAAAATGAGAACAATTAATGCATATATAATGCAATTGAAATTAAGCTAGCTAGTTTTACAATTTATTCGGGGGTTTAATGCAATTTATTTTCTTATGATGTTCTAAATGGGTAAATTACTCCTCTGTAAAAGAAAATAATTGCAATTTACTCCCCATGTTCGTTAAAATGAAGTAATTTATTAATTATGATGAATACTAATTACATAATAATTATTAGTACAGTGGTTTCTTTGAACGAGGCCAAATATTAATTATAATTAAAAGTCAAGTGGATTCTTTTTCACTTTCGTAATTGATCATAAATTGATAATTAATAACAATTATTAAAGATTCATCTATAACTATTATAAGTTGTTAATTGGCATTCATAATGTAACAATGATATATTCCATTTATGGAAAAATGTATTGTTCATCTAATTATTAATTAGTTTAATTTCACTTTTAATGTTTTACTTTATTTTACGTGTAATTTTACTCCACAAGATACGATCTTATAGGTATTCGACCTGAATTCTATCCAAAATTTCAGAACTTTTCAGAAAAATATTCACATGTAAGACATGTGTCAAAAATCCACAATTAGCATTTCTTATAATTTAAAGAATTTTGAAATCTCAATCTTACTGACAGCACAACAACGTCGTCTCATCACCATCTTGCCCTAATAGTTGAGGTTCGGAAAAATCAAGTAAAAACTGAAACGTAATTGTTCAATAATTCCAAATCGAGATCATGTTCCATCTCAACCCTCATGAATCATATGTCTAATAAATAGATAAATCAGAAAACACATAATACTTTCAGTCTTATACAGTATTCTTACCAATACTTTTTTCACTTTAAACCAGTAACATACTGTTTTCCCGACGTAGAACTTTCTCCTAGCAGGCGCAGCCCCTCTGTCGTAGTTAACATCAGGATTCCAATCGGCATCTTCGTCAAACGCCAACGCCAACGCCAGAGCTGCAACCATCCCGAGAATAATCATAATCAGGAAAGCTAATTTCGAGGTCATGATTTGAGATGATCTTCGATTAGATTTTACTGAGAAACGTAGGTGAAAGTATTTTTATATGAGAACTGTGTATTAGACTTTCATCTCGAGGAAAATAAGTGAATCATGATGATGGAGTCAGGATTTGTTGATGATATGTTTTGTCATAAATTTATGAGTATATTTTGTGTTTATAGAGAGATATTTGGACAAGAACAAGGGACACGAAGTAGCCGGCAAACAGCATCAAGAGTATTGTTGTTTGCTCCCAAGAATGTGTGAAATCCTTGTATAGTTGGTAATATACTACTATATATGCATTTTCTTTTCTTTTTGTTTTTTCTTTGAGTAAATCCAACAATCATATTATGATTGCAATCACCAACAATTATAACAATCAATATATTGAATATTTATAACTAAGCTGCAACTGTTATTAAAATAAACAAATCACTACAATTAAAGTAGAATAACAGTACTCATGCTTGATGGGATTTGAACGTGTGTTTCGAACCCACAACCTTTGATGAGGATATTATTAAGGCATGAAGGTTGAAGATTGTGGTCGCATGTGTGATCGCAAATTAGGGTGAACAGAAGACATTAAGGAGGTCGCATGGTGCGGTCATTGGGTCGTTTGTCACCCATTGTGGCTTGATGACGTCTCTATCGGGTCAGGATAACCCGGGTCCGACCCACAGATTAATTCGGACAAGTGTTGCCCCTTTAAGCTGCTTAGTCATTGCATGCGTGGCTATGGAAACGACCCATACACAGTGGTGGGCCCCAATTTTTCTCCTATAAATACTCCAACTCACAAAGGGAAAAGGTACTTGATACCCAACTATTTTACTCATATACATAGATCGCTATATTTTTCTTCGACCTCAAATCTTACTAAGGATCGGAGTGTCGTCGTCGCGACGCACCCGACTAGCTTAATTTTCTTATTTTATCTTCAGATATCAAGTTCGGATTGGTGACGTAGGAAGGTCGTGGTCGTCAATCGTGACCAAACGTGATCAACCCGGATCAGTTTGGCGCCGTCTGTTGGAATCATTTGGGGATAAAACAACACTCTATACATGGAGCATTCGGAGGAAAACATGCCTGTGATAGAAGGAACATCGAAGGGGAAGGAGAAAATAATTCAGTATAACCCAAGGCCAATTACAAAAGATGATGGAAGAGGCAGGAAGGAACACCATCATGGAGTATGAATGAAGAACCACCCTACCTGCAGAAAATGAAACCATGAGGAGAAGGGTGGTACGGGAGAGAGAGATCCAAAGAGTATCTAAAGGGGTGAGTTCAGAAATGACACGCGTAATCGTTTCGTCTGAGGTCGGATCAAGTGCTCGGAGTGGAGGTCAAAGGCGCAAGCCCGCGATCTCGAGAGCTGAAGTTGATAGCATGGGCAAACAATTCAAATGCTGGGAAAGCAGATAGATGAGCTAAAACGAAAAGGAGACCTGGTCACACAAAATAAATATTCGGGCATTCTGTAATAAAATTTTGATGGAAGTCGTAAATACGAAATTTAGAATGCCGGATTTGCCAAAATATGATGGATTGAAAGACCCGGAAGAGCATGTGTCTGCCTTTAACTTGGTGATGAACTTAACGGGCAGTCCAATTCAATCAAAGCGAAGTTGTTTGTCGCTACCCTAACGGGAAAGACTCAAGAATGGTTCACCAGCTTACCGGTTGGAAGTATAGATTTTCATGAATAATTGGTCCAAAAATTTATTTTCCACTTTCCAAGTAAACGAAAGCAAAAGAGATCAGCTACCTACCTGTTTACATAAGACAGAGGGATAATGAAACTCTAAAAAACTTCATGGGACAGTTTAATAATGAAACTTTGAAAGTTCAGGATTTAAGGATTGACATGATGGTGAGTATCCTAATCCACGTATTGAAAAAAGGAACGTTTGCCTCTGCCTTGGCTAGGGATCCTCCCACAAATGTAGAACAACTCATGCGTTTGGCACAGAAATATATCAATGAAGAAGAGATGAACGCTATGAAGGATGGGGAATGGTTGGGTGGTAGCAGAAATCGCGATCACGAACATGGAAAGGGAGATGCGAACAAGCAAAAAATTGATCGAGGTTAGGAGCCTCCATATCAACCTAAATATCACTGATACACTCGTTGAACACGACCCGAACTAAAGCATTGTTGACTGTGGAGAAATCTGATGTGTTGAAATGGCCCCGTCATACAAGATTTACGCCGGCAAAGAAATTCTCGAGCAAGTATTGTAAATTTCATCGGGAGCGTGGGCATGACACAAAAGAATGCTTCCAGCTGAAAGACGAAATAGAAAAGCTGATCAGGCAAGGATACTTTAAAGATCTCATTTTGCGGAATAGAAAAGGTGAAAATAACACTCGCAGAAGTCGGTCAAGAAGTCAGTAGAGATCAAGATAGAGGAAAAGAAGTTAGAAAAGAACCCAATCCACGAGATAACGCGCCTGTGAAAGGTGTGATTTATACCATTTCAGGTGGACCCGAGGGAGGCGATTCGCGGCGAACTAGGAACGACAAGAAAGGATGAGCCAGAGGGGTCAGTTGGTTATTAACGTAGAGCTGGAAGAGGAAATTATATTTGGGAATAAAGATGCTATCGGGAGATTAGCGTCGCAGAACGACCCCATGGTGATTAGACTAGACATAGCAAATTTTGCGGTTCATAAAGTGCTAGTGGATAATGGGAGCTCCGCAGACATCATTTTATGAGATATCCTAATTAAGATGGGCTTGGATGATGCAAAATTAGAACCGGTGAGAAAACCGTTAGTTGGCTTTGGAGGCACTGAGATAGAACCATTAGGAACCATTGACTTGCCAGTTTCAATGGGTGACGAGCCAAAAAGAAAGACATTGATGGTTAAGTTCCTGATAGTGGATAGTCCATTCGCGTAAAATGTCATACTAGGAAGACCAGGACTTAATTCCTTTCGAGCAGTGGTCTCTACTTACCACCTCAAAATGAAGTTTCCGACTAAAGCAGGGGTCGGTGAGGTCATGTGCGACCAAGAAGAGGCACGAAGATGCTATAACTTGTCCCTAAAAAAAGGGCGAAAATGGCGATAAAAAACGCAAGTTGGAGTCGGTATGTGAACGTGACCAAATAACTGAGAAGAAGCAGGAGAGAATTCAGCCAATAGAAGGTCATAAGACGATAGAGGTGGTTCATGGTGATCCGTCAAAAACTACCAGAATTGGGTTGCAATTAGGTGAACAGTTAGAAACTCTGATGGTTGCACTATTGAGGAATAATGCTGATGTTTTCGCCTGGAGCCCATCCGATTTTCGAGGGGTGAGCCCTGAAGTAATTGTTCTTCGACTAAACGTGGACCCAACTATGCGACCCGTTCAACAAAAAAAGAGGAACTTTAGTTTTAAGAAAAATCAAATAGTCAAAGAGGAGGTAGAAATATTGATGAAAGGCTGGATCTATCTCGGAGATCCAGTATACAGACTAGTTGTCTAACATAGTCGTTGTCCCTAAACCCGGGGGAAAATGGGGAGTTTGTATAGACTTCACAGACCTAAACAAGGCATGCCCAAAAGACCCATATCCGCTGCCTAGAATAGATGCTTTAGTTGATTCAACGGCAGGGTATGAACTATTCTCTACGATGGATGCTTATCAAGGCTACCACCAAATTTTCATGGCAGAGGAAGACCGAAGTAAGACCTCGTTCGTGACTGAAGGGGGGATATACTGCTACAATGTGTTGCCTTTCGGGCTAAAAAACGTAGGTGCCATGTATCAGCGATTGGTTTATGTAGACGATATGCTAGTGAAGAGCTCGAGCTTGCCAGATCACATGGTTCACCTCGAACAAACCTTTGCAATACTCAAAAAATTCAGGATGAAGCTCAACCCAGCAAAATGTACCTTTGGAGTGTCAGGGAAAAGTTTCTGGGGTACATGGTCAGCGAAAGAGGCATTGAAGCAAATCCAGAAAAGATAGAGGCCATTCTGAAGTTAAAGTCACCAACTACTGTCAAAGAAGTTCAAAAACTTACAGGTAAACTTGCATCCCTTAACCGTTTCATCAAATCTTCAGATAGAAATCTTCCCTTTTTCAAAGTGTTAAGAAAGGCCAAGGAATTTGAATGGACGGAGGAGTGTGAGCAGGAGTTTCAGGATTTGAAAATCTACCTTCGCTCGCCCCCGTTACTTGCAAACCTGAAGGGGAATGAGATGTTGCATTTGTATTTGGCCGTCTCTAAAAATGCGGCCAGTTCAGAGTTGATAAGGGAAGAGGAAGGGGTGCAAAATCTAGTTTACTACGTAAGTGAAATGCTGCAGGGAGCTGAGAAAAGGTATGCTGAAATCGAAAAGTTAGCACTGGAATTAGTGGTAACAGCTTGCAAGTTGCGACCTTACTTTCAGGCTCATCGCATAATCGTATTGACTAATCATCCATTGCGTAATGTACTGGCGCGACCTGATGCTTCGGGGAGACAAGTGAAATGGGCAGTTGAACTGGGGGAATACGATATAGAGTATCAAGCCCGGACAACCCTGAAAGGGCAGATATTAGCATATTTCGTGATCGAGCTCGGAGGAAACCCTAGGGTTAGTAAAAAATCGGGAAAATGGATGTTGCATGTAGATGGATCTTCTAATGTTGGCAATGGGGGAGTTGGAATATTAATTCAAGGTCCTGATAATGTTGGAATTGAGATCGCAGCACGACTATCTTTTCCGACCACGAATAATGAAGCAGAGTACGAAGCTCTAATTATGGGGTTAGAGCTAGCATTTGAAGCAGGTGCCAGGGATTTAGAAGTATACACAAATTCTCAACTTGTAGCTTTGCAGATTGAGGGGACTTATGAAACTAAAGAAAAGAACATGATACTGTATCACAAGAAAGCTAAATCCTTAATGTCTAAGTTTGATAGATGTCAAGTACATCAGATTACGAGATGTGAGAATGATAAGCCGGATTCTTTATCGAAATTTAGAGCTACCTTGTCTGGTGTTCGAGATCGCAAGGTAACAGTAATGATCCAAGATAGATCTGTGATCACTAAGGAGATAGAGGTGAATGCTGTTGATGAAACACCATCTTGGAAAGATGAGATCATTCAATACTTAAGAGATGGTGTTCTACCAGATGATCCCATACATGCGCGCAGACTTAAAATGAATGCGGCTTAGTTTACGCTGGTTGGCATGCAACTATACTAACGAACTATAGAAGGTCATTTGTTGAAATGTTTGGATGCAAAGAGAGCTAAGTATGTGATGAGGGAGATCTATGAACGGAGTTGTGGAAATCACTCGGGTGGTGTATCACTAGCCCAAAAAGTGATTAGACAAGGATTCTTTTGGCCCACAGTGGTGAAAGACACAAAGGAGTTAGTAAGAAAATGTGAAGCCTGCCAGAGATTTGCAGCCCAAATTTACGCGCCTGCAATCTCGTTGGAACCAATTAAGATTGCTTGTCCATTTGATCAATGGAGGGTGGATATCTTAGGACCCTTTCCTCCTGCGCGATCTCAGAAAAATTTATTGTAGTTGTAGTGGAATACTTCTCTAAGGGGGTTGAGGCAGAAGCTGTAGCTAAGATGACAGAAGGGGTTGTGATAGATTTCATATGGAAGAACATTATATGTCGATTTGGAGTTCCCAGGATTCTGATTCAGATAATGGCACTCAGTTCCAAGGGAAAAAGATCACAGATTGGTGCAAGGAGTTGAAATTTCAACAGAACTTTACGGCTGTAGGTCATCCACAGGCAAACGGGCAGGTCGATGTAGCGAACAGAATAATCCTTCAACACCTGAAAATGAGAATAAGCTCCAAAGTGTGATGGTTGGATGAACTATCCGGAGTATTATGGGCTTACCAAACAACTCCTCGATCTTCCACAGGTGAAACTCCTTATTGCCTTGTATTTGGTACTGAAGCACTCATTCCTGCAGACATAGGGGAAGAATCTCATCGGGTAACTGCGTACGACCTAGAAACAAATCAGGAAGAACGAGCATTCGACCTGGAGGTGATAGAAGAGAAGAGAGAGGTCGCTTATGCGAAGATACTACACCATAAAGGGTTGGTGCTGAAAAGCTACCATAAAAGGATCAAACCCAAACAACTCCAAGTTGGTGATCTTGTCCTAAAAAGAGTTTAGGTATCGAAGCACGTTGGGAAGCTCGATCCAGGGTGGGAAGGACCCTACAAAATAATGGAGATATAGAGAAGGGGCACATATCGCCTTCAGGACATGCAAGGTCGAGATCTACCCCGACCCTAGAACATCCAAAATCTAAAGAAGTTCTACGCTTAATTTCGAGCCTGTAAAAGGCCATCTCATGTAAATTATAGCGAAGATGCGACTTTTTTTCCCTTTCTTGCTGGTTGTACCTGTGAAGGTCAGATTTTGAGCTTGCAAAAGGCCAAATGTAAAGTGTATCTAAAAAAGATCATCTATATACCATAACGACCTTTTTTCATGATCTGTCTATGATTTAAATTATTTACTTGCAATTTAATCTGGTTGTTCCAAAGGATCGCACAATCTAACAAGGCAGGATCTGGAAATGATCACAAGATCTGTGAAAGATCATTCAATCTAGGAAAGATCGCAGGATCTGGGAAAGATCACAAGATTTGTGGAAGATCATTCGATCTGAAAAAGATCGTAGGATCTAGGAAAGATCATTCGATCTGAGAAAGATCGCAGGATCTGAAAAAGACCGCAAAACCTGTGAAAGGTCACGACTTAACAGATAGTAAGTTCACGAGATCAAAGGGATTCAGGAGTTCAGTTCATAGTTATTGAACTTACGCATGCGAATTCGATCTGAAAAAGTTGATATTTTTGCATGTATGGAACATTCGATCTAAATTAAAGAAATGTAACAACTGACAAGTTAATCAAAAGTTTGTACAACCATCAAAAGGGGGGATCAACCGCATTACAACTGTTTGACAAAAAATAGGATTGTTCCTTGAATGATCTTAAGTTTATACAAAAAATGCTTCCAAGTATTTGCAGGTGTGTAGGTTGAGCTCAGTCATTCATGGCCTCCACATCATCCAGCAAGCTCGCGAACTCAGTACCTTCGATCTCTAAGGGAGGCTCAGAGGCATAAGGCTGGAAATTCTCATCCAGGTAAGGTTTGAGACAGCTTTGATTGAACCCTTCAGCGAACGCGTTCAAATTGTTGGCCTGGGCCTTGCATTTGTTGAATCCCTAGCTCATATGGGTCGTAGCCTTGATCTCTATCGCGACCTGGAAGACCGGGGTCTTGATGAAGTCACGAGCTCCTTCCAGTCGCAGTCGCGAGCTCTGTTAGCAAATTCTTGGGAGCTCAAGAACTCCTCGGGACCCTCCATGGTACCCTGGACACGACCTGATTCGTGCCCTGCAGAGAATCCTGTCCTTTGCCCTACAGAGAATCCTCTTCCAGTGCTCGCGCGACCTCAGCAGCCTTAGACTCTTCTACCTCCTTGAGTTTGGCCTCGAGAGCAGCACGTTCTTCATTCCATCTTGCGCGTTCTTCATCCCAACTCCTCTCCTTAGCTCACAGCTCGTTTAGTTGGGCACGAAGGTTGCGAACTTTTTGGCTGCTCTCTTTCTGACGCCTGCAAAGAGCCGTGCATTTGATAAACAGAGCTCACATGAAAGCTGTAGTCTGATAGGATCGAGTGGTCGCGTGAGTAAACATATACACAGAGAAATCAAGTACTAAAACGATCGAGATTGCGAAGTTACCTACATAAGAGAATGAGCCCCAAACTGCTCCAATCTTGGGTATGGGGTCTTCAAAATTGCTGCCTGGTCGCGAGGTAGACAGCTAGCCCTATAAAGCTCCAAAGATTCCTGACACACTTCAGTGTTGAGCACTGTACTCAGATTGGAGACCCTCTAGTTGGGGACGAGCTTTTCTCCAGTTAGTTCAGCAGACACCTGACTTTCAGTTGAAGCTCGCCCTTTGTAGTCCGTTCCCACTCCTCAATCTCCCTGAGGTAGCTCAGGTTCTGATCTTCTGCAGCACGAGCAGCTGCCTCTTCCTCCTCAGATCGCCGAGTGAAATGCAATTATCCGTGCCTCGACCTATGAAAACACTTGCTCCTTTGCTTACACTTCCTCGGCCAGCTGGGACTAACATCACCTTCCCCGACCTATGACCCGACCACGTCAATGCTGGGGGAAGTACCTTGTGTGGGTTGAGGAATGAGATCATGAGGATGCGTGTCCTCGCTGCCAATCTCAATGGGAACCTCAGCCCTTGGTATTTCAGCAGTTGGTGTGGCTGAGGGTCTCTTAAGGGCTCGCTCTCTTGCAGCTCGTGCCTCGCGAGCTTGAAGGCGTTGAATCATGCGAGCTTGCATGACTTTGTTCTCTGTGGACATGCGACCATAAAAAAGTTAGAGAAAAAAGAGTAAAAAGTATGCGATAAAAAAGGAAGTGACAATCACCTAATGACCCAAAAACTGGGACAAATGCTTGAGAGAGGCGCGCGAGACAGAAAATTTCTTCGACCAGCAACTTTTTTGGGAAAAACAGATTAGAAGTGAGGCTATTTATTAAGTCCTTATCCAGCCCTCTCCCTCAGTAACTGGCTCAGGTTTATCTACTGACTATTTAAGTTGGAAGGGCCATCTTTGGCCAGGTGGGGGTCGCACAAAAATAAATCTATCTTTCTAGGGACTAACGTTAGATTTAAGGGGTTCTAGATACCTACAGTGCTTGCAAGCTGAAAGATAGAAAAAACCTCTATCGGCCGATCTTGTGGAGGTAGTGAAAGAATAGAGCGACCAGAAGTTGTCAAAGGTGGGGTCGAGATGGAGAGCTAAAGGCAACCTCAGACCGGCCTCGAAATGGCCGGTTGATAGTGTACAGAAACCTCTAGGAGGTGTATGCATGCGATCAAAAGAGCGGGAAATAAGGACTTCAAAGTCATGAGGAATAAAATATTTCTCTTTTATTTGGTGAATGGTGTGTTTTACTTTACTTCCTATACCAATCCAAGGGCCATGATCTAACATCTGTTGAAATTTAATATGCCTAGAGGTTTGTCGTCAGATAAATTAGCAGAATGGTTAGACCTATACCTCGATCTCGATCTCGACCCAAACCAAAATTTAGAGGGTCCATCGTCTAAACGAGGCGGATCCTCATGCAAAGGGGAGGTCGTAGAAATAGAAAAAGAAAAGCTAGAATTAATAGAAGACATGGTACCTTGTGGAGGTCGAAGAGGTAGGTCGCTGAAGTTCTGGCAACGATCTCGATTGCAAGTGAAGTGGGTGAGTCGGTTTTGAAAGTGAGGGGTTAATATAGGCAACTATATGAAAAGACGTGCCCTGAATAGCGAACGGATGGGTGGCACGCATCGTTTCGACATTTGAGCTAGCCGTCGGATTCTTGACACGTGTACCCCCTCATTAATGCGACATTTAGATTACCAGGGGTGACGTTTTGATTGCCAAGTGACCGTTACAACTTCAAATCTCGGCATAGATGACATGTAGGGAGATGGAAGGAGCGACCAAGCGAGCTGTCAAACAACCTTCGCTAAAGATGTTTTAACTTCTCCTAAAGCAATTAATTATATTTGGAAGAAGTGGGGGAATTATCATGAGGACATTATTAAGGCACGAAGGTCGAAGAGTGTGGTCGCATGTGTGATCGCAAATTAGGGTGAACAGAAGACATTAAAGAGGTCGCATGGTGAGGTCATTGGGTCGTTTGTCACCCATTGTGGCTTGATGACGTCTCTATCGGGTCAGAATAACCCGGGTTCGACCCGCGGATTGACCCAGACAGGTGTTGCCCCTTTAAGCTGCTTAGTCATTGCATACGTGGCTACGAAACACATACCCATTGGTGGGCCCCAATTCTTCTCCTATAAATACTCCAACTCACGAAGGGAAAAGATACTTGATACCCAACTATTTTACTCATATACATAGATCGCTACATTTTCCTTCGACCTCAAATCTTACTTAAGCATCAGAGTGTCATCGTCGGGACGCACCCAACTAGCTTAATTTTCTTGTTTTATCTTTAGATATCAAGTTCGGATTGGTGACATAGGAAGGTCGTGGTCGTCGATCGTGACCAAACGTGATCAACCCGGATCAACCTTATAGTCATGAAACATGGATTTTGTCAATTAAACTAAATCTTAGTAATAAAAGTATCAATAAATAAAGAATTGGGAAACGTGTGGGATTAATTTTCTAATACAATGAAACTACACAACTTTGAGTACACTTCAAAAAGGAGAAGATCAATGACCAAAAAATCAAGTTATAATTTTAATATTGTCACTAATTATATATATTTAATGATAAATAATTTTATTTTCTAATAAAAATAAATTTTATGATTTTAATAGTTACTATTATTTTGTAAAAAGTTGCTATCAACAAGAATTAGTGAGGAAAAATTGAGCATAAAATTATTGTTATAAATGTGTCATTAATTATCCGTAGAGACAACTATTTAAATAATTTTTGTCACTAATAATTATGTAGTTATAAGATAAATATTATTATCACTTTATATATATATAGTTACAGCTAAAAAAATTATCATTTAATATTTTATCACTAATATCATATTTTCTCATGGTGATATATAACACTTTAAAGTTTTTTTTTTCTTTTGTTAAATAAGTGATAATTATACTGGCATATCAAGATATTAGCTAATAATAAATATAAGAAACTTATCAATATTATAGGATTAATTACACTTAGACCCCCTTTGAAAGTGGAAAATTATACTTACCCCAAATAAGTTCCAAAATTATACACTTATACCCCCGTTAAAAATTTATTATTTCACACCTGACCTTCTTTCATTAGGATTTGAATGAAAATTGTTGACACTAGCAAAAAGAATACATAAACTTTAATCTTACCCCTCATTTAATATTTCTATGTATGTATTTATAAGAAAAAAATATAATTAATGATGTTAACCTCACTCCCTAATATATATTTTTATAAGTATAAAAAATATACTTAAAATATTAAATGAGGGACAAATATGAATATTTACGTAATTTTTTTTCTAACGTCAGCATCTTTTGTCCAAACTTTATCGGAAGGAGGTCAGGAGAATTTCGGAGCGGGTCCAAGTATAATTCCAAAACATCTTTAGAGAAAAGTGTAGTTTTGTATTTTTAAATGGGGTCTAAGTATAATAATCCTATATTATAATACATAATGAGATGACAAGTTCAAACACTAGAACAAATATGGCTTTATACTATGTATGGTTAATTATTATGGTTAAACATAAATAATCATGGCAGATATTAATTAACTATAGTTGCAGAATGGCTATTATTAGATGTTGTTTTTGCAAACCAGAACAAAATCTTGCTACACTTAAAACTTATGGTAGTATTTTAGTTATAGGCAAAACATTACAAAAAAAAAATGATAGATTTGTAATGGCTTACAGCAGTTCGAATATGCATAGGTCAGATAAGTTGTGAACGCCATATTGGGGCTAATAACAATTTCAGTTATTTGTAACGGCGAAAACCGTTGAAGAAGTCGTTACTAATATCCCAAATTCCATTACAAGTAATTGACCGTTACAATTTGTAACGGGTTTTCAAATTGTTTTCTAAATTAGATACAACCAACATTTCTTATAATGTTAGTTGTTCCAAAGGATGTATGAGAAGTCGATATAAATTTGTAAACATTGACGATCGTTACAAAAATTGATAATGATTTTTTGTTGTTTTTAATTTTATATAGTTTTTGGGACGACCAAATAAATTTGTAATGGTCCGTGGAAAAACATTGGTGGCACCATTACAAAAACCGTATAAAGTACCGTGAAAAATTCTATGTAGAAACTATGTTATGAGTTATGCGGATATTACAAAAGTCGTTCCAAATGCGGACATTATAAGGGCTATATTTTCACTCAAAAGGCTGTTACAAAAGCCGCTACAAAATAGCTTATTTATATGTGTGTTTCAAGTTGTTTTTATTTTATTTTATTTATTTTAGAATTGATTATTACCACAAACACTTTCAATATCTCTCTAATTTTCGTGCATATGCACTTGATTAGGTAGAATTGCTTAATTTTTGGATAGGCAATGACTGATCTCTTGAGTTGGTTGATGAAGTAACAACGGCTTTAACCATTTTTGTTAATTAAATTATAGTTTAATTATTTTAATTTTCTAATTTTTTTATCTTATGTTATGTATTCTTAGTGTAATGTAATATTTATAAATTTATAGGTCAAAATATAAATATATATATATATATATATATGCGTGTGAATATGTAGTGATATATTACAACAATTGAAGAGATAGATGTATGATAAGAACCTCTAGGGAAAGGCGGGTCTTAGACCAGAATTTGAGGATGAGGTTAAGACTCTCACAGACTCGGTCAAGTGTTAGCGTAGACATATGGGTGGAGAAAATATTCCCCTACCGTAAGTGCAAAAATAAAAAGTTCAGAACACCCCAAGATGTCATTTATCACTTATTTTTGCAAGGGTTTGTACCAAAATATTATAATTAGACTTCGCATGACGAAGAGAGGGTGCAGGAGTACGTTAATGCTATTGTTAGAATATGGGTGACCAGAAAGCCAATTGGATTGACGATTTTGGGAACCATTTAGCAATCTTTATAAATGTTATATTATCTTATTGAATGTAATAAGCATTCATCTGTAGCACTATGTGTTTGTTATGCTTATTATTTAAGTTGAGCGGTGTTTTAACATCACAACAAATACCTACAAACCAATTGAATAAACTATGTAGTTGGGTTGCGCATTGGATGACAGCTATGAAACCAACTTCTGAGGGTTGGTCTGAAACGTTCCAACTCAAGGATCTCGAGACTGGGAATCGAGAGTCCTATAGCGACTTACACTAAGTATTGCATTCATTGGATGAGTGCAGTGTTTCATCGACGACAGACATGGAATGTCTATGCAATTTTAGTAGATTAGTTGACAAGGTTGTTAACTGATTGAACTGACTTGCAGGAATCGTCACATGGAAGCCTTGGAGGCATGGTCGGTATGACTTGAATTCCCGGCTCCGATACTACAGGATTAGTCTTTAGACTTGACGAATCATGATAGTCACGTGCATATGATGGTTATATCTTGGATCTAGCGAGAGATGACTGTGTCTTCGATGTGGTCCTTATAAGCCTTGTCCAGTGTAGTCGGATTATATATTGAGGACGGTGGATTTCAAGATAGAATCCGTCCCCTATCAGTATATGATGGATATATCTCCTATGTGTTCTGAGATGGTTTAGACTCTCTAAGTCTATGGTCATAGCGATTGGTCGAATAGGAAATGGTTTCCTTTATCGATCAAAAGAGTAAATGCATCTTAAGTATTCAACATAGTTGCTTGGTCTAGGATGAGAACTGATGCTCAATTTCATGCCCTAAACTAAGGTCGGGAAATGGTCGACGGAAGGGCCGGACCTGTATGAAACTCGAGAGCCTAAATGTTCACGCTAGCTTTACCTAATCTCTAGTGCCACGAACCGTTTCTAGATGGCCACCTATGGTTACAGGTGTTTTCGATTAATAGTTAATTAAAAATAATTAATTAAATTAGATTTAATTAATTATTTGTGTTGGACATACAAATCACTATGGAATTGGTGGAATTAATTTGGATTTAATTTGAGAAGAAATGAATTGATTTAATTGGATAATTAACTCAAGGAGAATATATAAATGATTGGATCATTTATGTAATAATCCAATTTGATGGATTGATCAAGAATTAATCGATTGGATTAATTAATTTTTGGGCTTAATACCTATAATTAATTGGATTAATTTATTAGGTTTGATTTACTTAATTGATTGGGATCAATTAATTAGTATTTGGGCTTAGATTTATTTAATTGGATTAAATGAATCTTTGAGCTTAGTTGGGCTAAAATTAATTTAATTAATTATTGTCCAATTTACTTTTATTGGGTTTGATTTAATTTGATTAAATCAAGCCCGGTGCATACTTGAAGTCCAAGCTCATTTGAGGGAGGTTGAAGCAAGTTAAGAAGGAGTTGAAACTCTTTACCATGATGAACATGATGGAGTGGTTATTCCATCATGGTTGAAGGTTATATGGATGTGGGTGTATAGGCAATGAATACACCACTTGTTGGATTTAGAGGAGGAACTGTTGCCCCCACGGGGATCATTGATCTTCCAACGTCTCTTGGAACAGAACCATGTCAAAAAACTACTATAGCTGAGTATCTTCCAAGTTGAAGATATAGTACTGAAAAGATGTGAAGCCTCCAAACATGTTAGAAAACTGGACCCGAACTGAGAAGGTACTCTTAAGATTGTGAAGATAGCCAAGAATGGAGCATACCGCCTCCAAGAAATATCAGGGAAGGACCTCCGGTGACCATGGAACACACGGAATCTTTCAGAAATTTCTGCCAATAAAAGAGATTTGATCGACCAATCTTTCTTCCAATTCTTTAAGTCTGGAAAAGATGATGTTTGAAAAGACAAAGGTCAGGAAAAGACACCCCAATTCTTTAAGTTTGAAAAAGACGATGTCTGAGAAAGACCTCCAATTCTTTATGTCTGGCAAAAAAAAAAAAAAACAAGTGTCTAAAAAAGACCTCAAACTTATAAAATGTCTGAAAAAGACCTCCAACCTTTAAAAGGTCTGAAAAAGACCTCAAACCTTTAAATTTTTTTTCGAAAAAGACCAAGGTCTAAAAAGGACTTCCACGCTCTATAATGTTTGGAAAAGACAATGTTTGGGAAAGACAAAGGTTTGAAAAAGACCTCCAACCTTTGAAATTATCATAATAAATTTCCATTGTGCAATAGTCAGAGTGAAATGAAGAAAATCCAAAAATCAAAGTATATTAAAAAGACTACCAAGTGCGGAATGTACACGCATATAAAACATAGCATGACCCCATGACAAATGTCTTAACAAAACACATAGCATAGCTAGTGTTCAGAAAATACTCCAAATAATTGGTAAAGTTACAGTCTATTGTTCCAAAGCACACAAGGGCAGACAGTCCAAAGTAGGATTTTTCTTTAGAGGAAGCGGGATTTTCTTCAACATTGGTATTACTCAATGAAGGCAGACAATCTAAAGTAGGATCGGACTTCATTTCATAACTCACCTCCGAATCTTGAACTACTACTTTAGCAGGAAAGAGCTGCTGGGCATGAACCGGCAGACATCACTTGGGCAGGACCCAAATAGGGTGCATTCTAGATGGATAGAAGGTTGCTTCTGGGCAGATTCAGCAAGAAGGCGGACCTTGGTCTCTTAGTTCATAGTATCAAGTGGAGAACGAGGTAATAAGGCATAGAATTCATCGTCCAAAGGAATTTCCACATTGCAAGGACCTTCATGGTAAAACTCATATTTTTCATCTTTAACAAGGTTTAGGAGAATTACATCAAAATCATCTTTATATCCAACCAAAAATGGGTCTGAGCTATGCATTTATCCCACATATTGAGTAGCTCCTCGAACACTTTAGCATCAACAATGGAATCAAACACAAAACAACTCCTAACCTTGATCTATACCCTATAGGCGATAAGCTTCAGAATCCCTCTGACGAGTATTCAAAAATTCATTGTATTTGAGTTGAAGATTGATCACCTTTGCTCGCGTCCCATCCTTCACCTCCATCAAAAATTTTAGCTCGCTCTACCACTCTTGTTTGTCTAGGGCTACAGATTCCCTATAACTCTGTTCTTTAGCACAAATCAGCTTATATTTCTCCTACAGCTCCTGAACTCGAGCTATTGCAGCTTTTGCCTTCTTCTCTGCTTGAGCGGCTTTCCCACATAAACTGGAAGCTTGGAGAGACAAGGCACGAAGAATTTAATTCATCTGAATGCAACATTCTAAAATTGCTGAAAAAGACGAAAGATGAGGTGGATGATACAGAAATTAGGGAGGATTCTTATGCTAGTAAGGTGCTCGACACCATTATATTCCATTTGAGGGACCGAACTCATAGAGAGTTTCATTTGGTCTAGCGGCAGAATGGTCCCGCGGTAAAGGTCAAAAGAAACACCACCAGTCACTGAGCTTAGAACTGAAGAATTCTCCCACACATTCCAATTAGGGCAAAGGATAGCCCCAGGATTCTCAAGCTCGGGGGGGAGATTCTCTTGTGGCCAACCAGGTCGCCCTCATTTCTTCCAGTCATCGCTCTTGCTCCTCCAATTATTTTTACATCGACAACTACTAGCAGGGACAAACACAAAACTCTCTTCCAATTCAGCGATAGTTAAGAGATCCAAACAAGGAGCAACTTAAGCTTTCCCTTTGCCTGAACTAGTTTACAAAACTTGTTCGCCTTTCTGGCAGAAGCAGAAGCCTTACGCTCAACGATAGAAACTCCCTTCTTAGACAGGGCAAGGAGGGGAAGGTCAGCAGCATCGTTATCACCCTCATCTTCAAATCTTCTATCCCTATTAAATTCCTTTTACATCTTAAAAAGGCACTAGTAGCAGGGGAAGCTTCCCTTCCGCTCTTAGAGGTCGGCGGAGATTATAGAAGTATCAGGGACACTTTTTAGCGTGGAAGATAAATCAGAAATGATGATGTTATCAATTGACTCATGATTAGGACCTTTGGGAAGATCCTCTAGAAGAGAGAGAGCCCTGGCAGAAACAGGAGAAGGACGAGAAGAAGAAGCACCCTGAGTAATGGATCTATGTTAGCGGAGATGGTTGCCCATACACAAGATTCGGGAAAATATGATAAAATGTGGTAAAAACAATTTAATCAAGAGACCAATAACAGGAATGTAAAACTTCATAAGCGGTATGATAGTTAGGAGAACAATATACCAAAGTAGGAAGCATTAAGGCCGAATGGTGCCGGTTATAAACGAACAAGGAAAAAAATTTGTTCAGTCATAAACACCCGATAATCATACTCACAGTGAAAAAGAGTATGTTTCAGGAATTCATCATTCCCAGGTCCCAAAGGATTGGGAGAAGGTTTTGTTATACACCACCTATTAGGACTATTCCAGGGATCATTATGGGGAGAGCAGATGAAGAAAATATGATTCGTTCCAGTCAATATGAGAAATCTCATTCCAGGTTACTAGCTTGAACCCTCTCTTACTAGTGAGATAGAAGATACCTTTCTCACCAATACTAAGATTCAATTGATGGAGGGTGCAGAAATTATTATAAGAACGATCAACATGAAAAAGGGTCATCAGAAATATAAAGGCAGAAATACTCCTAAAGGAACTAGGAGTAAGTTGAGATATACAGAGTCCAAATCTCCGCCGAATCTCTTCGAATAGAGGATGTAAGGGTAATCGTAAACCAGCTTCAAAATCAACAACGAAGAAGGTTCGACATTAGAAAGGAGGAAGGTGGATCCTACTTTCAGGTGATGGGAGGATAAGTTCATATTCATTTGGGATAAAGAACTTAGATCGAAGAGTGCCAAGATTGGTGGCGGTTAAGGTAGAGGAAAGAGTTAAGAAAGGGCGTTCTAGGTTTATGGACCCCTCAGGAAACAACTCTGCATTCTCATGCCTCACATCAAGAAGCCCAAACTTATTGCCTAGAAGTAGTAAGGGATTAATAGAACAAAGAGAAACCGGGGAAGCACATTCATGTTCGGAGTTAGTCTCCTTAAGTTTATGGCTAGGGTTCTCAAGCTAGAAGCGCTATATCGAGCCATAAGAAGTTGACGACACAAAATCAAAGGAATAGGCAAAGAATAAACTAACCTGGAAGATTGGAAGAACAAAGATGTTTGGCAAAAATGAAGTTCTTGCAAACAAAAGAAGTTTTGGAAGACGAAGGGTTACTTCATGAGTAAGACTTGATATTTAAACCTTAAGAATGTGCGTGAAAACCCAAAAAGTCGTGTTACTTCCTATTAGGCGCATCCCTGCAAAAAAGTAGATGACCTAACAACACCTGTACAAAAACAATAGGGCGATACGGTGCAAACATCCTGCAGAAAGTAACTTATTCAAACTTCAAAAAACTACCGCCATCTTCAAAAGAGATGCACGTTGAAGGAGCAGAACTTTGAAAACAGAGATTAAAGGTCTCATCATCTCCACTTACTGAACTTTACTGTAGATAAACTCAAAAATTGGGAGGGCTTCTGATGTGAGGATATTCTTACACCCTATTAGAGACCTTCATAATACGTCAGAGACCTTGTAAGATCTCAGGATTATCGGAGGTCCCTAGACTCACTTTCCTACCAAGAACTAATTTTAAGCATTCAGAACATAAAGGACATATGTAGGTCGTCGAGACCTCTGGACACTGAAAACAAAATGTCAGAGTAGTACAACTATTGTTGTGGACACTTTTGAGAATGCAACGGCCTTTGGGCCCCTGGACCACTTTCTGTCATTATCTTATGGATATGTACAGCTCATTACGCCTCGTTTGAATTCTGATTGATTTGACCATTGGAAAGCCATCGGCAGAACCCTTTCCAGCTTGGCTCTAACGTGCTTTTGTCTTGTAGGTCAAACCCATTTCTTGAAGATCATTCGTACACCAGCTCCAGGGACCTTCGTCGTCCAAAATCGTCTCATAGATATCTTGGATAATTTCCTTATACAACAAGCAACATATGACCGGATTTAAATTCAAAAATTCATACTTGAACATTAAGAAACCTTTAACTTTGGTTGGTGGAATAAGACCTTGTGACGTTACTATCATTTTGGTGTGCCACTACACAAAAGAATATGAGCGACAGAAAAAATCAAATAATTAACGATATTAAAATTGTCACTATGATCATTTTCATAATTTAATAGTGACAATATATAAGTAAATGTTGAAGTAATTAGAATAACTAGTAATAAAAAAATTATGTATAAAGTTAAAATTATAAACAGTTAGTGTTGCACATGTACAGTGTCAATATAGTGAAAACAAATATAATTGTCAGTTTTTATATAATAGGATAAATTATAGTGACACGTTCTAAGATTATGTCTAATTACACAAATATCCCTATTCTTTGTAAAATTAGAAGTACATTGTACTAACACACCCTCAAAGAGGGTATCTGTAATTTTATAAAAAGTAGGGTATTTGTGTAATTAAATTTAACCTCATTAAGTATCGATTTAATTTACCATATATTATAACTAAATTATTTGTAGTAACAACTTAATACATAATCTTATTATTAATAATTATATAATGGCAATTAAAATTATTGCCACTTAAAATATACTTTTAATAATAATTTTAAATTATTACTTAACATTTTATCATTAATATTATTTTTTATTGTAGGATGCCAAGTCTGTGGGTAAATTACATTTTTGGTCCCATAAGTGGACCTGTTTCCAGTTTTGGTCCCACACTCAGGTCAATTCGCACATTGAGTCCCATATGTGGTTTTTTTTTTTTTTTTTCAATTTGAGGACTATTGAGGAATTTTCGTCCAATTGATAACGGTAGCTGCTCTCTCCGTCAGGCCATTAGTCATGTGATCTGGACGTGTGAGAAACATAAATGTGCAAATTGGCCTGAGTGTGGGACCAAAATTGAAAATAGATCCACTTATGGGATCAAAAATATAATTTATCCTTATTTTAATTTGTATTAACTAACGGAGAGAGCAGTTGCCATTATCAATTGGACGAAAAACTCTTAATGGTCCTCAAATTGAAAAAAAAATCTACATATAGAACTCAATATGCTAATTGACCTGAGTGTAGGACCAAAATTGAGAATAGGTCCACTTATGGGACCAAAAATATAATTTACCCCCAAGTCTGTCAAAAACGTAGAAGTCTTTTCCTTCAGCATGCAATTTCCCAACTTGCATCATCTTCAACAATATAATTAGGGATAAATGCAATTTTTAGTCCTAAAATATAGTCACTAATGCAATATTACTTTTCAAATAATTTAAAATTATAATTTTGGTCCTCAAACTTCAACTTTTTTGACACTTTTAATCCTTCTATTAAGTTTTTCGTTAAATTTAACGAAAATTTCATTTAAAGTGTATTTGTTTTCCATGTTGTGGCATTTCTCAAAATATAAACACACGCATCTATTTTTCTTAAACTTAAAAAGTGAATAAACAAAAAAATAAATAAATTTAAACAGCAAATAACAATTTTTCTATTATTGATAATTGTTGTTAAGATTATTTAAAAAAGTTGTTGCTTAAATTTATTTTTCTTAATTTATTTTCTTTTGAAGTTTGAAGAAAAATAGAAAAAATGAGTATAGTGGATTACACCTTTAAAACACCACCAAATGGGAGGAAAATTAGCAATTTTTTTCACTTTAAATTAATTTTTTGTTAAGTTTAATGAAAAAGTTAACGGAAGGACCAAAAGTGCCAAAAAGTTAAAGTCTGACGATCAAAATTGCAACCTTAAATTATTTGGAACCAAAATCACATTATTGACTATATTTAAGAACCAAAAATACATTTGTCCCACATAATTACATTGCAAAAGTCAGTAGTCAAAAATGTGTCTAAATGGATAATTACACTCCACTTCCTTAAGATTTGGTATAATTACATATAAACATTTTGTGTTTTGAGAAATTACATCTAACACCTTTGAAATTTGCTTCCATCTAACAATAAGTCCCTCCATTAGTCAAAATTCACTAAATTTGCTGATATTTATAAAAAAAAGTTAATAAAAATTGATATTTATCCTTGATTGACTGATTACTGATTTATTGCACGTCAAATATTTTTTTTTCAATGAAACGACTCTTATAACGGTAAAGATATATATTCTCACATACGTTAATGTGTAAAGACGTATGAGAATAATTTAATTATAAAAGGATTTATTTGACCTGCAATAAGTCAATCAAGGGTTAAAATAGACTTTTTTTAATTTTATTTGGGTTAAATCCATTTTGACCCCCTGTAATATATAAATATATCAACAATCCCCTTATGAAATTTTTAATATCAAAAATCACCCTCATGTTACGAATAAATAGTCACACCGTCCCCTGGTCTCACGAGGCGCCTATCACACAGCGCGTCGTGTGGCTAGTAGTCCGCTGACTACGTCCGCCAATACCTCCGCTCGGCACAAATGCAGCGCGCCGAATATATCAGAGTCGGGAGGAACAAATCACAAAACAGTAAATTGCGCACGCGGATTCAGAAAACCAAATTGCATTGAACTGAAAATGCGTATACAATGATCAACGATGCTAGAGCAAGGGGTTCGCCTTGAGGGGGACTCCAACACGTCACTAAACCAAGCTTCTTGAACTCATTCCCCCCTATAATAGACTTAAAAAAATAAATCCTATCGCCTACACTAGACACTAGGAAAGCTGAAATTTGCAACTCAAGAGGCGTAACGTCCCCTTGAGGAATCTAAACAACATAAAGCAAATAACAAAGCAGTAACAAAGCAATAAAAGGCCTACACCTAGGACTCTAAGACTAGTTGGTTGTCCAGCGTCTGTCGATGAAGGCTGAGTGGTCGGCCATGTAGAACGGTTGAGTGGCCGAAGTGCGCGTCACGGGGCCTAGTGAATGGGCAGCCCGTGACATTCTCCCCCACCTGAGATAGCGACGTCCCCGGCGCTACGGAAGCATGGTACGCTTCGACAAGGGGTAGAAACGCCTTTAGGTTTGTCACTCGCTCCCAAGTGTTCTCCTCGCTGCTGCATCCCCTCCATTTCACCAAGTACTCGGTGTGGTCTTTCTTCGCGGTACTCGTCACTCGGTGATCTAGGATTACTTCAGCCACCTTCTCCTTCGTCTTCTTCAATTCGAGTTGTGGGCGGCTGGGTTGATTGCGGGTATCGTCTTCCTTGTCTGCTGAATACTTCTTCAATTGGCTAACATGGAAAACGTTGTGGATCTTCCACCACGGCGGCAACTCCACCTTGTACGCCACCGTCCCAATACGCCTAAGGACAGGCAAAGAACCAACATATTTCTGCATCAACCGAGGATCTCTCCACCTTGATGACTTTGACAATTTCGGATTCGGGACCTTCACCAGCACCAGGTCTCCCGCATTGAACTCAATGAAGCGGCGATTCTGATCTGCATACGTCTTCATCCGCTTCTGAGCTATCTCCAGGCAACTTCTAACGATATCAACATTCTTCTTCCACTCCTGGGAGAAACTTCGAGTAAGAGGGGATCTCACACTTTGTGGGATGTCAAGAGTGTGAGGAAGGAGCGGCTGCTGCCCAGTAACGATTTCAAAAGCGCTCTTGTTGGTGGTGGAAGAGCTCTCTTGAACATTGAAATATAGCTGAGCGACATCCAAGAGCTTCACCCAATCCTTCTGCGTACCTCGCACAAAGTGCCGAAGGTAGTCCTCCAACATAGAATTAAAGCGTTCTGTCTGACCATCGGACTGTGGATGATAGCTCGAGCTCATGGAAGGTGTGGACCCGAGAAGTTTGAACAACTCGGTCCGGAAGACGCCAGTAAATCGGGAGTCACGATCACTGACAATATCTTTTGGCAGTCCCCAATGCTTGACGATGTGCTTGGAAAAGAGATGAGCTGTCCCTTCTGCTGTAACGTGTTTGGGTGCTGCGATAAATGTAGCATATTTTGACAAACGATCTACCACGACGATGATAGAGCCTAAGTTCTCGACCTTAGGCAATCCAGAGATGTAATCCATGGAGACGCTCTCCCATGGACGCTTTGGGATGGGAAGTGGTTGCAGCAGACCGGCCTTCTTCTGATGGTCTGCCTTGTCCTGCTGACAAATCAAACAAGTGCGGACATGCGTCTCGACATCGTCCCGCATCTGTGGCCAGTGATAGGCCCTCCGCACCGAAGCAAACGTGCGCTCCTGTCCTTGGTGTCCCGCCCAAAGTGTGTCGTGGCATTCGGAAAGAAGTGATTTCCGTAGGTCCCCGCCTCTCGGAACGTATACGCGGTTTCCCTTGGTCATCAGCAATCCATCCTCGATCCAAAAGTGTCGAGCCTTGCCCTGCTCGACAAGCCGAATCAGGCGTCGCGCCGCGGGATCTCTTGGTAGTAACTCCCGCACCTGATCCTTCGTAGAGATAGCAGCCGCGCTAGAAGAGAGCGCTGCTATCGACTCCAAGTTCGCCAAGTCCGCCCTGTGGCTCAAGGCATCTGCTGACTGCTTCCTAAGCTCCACAAGCTTAGGTTGCGGTATTCTGTACGGTGCCCTAGCGGGCGGTCTCGTGCCAGGCACCAACTCGATCTCGTGATCCACTGCCCTCTTCGGTGGTAGCTTCCGAGGCAGCTCGTCTGGCATCACGTCTTTAGACTCCCCCAACAGTTCCTTACTACCGCCCGGGGTGGGCCCTGACACCTCTTCCATCTCTTCAAAACAAAGGGTACCCAAGTAGGAGATCTCATCCTGCTTGTGCCCCTTCTCAAACTGCATGGCCGACAAGTTCTTCCCTCCAGTACGTCCGGCCAAGGTAGGAATGACACACGGCTTCGCCCCCAACATCATCAGCGAATCGGCATGAGGTAAGACAGCAGTGCGTGTATCCCGTAGAAATTCAAGCCCAAGGATAAGCTTGAAGTCGTCCATTGCCACAACAGAAAGATTGGTCTTGCCCTCATAAGCACCAACCTTAATCAGCACAGACTTGGCTACACCGGCAATGGGTTGTGCAGCCGAGTTGATCGCCTTCACACGCCCAACTCCCTTCTCCAGCACGAGCTCGAGTCTCGCCACTTCGGCGCTCGCAAGGTAGTTGTGAGAGGCTCCAGTGTCGATCATGGCTCGAATCGGCTTGCCATGAATCTTCACATCAACGAACATCAACCCTTTCTTCCTAGGAATCCGGGGCTGAACATCTTCTTCTTTCTTCTCCGGCTGCTCCACAGTAAGAGCCGGGATGGTCTTTTTCGCAAGGGGTGGCGCGACTCTCTTCGCCGCCACCGTAGAGAATGTGTTGCACCATTGGTTCACGGCCCCCAAGTTGTCCTCATCCTCCTCCGTGTCATTCTCACCACCTGCCTCTGCTTGTGGCTCCACACTCTTTGAGGACGACGCCTTGTCGGTAAAGGTCGTTGCCAATGCATTCAACACCTGTCTCTTCGGGCAATCCCGATACATATGCGGACCATCGCAGATCAAACACCCTCTCCTCCTCTCGGGTGCTCCCTGCCTGTTCTCCTGGGACCTGTTCCTGTCCGAACCGCCCTGTGAGCCATTCTGAGAGTGGGGCCTCTGGTCTCCCCCACCTCTGTTGAAGTTATTCCTGAACCATCTCATCCCATTCGACTTCTCCCGCTCAGGACTAGGCGTCGCCTGCCTATCCTTTTGAGTCTCTAGGTTGAAATCGGCCAGGCGTTCGGCCGCAATGATAGCCGAACTCAAATCAGTCACTCGTTGCCTCTGCAACTCGTTTCTCGCCCACTGTTTCAAGCCTTCCATGAAAGTGAACAGCTTGTCTGCCTCCGACATGTCTCGGATGTTCAGCATCAGCGCTGAGAAAGCTTTGACATATTCCCGCACGAAACCTGTATGTTCAAGCTTTCGCAATGCCCTCCTGGCATTGTACTCCACATTCTCGGGGAAGAACTGCTCTCTGATCGCCTCCCGTAGAAGAGCCCACGTGTCGAGCTGTATTTGATGTGCCTGGATTTCCGCAAACTTGGTCCGCCACCACAGCTTTGTGTCACCAGTCAGGTACATGGTCGCAGTCGCAACCTTCCTTGCCTCGTCCCGCACGTCTGCCGCAAGGAAGTACTGTTCCATGTCGAAGAGGAAGTTCTCGACCTCCTTCGCATCACGCTCACCGCTATAGGCCTTCGGTTCTGGTATTCGAAGCCTAGCACCGGGGTCGTGAGCAACCATAGGCGTGCTACCCACTGCACGCTGGAGCAATCCAATCTGAATGGACATCTGCTCCATGTCACGCCGGATATCGGCAATGCTGTCGTTTCCGAATACGCCAGCCATCTCCTGAATCACCTGCCGACATTCGTCCAACTCCGAATTCAGCACCGTGATCTCAGATTCCAGGGAAGAGACCTTCGTCTCCAATTCCGCCAACCGGGAGTGTCCGTCCTCCGGGTTCTCAGCTCTCTCGCTGGATGAAGCTGCGGCATGTCGCGGGCTTTCCGGATCTTGCCCCGATGCCTTCGCAGCAGTAGCGGTCCGCCTCGGCCCCATCGTGGCACGAGGCTCTGATACCACCTCTCACGAGGCGCCTATCACACAGCGCGTCGTGTGGCTAGTAGTCCGCTGACTACGTCCGCCAATACCTCCGCTCGGCACAAATGCAGCGCGCCGAATATATCAGAGTCGGGAGGAACAAATCACAAAACAGTAAATTGCGCACGCGGATTCAGAAAACCAAATTGCATTGAACTGAAAATGCGTATACAATGATCAACGATGCTAGAGCAAGGGGTTCGCCTTGAGGGGGACTCCAACACGTCACTAAACCAAGCTTCTTGAACTCATTCCCCCCTATAATAGGCTTAAAAAAATAAATCCTATCGCCTACACTAGACACTAGGAAAGCTGAAATTTGCAACTCAAGAGGCGTAACGTCCCCTTGAGGAATCTAAACAACATAAAGCAAATAACAAAGTAGTAACAAAGCAATAAAAGGCCTACACCTAGGACTCTAAGACTAGTTGGTTGTCCAGCGTCTGTCGATGAAGGCTGAGTGGTCGGCCATGTAGAACGGTTGAGTGGCCGAAGTGCGCGTCACGGGGCCTAGTGAATGGGCAGCCCGTGACACCTGGTCAATTTGACCTATGTTTTTAAACACAATGACTAAAATACCCCTTCTAGTCAACTAGTCAAACTAAGCTTATTAATATATAGTTATTTTAATTTATCATAAGTATAATTTAATACTATTAAAACATATTTATAATATATATAATTATAATTTAAAAAAATAAAAAAATAATTATAAACCCCACCCCCTCCCCCCCTCCCCCGCCCGCCTGCAAACCCCCTCCCCCACCCCACCCCTCTCGCCTCCCCCCTTCCCTTCCGTCCCCCCACCAGCCTTTTGGGCGACCGACATCGCCTTCAAATTTATGGGCGACGGTCGTCGCCCTCGCTGCGTAGGGCGACGACCGTCACCCAGGGGTGAGGAGGGCCGACGCAGCCCTCCTCTTCAGCAGCGGCGGTTCACCGCCGCCGCCACAGCAATTTTTTTTTATAATTTAATTTAAATAATATTTTATTATATAAATAATTACATAATTATTATAAAATAATATTTTATTATTAATAAAATATATAATATTTAATTTAATAATTATTATAAAAATAATATTTTAAATAATCATTATAAAGATAATATTTTATTATTAATAAATATATATAATATTATATATTAACTGTGAGAGAAGGGCAAATATGTCAAAGCACGTGTGGCACAAATTTTGTATGGAGGGATTTTTTTAAACTTTATTTTATATCACGGGGGGGTATTTGATACTATAATTTTCATAGGGGACTTTTTGAACATTCCTATTATCATAGGGGGGGTCTCTGGATTTTTCTCAATTTTATTTTGTTAATATATGCAAATTCGGTGAATCTTAACTAACGAATGGAAATAAACTTTAACAGTACTAAATGTAATTTTTTAAACCACAAAAATTTACATTTAATTACACCAAATCTTATCTTTTTTAGTAATAAGCGGTGTTATTATCTTAATAACAAAACCAACACAAAGAGTCACCAAGACCAGCAACAAAGCTCTAATCTAATGAAAACAGGTGAAAACTTCTCAGAAGAACACCATACGCTAAACAATTAATGATCCTAATAATATTTTCAAAGCAACGAAAGATCAATCAAATAGGACGAAACCCCACCAGTCTACCTCAAACCTCCCCAAACGTCATACCGGCTACCCAAACATGCATGGGATCAGATTTTACCTTCCATCAGGCTTTGACAACTGATCCGGCTTGAATAAGCAACCTCGATCGACGATCTAGATCTAGCCATGTATCCTCCTCAAATATGTAATGGGTCCTAAAGAATTAAATAAGTACGTTAGGTTAGTCGGGTTCGTCCCGACGAAAATCCTCCGACGTCTAAGTTAGTTGATAGTCGAGATAGAAATATGCGATGTGAAGTCAAAGAGTCAAAGCAATAAATGTCAGTTATCTTGAGTGGGTCAGATCTGAAGTATTTATAGGGTCTCATTTGACACTATAGATTAGTCCACATGTCTTAAGGGGCTCTTAGCTTCAATCTTGTGGTGCTCAGCCATCATCAAGTTATAGGTCAACCTGCGGGGTGGGTCCAAAATGACCCGACCCGTGAACTCTTGCGCGTATCTTGGTTAAAATGACCATTATGTCCTTAATAAAGCGCTTTTCTGTCTTTCAATAATTTAACCCTCATCAACAACACATAGTCTTAAGCTCTAGTACATATATTTTTACGGGAATTATCTTTGCAAAATAATCTGATAATATTTCAAGTAAGGCCCAATTTGGTCCGCTGATTTCATAATTGATTAAAAGATAATTAATTTCAAGGTAATAAATTATAGAGAAAGTGATTATGAGGTTTGGATTTACATATTTGTTATCAAATGCATATACATTATAACTAAATTCTAAAACTAATCTCACTTTAAGGTTCATAATGAAATTAAAAAATTATTTAACGTGCATAATAGATAATTAGATGAAAAATAATTGCGATGAAATTAAAACTACAACTTTTATCAATACGTGATTCTGGTGGAATTAATCGCAACAGTGATTATTAAAGAAGAGCGGTGACAGACACAAGTTTGATCAGTTTAATCAAACGGGCGCTAAAAACATTCTTAAAATCCTCAAGCCTAACAACATAAACAGAAGTAAAAGCCAAGTAAGGAGTCATGAATGATGATGAACGAGAAATTTGAGGCCACAAGTGTCTTATTTCTCCTACAACACTCTCTTACAGCTTGGCTTCCTCTTTCTCAGACCCGTGAAATTCTCAGAACTGTCTTCCTCAACTTTATAAAGGATATAGAGGTTCATGTCTGGCCAGTTAATTACTTGATCACCTAAGCCTGTTTACATTGTTTTCAACCACAAATTACTGACTATCTCTCACGGGAAAACCCTTCAAACAGCCACTTTTTGCAACCAAAAAAGCAGTGGTTTCAGTTTAAAATATAGTACCCAAACAATTACCACCACCAAAAAATGAAGTTTTTAGTATATATGTCTGAATTCTCGTGATCCTGTTTTGCACATTACAGAAGCAGTACTAACATATGAAGTACTGGCAAAAAGTACTCGAAATTTTGATGTTATTAACGTTAGACGTTAATAAGAATTGAAGCATAATTAATATTATAGCTAGAGTTTAGAAGAAAAATGGAAATGAGAGAAACCTCAAGAAGATCACCTGCAACGCATTTCGTGGATATCCATGAAGTACCAGAAGTCGAAGACGAAGAACATGAAGAAGATAAGCCCACGAGAACGGCTGAAAAACAAGAGAAACGTTTTAACAAAGCAATCAAAGCCCGAGAAGTGAAGAAGCCTAACCGGAATTTCAGCAGGCAAGTGTCGCTGGAAACTGGATTTTCAGTGCTGAATGGAGATAAAAGGGAGAGGAAGGCATTGCCAAGAAGTGGAAAAAGTTTTGGTGGATTTGGTTCTGCTTATGCAACTGGTGCAGAAGTGAGGAAAGGGGACTTTAGCATATTCAAGACAAAATCTACTCTTGTTAAGCAGAACTCCAAGTTGCCACTGAGAAAGGAAAGTGGGGTTGATCTTCAATACAATGATGTCTCTGGAGGGATTGATGAGTCAGTTAACGAAAGCGTTCCTGCTGGAAGATACTTTGCGGCTCTCAGAGGCCCTGAACTAGACGAAGTCAAGGTACACTCTATGTGTGTGTGAAAACTGTTCAGCTTAAGATAAGCATAAGGCTGAATACCTGTAACCCTACCAATTCTTGATCCATCTGCTGTTTTCTTTCAGGAATCTGAGGACATACTTCTACCCAAGGATGAGAAATGGCCCTTCCTCCTCCGTTTCCCCATTGGTTGCTTTGGTATTTGTCTAGGCCTGAGCAGCCAGGCCATTCTTTGGCGGGCGCTGGCCACAAGTCCAGCCACTAAATTCCTCCATATTACACCACTGATCAACCTAGCAATCTGGCTGCTAGCTTTAGGTGTACTTGTCGCAGTTTTCATCACGTATGCATTGAAATGTGCTTTCTATTTCGAAGCTGTGAAAAGAGAATACTTTCACCCTGTTAGAGTCAACTTCTTCTTTGCCCCATGGGTCGTCTGCATGTTCTTAGCCATTGGCGTGCCATCAAGTATTGCACCAAACACTCTGCATCCAGCCGTCTGGTGCACGTTCATGGCGCCCATCGTCTTCCTTGACTTAAAAATATATGGCCAGTGGTTGTCGGGAGGAAAAAGGCGTCTCTGCAAAGTAGCAAATCCTTCCTCCCATCTGTCAGTGGTTGGAAATTTCGTGGGAGCGATTCTGGCTGCAAAAGTCGGGTGGTCAGAAGCAGGGAAGTTCTTGTGGGCAATCGGTTTTGCTCATTATCTTGTAGTGTTTGTGACGTTGTATCAGAGGTTGCCGACAAGTGAGGCATTGCCTAAGGAACTCCACCCTGTGTACTCCATGTTTATTGCAACTCCAGCCGCAGCTAGCATTGCTTGGGGAGCTATTTATGATGAATTTGATGGCTTGTCCAGGACCTGCTACTTCATTGCACTATTCCTCTATTGCTCATTGATCGTGCGCATCAACTTCTTCAGGGGATTCAGGTAACCTTTTTGGCACAATTACAGCATACTCCCCTCAAGTTTTCGTCCAGTTACTTGTGGGTCCCCTCAAGTTTGAGAGGTTACATCTAATCTTCCCAACGTTTGCTGTCAGCTAACAAATAGATGCAATTTACCATGAGTGAAATAACTAATTACATAAACATCGAAACTGAGAACCGTTACCTGTAATTAGATCAAACTTCAAGACTCCACATTCTTTTGATCTGTATGAGCAGAACTATGCAAGACATTAGAAGATGCATTTTGAATCAGACTGTGCCAATAATACCACTAATCTGTAGTGTTTTTGACAGGTTTTCAGTGGCATGGTGGTCTTACACCTTTCCCATGACAACAGCTTCAATAGCAACCATCAAATATGCAGAACAGGTCCCTTCTGTAGTTAGCAAGGGCCTGGCTTTGACACTATCATTCATGTCATCAACAATTGTGTCTATACTGTTAGTTTCAACGCTTCTCCATGCTTTTGTGTGGAAAACATTGTTCCCCAACGACCTTGCCATCGCCATAACAAAGAGAAGACAAGGCAAGGAGAAGAAACCATTGAAGAAAGTGTATGACATAAGACGTTGGACGAAGCAGTCACCACTGTCATTTGTTTCAAACATAGGAAAGCATAACTCAGCAGAGCATAATTCAACAGATAAAGGATAATAAGGTGGATAAATAAGACAAAGAACGATGTAAGATCATGTAAGAGAGAGACAGTAATGCATTTGTAGTTTGAAAAATCATTCACCTAGGACTTACATGGAAGCGATACTGAACTATGGTCAGATTTATCATTGTTGTAATAATTTCCAGGTCATTGTATGTAGATCAAAAATTGAGAGCTAGAAAAACTATGAGATCAAGGAGAGCAGTCAGTTATTATGTAATGGTACAACCAGTTTCTTGCAAATCAATACATCATAGACAATTCTATTATGAATCTGATGTAGGAGAAAATCTCATTTGATAGAAATACCAAACTGTGTACCCTTGAAGTCGAGGTTGTATGTGTTGGGATTTGGCAAAAACTATACTTGTCTTGAACCGTAGAGGTTCCTGTATGCTTTCTGATACTTCAATCTGACAAAATCAAAGCTATTTTACAATTGTTTGAGGCAGCAGATGTTGTCCCTGCAATAGATGTTATATACATTCTTGCTGACAAAATTTTATTCATGAACCAGTGAGATACTACGTTGAGCGGTTCAATGAAATATTAGCAAGGATAATTTCTAACAATGATTAGCTTGTGATGGTATAAAAGTGACTTTTGTAGATGGTTCAGGGTCCCCACATTCTGTATACATCCAAAGAGCTTGATTTTCTGTGACTGGATTTATGTGCTTAGCAATCTGCTGCAGAGATTTGCCATCTCCAATCAAGTGGGAACCATCGCTCGGAAGTTGGTTTTGTAGCCGTCATTTAATGCACAGCCTAACTACATGGGTTATTAAGTGGTTTGTGGGCATTTGTTGTGACGTCAAAATAGCATTTATCGCAATTTGGTAAGCACAACAGGCACATGCGAGAAAGACGAATACTTACCATATTCGTTGGGATAATATTGCATAAATAAAAATTGCTTTAATGGTTCTCAAAATCGCTAATCTAATTGGTTTTTGGTCACCTGTTCCAACACACACCCCATTAAGCACGTGTGAGAAAAATTCTATGAAAGGAAATTATTGACTAACAAATTGCATTTTTGGAAAGTGCAATTTTGATCATCTTCTTGATTTGGAATCAAGACGACTTACCTTATAGATGAATAAATGTAACTAAACACATTTATGTACATCTACATAAGGTATATAAATATTTTTGTACATAATGTTATTAGGAATAATATTATTACACATTATTACACAATACAAAAGAAATAATCCCTCCTTCCCTAAGCCACTCGGCCGCCCCCTCTCTCTCATTCTATTGGAGAATTTTCTCTTGTTTTCTTCTAGCAAGGAGTTCAAGAGATTCCTATTTCCAATGTGGTGTGGACACACTCAGAGGATTGCTACGTTAGAACCACCGGTGAACGTTTCGGCCAAGTTAACGAGAAAACAAAAGATATCATCTTCATTCTTTTTATTTTCTCATTTCACACCAAACAAGTCTCATATGATTTTTATTTATATTTTATTTCCATACTACATCGAATCCCGGGAAACTTCAAGGGTACAACCCTTGGGTCGTTTTTTATTATGCTTTAATTTTTCATTGTTGTATATGTTTACATTTCTGCTTCCGCTAGCGCGTTCCTGGGCCTTACCAACCTTACAAAAGCAAAACACACAAAAAACTGCAATTTTGGTTCCAAAATAAAGAGTGATTTGCAATGTTAGTCTCAAAACTTGTCGAGCCAAGTTGCCACAACTCACTTAGCTGGTAAACTAACGGCCACATGCCTTTCCGTCAAAACTTTTTTCTGTGGGACTAATTTTGCAACGCTTTTTTAAAATGTGAAACTAAAGTTGGTTATTTCAAAATAGGGTTAAATGCAACTTACCCCTGTATTAATGGAAGTAAAACCCCCATGAAAAATGTGGCAGTAATTACCCCCTATGTTATAAAAAATGGAGCAAGTTATTCTCCTATCAAACGTCTTTTTTTAATTTTTTTAAATTTAAAATAACATTTATCTCCTTATCTAATAACATTTGGATTTGATCAATCTACAGTCTCAATTTACTTAATAAATCAATGGTATAGATTTTATCTAATTCAAATAAAAAATTAATAAAATTATATATTATATAATTTAATTTAAATATATTTATATATACATGTATATTTATACTTTTACAATAGAAACTATATATATGTATTTATATATAGTACATATATATATAGAGAGAGAGAGACCAGCAGAGGAGGGTGGATCTGGGTGGGGGTTGGGGGGGCTGTGGATCAGGGCATAGGAAGGGGGTGGCGACCGGGAGGGGGCAATCGCAGCGGAGATAGAGGCGTGAGGGGAGGGAGATAGAAAGACGAAGAAGAAAGAAAAAATATATATTATTTTTTATGTAAGTAATATATAAATTTAATATATTAAATAGTATTTTTATAAATATATAAGTATTAATATATTAAATCATATATATAAAATAATATTTTTATTAGTTAAAAATTATGTCTAGATGCACATGGAATGCGTGTAGTGCACCACTAGACCTAGAGGATATTTTGCTCTATATTTAATAACACGGTGGGATAAGTTGCTGCTTTATTTTTCATAGGAAAGATAATTGCTCATTTTTCTGGATAAATTGCATATTTTTCTTTCATAAAATATGATATTAATATTACAAATCATCCTGTATTTTGATACTAAAATTACAATTTTACCCTTTTAAATAAATAGATAACATAATATTTGTATTATAACATAAATCAGGAAGAGGGCCATACAATATCTCCATTACCCAAAGAAACAGCAACAAAGTTGAATTGCCCTCAATCAATCTCATTAATGGTTGGTTGAGATTTAAGGTGATGGGATATATCCTGAGGCTCTCTCTCCACATATTGCCCTTCAAATCTACTTCCATGCCTTTGAATTGACCTAACTTGTCTTGTACATGCACCCTTATTTCCCCATCTATCTTACATGATGAGTGCCAAATATTTAGAGCCCGTTTGGTTGTGTTTTTATTTTTATTTTTAATTTTTAATAATTATATTTGTATAAAAATACTTTATTGGTTTCTGTGCGAAAATTAATAATATGTTTGGATTAGTTATTTTCAAATATAAGTATATAGGTGTGAGAATTAAGAATATAGGTAAATGTATTTTTAATTTGACAGAAATTAGTTATGAGGGTTGACCAAAATGGTTGGGAGATAAAGCAATTTTATTTGATTTGAAACAAGAAAAGACATACTTACAAGATAAGACAAGTATGACCAACCCATGTGACCTATAATTTCAAAAAACTCAAGATTAAAATAGAAATGCATTCTCAATGAAAATGGCTTGACCAAACAAAATTTCAACTACCCAAATAGTGAAAAGTGAAAATAATCTCATTGAAAACACAACCAAACGAGCTCTTATTGTTTGATTTATTGAACTTCATCAAATTTAATTTAAATTTATATATATATACATATACATATATATATTTTAAAGGTTCGAAAATATGTCCATACTACGTTTTAGATAAAAATCCTCGTAGCATCCATACTTTACCTGATTATCAGCACAAACGCAACGGTAGACGTTCGTGCATCAAAATTAAAAGTGTTGCTACATTCATGATGTATTTGTGAATCCTGACTGATTACTATGGCGCAACGGTTAATTAAGACTAGATGATGTACACTCACCATATGGATTTAAATTTTTATCAAAATATTTAGTGGAGTAAATGTATGTCTTCATTTATGTGTTGATTTGTATATAATTGAACTTTATTTTTTGGGTTAATTACATCAACCTCCCCTACTACTATGAGAATTTGCAAATTCCCCCCTCTTATTATTCAAAAATTGCTCCCTCTGACTAATGGGTGTTAGTCAAATTTACCAGCATGTGATTTAATGACTATTTTTTGACCTCATTTATATAAAACTAAAAATAATTCAACAAAAATTGAAAATAGGAATGGACCAAAATATCCTCAAGGCCATTACGAAGTTCGACTCCCTGCACATTCTCCTCTAGCCCTCGCCGCCGACCACTGCTACCGGTGTCATCCTCCCGACCTGTCGGTGATCTCCCTCCAGCGTCGGGCCATCGACAGCCCCTAAATCTAGATCTGTTTTCACTCTCTTCTGAAACTTCGCCGTCCGGCTCGGTCTTGCCAATGGCCTACTCTCATCTGAGAGCACGTATCCCGGCCGACCAATTCCCTCCCGTCCCCGTCGTTGATCTCCCCTCCACCTGCAAATTCGCTTTGGTTTTCTCCTCTGTCAAACCCCCTTTTCTCCTGCACCGTTCCCCCGTCGTCCGCCCTCCTTTGTCGGTTCCCCTTCCTTAACCCCCTAGTCTTTGCTCGCACCCAAAACCACCAAGCCGCCCGGCCCCCCACCCCCGCCGGTTGATTCTCAATTTGCACAGAAAATGAGGTTCTCAAACGCACTCAAAAATCCCGACCATGTCCCTTAATTATCCAATCAAAAAAGAGGAAAAATATTTTTTTTAAATTATTAAACTAATTTTCTAGGAATTAAAATATACCAGAATTAGACTTTGTTTAAATTTGTATTTGACGGAGTAAAGTTGGCTAAACTACTTAAATTTGTCTCAAAATTTTTAACATTTGAATAATATAATCTTTATCTTATTACTTTCTATAAAATAACTATAATTTCGACAAATTTTCAATCTTTAATGATTTTTAGGAAATTCTAATTAATGTCATAACTTATATGTGATTAAAAAAAATATTATAAAAAGTTATCAGTATACACCCTTTTCAATTTTAAAAATAACAAATTACCCCTTAGGGGTATTTATGTCATAGAAAATAGAGTTATTTAGGTTGAGGGTATAATAGAGATTTTTTTATGACATCAGCCAATTTGTTAAGTTGATTGGCTGAATGGGCAATTTTTATAAGGTGGATTTAATTTTGAAAGGGAAGTTTATGTAATTTCTATAATACAAGGGTGGAATATGTAAATTGCCATAGTAACAGGGGAATATAGTGTAACTAATCCTTATGTTTTTATGACAATAAATCAATTATATATAGGTTAGCTCAAATACAATATCGACATAACAATTATCTTCTTTATATTTTCAAAATCGTAAAAGTTACCATCATCAAGTTTTTCATTCCGTTGATTAACATACCTCGTAAAAACTAAATTAACGTTGCTAACAATAAGTGAACCCCTTTGACATAATTTAACCTTTGTAAAGAAGCCTACTTAAATTCCACTCATTCTACTGCATAGTCTGCTCATCAATGAGGAAGGAAGAAAGGGAACCTTGGAAGCTTGAAGAAACATGTTGACGGACTCACACCTTTATTATTAGTCCGTTTCATTTTTATCAAATGCGACTACGCCTAGACGTTAGGATAATACTTAAATAATCGTGCTCGCGCTTTTATTTCTTATAGAGTTTGTCAGTTAGTTATTTGGTAAGTGGAGGTTAATAGTTGAAAGAGGGCGGTTAATTAGAGAAGAGGGATTTAAGAGAGAAGGTGAGGCTTTGTACAAAAAGACGAAGAAGTTTTTCTTCTGTATAGAAATTTGATCCAAGAACAAGAACCAAGTTATCAATGGAACTCGAAATTGTGTTCTCTCTTGATGCAATTCTTGATGGGGCTCCAAGAAAGCTATGACCATGTAAGAAATTAGATGCTCAGATGGATTAATTGCCCAAGGTTAGCAAGGCATATTCCATGATCTTGAGAATTGAAGTTAATTCAGGTAGTTCTACGACACTCAAAACATGGCGCTGCAGGCTATTAAGAGGAATGAATTTCATAGAACATTCCAAAGAAGAAGAAATTTAGTTGATAAAAGAACTCCGATACGCAAGGAATGTGGAAAATAGGTCACCGGAAAAAGAAGTGTGCTTTGAAATACATAGTTATCCGAATTGATACAAGGTCTCGATGGAGCAAAGAAAGAAGACCGCAACTGCCAACAACAAAGCTATGATTGCCACATAGTCTCAAGAGTCAGTACATAATGGCATTAATGAAAGGTCAGTTACTGAAATTATCAAGGCGGAGCTTCACAAATATTTTGGAGGTATGGAGAATGATGTGTCCCCTCTAGCTGATGAAGGATGTGCAGAGTTTTCAGGTAAGTTCCTCGGGAACTCTGTTCTTGGTGACTGGAAAAATAATATTTGGATCATTGACAGTGGTGCTACCACTCATATGTGTAGCAATGCTTTAATGTTTGATAAATGTGAATCTAAAGTCACTAATACATTCATACACCTTGCAGATGGAACCAAGCATTCTGTAAGAAGTTCTGGAGACATACACCTTACTAACAAAATATGTCTTACTAATATGTTGCATGTATCTGATTTGAAGTTTAACTTGCTTTATGTCAGTAAGCTTTGCAATACTTCTAGCATTAGGTTTAAATTCTATCCATCCTATTGTGTTATGCAAGACCACAAGGCTAAAGAAGTGGTTGCAGTAGGATGCATGTTAGGAAGACTTTATCACCTCAAGAAACAATCTTTTGACAAGAAATTTATAAATAGAATGATGAATTACAACAAGGAATATGGTCTTAGTACATCCACAGTCACTTTTGAAACATGGCATAGGAAACTAAGACATATTTCTCAAAATAGAATGATGCATATTGGCTTGATACGTGGGAATAAAACTGAAGCTTCAACCTGTGAGGTATGCCCTCAAGCTAAACAACAAAGGATGGCTTTTTCCACAAGTGATACCTCTTCTCTTAATTGCTTTGATTTGTTGCATGTAGACTTATGGGGACCTTATAATCAATATTCTATATCAAAATGTGCATATATAGCTGACAATAGTAGATTATTACAGTCAATGTACATGGACTAACTTGATGCAGCAAAAATCACAAACTGTAAGCATTCTTGTTAACTTTCAGAAAATAATCTTAACTCAATTTAACAAAATAATCAAAGTAGTAAGAACTGATAATGATACTGAATTCTTAGGGGATCAATGCAAACGTTTCTTCAAAGAAGAGGGCATTATTCACCAAACAACTTGCGTTTACACCCCACAACAAAATGGAGTTGTAGAAAGGAAGCATAAACACCTTATGTTCCAATCAAACCTGCCCAAAATGTTCTGGACAGATGCTATCCTAATTGCAACATATATTATAAATAGAATACCAACACACATTTTGAAATGGAAGCACCATATGAAACTCTTTTCAAGAAACCAGTCAACTGCACTTATTTTAGAACATTTGGTTGCTTATGTTTTGCAAGAAATACACTATCAAACAAATCCAAATTCGATCCAAGAGTTATGAAATGTGTGTTTTTAAGTTATGCACAAAATCAAAAAGGATATTCGTTATTTGACTTAAACAAAAGATCCATTATAGTCTCTAGAGATGTGACCTTTCAAGAAAATTAAGATTCGTTATATAGGTGAGCAAACGGACCCTATCACTTGCTCCCTACCAACAATGGCATCTGAAATAGATTTAGATATATTAAATGAACCTGAACAGACTCCAGAAATACAAGAAAACTTCGTTGAACAGGACACTACAATTCAACAAGATAATCAAGACCTACAGTCTAATAACACAAAAACTTTAAGAAAATCAGCTACAACTATTACTAGACCTGCAAAATACCAGGATTTCATCTGTACATATACTGCTGAAAATTCAAAAATTTCTACAGCTGTCCATACCTCTTCTATGCATACTGTTTCTTGTTGCTTTATCTCATTTGCAGGAACCAAGGTCATTTACACAAGCTAATCAGATAAAGGAATGGAGAGAAGCAATGTCAGATGAACTAGAAGCTTTAGAAAGAAATAACACATGGAGAATAACAAAATTACCTCAACGTAAGAAAGGAATAGGCTATAAATGGATATTTAAACTTAAGTTAAAATCTGATGGCTCAATAGAAAGACATAAGGCTAGGCTAGTTACAACGTTTTATAACCAAATAGAAGGCATAGATTATGTAGATAGCTTCTCACCAGTAGCTAAAGCAGTAACAGTTAGGTTATTCTTGGTAGTGGCTGCCAAGCTTAATTGGCACATACATTAATTAAATATTAACAATGCCTTCCTACATGGATTTATGAAGAAGAAATCTCTATGCAAGCTCCAGAGGGCTATGATATGCCAGAAGGACATGTATGCAAACTAAAAAGATCTCTTTATGGGCTCAAACAAGCCTTAAGACAATGGAATTACGAATTTACACCAAAACTGGAGGCTTTTGGCTTCACACAGTCAAAATAGGATTACTGCCTTTTCACTAAGGTTACCTCCATGGGATTTTTTACATTACTTGACTATATAGATGATGTATTACTTGCAGGACATTCAGAAGAAATCATTGCAGACATCAAACTCTATTTGGACAAATTATTCACCATCAAAGATCTTGGTCCAGCAAGGTATTTTCTAGGACTGGAGATTGCAAGATCAAATGGAGGACTTACTATCACTCAAGCCAAGTATACCAGAGATATAATACAAGACTCACAAGCCAAGGAAACAAGCATTCCACTACCATCACGTGTTAAACTCACAGCATTTGCAGGAAAACCACTACCTAATCTTGAAGCTTACAGAAGGCTACTAGGAAGGCTGTTGATCTAGTTTAGCAGACTTGATATTTGTCATGCTACCCACAATAAGCTAATTAATGAAACATCCTTGCAAACAACATTGACAAGCCACATTACATCTAGTTCGTTATCTAAAGGGTTCAACTAACACAAACCTCTACTTCACTTACAAACTTCAACATTATTGCATATTGTGATGCTGATTGGGCTACTTCTAAAGACACTAGGAGATCACTCACGGGTTACTGCATATCCTTGGAGGGGGTTTGGTTTCATAGAAGACGAAGAAACAAACAACAGTATCCAGGTCTCTAGTTGAACCTGAATATAGGAGCATAGGAAGCACAACATGTGAAGTGACTTGGATATACAACATTCTCAAGGATTTTTAGATAGAAGTTCCAGTCCCAATACCGTTTCTTTGTGACAATCATGCAGCATTGCACATAACAGCCAATCTTGTTTTCCACGAAAGAACTAAGCATCTAGAAATCGATTGTCATCTGGTCAGAGACAAATACAAACAAGGTTTCATTCCACCATCCATGTTTCATCCTAGAATCAACTGGCAGACGTTTTTACTAAGACTCTCACTGGTTCTAAGTTTATCTTGCTTATCTCCAAGTTAGGATTGACCAATATTTTGACCAGTCCCATTTGAGGAGGGGATGTAAAGAAGCCTACTTAAATTCTACTCATTCTGCTGCATAGTCTGCTGCATAGTCTACTTAAATTCCACTAGACGTTAGGATATTACTTAAACAGTCATGCTCTCGCTTTTTTTCTTATAGCGTTTTCCAGTTAGTTATTGGTTAGTGGAGGTTAATTAGTTGAAAGAGGGCGGTTAATTAGAGAAAATGGATTTAAGAGAGAAGGTGAGGTTTCGTACAGAAAGATGAGAGAAGTTTTTCTTCTGTACATAAATTTGATCCAAGAACAAGAACTGATGAGGGAGAAAATATCGAATGACTAATATACCCTTCATTAAGGGTAAAAGTGAAATTGCACTCCTTTAAGTCAACTTGTCAGCAGATATGGCAAGAGATAAATCCATGAGCGTGATTTATGGAGGAGATCGCGGATCCTGATCATAAGCGCGATCTAAGCGCTTGATCAGCGTCAGGCCGTCCGATTAACAGATCTGATGCTCATTATCATGACACGTGGAAACTCATTATAGCAAGGTCTGGTTGTATAAATATTGGGAACCCAGACTGAAGGAAGGTAATCGTGGCATTCTTGTGCTATTTTAATACTCGTAATTATATATTTTCGACCTATGTTCTGACTTGAGCGTCGGAGCGTCTTCGTCGGGGACCGATCTGACTAGCCTGACGTGTTTTATGATCCTCAGATTGGACGAGATCGAGAACGGATTGTTGGGATCGCGACCACTGATCCATCACCCAGAATTCTAACTCGATAATTTGGCGTTGTCTGTGGGAAGATTTTCTGAGGATAGCGCATTATGGAGGAACACTCCAAAGGAAACATGCCAGGTTTGGAGAAAGTGCCGGTACTGAAGAACGAACAATAAATTGACTCGAGTAGAACTACAACAAATGATGGAAGAAGCAAGTAAGAACGCTATTGTAGCGTATGAAGGAAGAACGACAACTCCCATCGAGGGGGAAATTACCAAAAAAATATTGTTGAAAGAGCAGGATCATGAGAAGACATCAGAAGGAACCAGTAGAAAGGAGACGGAGAAAGGATATCGAACACCATCCGAAGTCGGATCGAGCAACCGCGACAGAAGTCATCAGCGAGGACCAGCTATCTCACGTGCCAAAAGGTTGACAATGTGGGAAGGCAGATCGCTATGCTGGGAATGCAAATCGATGAACTCAAGAAAAGGGGGGAGATCGTATCGCACAATTGAAACTCTCCCTTCAGCAACAGAATTTTGACAGAAATTGTCAAGTCGAGTTTCAAGATGCCCGACCTTCCCAAATACGACGGGACTAAGGATCCGCAAGAACATGTGGCGGCGTTTGATCTAGTAATGAATTTATACGGACAATCTGGGCCCATTAACGCTAAACTTTTTGTTACTACTCTTACAGAAAAAGCCCAAGAGTGGTTTACTAGTCTACCGCCCGACAGTATAGAGTCACACGAGCAGCTCATGCAAAATTTCACTTTCCATTTCGCGAGCAAGAGGAAGCAGAAACGATCTGCCACTCACCTCTTCACAATAAGGCAGAGAAAGAACAAGACTTTAAAAAGCTTCATGTGGCGATTCAACAACGAAACACTGGAGGTACAAGACCTGCGAATCGATATGATGATTAGCATCCTAATCCATGGGCTGAAAAAAGAGGCATTCGCATCAGCACTAGCAAGGGACCCTCCAGCAGATGTAGACCAGCTAATGGCATTAGCACAAAAATATATCGATGAAGAAGAGATGAACGCGATGAAAGACGAAGAATGGAGTGTCGCAGCGGATCGTAGGGGAGACAGAGATCGTGTTGATAAGGAAGGTGATCGCAGGACAAAGCCCGAGAAAATAAGAGAACCAGCTTACCAACCCAAGTACCAAAGGTACACTCCATTAAACATGACACGAACCAAGGCGTTATTAATGGTGGAAAAGATTGATGTGCTAAAATGGCCGCGACACACGAGGTTTACCCCAGCCAAGAAGTATTCGAACAAGTACTGCCGATTTCACAAGGAAAGGGGCCACGATACAGAAGAATGTTACTAATTATATTTTAAAGACCAGGTTACTCGAAACATGGAGAGGAAAGAAATACGACGAAGCAGATCGAGAAGTAGGGACAGTAGGCGAGATTGGCAAGGAGAAAGGAGGGAACAAGGAACGAGAGAATGCGCCTGTGAAAGGCATCATACATACAATAGCAGGAGGATCGGCTGAGCATTCGAAGAGATCGACGAAAAGATGGGAAAGAGAGAGCAGATCGAATAAAAGAAAACAAATAATGAATGTTGCTGCAGAGCAGGAGATCGTGTTGGGAGATCGAGATGCTGAGGAGAGAGTCAGAGTAGATAACGACCCCATGGTGATAAGAATGGACATTGCCAACTACACTATTCACAAAGTACTAGTTGACAATGAGAGCTCTGCCAATATCATCCTTAAAGAGGTGTTGAGGAAGATGGGATTAGAGAACGCTATATTACAACTAGTGAGGACCCCGTTAGTTGGCTTCGGAGGAAGTGAGGTCGAATCCCTCGGCACGATCGACCTACCCATTTCTATTGGGGAGACCCGGACTTAACTCTTTTAGGGCTATAATCTCCACTTACCACTTAAAAATAAAGTTCCCGACCCAATGCGGGATAGGCGAGGTACTGTGCGACCAAGCGGAGGCAAGAAAATGCTACAATCTGTCCCAGAGAAAGGGAGAAATGACCGATAAGAGGAAATCAGAAGGTTTAGATGGAATTAAATGGCCTAGGGAGAAGAACGAGCGGATTGAGCCAATGGATAAGTATAGAGAGGTGGAATTGATACAAGGGACCGTACCAAGACTACCAGGATAGGGACGAAGATGGAAAGTTTCGAAGCATTGATGATTGAATTTCTCAGGAATAATGTGGATATGTTCGCGTGGGATCCCTCTGACTTCAAGGGAATAAATCCTAAAATAATTGTGTACAAATTAAATGTAGATCCGACCATGAGACCGGTGCAACAAAAGAAAAGAACGTTTGCAGCAGAAAAGAATCGCGTGATCAAAGAAGAAGTGGGCAAGTTATTGAAAGCTGGTTACGTATCAGAAGTCCATTATACAGAATGGTTGGCAAAGTGGTGATGGTACCAAAGGCCTCGGGTAAATGGAGGATGTGCACGGACTTTACTGACCTCAACAAGGCGTGCCCCAATAACCTTTACCTATTACCGAGGATTGACCTGTTAGTGGACTCGACTGCAGGATACGAAATATTCTCTATGATGGATGCATACCAGGGGTATCATCAGATCTTCATGGGAGTCGAAGATCGAAAAAAAATTCTTTTGTAACCGATCGAGGTATTTACTGTTATAATGTGATACCTTTTGAATTGAAAAATGCAGGTGCAACATACCAAAGGCTGGTGAATAGAATGTTTCGGATCAGATCGGGAAGACAATGAAAGTATACGTAGACGATATACTCCTCAAAAACCAGAGATCGGAGGACCATTTAAAGCACTTGGAGACAGCCTTCACGACATGCGGAACTACGGGATGAAGCTCAATCTAAGCAAATGCACATTTGGAGTTGGAGGAGGAAAGTTTCTAGGATTTATGGTCAGTGATCGCGGGATATAAGCGAATCCAGAAAAAATTTAAGCAATCCTGAAGTTGAAGTCACCGAGTTCGCTCAAAGAGGTCCAAAAGCTGACAGGTAATACAAGGTCCAGGTGAGATTGAGATAGAGGTCGCCACAAGACTCTGCTTTATCACCACAAACAACGAAGCGGAATACGAAGCCTTGTTGTTGGGATTAGAGCTAGCATACGAGGCTGGAGCTTGCAACCTCGAGGTTTACACAAACTCTCAACTTGTAGCAATGCAGATCGAAGGAAACTACGAGGCAAAAGAAAAATCGATGGCATTGTACCAAAAGAAAGTGAAGTCGCTTATGCAGCAATTCAGTAGGTGTTTGTAACGACCAAGCGTAAAACTCAGAATATTTGCAGAAATGGAGATGGGGAAGTTCAGAGAGAACACAGAGATGAGAAGGAAAAGAAACTTGTAATTTCATTCGTAATGCTCGTTTCTTGAACAATTCTTACATTTACACGAAATGGGGGACAAAATTCAACAAAACAAAAGCTGAAAACACATTTAAGAATTGCAGACAAAAGAACACTACCATTGTCCTTGATCTTCTCCTATTGGTGCTCTTCTTCTTCCAAGGACACAAAACGCAGAGCCGCTATTTTCTTCTCTGTCAGGCGTGCTTCTCAGCCTGACACGTGGCCTCCTTTGATTTGTCAATTCGCGCCACTTTCAGACAAAAATCCCCAAATCGCATTTTCCCTAATCCTCCTCAAACGACTACGTTTCCATCTAGGGCAGTACAATTTTGCCCCAATTTAATCCCATCTTCAATCAAATGGTCATCTTTAAATCCCGAGATCGGACGTTTCCAATGGCTAACGCAACATTACCCTTCCCTTTTTGAGATCCTTGTCCCCAAGGATCAAATCATGGAAACCGAGCTGCTATTTCATGGTAATCCTCCCAGGTTGCTTGATCAGGGGAGGAGTGTGCCCACCGGATCAACACCTGAGGAACCCCTGCGTTGTTCCTGGGAATCAGACGCCTAGCAAGGATAGCTGCAGGGTAGATTTGAAACACCTCATCTTCAAGCTTTGGCAGGTTCACTGAAGGGAAGTACTTCGCCCCTATCTTCTTCTTCAACAGAGGAACATGGAAGACTAGATGTATCTTGGAGCCTTGAGGGAGTTCCAGTCTATAAGCTACCTTCCCAATTTGTCCCATAACCTTGTAGGGGCCAAAGTATTTCGCAGAAAGTTTGAGCTTCTTTCTGAGAGCCCCTAAAGTTTGCCTATATGGTTGAAGCTTCAAGAAAACCTCATCCCCTACCTTGAATTCTCTTTCTATTCTTTTCTTGTCAGCATATTGCTTCATCCTTTGTTAAGCCTGGTGCAAATTATCCTTCAAAAGTTACAGAGTTTTTACCCTTTCTTGATTAATTCATCTATACCAGAGTGATGGCTTTGCAAGTATGGCCCAATGGATAGTTGCTGGGTTCGATAACCATACAGTGCCTGAAATGGTGTTGTTTTAAGCCCTGAACTCAAGTTTGTGTTGTACCAGAACTCTGTAAGGGTTAACCACTAAGCCAATTTCTTAGGCTTTTGATGACACATGCATCTCAAATAGCCTTCCAAACACTGATTGTAGCACCCCCTTTGCTACAAGAGCTATATCTACCCTAAACGTCATAGTTATAGTAATCCCTGTGTTCATATATATACATTTGCACATAATCATCTAATCAATTTGCATACGTAATCACAACGTCATAACGACATAGTCAACCCACAACATCATATATATACAAATCAAACACCACAGTTGATCGCTACGCCTATGTACTCTTTATACAAACAAAATTAGATTTGTACTCTAGCTGACAAGAGGAGAAAACAGCATACTGGCCCAACCTGCCTGAGTATAGTGCGTGCGTAGACCTATTCTTCAACAGTCAGACACCTCAAAGTCTACTCCTGAAAGAAAATGTCAACAGAAGGATGAACCTGCCACTTAGTAAGTAAATAATCAGCCCTGTCTATATATGTATATCAAACATAGCCCAAACAGGACAAGTAGGCAACATGCATGGGTTACAGTCAATTTAACTCCAACATAATCAATTGTAGTACACCACATAGCTATCTCACAATAAAATAATCAATTAAACTTTCTTTTTCCTAGTTTGCTTACCAGAAGGTGATATCGTGTTTTTCTCGTCAACTCAATCTCACCGTTATATAAATTTAAGTGAATCCCCTTGACAACCGGCTCATTAATCTCATTTCGCATCATAGCTCTTTTATTTCGCATCATAGCTCTCTTCACATCACATCTTTTTCATATCGCATCAAAGCTGTTTTCATTTCATTTCTTTCTTATATCGTATCAAAACTCTTTTCATTTCATTTCGCCTTACAGGCTTTTCAACACATCAAGGGGTATTCACGCCACAATTATAATCAATTTCCACCACTCCCTCATTTTCACATATCACCATTCTTATAAGCAACTAGTAACGTAAAATAATATATCAACATATTCTCAGTTTCAAACATCCACAATACATCAAACAACAAACATAATATTCCAACGTATTTCCTCATTCCACGTACACAATACCGTCAATCAAATCAAATCATTCATCACTCATATACTTTCAGACAAATCAATGGCAACATGAACCACAAATTTATATAACAGTAACAGCACAAATAAAGGGGAAATATATAGATAATACTAATTATTTACTTACCTCAACCTCACAACGTTTCTTCCTACTCAATCGCTAATTGTCAGTCCTTTCACCTCACCCCCGTATCCTATAATGAGTTATACCACATACAATTAATATATCGAGAATATCGTAATTTCTTTTAAATACAATATTGAATATTATTCGTACAATTTCTACTAATTCTTTAATATTCCACTTCTATCGAAGTACAAATCTTCGTTTTTCCTCTTTATTAACATACCATTTATTAAATATAATTTTCGGAATATTTCTACGAATTTTTTATCACTTTCTCGCTATTATATAATTTAATTAAATAACAATATGTAGAATTGCGTATTTAGTTAACAATTCTGATAGAATTATATAAATTGGCCATAGCAATATTCAAATCTAATAAATTTAATAATCTAATTAACCAATGATATCATTTTTATATTCGATTTGATATTTAATTTGACACTATTTTAAATAGCCAAACTGGTAAAATATTCGGGTTAAATGGTACATCACTCAATATAAACAACATTTAATAAACGGACTAATTAAATAAAATAATTATATAAATTAAATAAAATTATAATTATAATTTCATACCTCTGTTTTCTGCCGAAGGAAGAAATTGCAACTTAAAATATGTGTGTATAATTGTGCATGTGTGAGTGAATGTATGTGTACTATTAATAATAAAAAAAAAAGAAAGAACAGGATGAGAGAGTGAGGCGATGGGGTGGTGGCCCCCACCTCCCACTCTCCACTTTCTCTCTCCTGCTATATGTATATATATATACATATTATGTTTTTTTTATATATATAATATAATTATTATTTTTTTTATTTAATTAAGCTTTTCTCAAAATACCATTTACGTCCTTTCTAATTTTTTTAATTAATATAAATTGTCCAAAATATTATAACGAACTCCAATTTAACTCATTCAAGTGTTATTATATTCCAATTATGACCCATAATTTATTTACTTATTAACTAAATTTTATAAAAATTTATCAATTAATCCCCCAATTATATATTATTATTTTTGGGGCGTCACAATTCTCCCCTCCTAATAAAAAATTTCGTCCTTGAAATTTAACTAACTTACCGGCTCAGGGAATAAATAGGGGTATTTTTCTCTCATGTTCTCCTCAACTTCACAAGTGGCTTCCCTTGGAGAGTGATGACTCCACTTGACCTTCACCATTGGTATGTCTTTATTCCTCAATTTCTTTATACTCCGGTCCAAAATTTCTGTTGGCTCTTCTACATATGTCAATCCCTCTGATATCTCTATCTCTGGCTCATGCAAAATATGACTAGGATCGGATCGGTATCGCCGTAGCATAGAAACGTGAAACACGTCATGTATCTACGATAATTCTGTCGGTAATGCTAACCGATAGGCTAGTGGTCCAACTCGCTCCAGAATTTCATATGGCCCAATATATCGCGGACTCAGCTTTCCTTGCTTCCCGAATTTTAAGATTCCTCTCCATGGTGATACTTTTAGAAAGACTTTTTCCCCCACTTCGTATTCCATCTCTTTTTCTTCTGTCGATCCTGTGCTGCTTTCAAACACTTTTTAACTGTTTTTATCTTATCCACTGTTTCTTGAACTAACTCCGGCCCTTCAAGCTGTCTCAATCCCTCAATATCCCAACAGATCAGGTTTCGGCATTTTCTTCCATACAAAGCTTCATATGGAGCCATACCAATACTGGAATGAAAACTATTATTATAAGCAAATTCCATCAGTGGTAGATGATCATCCCAGTTTTCTCTGAATTCAATTACGCAGGCTCTCATCATATCTTCCAATGTCTGAATCATTCTTTCTGACTGTCCATCAGTCTGAGGGTGAAACGCTGTACTGAAATGCAGTTTGTACCTAGAGCCGTTTGCAAGCTTCCCCAGAAATGAGAAGTAAATCGAGGATCTCTATCAGAAACTATAGAGGTAGGAATGCCATGTAATCACACAATCTCTGAAACATATAGTTCGGCGAGCTTATCCAAGGAATCATTTTGATGGATTGGCAAGAAATGTGCAGATTTAGTCAATCTGTCAACAATCACCCAAATAGCATCATGTCTTCTGAACGTACGTGGTAACCCAATGACAAAATCCATAGTAATCTTTTCGCACTTCCATTCAGGTATAGTCAAAGGATGAAGTTTACCAGCTGGTGCTTGGTGTTCTGCTTTTACCTGCTGACAAGTTAAACATTTCGCTACGAACTCTGCCACATTTTTCTTCATTATTGGCCACCAGTAATAGGGTCTCAAATCCCGATACATCTTAGTACTGCCAAGATGCATAGCATACAGTGCGTAATGCGCCTCGTGCATAATTTCCATTCTCAATTCCTCTACGTTCGGCATGCATATACGTTTTCTATTGAACAATGTGCCATCTTCTTGGATTATAAATTGATCGCTCTTTCCTTTTTGCACCTTAGCTTTCATCCTCTATAGATATGGATCTCTAGCCTGTGCATCTTTAATTTTATCCTTGAGGTAGGGCTTCACTTGTATCGTAGCCAGTAGAATATCACCACCAATGCTAAAATGTACATCCATAGCTCTGAGGGCAGTCAAATACTCCATGTTATAGCAGATCATACCCGCAAGTTGGTCCACCGTCTTTCTACTCAAAGCATCTGCTACAATGTTTGCCTTCCCGGGATGATAGTCAATGGTGCAGTCATAATCTTTCAAAAGCTCCATCCACCTTATTTGCCTCAAATTCAATTCTTTCTGTGTTGGGATATACTTTAGACTTTTGTGATCTGTAAATATTTGAAACGTCTCCCCGTATAAGTAATGCCTCCAGATCTTCAATGCATGTACTATGGCTGCTAACTCCAGATCATGGGTTGGATAGTTTATCTCATGTGGCCTCAACTGCCTCGAGGCATAAGCTATAACTCTCCCATGCTGCATCAAAACACACCCAAGTCCTTGTTGTGAAGCGTCAGTAAATACCACATATCCTCCATCCCCAGACGGCAAAGCAAGGATAGGTGCTGAAGTGAGTCTCTTCTTCAACTCCTCAAAACTCTGAGCACATTTGTCATTCCAATTAAATGGTGCATTTTTCTTCAACAAGTTCGTCAGAGGTTTTGCGATTATAGAGAAGTCCTTTACAAATCTTCTATAATAACCAGCCAATCCCAGAAAACTCCGGATCTCCGACACATTTTTAGGTGGCTCCCATTCTAAAATAGCCTTAACTTTTGCTGGATCAGGTTGTACCCCTTCTTTGGAAACAACATGCCCCAAAAAAGCAATTTCCTCCACCAAAACTCACATTTGTTGAATTTACCGTACAACTGTTTCTCTCTCAGAATCTGTAAAATTGTCCGTAAATGTTGTTCATGTTCCTCGGGACTACTCGAATATATCAAAATATCATCAATAAACACAATCACAAATTGATCAAGGAATGGTTGTAACGTCTTGTTCATCAAAGCCATTAAAGCTGCAGGGGCATTCGTCAATCCAAATGGCATAACGACAAATTCATAGTGGCCATACCTGGTCCTGAAAGCTGTCTTTGGGATCGACTCTTCCTCAATCCGTAGTTGTCAATATCCTGACCTCAAATCAATTTTAGAGAACACAGTGGCACCCTTTAGCTGATCAAGCAGATCGTCAATCCGTGGCAGAGGATACTTGTTCTTGATAGTGATTCGGTTCAGCTGTCTATAATCGACACATAATCTCATACTCCCATCCTTCTTCTTTACGAATAATACTGGTGCTCCCCACGGTGAAATACTAGGTAGGATGAACCCTTTATCCAATAGCTCTTCTAACTGCTTCTTCAATTCTTTCAATTCTGACGGAGCCATTCTATATGGTGCAATTGAAATAGGTGCCGCCCCAGGAATAGTATCTATTTCAAAGTCTACTTCTCGATAAGGTGGTAGTCCAAGTAATTCATCAGGAAAAACATCAGGAAATTCCCTCACCACTGGAACGTCTAATACACTCGGACTAACTTTCATAGTATCGTGCACACTAGCTAGGTACGCCTCACACCCTTCTTTAATTAGATTAAAAGCGGTCACAGCAGAAATTAAGTAGTTAGGTATCACTTTTCTTTCCCCCACTATAATCGTCTTCATCTGCTCATTGACTTCAACCATCACCTCTTTTGTTTGACAATCCACTAAAGTATGATTACTAGATAACCAGTCCATCCCCAGAATGACATCAAATTCCCTAAGGTCTATTACAACCAAATCTGCATATAAAGTAACACCCTCCACCACTATTGGACAAGATCTCACCACCATATTCACTAATACAAACCCACCAGCAGGCATAGACACATGTAAATCCAAATGGTTCTATCTTAGCATGTACATGAGATGCAAAATCATGTGATATAAATGAACAAGTAGATCCTGGATCAATCAATACATGTGCACTAAAATCGCAAATAGAGAAGGAACCAGTGATAACCTCAGGTGCCGTAGGAGCTTGTTCTTTTGTGATTGCATACACCCTGGCTTGTGGTTGAGGCTGACTACTTTGTCCTGTTGACGTCATAGAAAGATTCCCGCTACCTCGACCACCTCTACTTCGTCCTCTGCTTGTTCCTGCCCGTTGTGAGTTTTCCCACATATTGCTAAACTCTGAAGTCTGAGGTCTTCTAGAATTATCCCTCCATGTAGGACAGTCCCTGATAATGTGTCCTGGTTGATGGCAACGATAACATACAATTGGTTGAACTCCCCAACATTCACCAGTATGTCTCCTACCGCAGTTAACACAAGAGGGAATAGATCTTCCACTGAACGATCTGGCTGGACCTGGTCTTGCTCCAGCTCTAACCGAAGTAGGCCCGCATCTACTCGAAAATACTGAAGAAGACCTGCTAGTTTGACCCACTCCTCGGCCTCTGAACCAACCTCTCTGCGGACCAGAGCCCCTAAAAGAAAATGCACCACTCTGTCTCGCTGTAGGATTCAGGTTACCTGTCAATTTCTTTCGTTTAGCTTCAGTAGAACTCCTTTCAATTGACGTCTCTTCTGCCCTTAGTGCCGCTTCCAGCAGTGCACCATAACTCGGAGGTTTGATTGCTATTTTCTCCCGAATCTCAAGTCTCAACCCCCTTTCAAATCTGTCTCTTCTCAATTCATCAGTACTCACTTCTTCTGGGGCATATTTTGACAATCTCACAAATTGTAGTTCAGATTCAGCAACAAATAACTCATTCTGCTTTAATTCCAGGAATTCAACTTTTTTATGGTTTCTGCAGACTGGTGGAGTATATTTTTCAGCAAATTCTTTCAAAAAGTCATTCCAAGTCAAAGTGGTTGGTCGGTTACTGCTCCCTGGGACTGTTTCCCACCAATCTAAGGCATCTTTGTCCAGTAAGGACACTACATACCTCAAGTTTTGCTCAGAAGTACACTCGAATCTGTTCAACACCCTTTCCGTGTTCCTCAGCCATTCCTCTGCTGTGGCAGGGTCAGTTGTACCGGCAAATACCTTCGCCCCCTGTCTCCTCACTATTTCATAATTTTTATCAATAACTGCATCATGTGGTTGTGATTATGGCGGTGGAGCCATCCTCTACATCATTTCCATAAACTGTTACATAAAAGGGTTTATTTCTGGTTGTGGGGCATTTCTATTTTGGGATTCTAACCCCTGATGTTCTGATCCTGAATCATGACCCTGCACAGACTCTATTGACTCAGTTGGGCCAGCAGTGTTTTCTCTTGACACTTCCATCCTATATAAAATACACATATGTGAGTAGATTCCTAACATATACACCTTACGTATAAATAACATTTCATCTACTATTCCAAGGAAATCTAATCCTTGCTCTGATACCACCTAATGTAGCACCCCCTTCGCTACAAGAGCTATATTTACCCTAAACGTCATAGTTATAGTAATCCCTGTGTTCATATATATACATTTGCACATAATCATCTAATCAATTTGCATACGTAATCACAACGTCATAACGACATAGTCAACCCACAACATCATATATATACAAATCAAACACCACAGTTGATCGCTACGCCTATGTACTCTTTATACAAACAAAATTAGATTTGTACTCTAGCTGACAAGATGAGAAAATAGCATACTGGCCCGACCTGTCTGAGTATAGTGCGTGCGTAGACCTATTCTTCAACATTCAGAGACCTCAAAGTCTACTCCTGAAAGAAAATGTCAACAAAAGGATGAGCCTGCCACTCAATAAGTAAATAATCAGCCCTGTCTATATATGTATATCAAACACAACCCAAACAGGACAAGTAGGCAACATGCATGGGTTACAGTCAATTTAACTCCAACATAATCAATTGTAGTACACCACAGAGCTATCTCACAATAAAATAATCAATTAAACTTTCTTTTTCCTAGTTTGCTTACCAGAAGGTGATATCGTGTTTTTCTCGTCAACTCAATCTCACCGTTATATAAATTTAAGTGAATCCCCTTGACAGCCGGCTCATTAATCTCATTTCGCATCATAGCTCTTTTATTTCGCATCATAGCTCTCTTCACATCACATCTTTTTCATATCGCATCAAAGCTGTTTTCATTTCATTTCTTTCTTATATCGTATCAAAGCTCTTTTCATTTCATTTCGCCTTACAGGCTTTTCAACACATCAAGGGGTATTCACGCCACAATTATAATCAATTTCCACCACTCCCTCATTTTCACATATCACCATTCTTATAAGCAACTAGTAACGTAAAATAATATATCAACATATTCTCAGTTTCAAACATCCACAATACATCAAACAACAAACATAATATTCCAACGTATTTCCTCATTTCACGTACACAATACCGTCAATCAAATCAAATCATTCATCACTCATATACCTTAAGACAAATCAATGGCAGCATGAACCACAAATTTATATAACAGTAATAGCACAAATAAAGGGGACATATATAGATAATACTAATTATTCACTTACCTCAACCTCACAACGTTTCTTCCTACTCAATTGCTAATTGTCAGTCCTTTCACCTCACCCCATATCCTATAATGAGTTATACCACATACAATTAATATATCAAGAATATCGTAATTTCTTTTAAATACAATATTAAATATTATTCGTACAATTTCTACTAATTCTTTAATATTCCACTTCTATCGAAGTACAAATCTTCGTTTTTCCTCTTTATTAACATACCATTTATTAAATATAATTTTCGAAATATTTCTACGGATTTCTTATCACTTTCTCGCTGTTATATAATTTAATTAAATAACAATATGTAGAATTGCGTATTTAGTTAACAATTCCGATAGAATTATATAAATTGGCCATAGCAACATTCAAATCGAATAAATTTAATAATCTAATTAACCAACGATATCATTTTTATATTCGATTTGATATTTAATTTGACACTATTTTAAATAGCCAGACTCGTAAAATATTCCGGTTAAATGGTACATCACTCAATATAAACAACATTTAATAAACGGACTAATTAAATAATATAATTATATAAATTAAATAAAATTATAATTATAATTTCATACCTCTGTTTTCTGTCGAAGGAAGAAATTGCAACTTAAAATGTGTGTGTGTATAATTGTGCATGTGTGTGTGAATGTATGTGTACTATTAATAATAAAACAGAAAGAAAGAAAAGAATGAGAGAGTGAGGCGGTGGGGTGGTGGCCCCCACCTCCCACTCTCCACTTTCTCTCTCCTGCTATATGTATATATATATACATATTATGTTTTTTTTATATTTATAATATTATTATTATTTTTTTTATTTAATTAAACTTTTCTCAAAATACGATTTACGTCCTTCCTAATTTTCTTAATTAATATAAATTATCCCAAAATATTATAACGAACTCCAATTTAATTCATTCAAGTGTTATTATATTTCAATTATGACCCATAATTTATTTACTAATTAACTAAATTTTATAAAAATTTATCAATTAATCCCCCAATTATAGATTATTATTTTTGGGGCGTCACACTGATTCACCCTCTCAGTTTGACCATCACTTTGGGGATGGTAGGCTTAGGACATGTCTAGGGAGACTCCTGACAAAGTAAACAACTCCTTCCAAAATCTACTTGTGAAAATTCTATCTCTGTCTATGACTATGCTAACAGGTAGACCATGCAATTTATAGATGTGATCAAAGAATAACTTAGCAACTGTAGTGGCATTGTAAGGGTGCTTGAGTGCTATGAAGTGAGAGTACTTGGTCAGCCTGTCAACTACCACCAAGATTGAATCCTTACCTTCAGAATTTGGGAGCCCTTCAATAAAATCCATAGAGATGCAGGACCAAGTTTGGTTTGGAATAGGTAAGGATTGCAACAGACCTGGATAAGGTAGGTTCTCATGCTTTGCCCTCTAACATACTTCACATTCCTTAACCCAAGTTTCAATGTCACTCCTCATGGTAGGCCAATAGAAGAGGGATTTAACCCTCTGATGGGTTCTATTAATACCAGAATGTCCACCTACTGCAGCATCATGCAAGGACTTGATAACCTTCTCTCTTACTCCTCCATGGCTCCCAACACAGATTCTATTCCCTTTTCTGAGTATCCCTGTTTCAAGGTTATAATCAAGATATGAAGAGGAATCCACTACCCTTGCTTGAAGGATGGTTTGGAATAAGGTGTTCCCCTCATAACTGTTTTGTACTTCTTGCATCCAAACTGGAATTTGGGTAGTGACGGCCTCCAAGCTAACTTCATTGTTGGTTGATGTTATCCTTGAAAGAGCATCAGCAGCAGGATTCTCTTTCCCTTTTTTATACTGCACCTCATAGCTGAGACCAAGCAATTTTGTTACCCTTTTTGTTGCATCACTGAATCAATCCTCTGATCCAATATATACTTGAGACTCCTCTGATCAGTCTTGATAACAAAGTGATTTCCCTGGAGATAATGCTTCCATTTTGTGATGGCCATCAACAAGGCCAGGAACTCCTTCTCATAAATGGACAGCCCCAAATTCCTTGGAGCAAGGGCCTTGCTAAGGTAAGCTATAGGATGACCATGTTGCATAAGTACTGCCCCTATGCCACTGCCACATGCATCGGTCTCTACTATGAAGGGCTGGGAGAAGTCTGGCATAGCTAAAACAGGTGATGTGGTTATAACCTTCTTTAGCTGATTGAAAGCTGTTTCTGCCTCTTCATTCCATTTAAAGGCATCTTTCTTCAGCAAGGCAGTTAATGGCTTACTGATAACCCCATAGTTCCTGATGAACATCCTGTAATATCCTGTGAGCCCAAAAAATCCCTTGAGTACCTTGACAGATGTAGGTATAGGCCAGCTGATCATACTTTCTATTTTCTGAGGGTCAGTAGCAACACCCTCCAATGATATAATGTGGCCTAGATACTCCACCTTCAGTTGAGAAAAGGAACATTTGCTCCTTTTAGCATAGAGTTGGTATTCTTACAACAAGTCCATAACCTCACTTATGTGTCTCAAATGCTCCTCCCATGTCTTACTATAGATGAGGATATCGTCAAAAAATACCAGGACAAACTTTCTAAGGTAAGGCTCAAAGATATTGTTCATGAAGGCCTGAAAAGTAGATGGTGCATTACACAATCCAAAAGGTATAACCATGAACTCATAGTGCCCACTATGAGTAATGAAGCTAGTTTTGGGAATGTCCTCCCTCTTCATCCTTATTTGGAAATAGCCAGATCTCAAATCAATTTTAGTGAAGTACTTAGAGCCATGCAATTCATCAAAAAGTTCATCAGTTACAGGTATAGGGAAATTATGCTTAACTGTGAGTTGGTTGAGATACCTGTAATCCACACATAGCCTCCACCCACCATCTTTCTTTTTGACCAGTAACACTGGGGAGGCAAAGGAACTCTGACTTGGTCTAATAATCCCATTGCTGAGCATTTTCTTAACAATCCTCTCAATTTCTGACTTCTGCCCATAAGCATATCTATAGGGATGTTGCTTCCTTGGGATAGCTTCAGGTATCAACTCAATAGCATGCTCAATGCTTCTCTCAGGTGGCAAGGACTTGGGTTCTGCAAACACTCCCTCATATAACTGCAAGAGTTTAAGTATCTCAGGGGCCTCCTCTTCAGGTTTAACACTCTTGCTGCTCCTTATCACTGGTGTCACCTTCCTCAACTGCTGTGTCAAGGAATATGTGGCCAATGTTCTAGTCAATGTCTCTTGAGGTAATATCTTAATAACCAGCTTTTGGTAAGGCAATGAGATAGAGATTCTAAATCTGTGGAAATCTAGTTCAATGGGGTTGTAGATGCCCAACCAGTCACAACCAAGTACCAAATCATAACCTCCTAACTTCAGCAATCTCACAGGGTGAGTAAAAGTATGTCCCTGCATCACCCACTTGAACCCAACACACATTAGGTCACTGATAATTCTACTCCCATCTACAACTCTCACTGTCATAGGCACAGTGCTCTCTAATTTGAGGTCAAGGATCCCAGCAATCTTCTCATCTAAGAAACAGTGAGTGCTTCCAGAGTCAACCAAAATGAGGATGTCTTTATCCTTCACCTTCCCACAAATCTTCAGAGTCTTGCAGCAGGTGCTCCCTCTCATTGCATGTAATGACACTGATACATCCTCCTCCTCATTCCCTTCCTTGACTGTCAGAGTCTCAGTTTGCCCCTCCTTGTCCTCTCATTTGCGCTCCTCGTCATTTAAAAGCATATACACTTGCTTATATTTGCACCTATGTCCAGGGACATATGGTTCATCACAACGGTAGCATAGATTCTTCTCTCTCTTTGCTCTCACTTCAGCTTCTGTCAAGAATCTTTTTGGGTAGTCAAGATTCTTTGGAGGTGGATTTCTGGTCTGAGGCCTGAATGGGGGCTTTGGAGCAGGGTTTTTATGTGTTTGGTGGGCTCTTTTGATGATGACATTCACAGTGCACTCTTGCTTCCTAGCCAAGACTACTGCCTGATTCAATGAGGTGGGGTCACAAGTTGATATGAATGACTTCACTTCCTCCTTCAACCCGCTAATAAATTTCATCATAGAGAAATCCTCATCAAGATTCCTGTTATAAATGAGCATCTGCTCCCTGAGCTCCTCAAATCTTTCCAAGTAGGTATCTACAGTAGTTACATGTTGTAGCTTATTTAAATCAATTGTCACTTTTTCTCTGTCCAGACTTCCAAATCTTGCCAATACATTCATCACAAACTCATACCAAGTGTGGGCATCTCTCCTCTCTACATACCCTTGAAACCAGAGTTCTGCCTTACCCTGCATATAGATTGATGCCATTGCAACCTTCTGATCTTCAGGAATGTGGATTACCTGAAAATATATGGTACACCTCCTGACCCATCCTCTAGCATTTTCCCAATCAAAATAGGAAAACTCCAATTTATTTAGAGCACTATGATTACCATAGCTGCTTTGTGTTTATGCCTCATGCCTGGGAGCATTACTAGCTTAATTTCTGAGTTGTGCACTGCAACTTGTGATGAGGATCCTTTCTCCACTGATGCTGTTAGGCCTTCTCCCAAGATAGACTTGTTCCTATTGTAATGTTGCAGCTGCTCTACCACACTCTGCAACTGCTGCTGCATAGCTAGGACAGTGGCTTGTAAATTTTCTTGTGTCTCCATCATTTGATCCATCCTGCTATGTAGCTCATCTTCAGATACTTGTCTTCTTGCCCTTTCATCCATGACAAGTATATCAGTCTTCTTCTGGGCTTCTTGCTGTTCTTTTAAACGAGTTCCATCAGCCATTTATGTTTTGTATAGTTTGTTTTAGGTCCAAGGATAGAGTGGCTCTGAGGCCAAATGTAACGACCAAGCGTAAAACTCAAAAAATTTGCAGAAATGGAGATGGGGAAGTTCAGAGAGAACACAGAGATGAGAAGGAAAAGAAACTTGTAATTTCATTCATAATGCTCATTTCTTGAACAATTCTTACATTTGCACGAAATGAGGGACAAAATTCAACAAAACAAAAGCTGAAAATACATTTAAGAATTGCAGACAAAAGAACATTGCCATTGTCCTTGATCTTCTCCCATTGGTGCTCTTCTTCTTCACAAGGACACAAAACGTAGAGCCGTTGTTTTCTTCTCTGTCAGGCGTGCTTCTCAGCCTGACATGTGGCCTCCTTTGATTTGTCAATTCGCGCCACTTTCAGACAAAAATCCCCAAATCGCATTTGCCCTAATCTTCCTCAAACGACGACGTTTCCATCTAAGGCAATACAATTTTGCCCCAATTTAATCCCATCTTCAATCGAACGGTCATCTTTAAATCCCGAGATCGGACGGTCACCTTCAAAAGTCGCGTTTCCAACGGCTAACGCGATAGTATTCTATTCAATAAATCCCATGAAGCGAGAACGAAAGGGCCGATGCCTTATCGAAATTTGGGGCCCTTCTGACAGGAATAAAAAATCGAAAGATTACAATGATGGTTAGAGAACGACCATCGATCTCGAATATTGTGTTAGTCGCTACAGTAGATCCACAATGCATATGGAAAGAAGAAATAATGAATTATTTGAAGGAGGGGATCCTACCAGATGACCCTGTGAAAGCACGAAGAACAAGGTTCAAAGCTCCGAGATTTACTCTGATCGAATCCCAATTGTACAAAAGGACGATAGATGGCTCCCTGCTGAAATGTTTAGATGAAGATCAAGCTAATTATGTTCTTAAAGAAATTCATGAGGGAAGCTGTGGCAACCATTCAGGGGCGAGGTCGCTCGCACAGAAGATAATGAGACAAGGGTACTCCTGGACAATACTACTGAAGGATGCCAAGGAGTTCATTCATAAGTGTGAAAATTACCAAAGATATGCTTCCCAGATACATGCGCCCGCGGAACCAATGAAGCCAGTTCAGATCGTCTGCCCATTCGACTAGTGGGGCTTCGATATATTAGGGCCACTACCCCCAGCACGAGCATAGAAAAAGTTCATTATTGTGGCAGTCGAGTATTTTTCGAAGTGGGTAGAAGCGGAGGCTGTGGTAAAAATCTCCAAAAAGAAAATGATCAATTTTATCAGAAAAAACATAATATGCAGGTTTGGAATTCCGAGAGTTTTGATATTGACAACGGAACATAATTCCAAGGGCGACAAATCACAGCATGGTTGAAAGAATTAAAGATTCAACAGAACTTCACAGCAATAGGCCACCCCCGGACGAACGGACATACTGAGGTGACAAACAAAACCATCCTCCAACATCTGAAATCAAGTTTGGTATCGAAAAAAGGATGGGACGATAAACTACCTGGAGTATTGTGGGCTTATAGAAGGACCCCGCGGTCGACTACAGGTGAGACCCCTTTTTGTCTAATATATGGTTCTGAAGCTATAATTCCTGCAGAAATTGGGGAGAAATCACAAAGGATTAAAGGCTACGACCCAACAACCATTGAGGAACAAAGGATCCTCGACCTCAAGGTGGTGGAAGAGAAGAGAGATGTTGCCTATGCAAAAATGATACATCACAAAGGCATGATGCTACGCAACCACAACAAAAGACGAAAACTCCGACCTTCACAAGTAACCAATTTGGTCTTGAAAAAAGTTGAGGTCTCAAAACATGTGGGGAAGCTTGACCTAGGATGGGAAGGACCGTATAAGGTGATCGAGATCATGGGACAGGGGACATACAAGCTTCAAGATATGCATGAACGAGATTTGCCCCGACGATGGAACATCCAGAACCTCAAAAAATTCTACGCTTAAAGCAGACGCCTGAGAAAGACTAAATATGAGAGAACCCCGTTGTATCTGAGAAAGATCATGTCGATGTTATACTATGTGAAACAAATAAAAAACGATCTGTGAAAGATCCACTGAAGTTCTATGTATTCGTCTCGATCATGAATAAGAATCTGAGAAAGATCGTTCAAATTAAATCTCATCAAGATATATTCTGTTTTATCTTTTTGAATCTGAGAAAGATCCTAAGATATCATGTACGATCAACAAAACTTAGATCTGTGAAAGATCATGGCTAACTGTTCGAAATCTGAGAAAGATCTCGAGATATCAAGCACGATCAATAAGTCATGTATTTATGAAAGATCATGTCCAGTTGTTCGAGATCCGAAAAAGATCTTAAGAATCCACGCACGATTAGTAAATTTTAGATCTATGAAAGATAACATAATCTACGAAGAAGTATCTGAAAAGATTATGCAATCTGACCGAATCAACAGTTTCATAGATCGACAATTTGAGATACCAACCAACAAAATGTTCAAGCATACTGCATTGAAGGACAAATGGTTACATCTAAAAACAACCAAACTCAATGGTCTTCAAGGTCATCCAAAAGTGCTGCGAACTCATCCTCAACTTCTGGTGGGATTTCTTCCTCAGGAAAAGGTTGGAGATTCGCATCAAGGCCAGGATCTAATCGGGAGGCGTCAAAATCAGGCGCGAACTCAAGGGTAGTCACTTGGGCCTTACACCTGTCAAAGCCTTGCATTAAATAATCCGCCGGTTTCATCTCCACTGCTGACTCGAACGCGGGAGCTTTTAAGAAATCACGAGCACCTTGAAGACGCACCACGAAAATGAGATTCACGAACTCTTCAGACTTGAGAAAATCTTCGCATCCCTCGATCGCCCCAGCAATTTTCCCTGCAGCATGACCGGCCTGGAAGTCGACCTCCTTTCCAGCAGTCGTGGCCTTAGCCACCTCAGAGGCCATCATTTCCTCTAAATCTCTGATGCAAGCCTCCAATGCCGATCGTTGTCTCTCTCAGTCCTCCTTTACACTTGAAATTTCTGAAATCCTGTTTCTCAGCTCCCGATTTCTATGTTCCGCCATGATCTGATTCTGTCGGAAGCCTAAGCACTTAAGGGATAGGCCATGAATAAAGTTGGCCGCCTAAAAAGATCCAAGTTAGAATTTGGAAGAGATCGAAACGAGCTTAAAATCATGAAATTACCTATATGAGGGAATGAGCTTAAAACCATGAAATTACCTGTATGAGGGAATGAGCACAATGTTCCTCAATCCGAGTAACGACGTCTGCAGAAGAGCAGCTTGATCGCAAGGCAGACAACTTGCATCATACAATTCCCAAGAATCTTGACCAGATTGAGTCTTGAAAACAGTTCTATTCGGAGATATCTTCCAGTCCGGAGTTAACTTCTCGCCCTCCAGTCGAGCCGCCTGATGATGGGGATTGCGAAGGTCCTTGCGAGCTGATCTCCAACACTTTGACACCCCTCGGAGCAGTTCTATGTTCTTCTCCTCTTCGACACTAGCCTCTTCAGACTGCTGATCAAGACCAACTGATCGAGATCAAACCTGTCTATCATACCTCACGGGAGACTTGAATGCTGCTTACGTTTCCTTAATGCTTCGCTAGGGAATCCCTCGTTGACAGGAGATCGTTCTCGCGACCTCTCACCCTTAGCACCCAAAAATCTCTGGGACCTTGTATCCTCGCTTCCCACATCGATTGTTACGAGAGCCCGGGGAGGAAATACCTCAGGAGTCGCTAAAGCAGTCAGTTCAGGTTGGGTGGAGCCTATCGAAGGTTGAGGTTGAGGTTGAGGTTGAATAACCTGAGCTACTTGAGCTGCAGCCGCAGCTCCAGCTTGAGCGGCCCTTATCCGTTGAGTAATTCGAGCTTGAATGACCATATCGTCTGCATAAAGGAGTCCAAGTCAAAAGTTTTTAAGTAGAAAGAAAATACAGCGATAAACGAAGAAAGGATTCACCTAAGGAACCCTCAACTTGGAGGGGTGCTGGAGTTAGATGCGCAAGGAAGAGTATCTCCTCTACCAGAATCCTCTTCGGGTCATACCGGTAGGAGGTAAGGCTACTAATTTGATCTCCTTCCAGCCCCCCTCCCTTAATTACTGGCTTTGGCTTGTCTACGCTCCAATTTAACCAAGAGGGCCATTCACGACCCGGAGGTGGTCGAACAAAGATAAACTTCTTCTTCTAAGGACCAACGTTAGATGTCAAGGTGTCAAGATATCTACAGTCATTCCGAGCAGACAAATAAAAGAAACCCCTATCCCTAAACCTTTTGGAGGTTGTAAAAGAATATAACGACCAGAAGTTATCGAAATTTGGCTCAAAACGATGGACTCTCATGATGATGATGAAAAGAATAATATGGCGGATGGAATTGGGCGAAAACTGCATAAGGCACAGGCCTAAACGACTAAGGATTTGGGCTACATATGGAGCTAGAGGAAAACGTAACCCAGCCTCAAAATGATGGATGGAAAAGGCACAAAAACCAGGAGGAGGTCGATGCATGCAATCAAACAAACTAGGTATAATGACCTCATAGCTACTGGGAATAAAGAATTTGTCCTTTATGTTTTGAACCTTTAACTTGACCATACTAACTATACCAGCCCAAGGACTATGCTCTATCATAGATTGAAAATTTTCATAAGTATGAGCCTCATCATGGTCGGACTCTTGTACTGGGTGACCATGGTGTGGCCTAATCCTAGAAGGGCCCTCAAGGAGAGCTAGAGGAATATCCATATTAGGGGAAGAAGAAGCAGAAGCAGAATTGTAATCAGAGTTAAAGGACATAGTACCTTGAAGATGATGAGGTCGAAACCGGAGATCAAAAACTGGATCAAATGAGTGAAAGCAGCAATCACTGGCAGATGACAAAGTCGGTAAGACTTTTACAAATGAGTTGACTATATATATAAGCAGGAAGCAGCAGGCACTTCACAAAGATAGCCACCCCAGGGATAACGCGTGGCAACTCGCGGGTCGATGCGCCAATTATCGATAGACACGTGTTGTCCCAAAATTTGAGACGACTGTACTGGCAGCGGGAAAAGACTTTTCGACTTCTTCACTGTAATCAATTACACTTCAGAACTAGGGGAGTAATGATGAGGGAGAAAATATCGAATGACTAATATACCCTTCATTAAGGGTAAAAGCGGAATTGCACCTTTAACTCAACTTGTCAGCAGATATGGCAAGAGATAAATCTATGAGCATGATTTATGGAGGAGATCGCGGATCCTGATCATAAGCGCGATCCAAGCGCTTGATCAGCGTCAGGCCGTCCGATTAATAGATCTGATGCTCATTATCATGACACATGGCAACTCATTATAGCTAGGTCTGGTTGTATAAATATTGGGAACCCAGACTGTAGGAAGGTAATCTTGACATTCTTGTGGTACTTTAATACTTGCAATTATATCTTTTCGACCTATACTCTGACTTGAGCGTCGGAGCGTCTTCGTCGGGGACCGACCCGACTAACCTGACGTGTTTTCTGATCCTCAGATTGGACGAGATCGAGAACGGATTGGTGGGATCGCAACCACTGATCCATCACCTAGAATTTTGACTCGATCAAGAACCAAGTTGTCAAAGGAACTTGGAATTGTGTTCTCTCTTCAAGTTAGTTTCTTTACAACCTTTCATAAATTAACAATATTAATTATTTTTGATATTCTAATTAAGAATAATTATGTTATAAGGATAATTTAGTCTAATAAAATTTAAAAAGTAAGTATTGATATACTTTTATAAAAGAATAGAAAAGTGAAAGTTTATAGCCAATAAAGTTTAGTTTTATTGACGAAGTTGAGGCTCCAAGACTTTAAGATCATGTGTTTGAACTCTGTCAATGTGTAGAAATGTTGTTCTATTTTATTAGTAGGTATCGATTAGACATAATATTTTATACATATTGTGATTTGTATATAATTATTGTTATATGTAGATATTTGATATTGTATAATTATTCATGATTTTTAATTTTTTAAAAAAAATTGTATAATTATCGAGAGGAGCGTATAATGAACCAATTATGATAGCTATAGTTTGCACTCGGGGTTTAGCGAAACTCCTTCTTTTTTTGTTTTTTAATAAAGCAATTATAATTATATTATAAATTTCAATATTAACATATCAATTATCACCATCTAACAACATACTTAATTGACCAACAAATACTAGTACAATAGACAAAATTTCTATTATTATTATAGTAAGCTAATACTATCAACTTATAATTTTTATAGTTATGAGACCTCAGTGGCACCAATTAAGTTAGTCAGTTAAGTGGCACTGGCAACCAAGCAGAATAAGCTGGTTTATTGCTCCTATATGTCCTTCGATATGATCCCTTATAAAGAAAATTAATCAAGTGTAAACTTGCATCTTTCCGATTGATATTTATAAATGGGTTGATTTTGATCTTGATCTCGACTTTTATTTTTCTTTTCTATTCTTGTTATCCTATTTTGTGAACCGTGAATGTGTTTGGATGAGGATGGCGTATCTATCACACGCAAAGTGAGTTAATCAAATCAAACTTGAGTCGCTTTCTGTTGATTTTTTCATGAAATGCATTGATCTTAAGACTGATTTTTTAACTTGAACTTTTCTTTTACTGTAACTGATGTCATATCTATTGCAAATAAGGAGTTTAAACCGTTTATAAATGTGAATGCATCATTGACCTTTAGCAAAGTTGTTTTCTAGAATAAAATCGTTAGGTTCATATGAAGTTCGAGCGAACAGTACTTTGAGCAACGAGAAACTGATTATGTTGTACGCCGCCTCACCTGGTGTCGATTGTTAACATGAGGTTGTGTACCCTCCCAAATCCCTCGTCTGGGAAGCTGATAATGCTGCCACATGTTTCATCTGTATTGTAGATGAAAAGTTTAAGTGGCTTATGAACCCCTATACATGCACTTTTTAAATAAATTACGAGATTCATAAAATATTAGAATGAACAATATCTCGTGCAACAGGACATCAATTGTATTGCCCAACACATCACTATTACTTTTTCTTCTTCTTCCATAGTTTTCAATATGCCAATATGTTTGGTCGGAACAACCACCAATTCAAGATAGTTCGCCATCTCAATACACATAAACCATACACATTAAAAGTTATTCTAAATCATAAAACTATATATAATTATCTAAATTATAATAATTCAAACTTATTTAAAATAGAACTACCTGAAAGCATATCTCTAAACTTTTTGTTCAAACCGAAACCCTTAATTTCAACAAAAATAGATTATTATTGTATATATTGAATTGTTGCAATCGCGCGCCCAAGCCACTAATATTAGTGAAGTGACACAAACGTTGTCATTTCATGAAATAATACATGACGTTTATGATTACAGGATATCAATATTAAAATCCTAATATCTAAGTAACCTGTGTCACTCATAGCTGGATTGATTTTGACAAAATCTCAGCTCCAAGAAAACAGTTTATGTGGCTGAAATTCATATTATGACATAGCCCACAACCCCAAAATCTTAGACTAAATGAAAAGAAAGTCATACATACTGGGATCCAAACTTATCCACACAATTAACATAAGACAACAAAAGCAGGCCCTAATGTTGTTCTTGTCGTAGCTGGCTGGGCTTTGGTTGGATTCTTGTGGTTTGTGGTTCACAACACAGAAGACAAAAAGATCAGGAAGTTGTATTCTTCCATTGCCCTAATGTATTTGATTGCTGCTCAAACGAAGGGAGATAATGTAGCGGGTAAATTACAATTACCTTCCTAAACGTTTGACATAATTATGAATATTTTCTTATTATTTGTAAATTTATAAATACCTTCTTGATATTTTATAAAATTATATAATTTTTGGATGGATATAAGAAATTGTTAACTTTGCCCTCACTTTTTTAAAAAAAGAAAATTAAAAGTTTGTAAAAAAATTGAACGAGGTGGATGAAATTTTTTTAATAAAAATTAAGAAAATTTAAAAAGTAAATAAAATTATAATTCTTGATCTATAATGGTATTTTGATCACTTCACCACGAAAAATAGATGAAAACTTAAAATTATAATTCTTGATCACTTCTATAATGGTATTCTTGATCTAAAATTATAATTCTTGATCTATTAGGTTAATTGTTAGACAAGTGTTGAAATTATGAAGGGTAGTGATAATTTTTCAAATAATGAGAGGAATTTATAATTATGCGAAATTTCAGGAGAAGTCGTTGTAATTTATGATAACCGTACACTAGGGCTGCAGTAAGACAATTAATGTTTTGCCAATTAATGGTTGTTTCTTTAATTCGTAAGAACGATATAGTTGTGGGCGCAATCTTTTTGCTGACGTAAAAATTGTATTAATAGATAATTTGTAAGTACTTTTATAAGAAACTTATGATCTTGAATGCATGAATATTTCTGATGCATGGTGATGATCGGTAGTGAAGGCATAATTCCTAAAAAAAAGAAAAAAAATACTAATAATAATGTCTTTTATCCAAGCGAAACAGTTTCGTACGTTACATCACAATAGTTTATTTCCTCTTGCGTCCCTCTATTATTTCAATTTACAAGATGTGTTATGGAAAGCGATACGAAGAAGATAAAGTTAAGAGTCATACGGATAATTTTCTTTGAATATTAACAATTTTTTTTTTAAATTTTGTTAGCAATTTAATTGTTTAAAATATTTTATTTTAGAGTTTATGCAAAAATAAAGTATATTAATTTGTGGGTAAATTATATTTTTGGTCCCATAAGTGGACCCGATTTCAATTTTAGTCATACTAAGGGCAATTCGCACATTTGGTCCCATAAGTGGATTTTTTTTCCAATTTCAGTCCCGGTTGGGGATTTTCGTTAAAACTTAACGGCAGCTGCTGAAATCCGTTAGGTGTTGTTAAATATGGAGGGAAAGCATGTAGAATTGGAGGGAAAGCATGGAGAATTGGAGGGAAAATCAACAACTTGGTGGAAATTACACTATACCCTATTCCTTCTATTTAAATGAAGAAATGGGATTTAAATTACACAAGTTACACACATTTTCAAAAAATTACACAAAATTAAATTCCAATTTTTTCCCCTAATATTCATAAGATTATAGAAAAATTAAAATAAAATTTAAAAAATACATAAATATATAATTTTAGAAATTACCAAAAAATATTTCAGAAAAATAAATTCAAAATTTTTTCAGAAATTACACATATTTTCTTAAATTAACACAAATTATAAAACAACACAAATTACACATATTCATAAAATTTACACAAGTTGTACATATTCATAAAATTACACAAATTACACATACTTTCTAGAAATTACGTAAAATTAAATCCCAACTTTTTTTCCTAATATTCATAGGATTACAGAAAAATTAAAATAAATTTAAAAAATTTAGGAATTTCAGAAGAAATGAAATAAATTGCAGAAATTTCATACATTTTCAGAAAAATTTCAGAAAAATAAATTTAAAAAAATTTCAGAAACTCTTTTCAACAATTTTTCATAAAATATAAATTTTTAGAATTGCATCATTACAGAAAAAAATTCACATTAAGTTCAGACATTTCAAAAGTATTCAGAATATCATATTTTTTATTATTTTCAGATAATAAATATCACATTAAACTATATTTTTCATAAATTATAGAAATTAAATAAATTTAACACTGATTACATAAATTTAACATACATTACAAAAATCGAAACATATTTTCAGATATTACACATAGCTTCAAAAATAAAATTGCACAAATTACATAAAAATAGATCCCAATATTTCTTTTGAAAAATTACATTTAAATAGAAGAAAGAGGGTATAATGTAATTTCCACCAAGTTGTTTCATTTTCCCCCCAATTCCGCATGCTTTCCCTCTAATTCTACATGCTTTCCCTTCATATTTAACAGCACCTAACGGATTTCAGCAGCTGCCGTTAAGTTTTAACGGAAATCCCCAATCGGAACTGAAATTGGAAAAAAAATCCACTTACGGGACCAAATGTGCGAATTACCCTTAGTATGAGACTAAAATTGGAATCGGGTCCACTTATTGGACAAAAAATATAATTTATCCTTAATTTGTTGGTGTAGATATATTGATCTTATTATAGGGTTGAAAAGGAACACGTGTGAACTTATTACTCTCATCATTACATTTACCAACAATAACATAAGGAATAATTACATTTATGCTCCTTAATTTATGGTCTATTCATATAAATTATTCCTATCTTTTAAAAAATTACACATACACCCACCAAAATATCATTATCACTTACACAAACCACCCCTTACTTTTACACCCTAAAAATATTAGCATCATTACACAAAACTATCCATTTTTCCTTACTATTAAGAATAGTTTCCGTAATTATACAAAAAGCATGGGTAATTTGTATAAATTAACTATAGATCAGGGGTGTAAATATAATCATCCCATAATGTAAAGATATTCAGACACGTTCAAATCATCCCATAATGTAAAGATATTCAAACACGTTCTTTGAAAGCGTTTCAACCAACAAAAATTAAAATAAAGTTACGATTTATTGGCAGAATTTTAAATAATCATAACTTTTCATTGGAGAAAACTACATAATAATTTACATATATGTGATTGTTTTCCAGGAGATGGACATATTCCCCTAAAGTACTATGCTCCCTTGTCCTATCGATGTGAAATTATGATGTCCCAACGCTATTTTTTAATTCGTTCTGTATTTTTAATCATTTTTATAGATTTCTTTTTCTTTTTTTTCTTTTTAAATTATGTGTTAGTAGTCGTTCTTAAACGCGATAATTTATAATTTTATTGGTCATGTCATATATATAATATTTTTCACTTCCGGTGTCAATCCAAATTTAAGCATGTAACCTTTTTTTTTTTTTTTATTCAAAAAGTCGTCTGTGCCTAGGCGGAGGGTTTGGCGGACCTCTACCTGTTTATTACATCAGAAAAAATTATATTATCTATGAGTGAAAAGCAGTAAACAAGGAATATTTACTCCCTTTACAGTAAAATTTTTTTTAATTTATGTGCAAAGTCTATCTGAGCCTAGAAAACAAATAAAATTTTACCAATAGACATGTCCATCCCTTTTATACGGTGGTCGAACAACCTGCGTAGTAACTTTGCTTGCCGTTTAGCAGTTATTAGGGCTAAAAGCATTTTACTCTCTTTAATTATATTAAATATCTTATTCACTCGTCTAAACTAATAAGTGTACGTAATTAATGTTTATTTTATTTGACTAAAATTTTGGATAAAATTACCCTTACACTATATACATATATTATGCACAAAAATTGTTTAATATTTTGCACATTATTTTAAAGTATACTCTATTATTATGTCATAAATAAAAATTATGTTTTATTTCGCGCATGTTAATTACATATATTATCATTGAAAATGAAACATGAAGATGAGTTTTTCATTTATGTTTAAATTGCATTTCACATAATTACAATTAAATTTTTATTATTTTTTCAATTATAAGGCAAGTTTTTCATTTCTCTACAATATATAATTATCACTTCCATTGTATCATTTATTTTATATATATATATATATATATATGTTAAAACTAAAGGTTATAAAATGCAAGCTGATAAGTACAATTCTCTTGATATACTTATTTATTCCACAAATTAATAACAATATATTTAATAAATTAATTTTATTATGATTTTTTATTCATTGCACATTTAAAATTAATTTATATTATTCACTTTTTGATCATTTATTCATTTAAGTAGATTATATAATAAAAATTTAAGTATGCAGACATATTGCGAGTGCTCTGATTCTTAGGAACTAATTACAATATAAAGTAATAATCGAGTAGGTACGCGACATATTCGTCAGAAGCCTAAGATTCGGGTCCCAAGACTTTTTCGGATCCAAACTCGATTCGACCCTGATTGGTTTGACCCGTTTTATATTTTTAAAATATTAATATTTTATTATAGATATAATTTTAAGAAATAAATATCAATTTAATAATTAACTAATTATGGAAATGGAACTCGAAATAAAGAAATAGAGTTAAGACATATTTTAGACGTCGGTAACGGAAAACAAAGTCAAAAAGAGGGACAGCCTGCAGGCCTTCATTAATTGGCCCTCAACCTAGGATCTTGTTACTTCTTTTTTTTAGTAATTTTGTTGCTTTAAGCAATCAGCAAGAAAAGGAAGGACCAATTTGTAAATTCAATCCAAATCTCATGCCTGAATTCAAACTCAATTTCCAAAAATTCTTGTTAACCAATCACGTCATAAATGTAAAATCATCCATCATTTTCTGAAATAGTAAAGCAATCACTTATATGGGTGAATCGAATTTTCAGTCCAATATATAAGAAGCGGTTTGCGAGTAATTCATAATGTCTTAAATAAGACTGATAACTTATTCGATCTTGAAGTCGTAACTGTAGAATTTTGTCATATTGTAGGTTATTTGAAAAATGAGATGTTTTAAGAGGTTAAATGTGTTTAATTTTATTTTAAAATTAGATTATAAAGTGTTTGGATAAATAAGATGGTATAGTTTATATGATGTTGAGAGGTTGAGATAATAAATTTTTGATAATGTAAAAATGATCGAAAACCCGTAAAACTATTAGAATTTAAAATTATTTAAATAAATAATTTTTTAGAGGAAAAATGTCAATTATATGAAAAGTAAAAATAAAATTATGAGTGTGTTTTGTTTATTAAATTGAAAATTAAAAAATTTATAAGATGTTTCAAGAAAAATTAAGTAAAGTTGAACTTTTTTAAAGAGATTATAAGAACCTTAAAATTAATTCAGATACGATGAAATTGAATTGATGCTTGAATTTCCCACCACTCAGCTCACCAAAATCCCACCAAAATTAAAATCGCCAAAAAGCGCGCAAAATTCATCAGACGAACCAATACCGTTGTCTATTTCCAATTACTGTACCATTTTCACTGATTTTCTCCTCGATTTTGGAGCACTGAGTCTGCTTCGGGATACTGTACATTTGTTCGCATAATGATGTTCAAATACTGACAGACAAGAACAACATAAAAATCAGCTACCATTCTTCTCCGTCACTCACTCATTTATGAAAAATCAGGATATTTCTTGAGGAAAATTAACCAGGTGTTCTTGCTTTGTACACTCCGTCGCTGTCGCGTTGGTGGGTCAGCATGATGTCGCCATGAGAAAGGCCAGAGGCACCTCCTCCACCACTGCAACTGGTGGCGGCGGCGCGGCGGCGGGGATGAGGGTGATTGTGCCCTTACAAGGAGTGGTGCAAGGCCGCGGAGGCCTTTTCTTTGGCTCGGTTATCCCTTGTGCTCTCTTCTACTTCTTGCAGTTGTACCTCAAGAGCCGCGACGGGGAAGGGCGCCGGAACCCGCCTCCTTCAACGCCGGAAACTGAGACCCTTTTGCCGGAGCATTCTTCTCCTTCTTCTTCTTTTTCTGGGCTGCAAAGGGTGCACTCAAGGTTGCTACTCTCTCCGAGGGGGTCGAGTGGGCCGGCCAACGTGTCGTCTCGAGCCAATGCTCTTGTTAAACAGAGTGATGGGCCTTACTATGTGGGGCTGAAGCGGGTCGAGGAGGACCCCTTTGATGAGGTGGAGAATCCGGATGGTGTTATCCAGCTTGGGTTGGCCGAGAACAGGGTGGGATTTTGTTAATAAATGAAATCTTTGTGATTTGACAGACTTTGTTGTGCTTGCATTTCTACTTCTTTGTTAACAGAAAGTGTTTTTGTACTCTGTTTTCTCTTCGACTTTATTCTGATGAATTGATATAAGTGCATCTGTGCCACTATTATGTGAGTTCTGATGATGGGGTGTGGTTGTGCATATTTCTTTGAATGCCTTGTTATATAAAGTAAATGTATTGTATTTGAGCTTTTCATCAAGTTAAACAGACCTGTCTTTCTAAAGCTGTGTTTTTGTATTGATAAATTTGAATTCTTAAGACTGAAAATCCAGCCGTAACTATGTATCGTAACATCTAGCTGTAGTCTTAATCTGATAGTGATTTCTGTCATCAATATGCACTCCGTGAAATATTCATTTGCCAGAACATCAAACATTGCATTTAGTTTGAAATGCAGAAAGTTTTTGTGCTTTCATTTGACTGGCAGACGTGTCAGTTCATAGGTTTATTTGCGTTGAATATGCCTTCCAAGTTCAGTAATTAGCTGGGGATGTGTGTCCATGAGTTGTATGTGCGAATGCATGTAACCTGTATGTATCTCTGGTTTATTTATGGGTGATAAAGATAACAGCTTTTAAATTTTATCCGAGAGCATCTGTTATTTTTGTTGTATTGACCGAATATGGTGTTTGATTTTTGTGGTTGATGCAGTTATTGTTGGATTTGATTCAAGAGTGGCTTGCAGATCATGAAGCGGGATCGATAATGAGCAAGCAATTAAGCATAACTGGACTTGCCACATATCAGCCATTTGATGGGTTGATGGAGTTGAAAATAGTAGGTATTTCCATGCTTATGGTTATCGTTCATTTCTTTTCCATCCCCCGAATTAAAAATAGGTGGGGGCTGCTTACTTTGGTGCATCAAAGATGAGAGGTGTTAATTTTGGCAATTGTATCTACTTTCTGCACTAATGAACTTGGTAGGTCAAGTAAAATTTTGAGTATTGCAGCAGAGTAGTTTCATCTTTGATAATTTGATACATATACATATACAGCGGCAGAGTTGCATTTCGTTTTGATGAGTCAATGCTGTAAACTTTACAGAGGTACTGGAACAGCAGAGACTTCTATGCACTGTTTTCTACATTAAGCAGCTGAGTTTGGCTTGAAAAGATAATGAACAGTGTTTACTCCTCAAAATTGCACTATTCGCCTTACATTATTTATCTGATTTATGAGGCCATAACTTCGAAAACTTTCATTTTTGGTGACAAATGACCTATATATAACCCTCCCTTTGGTTTTCAAGATAAATCGGCATTGAATGCATCTCATGTTTATTCATCAACACACTAACTCCATAGGTCTGTGCTAATTATTCAAACTACAGGTTGTGGCAGGATTCATGTCTAAACTCATGGAGAGACCACTTGTTTTCAACCCAGAACAAATAGTATTTACAGCTGGTGCGACCCCCGCAATTGAGATTCTTGCCTTATCTTTGGCTGATCCAGGAAATGCATTTCTTGTACCATCACCATACTGTCCTGAGTAAGTCTCATTTCCTTCCCTGTGGTATGATGTACTCATGGTTGTTGATTAAAATAGTGAAGGCAGTAGTAACATAGCAAATATGCAGTCTTGATGGGGACCTCAAATGGCGGACGGGGGTGGAGATCATTCCAGTTCCTTGCCGCAGTGCAGATGGCTTCAGTTTGAGTACTAATTCTCTTGATCGAGCATTCAACCAAGCCAAAAAACGTGGTCTTAAAGTTCGTGGGATAATATTATCCAACCCTTCAAATCCCGTTGGCATTCTGTACAGCCGTGAAATACTTTACAGCATTCTGGACTTTGCTACAGAGAAGAATATCCATATTATTTCCAATGAGCTATTGGTTGGATCCACTCATGGAACTGAAGAGTTTGTGAGCATGGCAGAAATCGTTGATACAGAAGATATTGAGAGAAACCGAGTTCACATAGTTTATGGACTGTCAAAGGATCTATCTCTTCCCGGGTTCAGGATAGGGCTCATCTACACTCTCAACGACAATGTTCTGTCCGCTGCCAAGAAACTAGCAAGATTTTCATCTGTTTCAGTCCCTTCCCAGCATTTGCTTATCTCCATGCTAGCAGATACGAAATTTGTTCAGCAAACAATTAAGTTCAGTAGGGAAAGGGTCCGAAGTATGTACACTGAGTTTGTAAACGGGTTAAAACAGTTGGGAATCGAGTGCATGAAGAGCTCTGGGGGTTTCTATTGCTGGGCTGATATGAGCTGGCTGATTCGCTCGTACAGTGAAAAAGGAGAGCTTGAGCTATGGGATAAACTGTTGAGCATGGCTAAGATCAATGCCCTTCCTGGATCTTTTTGTCATTGTGTTGAGCCAGGGTGGTTCGGTTTCTGTTTCACCACATTAAGTGAGAATGATATTCCTTTAGCTATGCAACGTATTCAGGAAGTTACTGAAACCTGTAGATCGCCTAGTTAAATTGTTATTTTTTCATTGCCTTTTCAGGCTAAACGTTCAGATTATAGATATACTTATGTCAAGCTCGTGTAAGTTTCTTGTTGTGCGTCGAGTTTTGAAAGAGCGAAGCTACTGATCATTGGATTGCTGGCCAGCTCTGACAGCGGATGCGGCAACCTACTGTTCTCCTCTCTCTGCATTCGACCGTATTTGTAACGGCTCAGAATCTGATCATTATAGATAGGTTGTTTACAGCAGATGCTAGATGGAGACAATCCTTAGGAAAAGTGGGTTTATTCTTTTTGTGCAGAATACTATATGAAGTTACAATATTATGTTCTTGTACTGTCACTTTGTATTTATCCTTCGAGAGTATAGGCAATAATTTGAAAACTGGACAGTTTTTACATGGAACTAGATCTGTTCTGCTCTGTTCCTAGTTGATGTTGATTGTGAGAAAATGTGACTGACAGATGAACTGAATTGATCATACAACTTAACATGATGAATTGCTGTTGTTCTTACATAATTACTTAAACAGAGCAGAACTCTATTTAACAGGCAAACCTGTTTATGAGAATTTGATTGCAGTCATTTTGATGACAGAATCTGTAGTGTGAACTGGGAATTAGTGATATGCTCCAAATGACCTGAGTGCAGTGGTTACATTGGCCAAATGCAATTTTGACACTGTCTGCTGAAAGATAGCCTCATTTTTAGCACATAGGCGACGAAGGAGGAAGAGAACATTTAAGCTCGAAAATTCATTTATTTTGGGATATGTAGTACAAAATATATGCTCCATAAACTACAAAAGAATGGAATAACATTGCTGCCAACTACAAACAATTGAAGGGAGTAATTTTCAGAATGAATCCTAAAGAATTCTTATGTTTCTCTGTACCAAGTAAAGAAACGTCGCCTACTTACTGGTTATGATTCTGAACCATTTCTTATAGACTCAAGAACCTGAACAACCTCAGCCATACTCGGTCTCCTTGAAGGCATTTCAGAAGTACAGATCAAACCCAACCTCATTACCTGAATCAGCTCATTTTCCACAAATCCCCTCAAACTTCTGTCGAAACAGTCTGAAGCCAAACCCGTCTCTATAAGACTCCTAACATATTCACACAAAATCACTACCTCATTTGCAGCTGCGCTCTCTACCGGCTTCCTTCCTGTAACCAATTCCAAAAGAATAACCCCAAAACTATAAACATCACATTTATCACTGAGTCGGGAACTCTGAGCCAGTTCTGGTGCAATATATCCGACTGCATTATGGATTTTTGTGAAACCATAATTTTCCAGAAGGGGAAGCAACTTTCCCAGGCCATAATCAGACAGCTTAGCTGTGTAGTTTTCATCAAGAAGTATATTGGTGGATTTTATGTTAAGATGAAGAACTGGAGGCTTGCAGTCATGGTGAAGGTAGGCTAAGGCTCTGGCTGTTCCGACTGCTATTTGAAACCTTCTAGACCAATTTAGTTCTGGATTACCAGAACCAGTGCTAGTACCAGGATATCCAAGTCCATGCAAATTATCATATAAATTCCCTTTGGAAACAAATTCCAACAAGATTAATTGCATGCTGGATGACCAATAATAACCTTGAACAGCAACTAGATTCGGGTGCTGGAGGTTTCCTAGACGTCCTATTTCATGCTCAAACTCATCTTGGTTCCTGATTCGTCCCAGTGTCTCAAGTTTCTTTACTGCAATGGCAATGCCGCCTTCAAAGGTAGTTTTGTAAACTGTCCCGATTGAACCTCCACCGATTAAACACTCCTTGTCAAGCAAAGCTTTAGTTCCAGCTTCCCAATCCTCGTACTTTGAGGGTAAACTTTTGCTGAAGAGGACCAATTTCCCGATGATGACATTTGATTCTGTTGAAGCCAATGGAGTGCTCTCAACAATCATAGTTTCATCTTCTCTTTTCCTTCCACGAGCCTTTATATTTATTACAGTTATGATACAAACACCAGTAACGATCAGAGCAGCAGCAACTATAGCAACAATTGCAGAAGCACTCAACTTTGGTTTCCTTGTAACTGGAGTAGCAGTAACACCTGAGCAGGAGTTCTCCAACGGAGCACCACATAGACCTGGATTGTGAAAAAAAGCCGAGAATCCAAACTGCTGGATGTTTTGAATTGAAGGGATAACACCAGAAAGGTTGTTATAAGAGACATTGAAATGAGTTAAATTTTTCAAATTTCCAAGACTAGAAGGAATTGGACCGGAGAGTAAATTCTCTGAGAAATCTAAAGAATGTATGTTAAACAAATTTCCAATGGTCAACGGTATGCTTCCATTTAGCTGGTTGTGATGTAGGTCAAGAATTACAAGGTATGTCATGTTATCCAGGTTTTGTGGAATTCCTCCCTCCAACGAGTTTCCAGAGAAATCCCTGCATATACATTTCAGAGTTTCATCAGTTGAATGGAATAGAAACCTAATGCAAACACATTAAAGATGGGAGGATAGGACTCACATCTCAAGAAGAAACTTGCATTTGGTGATCTCATATGGGATTTCACCACCAAGTCTGAGATTGTGTAAATCGAGCACTTCAAGCCATTCTATGCTCCCAAACTCTGTAGGGATCGTTCCTTCTATTGAGTTATTTGCCAGTCGAATGACCAGGAGATTTTTCAAATCAGAAATTCCAACTGGTATGCTTCCATTAAGCCTATTAAAACCCAAATCTAAATACTTAAGGCCATTGCACTTTGTGATGCTTGGTGGAATTTCTCCATACAAAGCATTCCCTGAAACATCAAGGACTTCCAATTTCCCAGAGCAAGTTCCTATATCTGGAATTTCCCCTTGAAATTGATTCCAAGAAGTATTGAAGTATGTAAGGTTTGGCACTCCAAGAACCTCGAACGGTGCAGATCCAGTAAACATATTGCTGCCAAGATCCAAAAGATCCAAGCTTCCACATTTTGAAACCTGTTCTAGAACACCTCCTGATAGCATATTACTCCTCACTGACAAGTACATCATCCTAGGACTGCTGCAAACTTCTAAAGGCAACAACCCGGTGAGAGCATTGAAAGACAAGTCGATCCCTTCTAGATTCAAACAATTACCAATTGAAACAGGGATTAACCCTGATAGATTGTTATGTGCAAAAGAAACAAACCTTGTCTTGTAACAATTCTTAAACAATGCCGAAGGGATCTCCCCAGTATACCCATTTCTTGACAAGTCAAGAAATCTTATGTTTGGCAAATCTCCAAGAAATTCAGGGATTGATCCGGATAGCGCATTCGAACTCAAGTTTATCTTCCACAATGTCTCAATTTCCCCATACTCAACAGGGACATTACCAGTGAATTTATTCCCATACAAGGTTATAATCCTCAGAGATTTCAACCCAGATAATGCCGGAGACAACACTCCACCAAGACCAGTATTCCACAACACAATCCTTACCACATTTCCATCTGAATTACAAAACACCCCACTATAATCTTGACAAGGGCTTTTACTAGGATCCCAAGACCTCAAAATATTAGAAGGGTCACTAGAAATGTTGCCCTTAAACTGAAGCAAAATCTCCTTTTCAGTAATTGGAGAGACTCCAACTATCACAAACTGAAGCAGACAAAACGCATAAAGGGATACAAGGAAGTGGAAACTCGTACCTAGTACTCTCATATTCCCCCCAACATAACCCCAGCATTATACTTGCTGGATCCCGTTCTTGATCTCTGCCACTGCACATACAACAATGCCCTTCCTCAAGAACTGCACCCTTTGGCTTGTAACATTCCCAATTCTCATCTTGCTGGAAAATGTGAAGAAACTGCAAGAATTGTCTTGTATGCTAGTCCCTGGAGATCTTCTTTCTTTGAACAATGAAAGTGGGATCTCTGGGCAGGTTGTGATTGTGGGTCAGCGTGAAAGTTCCTAAATTCTATATTTCTTTTACAGTTTCAAGAAACTTGAAGAGTCCAAGAAGTAGATGGACAGTGTGTGTGCGTATGAGTGTGTGAGGGTGGGAGAGCTCAGAGCTGGCAGCATGTAGAATGGGTTGATGAAATGGAAAAATTGGGTGGCCTGGCTGGAAAGAGAAGCACAGATGGGCAATTTTAATTAATTCCTTTCTCTTTCTGATGCTCACAGCAATTAGCAAAGCAAAGTGTGTGTTGTGTGTGAATTTAGAGGGTCGCCACCACGTGGTCCGAGATGTATGAATCTATGGCTCATTACACACACACAGAGAACACACACTAGCTCAAACTGCTGTGTGTGTGTGCTGCTGTCTTTGATGAAATGAAAAGTTAATTATAAAATTACATTAGCATATTAATAAGAAACAAGGGAAGAAACCGTTCTGTCTGTTTGCTGAACTAAAATGCTTGGCCATTACTATGGCTTCCACTGTTGTGTCTTTTTCAGCACAGAAAAAGAAGCATTTATTCTCTCCAACAACCAAAAAGCCATCTCCACACCCACCAAGATTCAATAATATTTATTGTATTACCAACAAAAACTTGAAATATAATTCAGAATTTTTAACAAAGAAGGAAAAAATTATTGAAAGAGATTCGTTTGTGTGTGTGTGTGTGTGTGTGTTGGAGTTGTCATCCCTTGTTGAATACACTGGTTGATGAAATGATTTATCCACTATATGTTGTTGTTTTTAATCTTGTTTTGCATTGAATTGCCCAAATATGGCAGTTTATGATTTTCTTCAAATTTCTTCATTATTTGAAGCAACTTTTGAAATTTAGTTACAATCTGCATTTTTACGACCATCTATTAAATCGTAACTCCAAACGTGGTATCTTTTAAATTCCATCACCCACAAATGACATAAAACAATTTACCCCATGTGATATGTGAAACGAGCAAATACCTTGTTGTGGAAAAAGAATTGGCAAATTACACTCTCTGTATTTCAAAAAGTGAAGCAAATTATCTCATATTTAATGATTTAATAGAGGGTAATTTGCTTCATTTTTCAAAATATAGAGGGTAATTTACTATTTTATTTTTACAGGTTTTTTTTAATTCATTTTTTATATCAAAGATCGGGTAAATTGCATTAAAAACAAAAATACTGATACACAAAGCATCAAGTGTAGCACGGATCAAATCTCAGGACAAGACTTTTCTATATATAAGAGATCTCGTATTCAAATCTTAAATGTGCTCGATGTTTGAATATAAAATAAAATTATAAAAAAACAAAAAAGAGCATAGCATGGATCAATTGGCGTGGGATGCAGGGAAATGGGGTTTGAATTGAATGAGGTATTCGTTTTTGGTCAGTTTCCATATGTATGAATACGACAAGGACTTATGAGTAGACATTGGTTGGAATATATAATTATTTTTGGGTACATTAATATTAATAAATTTATTATTATTATAATTACTGACATAGACAAGAAAAGGTCCACCTTTTGTTTTTTTCTTTATATAATATAAGTACTATTTACTTTAACGTTAATAATTTCCACACAAATATTGTACCATTATAAGTTGTAGGTGCTCCTAAATGGCAATTCACATGACCCTATAGAAATTATTTAAATTTTTACCTCTTAGTATTATTATCATTATTGTTTTGTTATATATATCTTATTTTGTTAAATTTTCACTTGATATTTTCCAAATACAAGAGTCACATGAAAAGGGTATGGGTCTAAATAAAAATATAATTTTTTTATTATATTTAATTATTATAGTCAAAAAAGAAAACTGTGATAAATATTAACTAACTATGGCTGCACAACAGTCATTATTCGTTGTTTCTGCAAGTGAGGCCAAACTCTCGATAAAAATATTGATTGTCGTGGTGAAGATTTGAATCGTAGCGTTGGTTTTGTTTTATTGTGATTAATAGTATTGATTTACCGAATATTTCAAATCATTGTCATTTATAAAGTAGCAAAAATTAATTTTCTTTATAGCGTGGTATGGTGCAAAAGAAGTGGGCTTTAAATAGAGTACTAGTCTAAGGGAGTGTTTGCGAGCGGCTCTCTAAAAGCACTTTTGAAGTGTTTGGGATGTCAACTTCTGCTTCAGAAATGGCTAAAAAGAGCGCTTTTAGACCAAAATTAGAAGCACCTTGGGGGGGTGCTTTTAGCTGATTTGGCTTTTTAATAAATAAATTCAATTTTATCTTTTACTATTTTTTTCTTATTATAATAATTTTAATTCAACTTTACTATTTTTAATTTATTTTAAAAATTATATATTTAAAGTTCATATCGGAGTTTTTAAATAATTTAAATTTACACTTTCACATATTTAATATTTTAAGTTTTTATATTTTATGTGCTATATCATCTAATTATATTATTTCGTGTACATATTATTATTTTAATTAATTAATAAAATAATTATTTTTTGCAATCATTTAATTTTAATTATTGTGTATGAACGAACAATTATATTACTTATTAGAAATATTATTAAATTAAACATATTTTTAAAAATATAAGTATGAAATACTAATTAAAATATAATTTATAATTTTTTGTGGAAAAATAATTATTAATGACAAACAACAAACAAAATAATAAGTAAAACAATAGTTTTTTTTAACACAAATGGACAAAACAGTCTTTCATCAATTAAGTTTATTTTAGAAGTGATTTTTCTCCAAACGCTATCCAATTTAGTTTTTAGTTTCTTTTCACTTTTTTTTACAAATACTACCCACATTTAATTCTTTTACAGTAATATCTAAAAATAATTATAGATTTTTTGACTATAGTTAAAATTACGATAAATATTAATTGATTGTGGTAAAAAATTTTATATTAAATTTGATCATCATAAGTAATTTGATTGCAATAATTTTAAGTCGTAGTAATTTATATATAAAGAATAATTCATATTTTCGTAGTAATGTTAGAAACACCGAACATATTATATGACATATTCAGAAAGAAGGGAAAAAAAGCAATTTTAGCTCTATAATTTATGGGGGTGGTATTTTTTCTCCCACACGAATTAATTTTCATAATCTAGTTCTGTAATTTTAAAATATTGGCAATTTTTATCCATTCCCGGCCAAAATATTGCATATGAATTGCACACGACCCTAATTAAATTGCAATTTGGTCTCGTAACCTAAAGAACATTGCCATTTTTAGTTCTGTAACTTAGCGGAGTTGGTATTTTTGTCCTGCACGAAAGTGATTTACAATACTAAAATTACAATTTAATTGGGTCATGTGCAAGTCACATACAATTTTTTTTCAATCAAATTAGTCGAAAAATAACTAAAATTATCAAAATAGTAAAGTTACATAAATAAACCGCCAAAATGAATTCGTACAAAATTAAAAATACTATCCCTTAAATTACAATACTAAAATTATAATTTTTGGGAAAAAAGAAACTACTAGAATGTTTAATAATGGGGTAAAGTGAAGTCAACTGCATGGAGTTTTTTTCCAAAATTTATTGCTGAAATGTTGTCGGAATGATGCAATTTACATATGTAATAAAAGAATAAGAGGGATGAGTGTGCATGCAGTTAAAGTGTAACATTAATTGTGAAAATAAATTAATGAGCTTTCGTTGAAATTAAAGATTCATAATTAATTAGGGTGTATTAAGGTGGATGCACACGTTTGGACCACCTTGCCAACCACAGGCTCATGTCCGTATAAATTCTCTACGGTGTTTGCAATAATTTTTATTTTTATAACGAGAATAAATTATAAAAGTTGAGAGTGTTTAAAAATAAAATTGAAAAAAAAAAAATAAAATTAGAGTACTTGAAAAACAATTGAATATTTGCAATTTTACTAGTATGATGGAGAAGCTGATAAAAAGTTGCTTATACTTTTATATAAATAAATTTTAAATAGTTCAAAAATAGGAGTTGTAAATCAAAACACTCGTCAATAGATTTCAATAATAAATTGATAATCACTTATTTTAAAGTATAATTAAGTCTCCATTGGCCCTGAGATTGAGCCGCTTGAACCTTCATTTTGGGTGCAAATGCAATTTTTGTGATGTTTCGCCCATTTTTCGATAATATTTAATTCAAACCACGTTTCTTTAAAACTATAATTAAACTTATCAAATAAGAATTATTAACAAAGTAACTCTCTTGCATGGGAGCTCTACATTCTCCCTTGTATGGGAGTTCTTGGTAGTTTGAACTCTTTATGGTAATCAATCTCCTCCTTCCTCTTTTGGCTCTGTGCTTAGCTATTTCTTAATAATAAATGTGGATCCAATTATGATGATGAATGTTACAACTGTAGAGGAGCAACTTGCAAGTTTGACAAGAGCCATTGAGGGACTTTTGAAGCAGGTCCAAGAGCCAGATGCTCAAATCGCTAGGTTGATCAACAAGACAAATAATGTTGATACGAGTCATATCATGGGGAAACAAGTTGAGGCTCATTATGAAGCATAGGCATCCACGAAGCAACATTATATTAAAAAGGATAAGTCTGCAAAAGAATTTCAAGTTTCATCTGATGGACTGATTTTTCTGGATCAAGTGAAAGAATTCATTGAGAGAACCATCAGAAGCAAAATTGAGGAAAGTTCAAGGTCATCCCTGGCTTATTCCAAGCCTTACACTCAAAGGATTGACAACTTGAAAATGTCAATGGGCTATCAACTACCAAAGTTCCCATAATTTGATGGCAAGAGCAATCTTAAGCAGCACATGGCTCACTTTGCCGAAACGCGCAACAATAGTGGAACATATGGGGACCATTTAGTCAAGCAGTTTGTCCGATCACTGAAAGAAAATGTCTTAGTTGGTATACTAACTTCGAGGCTAGCTCAATCAATGGATGGGAACAACTAGAATTCCTTAATTGTTTCTATAGCAGTCGGCAAACTATTAGCATGATTGAGCCTTCGAATTCTCGCCAATGGAAGGAAGAACAAATCATTGATTATATCAACAGGTGGAGGAATATGAACCTTAATTACAAAGATCGATTATCTGTAGCTTTCGCTATTGAGATGTTCATTTAAGGGATGCATCGGGGCCTTCGTTATATTCTCCAAGGAATCCTATCCAATTTTTTTGAAAAATTAGCCACTCGAGCACATTATACGGAGTTAAGTATGACATCAAGTGGAGTTAAAAGGACTATCTATTCAGGAGCTTCGTAAGACCAAGAAAAAGCAAGAAGCAAAGAAAGGGGGTAAGCCCTTTTCAAAAGCTCCAAGCAAGGAATCTATGATCGTGAATGTGGCACCCTTCAAGCTCAAAGGCACTGCAAAAGACAACGTTGTCCCAAAGAATAGTGCTCCTTACGATAAGCCAAAAAGAAAATTAACTTTGAAGAAAATGCAAGCCAGACAATATTTGTTCCTTGATTTCGATGTCTCCAGAATATTTGATGATTTGTTGGAGGCTAACCTCATCTATCTTCCAGAAATAAAGGGACCAGAGGAAGCTGAACGGGTGGATGATCCAAAGTATTGCAAATACCATCGCTTAGTCGGGCATATGATACAAGATTGTTTGGTGTTCAAGGATAAAGCTATGCAACTGACTCGCCAAGGTAAAACCTCTCTTGAGAAAGATATTGCGGCAACAAACATTATTATAATCAAGTGTGGATATTTTGATGGCAGCAAGGATTCATGCAACACCATGCATAGGGAAGATACTACAGTCAATGCTGGTACACTACTCGAAAAAGAAGATTCCTCAAATTTTGATAACTGTATGCCCACAATTACTTTCACTGATGAAGATTTGCTTCTTGGGTCTAAGCCTCATAATTGTCCTTTACTTGTTGTTGTGTGAACAAAAAGTGAACAAATACTGGTGATGGAGGGTCTGCAGTAAATATCTTACCTTTATGAATTTTGAAAGAATTGAGAATCCTTATGGACGAACTCTCAAACAACCGCCTCATTATCTAAGGCTTCAGTTAGGGAGGGCAAAGAGCTATCGACATTATAAGAATGCAATTAATTATGGAGGACACGGTGCCGATTGCATTGTTTCATGTTATAGATGCCAAAACTTCTTATACCATGCTCCTTAGTCATGCCTGGTTACACAAAAATGCCATAATTCCATCTACATGGCACAAATACCTCAAATATTGCCGTGATGGTATAGTGAAAACGGTACTCGGTGACAACAAACCTTTTACTGAAGCTAAGTCGCACTTTGACGATGCTAAGTACTATATCGAGGATGCTAAGAAAGAAAAAGAGGTTCTGCCCTCCGAAGATCCAAAGTCATACGGTAATCAGAACGTAAGAAAGAATGATTTATCCACCATTGAAGTCAAATTATCAAAGGATCTGACTTTACCATTGACTCATATCAACATGAAACAACCGTCTAAGCCGCCACTCAAGGGATTTGTGCCCTCAACCCAAGAAGAAGAAGGAGGACATGAGGCGTTGGCCATAGATGGAAAAGGATTCAATCCTAAAGCCTTGAAGCTTTTTATTTAAGTCGGATATAACCCAAAAGAAAAACTAAGCCTTAGGAAACTTCCTCGTGAAGCCACTCACAAGAAGTTCCACGGACTCACTGCTACCCAAATAATGCTAAAAGAAAAAAGATATGCAATTCAAGATTCTCGAATAAGTTTGGGCTTTACTCCTCCTAAGCTTGTTCGAATTGCCATAAAGAGGGTCAAGAACAATTATGTTGCCGAAGAGTTTTCTTCAATTGAAGATAACAAGAGGGAAGAAGATCTGAGAGAATCTATCTTTAATAGACTTGACCCCCATAGAAGAACGGTGCAAGGAACAACCAACAAACAATCTGTCTTCGATAGTAGGGGTGCATGTGAAAGAGTGGTGTATCAAAAGAAAGGCATGTTTAAGGTGGCCGCACGTTCGAAGAAAATATCAAGTCTTCACATACACAAAAACTTAGAAGCTTGATCCGTTCCAGAATGAGGCAGAGATTTGAAGGTTAAAGCACAAACCATGATCTTCATGCAAGTATAATCTGAAGATGAGGATGATAGGGAAAGTGTAGCATCATCTAATTACATTAGCAATGGTGCTGAAGATGACATTGCCCAATCTTACCGCACCACCTTAACTGAAGATGTGAGGTTGAAGAAGAAGACATCAAAGATGCTCCTGTAGAACTTGAGGAGGGTGTTAAAGCTACTGTTGATAAATTGAAAGAAGTTAATCTAGTTGACACTAATGGCCCTACGCATTTACACAAATGCCTGGCTAATCCTGAAAGAAGAGGAAGTTTATATCATAGTACTCCATGAATTTAAGGATGTGTTTACACGGTCCTATAAAGAAATGCCCGAGTTCGACCTAAAAGTAGGTGTGCACCACGTATCAGTAAAGAAAGGGGCTCGTTCTATCAAACAAAGCCAGCTTAGATTTTAACCTGAGTCAATCCCATTGATTGAAGGCGAAGTCAATAAACTATTGAAGTCGGTTTCATTCGAGAGGTCAAATATCCTATGTGGATTTCCAACATCATCTTTGTAAGAAAGAAGAACGGGCAAATTCGAGCATGTGTTGACATCAAGGACTTGAATAATGCATGTCCTAAAGATGCGTTCCCATTACCAATTGCTAAACTAATGATAGACGCCACTACGAATCAAGAAGGTTTATCTTTCATAGAATCATTCCGATAGAATCAAATACATATGGCACCTGCAGATGAACAATTGATGGCATTTTACACTCCTAAAGGTATAAATTGCTATAAAGTCATGCCTTTTGAGCTAAAGAATGCCGGTGCCACATATCAAAGGGCTATGCATAGGATCTTTGATGACATATTTTACAAGAATGTCAAATGCTACGTTGATGACTTCGTTGAGAAATCAAAGAACCGAGGGGATCATTTTCATGTACCTTTGGAGTTACATCCTGAAAATTTCTTGAGTTAATTGTCCACCGGCGGGATATAGAAATTGAGAAGGCCAAGATTGTTTCCGTTTTGAGAATGCCAGAACCTAAAAACATCCACGAGTTTAAGAGCTTACAACGAAAACTAGCATATCTTTGAAGATTCATTTCAAATCTAGTAGGCTATTATCAACCATTTAGTTGCCTGATGAAGAACAATGTACCATTTGAGTGGGACAAAGCTTGTGGTAAAGCCTTTAAAAGTATAAAATTTTACTTAATGAAGCCCCCCATATTGATTGCACTTGTTCCCGGGCGCCATTTAATTCTTTATGTTGTTGCTCAAGAGCACTCTGTAGGAATCTTACTCGCTCATAGAAGTGATGAAAGAAAGGAGAATGCATTATACTATTTGAATAGAACGATGGCACTAAATGAGCTCAAATATTCACCTATTGAAAAATTGTGTCTCACACTCCATCTTTGCAATCCAGAAGTTGAAGCACCATTTTCAATTTTATAGTGTCCGTCTAGTCTCAGAGGCTAACCCTTTGAAGTATGTCAAGACGAAACCAGTACATTCGAATAGGCTTGCAAGATGGTTCCTCCAACTACAATAAGTTAAGATCACATACGTTCCCCAAAAAGTCGTGAAAGGGCAAGTTCTAGCAGACTTCTTAACTGATCATCCCATGCCTGTTGAGTGGGATTTATCTGATGACCTACCTAATGAAGACGTACTTGTCATTGAAGCTACACCTCCTTGAAAGATGTGATTCAATGGAGTCTCCCAGAAAGAAGGAGTCGCTGCTAGAGTTGTCTTTATTACATCAGAAGGAGAAGTACTGCATTACTCCTTTATGTTGACACATACTTGTTCAAACAATATTACATAATATCAAGCTCTAATCTTTGGTTTAGAAATGGCTTTCGACATAAAGCAACTACATCTCAAGGTGTATGGAGATTCTCAGTTAGTGGTCAATCAACTCCTTGGTCTCTACGAAGACACAAAGCCTGAGTTGTTTCTATATGATAACTACGTAAAAAGGCTAATGGAGGTTTTCAAAGTCGATGAGGAAGATTGGCGAAAATCATTGGTCGACTATTTGAAATATGGGAAACTACCCAATGATCTACAACGACCGACCAACACCCAATGGTGGGCAACTCAATTCATCTACTACAAAGGCACGCTCTATAAATGACACCCAATGGAATTTTCCTACGTTGTCTAAATGTTGATGAAAAAAATCAAGCTATGGAAGAAGCTCATTCTGGAATTTGCTGTGCTCACCAATCGGGACCAAAGCTATACCTTCGCATAAACAGGATGGGTTATTACTATAGTTAGAGATTGCATGAACTATGTAAGAAGATGCTAAGCTTGTCAATTCCATACCAATATGATCCACCAACCACCTAAGCCGTTTCATCCTACTTATTTGCATGCCTTCAAATATATTGCTAAATGCATCGTTGCATCCTAATTAGCTTGTCTAGGATGCTGTAAAAACTAACTCAATTGCTGAGCCGCATGAGACACATCTGGCCTGGTAAAGCTCAAATATAACACTCTTCCAACCATTTGTACTTCGAAGCATCTAATAATGACACTCCACAATCTATATTAAGTTTGATTTCTGCTAGCAGGGAAGTATAAGTAGCCTTTGCTTGTCCCAGTTCAACATCCCTTACAATATCAGCAATATACTTGCTTTGAGTGGTTACCAAACCTTGTGAAGACCTTGCCAACTCAATATCGAGGAAGTACTTAGCTACTCGTAAATCTTTAATAGTAAAGAAACTATGCAAATACTCTTTTTACATCCTTGATGTAAGAATTTGAGGGTGTTGCAACTAATATGTCATCAACATACACAAGAAGCACTATTTGTTCATCAATAACCTTTTGTGAAGTTTTTGGGTTCCTGCCAAACTGATAAACAATCTACAAAGCACATACAGGAATGTGCTAGAGAGATAATTTGTATAGCTTTTGAAGCAGAAGAAAAACCACAAACAAAATCATTCAGCCAAGTAGGCTTCGACATTGTTCTAGTTGATCTTCTAAGTTGGAAGGTTTGAGTTGGTGGACTAAGTTCCGCATGGTCGTTTGGAGAGATGTTTCAGACTGTAAAGGGTCTTGCTTGACCTCTTGAGTGCTGTCTATTAGAAAAGGGAGTGGGTAGGTAGATTTAGTGTAATTTATAGAATGAAAAGGAAATACTTCCTCATGGAAAACTACATCTCTGGTAATAATGATAGCCTTAAACTCTAAGTCATATACCTTGTATCCTTTACATCCATGTGCATTTCCTAGGAACACACACTTGGTATTCCTACGGTCCAATTTTCTTTTTGTTAGGTAAAGTGTTTGCTGCATAGTAGAAGCAACCAAAGGTCTTTAAGTGGGAATAAGTGGTAGGCTTATTGTACAACTCAAAGGGGTTTTTCCAGTTTAACACCAAAGTAGGAAGCCTATTTATGAAGTAGGTGGTGTAGTAAGAGGAGCTTTAGTCCAGAATTTCGAAGGCATTTTGGTTTGGAATAACAAGGCCCTAGCTATTTGCAACAAGTGTTGATGTTTTTTTTCAACTATCACTACAAGAAAATAGGGTATCGGAGATGGAAATTCAGAGACAGAATGAAATCCGTCTTTATCAAAGACGGATTTTAGAGAACGAATTTTTTATATAATAAATTATTAATAATTTTTATCTTAGAGATGGAGTTAGAGACGGATATATAATTTCACTAAAATATGTTATAATCCGTCTCTATATCCATCTCTGATACTATTAAATGATTACTTAAAAAATCAGGATGGCTGGCACTTAACTTTTTTAGTTATTTCCTTCTGTATTTCCGTAGCTAATTTTTTCTTTAATTTAGCCACGGAAATTTTTGTCTCTGATGTTGTAATTAGAAATTTTTTTATTTATGAAAATATTAAAACACAAAAATAAGAATATTTTTTATTTATGAAAATAATAATTAAGTTGTAAAATTTTATATGACATGATAATATATATATATATTTATATAATTATAATGAATTATTTAATTTTAATTAATTACAATAAAACTAAAAGTAAACTTTTTATTAATTTTTTTTATTTTAATAAAAAACACACATCCCTCTTAATGTTTTTTCTCACCAGCGAAGATTTTGAGCTCGAGTCGAGCTCAATTGTGTCTGTTCATAAGCTCGCGAGTTTTTTTTATATATATATTTTATTTTTGATTTTTTTATATATTTAATTTTGTATTTAATATTTGATCAATTTTATAATCAAAATTGACCATATATTATAATTATTAATCAATATCATACATTTTATTTTGGATAATAATAGTGATGGTTGAATAATTTTAATTATTATTTTATTATATATATAATGAGATCAAAAAATTTAATCAATAATTATGATATTTTAAAATCTGGTAACTCGATTCACATCAAATTTAAATATATATAAGACCGTGTCCATTAGATCATATTGGAGAGTTTGATTTAAAATCACATGGCCTGATTCTATGATACACTTACTTGAATGATTATTCTTATGTTCCAAGTACGATATCTTGACATCCGTATAACCAATAAGTCTAAAACTTTACCAAGTGTATTTTTCTGTAAGTATGATCATATCTAACGGTTTTATTTGAATTTTGATGGTCCGATTAACATATGTTGTTCAACAATGTAAGATGATAGTTGCATCAATGTAATACTAACATTTATAAATATATAAATTTACTACAGATTGTGAATATATATTAATCTCAGCTATAAAATATTTTTATGTATTTCAATTGCATTATTTTCGATAATTGATATTTTCTATAACTTTAAACTATTCAATATGATTTTTTTTATTACAGGCTCACTTAATCGAATCAAATTGAAAACTCGAATATTTTATATATATATATATATATTTAATTTTATTAAAGTCCAAGAGGCAAATTTTGAAAAGTTTTAAAGTTGATTGGAAGACCTTTGGTTGAATGGAAACCATCCTTGATGGAAGAATCTCTTTATGATAATAGTTTTATTTCTTTAAGACTTTTAGTTTTATCAGGAATTTACATTTTTTAGTTCTAATAGAATGTGATGTGATTCACCATATAGACATCTTTGGATCTCTCATTCTTGGGGAATATTCTCTGTATTTTTCTATAGTATTTTCTCTTCTTCTTTTATTTATTCTCTCATTAGCGTGCTAGGCTAGTTCTTTTAATTTCGATTAAAGACTTGGTGAATGCTAAATTCCAATGAGTTGTGAGATCTAATCATGCTTTCCACTTTCATTCATATTGGTATTTGTATTGCTCTGTGCCTTTATTATAAATAATCTGATTTATGAATGATAGGTATCGTTATTCATTATCAAGAATATTTGCCTAGGCAATTGAATTTGCAAATTCGTAATTGTTTATTTAGTTCAATAACTAGTGGTAACACAACATAATTGATTATGTTGTGGGGAATGCACAATCTAACTTAAATAAACCTTTATAGGATTTTATTAGTTAGAATTGGGCTTTTCTAGTTTTTAATGCTATTGGAAAATTAAATGTTGAGAACATTTTCAAGGTTATTTACTAATTAGAGATTTAGTCAATGGATGTTTCTTGACTATCGGCAAGGTAAGAAAAGGTGAGATTGTTAGGTCATACCTATGACCATAACCAATTTATCTATCATGAATGATTGTCATCTTTGCATCTATAATCAACTGTGAAATTGAGCATGATCCTATCTTTAACTCAAATGTTTCTCTCATATTTATCATCTTTCCAAGTGTTTTCTGCTATTTAGTTTTAGATTTGGATTTTAAACAACCCCTTCCCTTTTTCCCACTTTTAAAAGGAATTAATTTGGAACCAATCTCTGTGGATTCGACCCTACTCATCAGTTTCAAAAGTTTTTGGTAGAAAATATTTTTGCTGGATTCGACAATCATCAAGGAAGTAACAATAGACCCCTCTGTTCAATTCACACTTGATATCTATTGTTGCTTGTCTAGCTTCGAACTCTGGTTATATGTTGTACAAGCACAATGCTACCTAGCAGTCTTAACAATCCTACAATTGCTTCATGGGTTTTCGACACTTGGGCTTTGGATGTTGTGGGACCTATGACAAAGTCCTTCAGTGGTCACTTGTATATTTTGGTTGTAACGGATTGTTTATCTAAATGGGCTGAAGCGATACCTCTTAAAAAAGTAAAGAAAGAGAACATCACTGATTTTATCCGCACCAATATCATCTATTGTTATGAAGTTCCAAGGTATATCATCACCGGTAATGGAAAGCCCTTTTGCAATAGCTTGATAGACAAGTCATGTTAAAAGTTTGGTTTTAAACAAAAAATGTCTTGTCTGTATTATTTTGCTGCCAACAGTCTTACTAAAGCATTGAACAAAATTTTGTGCAGCCTGTTGAAGAAAGTGGTGGCAAGTCAAAGCAAAATTGGCTTGAAAGGATTGGAGAAGCTCTATGGGCATACAGAACCACTGTTAGAATGCCTGATCAAACAACTCTTTACGCACTGGTCTATGGGGTAGAAGCAATCCTTCCACTTGAGTGACAAATCCCATCATTGAGGTAGCAGTACAAGAAAGACTTACCGACGAGGAAATGCTCGAATACATTTGAAGAGTTGAAAGGCCTTGATGAGAAGAGATTGGAAGCACAATAAAAGCTCAAGCGTTACCCAACTTGGTTGTCTAAGGCATTTAATAAGAAGGTTCACCTGCGTTCTTTCCAAGTTGGTGATTTATACTCATAGTGAGGAGGCCTACAATCACAAGTGTCGATTGAGAAATAAATGCTTACCCAAATGGGATGACCGATATGTTTTCATAGAAGCCTACATAAATAGTGTGTATAAGTTGACCACTGAAAACGGCTTGAGAATAAGCCCAATACTGGAAAGTTCTTAAAACGGTACAACGCTTGAGTGGAGAAAAATAAATAAAAATGAAAAAAAGCTCCAAGCCCACATGAGAATAAACTGTGAACGGCCCTCCTCTTTCCAAATAAATATTTTTGTACATTGAACTACGTAATTACTTGATCCTTTTGATGAGGTAAGTAGGAAGCTTAGACATTTCTATGCTTAGTCATAACATATAAAATGTCCTATTTTCTCATATAAAATTGTTAACATGAAAAATATCGAGGTATGCTCAGATATTGCAAGATCGAAAAAAATAAATTCTATTATATAATCTTTGTCGAAATGGGGTCAAAGCAAAAACAAAAATGAAAAAAAAAAGAGATGGAACTCAATAAGAGATTAAATCCTAAACAAATCTCAAGCAAAATGACTCAAACTCCTCAAGTCTTCCTTGAGGACTTTCAAATTTGCTCTTGAAGACTCCAAATCCTCAACTATTACATCATTTAGCGGGGTGGTATTGTCAAGTGCTAAAATGTCCTCCTCGATCTTATGAACTTTGGATTGAGCATTATGGTTAAGTTGCTTTTGTCCCTTCAAAGTAGCACACAAGTTCGTTCTTTGTTCTTTCAAATCCACAATCTCCTTGTCAATATGCTCCAACTTGAGCATAGTGGATTGGACCTTAGAAGCCTTTTCACTCGCTTTAGCTTGAACATTTTGGAGACGATCCTTTGCTTTCTTTAATTGTTGCTCAAGAGACTTCGGGACAACTTCTCAGAATACTAGGATCTTGCTTCGTCATATGCACAACTTTGGCAAAAAACACGTTCAACGATTCCTCCACTTTCAAAATATCAAACTTGTAAAAGCTCCTCATGGACTTAAGAACAAGGTAAACACTGTTTTCGATTGATGAGATGAAGTCAGTTGAAGTGTTTGATATCTTTACGAGAATTGCACTCCACATCTTTTGAAGAAACTCATTTTGGTGGTTAAGGATGAACTTCTCACCTTCAAATTCCCACACTGCAACATGATGTGGGAGTTGTTTCCTCTTAAGTCCATCCCAACTAGAGGAGTTGTGCAAACAAATTAGGCCCCATAATCGTCTTTTAACTATCTTGAGACTCTTCAGTGGCATCAATGGACTGGACTTCATCTTCTAACTAAAAAGAGAATAAGAAGACAATTTTAGTAATGATATTAGAAAAAGGGAAAGTTTGAACATATTTGATTAAGGAGATATGACTTGTGCAACGAAATTCACCAAGAAGAGCTCGATGCACTATCATTAGCCTCTGTTGCTTTTAAAGGTGTAAACTCATTCTTTTGCCTTTTCCAGTGACGATCCCATTTGCTACTGTTGCTATCCTCCAAATTATGTAGTGAACCATTTTTTTTACTTGCCTCTGACACTGTATTTTGAGGGTTATACTTGACCACAATCGAAGGAACAAGCACATGTGGAGATTGTTCTCACCACCATCAACCTGCTTGTCCTCGTGCTTTATGAGTCTTGATGTAATATGCTACCCGCACATAGACAAAGTAGATAAGAAAAGAAGGACTTGTCTAGCAGGTTTTGGAGAACTTGTGATAGTATTCAGAACCCCATAAATACTCTCCAAGACAGGAATCCCTCGGCTCACTACTAGACCGCTCGCTATCATGGATGCCATATTAAAGATACTTGGATGTATGGAGTTGATGTCAACGAACGCGGAGAGCCAACGAGCTAAATATGCCACTAAGTAAGTTTCCTCCTTGAGATTCTCTTTAATGCTTAGCTTGGAGAATAAGGCCTCCTCGACAGTCGACCATTTCTCATGAGCTTCGGTGTCACTAAGAACGTTATGAGTTGACTTAGACCAAACCATTTTCTTCTCTTTACATAGGGGGCGGGTGGTACTTGGTAGCTCTTTTAGACAAAAACTTCACCCATTTGTCGAAAGATACATCGGAGCATTGATTACCATCAACACTTTGAAGTAAGTGGTAAGCGTAAAGTAAATACTTGTTGGAACGAGAAATGAATCTTTATCCCTTTACATTAATGTTGGTAAGCTCTAGCGCACTCGGTACGACTTCATCTTAAAGGCAGCCCGTTATAGGAAGTCTAGCGAGGTCATATAAATTCCACAGTGAAATGGATAATTCTCAGGTCGAGGTAAGTAAAGTAATCGTATGGGGGCCTCACTTTTCACAAAACGCCTTGACAATGTGAATTGTAATCATATGTAAAAGCAAAGTATAAATGGCGTTGTACATTTTGATGAAGTGTAATTTATCTCCGTAGTGGCTAAGTACATCTTTAGTCCACTCCCTATGTTCTTTGATGTGGAATTCTCCAATAAATCGAAGATCACCATCCAACTTTGCATCGCCTTCAATGATTGAACGACCCAAAGTTCGTAAAGGGGCGAAGTTATTTAATTATTGATGATGAGGAAGCTTATGGTAGGCAACTCGTAAAGTCCACGCCTTAATATTCTTGCTCAAGATAACTTCTTGAAACCAGTCTCCTAAGTAAGAAGAGTTCGACAATCAACTCCAGAGTTACTTAGTTCAACGAAAATGTCGTTGAACGACGAGATGTAAAGTACTATTTGGCAGATGCCAACAAAGTGGTAATAAATTGAGTCAAGCTCAAATTTCTTCCTCCATTCCAGAAAAGTTGTCATTGTGACCTTTTTACCGAACTAGTAAAATATACTCACGTTGTGTGTGATGCATAAATTTAAATTTTTTAATATTAATTTTTTTTCTTTTTTCATCCTTAGATAATGTGTAAATAAATAAAAGATTTTAATGGGCTAATTTTGATAAAAGTATTAATACAAAAACTTGATTATTGAAAAATAAACTCCAACCAAATATCTACACATTTGGCTCTGCCAATGTGTGGTTGAGATTAATCTTAACGATGAGATGAGAAGCTTTCAAAATCTCTTTTGAAAATATATTTAGATACTGTAAAAATTTCGAAACTTATATATAGAACTTACAACTTCTCTCAACTTTAATATTTGTCGAAACTTTGCATCCACAAACTTCCGTATTTATACGAAACATTCTAAATGTTTTTAACATTCTTAATTTCATCCTGCATGTAATCTTTCAATCTTAACCAGCTCTATATCTTCGTAGACCCTTTTAAAATATGTCATTTTGAAAGTTGTTCATATATGTCTTTTGTCTTGATCTTTTCTAAAAAATAACAAAAGAAGTTTAAATATTCTATTTGTTCAAAAAGTTTAAAATTCAAAAAATACTGAGCAATGTACATAGTGTAAAAGAGGGAGATAGAGCTCATTTTCAATTGATATTAAGGTCATAAGATGAACTCTTATCATAACAATCTGATATGTATACTTTACATTTGATTAAACTCACTTTGCTTTCAAATAATTATATTGATATTTGACATAATTTCTGTAGAAAGAAAGTAATATTATTAAGAAAGAAGGTTTTTGATTTTGTCCCACAAATCAACATAATAATAATAATGCAATAAGTATTAGACTGACTTTAAGTTATTTTAAAGTTTAAATTATAAAATTACATCTCATCTGAAAATAGGAAGAGTTTTATATATGATTTTATTTTAAATATTAAAAATATATATTTTTCTATTTTAGCTTGCATCTAATAATACAATAATCAACGAACCTTGTTTTGAATTAAGTACGAACACAAATATAATTATTCTCTAGAATAATAAATCAAACAATATTAATTTATGTACATCATCCCCTAATAAAAATTTTATTAAGATATAGAAATGCATTTTGTTTTGCGAAATTGTTTGTTCAGAACTTTTCAAATATTACGTAACAAGATATATCTTTATATAAAGTTTGAATTTTTTAATATTTACATTCTTCTAGATCTCATTTTTATTTTAAAGCATATATCGTATATATAACATAAGTAAGTTTGAACATAAGAGAATTATTAAAATAATAAAATCAGTGAGAATCATAAAATAATTATTTATTCCTCCATTAAATTCTATAATTTCTTATGTTTTTCGATTTTCTTGATGCAAGTAAATACAATTTATAATTTTAGTTAATTTATTGCGCGTGATTTTTTTTCTTTTTTTTCTGATCCAGCTTTTTACACTGTAAAGTGTATACACTCGTCATGAGTATCACTTTTTAAAGATTTTTATAGATTATTTTTTCGTGAATTTTAGTAATTTTTTATTTTGATATTTCAGTCATTTAATTATTTAGCAGTTTGTTATGTTTTTTAATTAGTAATTCTATATCTCTGATTCTTTTAAAATATCTAAAATTTAATTTTAAATACTAAATACTATAAATGCATTAAAACATACTTGATGTGGTTATGATTTTGATGAAATGATGGGATGAGAATTTACCCTCAGCACAACAACTCATTAAGTGAAATTAAGCTTTAAAAAGAGAATTTTTTAGAGAGAGTATATGGTGTATTATCAAATCAATGAATAGTAACTTGATGTAAAAGATTATATTTTGCGTATTTACAGTGGTGTTGGAAACTATATAGTGTTTGTAGGGTGTATATATTTATTGTATGGCTTATTTATATAAAATTATTTTTTTGCCCTTGTAAATAAATGCGTATTACCAATATATATATCATATCGCCCCCCACTCTCGAATAAAATATCTAGTGCAGTATATTGTTTGAGAGTAGACACTTTTCAGAGCTGAGTTTAACACATGAGAGTGGGGAGATGGGAGTCATTTATTGTTCTCAAGTGGTTAGGGTGCGTGAGTATACATGCATCCCTAAGACTAACTATAGCCAGCTGAATCAGAGCCCCCATTCGCCCAGCTAGGCTCAAGGCCGTGCCTCGAGCTGGGCTAGTTGGTCGAGGCTCGAAGCCCGTGCAAGGCCTCGAGCTAGGCAGACCAGCAGACCTTGGCTAGAGGCACCTCGAGCTCGGTCACCTAGGCCCAACTGACCTGGGCCCAGCTGCTCACGTCCAGCTCGAGGTAGGCTGTAGGCTCGAGCCCCTGAGCTCAAGGTGCCTCGAGCTCGTTAGCTGGTCCGCCCAGCTCGAGGCCTTGCTTGGGCTTTGAGCCCAGATCAGCTGGTCCAGCTCGAGCACCTCGAGCCCAACCTAGGTCAACGCAACTAGACAAGGCACAGTCGGGCATCGAGCTCTCGCCCTTAGTCCAGTGCCTCGAGCCCAACTGGGCTGATGCGGGCTTTGATTTAGCTGGCTATGATTAGCTTTAGGATTATACGCGTACTTGCACACCCTAACCACTTGAGAACAATAAATGATTCCCCACCTACCCGCTCTCATGTGTTAAACTCAGCTCAGAAAAGTATTTACTCTTAAACAAAATGCTACATTAGATATTTTATCAGAGAATGGGGGGCTATATGATGTATATATTGGTAATACACATTTATTTACAAGGGCAAAAAAATAATTTTATATATATAAGCCATACAATAAATATATATACACCTTACCATACTACATAATTTCCATCACCACTATAAATACCCAAAATTTAATTTTTTACACAAAGTTATTATTCATTGATTTGACAATACACCATACACTCTCTCGAAAAACTTCTCTCTCTAAAGCCTAATTTCACCTGGTGAGTTGTTGCGCCGAGGGTAAATTTCCATCTCATCCCTTCATCAAAATCATAACACATTATTGGCGCCGTCTGTAGGAATACATTATTCTGGCATTGAGAATGCAAACCAGGTACTATGCTTGTAATGTTCATGTGCTGGACACCACCCAAGAAATACAAGTGAATGGTGCGGGTCAAGCTCCAGCCCTTGAACAATCACCACACTATGTTCATGGGGTGGACACCACCCAAGAAAAACAAGTGAATAGAGCAGTCAAGCTCCATCCCGTGAACAAGCCCCGCTCAATGGAGAAATCATGCCACCCCATGAACAAGCCCCACCTCCACACCATGTAGAGCCACCCCCGCAAGGTGTTTCACCCCAAGAAGCAATCATATGGCTGAGGCAGGAAGCTTTATTGGCCTTGATTCGTGATGCATCCACCAGAGCAGCTGCACAAGCTATGGCTCATTTTACTACGTTACACCCCGTCAAGCCACCCCCTTTTTCACCTCGCCGAAGTCTACAATTATCCTCGGCTCCCGAGGAGGAGTAGAGGCAGGAAGAGGTAAATGGTAGAGTTTTCCAACTTGAAGTCGCTCAGACATAAGAGCAAAATCCCCCCTAATAGTCAATCTACTGCTTCCCTCCCATCAAGGAGAGTGGAGGATCCTTATTTGCCCTAGGCCGTTGCCCCTCTTTGGCGAAGCCCTTTCTCCCTACAACTTTCTCCGAGCCAGTTTCAGCTGGCATCAAAGTATTGAATCAGTCACAATACGATGGAACATGGGACCCACAAGAACACTTGGACAAATTTTGTGCTAAAATTGATTGGTACAACTTGAGTGATGCCCCTTATTGCAAGGTTTTCTGCACTATGCTCTCCAAACGTACTTTAGCGTGGTTCAACCAACTGCCAGTTGGAACTATCTCCAGCCTTGAGCAGTTGACTCAATGTTTTTGCATCACTTCTCCATGAAGAAGAAAGTCCCAGAAAAATGACAACATATTTGTTCACCATTCGCCAGAGAGAAAATAAACCATTATGAGATACATTCAAAAGTTTTTGGAGGCAGTGCATGAGGTGTCGCATGTCAATCATAAGTTGTTGGCCAATATTATTCAGCAAAATTTGCTTCCAGGAAGATTCAATTTGCTACAATAGCTCTGTAGAAAACTTCCTCATGCGATCACATAAATATATTAGAATCGAAGAGTCCAATGTTTGGGACACTTTCCTTAGCGTCAAGAGGAAGGACAAAAATAAGGAGAAAAAGCCAAAGAAGGAAGAGCACAAACACTTAGCTCCTACAGGGTTGAAGCATTACACTACCCTAAATGCTCTTAAGGGTGAAATATTAGTCGTGGCGGAACAACAAGTGCTAATCAATCGGTGGCCGAGAAAGATGAAAGATAATTTCAAAAGGCTCAAATCAGACAAACATTGCCATTTCCACCGTGACATGTGACATACAACCGAGGAATGTCATCACCTGAAAAATAAGATAGAAAAGTTGATTCGACGTGGATACTTTAAAGAATATGTAAACCACGGGCCGAGTGGTTCAACTCCTCATCATGACGACAATCTTCCCACAGTCGGTGCCAATGATGTGGTTATGATTTCGATAAAGGGATGAGTGGGAATTTACCCTCGGCACAACAACTTACTAGGTGAATAGGTTTTAGAGAGGGTGTATGGTGTATTGTCAAATCAATAAATAGTAACTTAGTATAAAAAATTAATATTTTGAGTATTTATACTGGTGTTAGAAATTATGTAATGTGTAGGACGTATATAAATAAAATATTTTTTTTGCGCTTATAAATAAATGTATATTATATACATCAATACTCTATTCATATATGTGTATAAAATAAAATAAACTATTAACAACTTTGAAATTATAAGCCTGATTTCCCATTATATATTAATAATTTATCATGAGTATAACACCTAGGTTATTAATTTAGTATAAAAATCTTATTTAACATAATTACTGTTGTAGTCAATAAATTATACATTGCAGAATTATAAATATCTTTTGTAATGCTCTTTTAATTAGATTATTTTTAGTTAAAACTATTAGATCATTTCATTTAATTATCAACTTATTTGCACGCTTTTAATCTTGGTTCTGTTGTATGTTTTATTCTTTTTCATTACATGTAAAATAGAATTTGTACAAAATAAGATGTATATTGGTGTACCAGTTTAGTGTTTTAATGACTTCTTGTATATATATATTTTGTCTTTCAGAAAAAAAAAAGTTAAAACAGTATAAATATGTGATATATGCTCATACTCTTAGAATAGTCTTTATAAACGTGTTTGTATATAAAATATAGACTATAAAAAAATTGAATTTAGATTAGATATAACCAAGAGATGTACGTAGAAAATTAATTATATAAATGAAATTTAATAATTTTAGAATTGAATTTAAACAATTCAATGAACTTTTCAAATAACTTTGTTAAAAGATTGTCTAAGTTCAATATTTTCAATTAATATATTTATCAGTTCAAGATATTATCAAAATTAAGTTAGGTAATAATAATGTAATTATGCCACTAAAATTAATATAATTGAAGAATATTTTTCTCGAATCAAAAAATAAAAAAATCTTTTAATCCATTCAAACTTTTATAATAGAATAGAAAAGAATTTTTTACCAATATTACGTTCCATATGTTACAATATATTTAAAAAAAATAAGAAAAATAAATTAATACAAACGTTAAATTTTCTTTAAGACTTTTCTTCTGTGCAAATCAGATTTTCGAAGCCAAATATTAACTCTTACGATAAAAGGCATATTTGTGGGAGTATTAAGTATATGGTTAAGTGAAAAACTTTTATCAAAATTAAGTCTGATCGAACACAATTAATTATGAAATAAGTGTGTTATATAATTAATTTTTTTTTGAATTATACATCAGTTATATATCAAATACATTACATTTATAGTATAATTTTAATTTTAATATGATGAAAATTGCTAACACCAAATTTAAAGCTTTTCGTAATATCAAAATAGAATACATAAATGTTTTGTGGGACGTCGGGAATACTAAATATACCCTTACATCTGATTAATTATTTATTTTATTATTTCTATAATTAACTAATTATTAATACTTTATATTGAATTAATTGCAGTCCAAAAATGTGGTAGCAATCTTATTTTTTATGGGGGTGTTTTTTTTATTATTGAGAGCCAAAATGCAAGTAAGTCGCACCCAAAAGGAATAGTTGGGTAAGGAGAAAAGAGAGCCCTAATGTGGTGGAAATGCATTTAGGGGTAGACCAAAGAGTGGTTGGGAGATTGAGTGGTGATGGGGAGATTGCCCACAGGACAGGAGAGGGACGTGATGTTGATGCTGATGTTGATGTCTAATTACCACACTTTCCCATAACCCAATCAATTTCTTTTGCTTTGGAAGAATCCAAACTACAAGCATGCACATGCTGGTGGTAATGTATAAACATTTAGGGTGTGTACTATTCGATCGATAGAATCAAAATTTTGATTTGTATGGAATTTTCTGATTTGATATTCAGTTGGTTTATTTTTTTTTAATAATTTGATTGATTTTATTTTTTTATTTGCTAGATAAGAAATGATCGAATATCGAATTTTTAAAAAATATTATAATTTTATAAGTATATGTAAATGTAATCAACTTAATTTTGTTTAATTTTAAATATAATTAACTTAACTTGAAAATTACTATTCTTTATATTACTAATTTTATTTAATTTTGAAAAGAAATACTTATTTTATTTTATTTTATTTTCTTTAAAATTGGATTAATGTACATCAACGAACAAAACTGAATGAATACAGTATCGAACCAACTGGTTCGATTCGATATTCAGTTCGTCATGAATTTTCAGTTCAATTCGATTTGATTAATTGAAATGAACAGCCCTAAGTTGCATGACTTGCACTGAGTATTGCAATTATTGGATGAGTGTCGTATTTCAACGGCAACAAATGCTTGACTTTTATGCAAGTTTTGTGGATTAGTTGACAAGGTAGTCAGCTGGTTATACTGACTAGTGGAAAATTGTCATAGGAAACCCTTGGAGGAGAATTCCCCGGCTTCGATAGTACGGGAGTAGCCCTTAGACTTGAGGAACCATGACAGTTACATGCCACGATGGTTGTATCTTGGATCTGACGAGAGGTGATTGTGTCACAAACATGATCATTATAAGCTTTTTCCAGTTCAATCAGAATGTGTAGTGAGGACGGTGGGTTTCAAGAAGAGGTTCCGTCTCCTGTCAGTATGTGACAGCGGTATCTCCTATGCACTTGGAGACGCGTTCACGCCTTACAAATTTGTAGCTACAGTGGTTGATCGAATATGAAATTGTTTCCTATGTCGAGCAATTAAGCGAAATGCGGTCTCAAGTATTAAAGCATAAATACCTAGTCCAGGATGAGAACCCACACAAAATTTCATTCCCTAGACTAAGGCTGTGAATTATAGATGGAAGGATCGTACCTGTATGGAATTTGGGATCCTAAATGTTCACATGGTTATTCATCTAGTCTCTACTTCCATGGACCGTTGCTAGACGGTCACCCATGATAGTAGGTTTTTCTGATCAATGGTTGATCAAGAATGATTAATTAAATTAGAGTTAATTAATTAGTTGTGTTGGACACTAGCCCAAGTTTAGATGAAAAGTGACGCTAAAAAGTCACAAACAAATAACTTTAGAAGGACAAGAAATTCATTTGAAATTAATTCAAGAAGATGTAAAGACTTGCATTATTTACACGTGGGATGATCCATTGGATGGATGTCTAATATTAAATTAAAAAGATTAATTTAATTGGGCTTGTCTTAATTAATAAATTTGATTTATTAATTATAGAGATTGGGTTTATGTCTTTATTAGATATGAAATTGGACATAATTTAGTTCTAATTTTATTAAATTAGATTTACTTAAATTCTTTAGACCTTGGAATTATTTTTTGAACTCGGGGTACTAAATTAAGGCCCATTGGCTAAAGGTTAACTTCTGTTGTTCGAAGGAGGGTTGATCGTGTTGCACTTTTGGAATGTTCAAACTTGACCATATTTGGAGCTCTTTTCTATATGGCATAATTGGTTCATACCATCAGGAAGAAGGTTGCCTTGTAGGTAAGTGGAATGTATTTAGACACATTTTTACCTTTTCATACAAGATATATAGATATATATATATATATATATGTGTGTGTGTGTGTGTGTATGTATGACCATAGTAATACATACATAATACAGAAAACAAAAAACTCCAATCCTCTCCAGGATGCTTTCGGCCGCCTCTCTCTCTTTCTCTCTCTATCATCTCTTATTCCACCAATTCTCTTACTCTTCCTAATCTGGTATCAAGTGAAGAGTTGTAGAGAATTTTGATGAAGTGAATACACTAGCTAATAGTGTAGTTCTCTTTGATCATCATTCTTCAAAAGCGATTTTGATTTCTTCTAGGAAAGAGACCTACTCTTGATATTATGTGGATCATCTTTAGAGGACTTTTTTGTTGGAGTCTAAGGTGAACAGGTCGAATATGCATTGCCTGTCAAAACACAAATGAAAGAGGTAAATTTTCATTTTTACATATTGTGACGCCCCAAAAATTATAATACATAATTGGGGGATTAATTGGTAAATTTTTATGAAACTTGGTTAATTAGTAAATAAATTGTGTTCCATAATTGGAATATAATAAAGCTTGAACGGGTTAAATTGGAGCTTGTTATAATATTTGAGAGCAAATTATATTAATTTAGAAATTAGGAAGGACGTAATTGGTATTTTGAGAAAATTTTAATTAAATCAATAAAATAATGATAATATTATATATATATATATGTAAATAATATATATACATTAAGTAAGTAATAAAAATATATATATATATATATATTAGTGTATATATATTAAAGAATAATATATATATACATATGAAAAGAGAGAGAGAGGATTGAGAGAGAGATGGGCCATTCCTCCACCGCCTCACTCTTCTTTTTCTTTTGTCTCATTTCGTTTATATAACACACACATTACACAATGCACATACAACACACACAGTAAATTGCGATTCTTTGGCTGAGAAAGAAAAAGAGACAGAGGTAAGAAAATTATAATTTTAATCTATCTTAATTTATATAATTAAATTATTTAATTAGTCCGTTTATTAAATATTGTTTATATTGAGCGATGTATTATTAACCGGAATATTTTGCGAGTTTGGCTATTTAAAATAGTGTTGAATTAAATATCAAATTGGATATAAAAATGATATCATTGGTTAATTAGATTATTAAATTTATTAGATTTGAAAGTTGCTATAGCCAATTTATATAATTCCATCGGAATTGTTAGCCAAATACGCAATTCTATGTATTATTGATTAATTAAAGAGTATAATAGCGAGAAATTGATAGAAAATTCATAGAAAGGTTATGAGAATTATATTTAATAAATGGTATGTTAATAAAGAGAAAAAATGAAGATTTGTACTTCGATAGAAATGGAATATTGAAGAATTATTAGAAATTGTACGGATAATATTTAATATTATATTTAAAAGAAATTACGATATTCTCGATATATTAACTGTATGTGATATAACTCATTATAGGATACGGGGGTGAAGTGAAAGGAGTGACAATTAGCGATTGAGTAGAAAGAAACGTTGTAAGGTCGAGGTAAGTAAATAATTAGTATTATCTATATATGTTCTCTTTATTTGTGGTATTACTATTATATGACTTTGTGGTTTATGTTGATATTGATGTATCTGAAAATATGAGTTGTGAATAATTTGATTTGATTTGACTGACGATATTGTGTACGTGGAATGAGGAAATACATTGAAATATCATGTTTGTTGTATGTTGTGTTGTGGGTGTCTGAAAATGAGAATGTATTGATATATGATTTTACGTTACTAGTTGCTTACAAGAATGGTGATATGTGGAAATGAGGGAGTGGTGGAAATTGAATATAATTGTGGTGTGAATACCCCTTGATGTGTTGAAAAGCCTATAAGGCGATATGAAAAGTGCTATGTGCGAAAAGAAATGCTATGTGCGAAATGAGATTGATGAGCTGGATGTCAAGGGGGTTCACTTGAATTTATATAACGGTGAGATTGAGTTGGCGGGAAAAATACAATATCACCTTCTGGTAAGCAAACTAGGAAAAATGGAGTTTGGTTGGTTGTCTTATTATGAGATAGTCATGTGGTGTAATAAAGCTGATTATGTTGGAATTAAATTGACTGTATTCCATGCGTGTTGCCTGTTCCTCTTGTTTGGGCTGTGTTTGATATGCATATATAGATAGGGCTGGTTATTTACTTACTGAGTGGCAGGCTCATCCCTCTGCTGACATTTTCATTCAGGAATAGACTTTGAGGTGTCTGACTGTTGAAGAGTTGGTCTACGCGCTATACTCAGGCAGGTCGGGCCAGTATGCAGTCTTCTCCTCTTTGTCAGTTAGAATACAATCACATCTTGTCTGTACAAAGAGAATATAAACGTACGAATTACTTGTGACGAATCACTTTATGGTGTGTGATATGTATATATATATAATGTTGTGGGTTGATAATACGTACTATGACGTGTTGAGATTACGTATGCAAATTGATTAGATGATTATGTGCATTTATATATAACCACAGGGATTACTATAAGTATGACGTTCAGGATAGATATAGTTCTTGTAGCGAAGGGGGTGCTACACATATCGTATTTCTTTTATTCATTTATCTATAGCCTAGTATATTTGAATTTGTTGTTTTATTTTTATAATACACATACTATATTAAACGCCCTAGAACACCAAGCGTATACCCCATGGTTGGATTGAATTAACTTTTGATTAAACCTACTTTCTCGCTTTGTTATTTACCTCACGCTTCCGTTCCCACATTTCTGGGTCGATACCACCTTCTTCAAGTGGTATCAGAGCCTGACTCGATGTAGGACTATAGATTTATGTGTGTTCTTTATTTGATGTGCATTACGCTTGTCGCTAATGAAAAGTGGCACCCATCATATGGATGGAATATTTAGTGCAAGTTCTCAACTGGAAATATTTCAGATCTAATTCTCGAAAATTGATTTCATAGTAACCTCAAATGCACAATCCAACTTTATTGGTTGATTTATGATCCGTGGGCTTTGCAACATATGACAAATATAGGGGTAAAACTAACAAAGTAAAGAGAACTTGTACCACCCCACGACAAACATCACCCCAGCTGGTACCAAGCCAGGTGGCCCATAAACAGGTAAATAAGGCCCACAAAGTTTCTTTCATCTGTACTAAACTGATAGGCCCAGGAGCAAGCTTATAATCAGTCTGTCACGTCACTACATAACTAGGCAGACACGTTACACAAATTGCCAACACATTAAGACACATCACTCTAAAATATTGTTGGAATAGGTGACCAAAAAGCCAATTGGATTGACCATTTTCTATTCGAAATGATGAATATGGCGTAATTAATTATACTAGCATTGTGTTTGTTGTACTTACCACTTGCATTAAATGATATTTCAATGCCACAACAAATCCACAGATCAAAAGGACCTCGAGATATGGCATCGAGTGTCCTATACAGACTCGCACTAAGTATTACAATCGTGTTTTGCTGGTAGGAGACGTAGGTCATCTATGCAATTTTAGTGGGTTAGTTGGCAAGGTAGGCGACTGACTAAACTGACTTGCAAAATTATCCTATGGGAGCCTTAAGGACTTGGTCATTCTGATAGGACGAGATTAGTCCTCGAATTTGAGGAATCATAACAATCGTGTCCATACAAAAACTATATCTTGGATCTGGCGACAGATTTTGTATCGTGAGATATAGTCATCATAAGCTTTTTTTCAGTATTATGACAGCGAAATCTCCTATGCTCTCTGAGATAGTTTAGACTATTTAAGTCTTTGGCCATAGCGAGTGATTGAATGGAAAGGAATTTCCTACGACGTTGAGTACAGTGAATATATCTCGAGTATGAAGCATAAATGTCTAATTAAGGACGAGAACCGACGCCCAATACCATACTCTAGAGTAAGGCCAGAAGACGGTTGACATTACGACCATACCTATATGGAACTTGGAGCCTAAATGTTCGTACAACTATTCACCTAGTCTCTAGTGCCATGGTTTGTTGCTAGACGGTCACCCATGGTAACGAGCTATTTTTGATTATAAATTAAAAAAATAATTAATGAAATTGAATATAATAAATTGTATTGATCACACATTCCCAAGTGAAGGTGAGGGTGAATCTAAAGAGTCACACACAGATCACTGGAAAAGTGAGGAAACTAATTTGGCATTTTATGGAAATTTGTATTTTTTAAATAATCATGATTGTATTTTTTCAATTTTTTTATGTTCAGAAAAAAGAAAAAATACATTTTTAAAAAAAATCTGCTGGCCACGCACATGCGGCTCGCCGACAGTGCTTCTTGTGCGTGAATGTGCTGCACGCCTGGGCGCGGTCGGCAGGTCGTGCCCGGATGGTTGGGCCATTTTTTCTTTATTTTTCTTCAGAAAATCAATTTTTTTTCTATTTTTTTGGCATATTTACTGAAATGGTTAGTTTTAGTTGAATTTAAATTTTATTGAGAATGGTATTTCCATACAATTAAGTTGCTAAAATTATTTTGGAATAGGTTTCCATGCAAAATTTATTTTTGCATGCGTTGCACTATATCTAATTTTAAGTGCATTATTTTGCATGGGTTGCACTATATCTAATTTTTAAGTGCATTATTTTACATGTAATTTTAGCATATGATTATGATTTTATATGGTACTGGTTATCATATATTTTAGCACATTGCTTGTGTTATCTGGTTAGCATGACTACATGAAATTATGTGTTTGTCCAATATTTGTTAATTGGATTAACAAAGGATGACCACAGAGCCCTTAGACCGTATATATGGTTTTATTTTATTTGTTTGGTTGGGGTTTGCATGACTCTTATTTTTTCTTTCTCTCTCTTGTTATTGACCTTGGAGTAACAAGGCTTACTTTTTCCGTCCCATTGTGCTCTCCCCAACTACTGATTGGGGTTCCTTAGAGAGGAAGTGAGGACATCTATTTTTGAACATAAAATGTAAGACGGTAAGTCCAAGGCGACGAAGGCCCAAGGAGAATGCTATTGGATGGCCATGGAGGATCCATGAAAAGGGTCGATGGACTCACAATAGAGAGTTCAAGAGAATAAAAAGGATATCAATAATTCATAAAAATTGAGTATTAACATGATTACTACTCTACTCTGTGTATTAGATATCAATAATTAATAATCTGTAAATGGCTTGCAGGTGGTGATGAAGAGAGAGAGCCGAAATAAATGGTCCTAAGGCTTAATGATAGCAGGGTTGTTACATAGACTAGGGACTAAGTTAGGGTTAGTAGTGATCATGTTAGGATAGTATTCATGTAACATAATATGATTGAAATAATATTTTCATTTGTTGTTGGACAATTTTTTTATTACATATTTATTATCAATAAAGTTATTTTATTTGACATAGAATGGAATTCATATTTGCTAGGTTGAAACATAAAAATTTCACTATCTGATAATTACATTATGAATACTCAAACAAAGGATTAAAAATGATAATCAAGAAGGAGACTTACAATTCTTGTAGAGTAATCTATTCTAGTTAAGGATAAGGAAGATTGATGGACTCAAAGAGTACTAAAATAGACGATTTGGATCTATCAACTTTCAGAACCTTCTTCAAAAGGACAAAGACCATAAAGCTCTTTTATGGGACGGACAAAATGAGTTCACCAGTTATACGTTACATTCTATCCAATTTGACGCTTGTAGATCACCAAAATACACAAGATTAGTATAGGGTTTACAAGTCTAATAATATTTGACGAGGTTCAAAGAATTATACTTGTAGGGATGAACCAAACTGATTACCATTCGATTGGATCGAGAGAGTGTATTTAGTGGTTCTTGAATATCTAAAATGAGGCTATGATTCTCACTAAATGAAAATCTTTCTAAAGGGACCATGGTCGAACAGTCTTTGATAAGGAAGAAATTAGATCAAGTTGGACTTTATTTAATTGGTGTTTAACTAAAGCACCTTGGCCCCTTATTGCATGAAAAACCTTCGTTCTACAAAGTACTTGAGTTAATAAGATAATCCTATACAAGTCAAGGAAATAGTGGGAGGTTTTTATGTAATTTCTTGAAAACATCATTTGTAATCGCATAATTGGATTACAATCCAATAAGACATAAGGAGGAGCGATGTGGGACATTGTTTGGCTTGGAGCCTAATGATTTGGCATGGAATTCAAATCGGGTTTGAAACTTCATGTAATTAGAATATTTAATTTGTCAAGATCATATTGGGTATGATGAGATAAAACGAGCTCAAAGGTCAGTGTGAGTAGCTTTGCATTTCAACGTGTAGAGTGTATAACGTCTTACTCAATTAGATGAAGTTAAAATATTGAGAAACACTAAGACACAAATACATAGTTATCACATGATTCTCCATAATTAGGAATTGGGTTTCTAAATTAAAGGGATAAGCTATTTAAGACTTGGTCACGTCAAACTGATAAGAAAGCTTAAGTTGTTCAAGACTTAGTCACATCAGACTGATGAGGAAGCTCAGATGTCTCTAACATTCCCTACGCCTTCACCGTAAGAAGCATGAAAATATTGTTCGGTGCATTAGCCCTGATGTTGTGTGTGCTTTGGGCATGACACAACGAATATCGGGAATACTCTAATGAGACAATAAATAGTTTTCGGGAGCAATCTTTAATACATGAATAAGGATTAAAGTAATGTTCTTGACACATCGTTTGTGGAGAGTTGACTCTGGAAAGCTAAGCGGTACTAGCTTCCAGACTCGTGTGGATAATGAATTAGTCCTTAAAGTATAAGTACATTCGGACTTGATGGTGACATTCGCATCTTGAAGGGATTTCAAATAATTGTCCCTTCTTAAAATTCGAATGTATGACGACTTTTGCAAGTCAAGTTTGGATTGAAAAACCGTATCCATCAAGTGGATGTGGTGCCCAACATAGCCGAGCCAGTTGTCGCGTTGGAGGCAAACAGCAAGGCTAGGGCAAAAGCTTTTGGACCTTAGATCTCATAACAAGATCCATACAAAATTCTTAGATAACCACCATCTGTAGGTAGTGATGATGAAAGAAGCATATGGTTGGACCATGTGGCTCCAATAGAGAATATAGTACACCCACGAGACCGAGCCGGTGTCGTAGATTGCTTATACTTCGAAGTATTTGAGCAATATTGATAATTGACATAATAGTTAAGTGGGAGATTGTTGGAATAGATGACCAAAAAGTCGACTGAATTGGTTATTTTCTATTCGGCAATCTTTATCAAAATAATATTTAAATAATGAATATGGTAAGAGTTCATCATACTAGTATTATGTACTATTGTGCTTACCACTTACGTTAAACGGTGTTCCAATGTCACAACAAAACATCCACAGACCGAACGATTAAACCCATGGAGTTGGGTTGCGCATTAGTTTGGCGGCTATAAAACCAACTTCTAAGGATCGATATGAAATGTTTCAAGTCAAAGATCTCAAGACAGGGCATTCAGTGTCCTATAGAGACTTGCACCAAGTATTGCAGCTATTTTTTGTCGATAGGAGAAATAGGTTGTCTATGCAATTTTAGTGGTTTAGTTGGCAAGGTGGTCGAATGATTGAACTGACTTGTGAAAATCTTCATACAAAAGTATTAAGGGCTCGATCGGTGTGACTGGTCTTCCTAATTCCTATAGTACGAGATTAGTACTCAAACTTGAGAAAAATCATGGTAGTTGGTTGCATACGAAAACTGTATCTTAGATCTGGCGAGAGAGGATGTATCGTGGATATGGTCATCATTAGCCTTATTCACTACAGTCAAAGTATGTAGCAGAATCTGTCCCCTGTTAGTATTGTGACAGTGTGATCTCCTATGTGCTATGAGATGGTTTAGACTCTTTAAGTCTATGGCCATAGCAATTGATTGAGAAAGAAGGGATTTCCTACGATGATCAGTCGACTGAACACGTCTCGAGTATGAAGCATGGATACTTAGTATGGGATGAGAACTGACACCCAATTCTATGCCTTAAACTAAGGCTTGGAGATGGTTGACAGTAAGACCTTACCCGTATAGGACTTGGAGCCTAAATGTTCACGCCACTATAAACATAGTCTCTAGTGCCATCGCCTGTTGCTAGACGACTAGAAATGGTAACAGGCTATTTAATAAGAAATAATTAATTAAATTGAATTTTATTAATTGTGTTGCTCATACATGCTCAAGTCTAGCTGAGGGTGAATCTAAAGAATCATCGGAAAATGATGGAATTAACTTTTAATTAATTCCGGAGAGAAGAATTAATTTAATAGAATTAAATTAATTTTCGGAGAACATAAATGATTGGATCAATTATATGGAGTAGTTCATGAGATGGATGATCCAAAATGCATTTTGCATTCGGCCTTTTTAAATTAATTAGATTAATTTAAGAGGCTTGAGCTAATTAATCAACTAATTGAATTGATTAATTACATAATAGATGGGTTTGTCTAATTAGTTTATAGGATTCATTAATTAGAAATGACCTAGAAATAATTAGTTGGACTAGTTATGGTTGATTGGGCTTAACTAATTAAGTGGATTGGATTTTTATTTAATTAATTAAGTGCATTTTGGGAATGAGAATATTTAATCCAATTAAATATTCACTTGGAGTTTCTTTATTGGGTATTTTATTTAATTACATTAAATAATATACCCAACAAAATCAGTTATTGGGCTCAATTTAATTTTTGGGGACAAATTAATCGAGCCCGATCTAAATGCACCAAGCCTAACCCATGTCGACCTTGTCTAGGTCGGCTTGTAGAGTAAAAATGGCTGCTAAAGTTTAAATTTTGTGGCTGACTTTTGAAATTGACGTGTGGTGGAGGAGTTTTTGGAAGTTGGTGGAGATAGGGAAGTGATCAATTAACTAGGTCTTTTCCCCTTTTACTCCCAACTTGATTCCAACTCTTCCATAAACCTAGCACTCAAAACCTAGCCATTTTTGTCTCCACAAAGATGAAAAATATCGTTCTCCATCCCTCTCATCACTCATGTTCTTCTTGGTTTAGAACCAAGTTAATAACTAGGTAATAAAAAAAAACACTAAGCAATAGTGTAGTTTTTCAATCCCTCTACCCGAATTTGTTTCTTGATAGCACGAGAACAAATTCCATATTCCCAGCGTGGTGTGACGATATTAGAGAGCCCTACATTGAAGTCTTACATGATCATACGCTGGAGATTGGAATCTACACGTATTGCCGGTTGGAGGAGAAAATGAAAGGTAACCCTAATTTACTTTATTGCTCTCGTTTTTCTTTTATTGATTAGCCTTTTGAATGATTATATCAGCATTTGTACACCGAATGGCCGAAAAAAATTAAGGGTACACCCCTTGATTCGGATTTATTATGCCTTTATGGCTTTAAATTTTTGCCTTTCCACACTTTTATTTGTTTTCCATGCCGATCCGCTCCCTTTAAATATCTTCAGTGAATTCCTAATCGTTTGGTGGCAAACTCGCAGATAACCACCATGTAGTCGAATCGTCGAAGACTCAAATAGGTTAGGCAAGACTTAATCAAAAGATCATAAGGCATTCAAGATAATCCAAGTCCTGTGATTCTTTTTCTATTATTTAGTTAACCCATGTATATATCCATTGGCACTGAATTCACCCCAACAACTCTTCGGAATCTACTCCACAAAAGCCCATAAATTCTCATTCATATACTGAATTTTCTTCCGGTTTAAGCTATTTTAAGCTTATATTATGCACTCCACACAAATGTATCACTTCTTCATCATATTTCGCTATTATTCACTTTGATTCAAGTTTTCTGTTCATTTGATCAGTGCATTTTTCCTGAATTATAATTATAACTTAATAATAATCTATTATTTGTATAAAAATAAAATTTCTATATTTTATTTAAAAAAGTAAACTTTATTTTTTATAATTTCTCGGTGGATGCATAGTCGCGAATCTTCTCCCTCCTAGTTTGAACCTGCTATACCACTGGTTGCTCCAGATGTTGGAGAAGGTTGTTCATTGAAGTCTTACATGATCATACGCTGGAGATTGGAATCTACACGTATTGCCGGTTGGAGGAGAAAATGAAAGGTAACCCTAATTTACTTTATTGCTCTCGTTTTTCTTTCATTGATTAGCCTTTTGAATGATTATATCAGCATTTGTACACCGAATGGTCGAAAAAAATTAAGGGTACACCCCTTGATTCGGATTTATTATGCCTTTATGGCTTTAAATTTTTGCCTTTCCACACTTTTATTTGTTTTCCATGCCGATCCGCTCCCTTTAAATATCTTCAGTGAATTCCTAATCGTTTGGTGGCAAACTCGCAGATAACCACCATGTAGTCGAATCGTCGAAGACTCAAATAGGTTAGGCAAGACTTAATCAAAAGATCATAAGGCATTCAAGATAATCCAAGTCCTGTGATTCTTTTTCTATTATTTAGTTAACCCATGTATATATCCATTGGCACTGAATTCACCCCAACAACTCTTCGGAATCTACTCCACAAAAGCCCATAAATTCTCATTCATATACTGAATTTTCTTCCGGTTTAAGCTATTTTAAGCTTATATTATGCACTCCACACAAATGTATCACTTCTTCATCATATTTCGCTATTATTCACTTTGATTCAAGTTTTCTGTTCATTTGATCAGTGCATTTTTCCTGAATTATAATTATAACTTAATAATAATCTATTATTTGTATAAAAATAAAATTTCTATATTTTATTTAAAAAAGTAAACTTTATTTTTTATAATTTCTCGGTGGATGCATAGTCGCGAATCTTCTCCCTCCTAGTTTGAACCTGCTATACCACTGGTTGCTCCAGATGTTGGAGAAGGTTGTTCATTGAAGTCTTACATGATCATACGCTGGAGATTGGAATCTACACGTATTGCCGGTTGGAGGAGAAAATGAAAGGTAACCCTAATTTACTTTATTGCTCTCGTTTTTCTTTCATTGATTAGCCTTTTGAATGATTATATCAGCATTTGTACACCGAATGGTCGAAAAAAATTAAGGGTACACCCCTTGATTCGGATTTATTATGCCTTTATGGCTTTAAATTTTTGCCTTTCCACACTTTTATTTGTTTTCCATGCCGATCCGCTCCCTTTAAATATCTTCAGTGAATTCCTAATCGTTTGGTGGCAAACTCGCAGATAACCACCATGTAGTCGAATCGTCGAAGACTCAAATAGGTTAGGCAAGACTTAATCAAAAGATCATAAGGCATTCAAGATAATCCAAGTCCTGTGATTCTTTTTCTATTATTTAGTTAACCCATGTATATATCCATTGGCACTGAATTCACCCCAACAACTCTTCGGAATCTACTCCACAAAAGCCCATAAATTCTCATTCATATACTGAATTTTCTTCCGGTTTAAGCTATTTTAAGCTTATATTATGCACTCCACACAAATGTATCACTTCTTCATCATATTTCGCTATTATTCACTTTGATTCAAGTTTTCTGTTCATTTGATCAGTAAACTCTCACTAACTTAAATATCAAAGTGCTAATATCTATTTACAGGTTAGTCCCTCATAATTTTAGGATTTGCATGAAGTCCTTCAATCTTTTTAGTGCGCCTGAAATTTGGTACGCGTCACTCATTTTCATTTAATTCATTATTATAAAGCAAAAACCTCTAATGAATATCTTGTAAATCAACAAAGATTGGAGGAAACCCCTCCTGGATTTCTTACAAAATGGAACTCTTTCTACTAATGAAAATGAGGCAGCCCGCCTAAAGAGCACGCAACCCGATTTACCTTACTATAAGGGATACTCTACAAACAGAAGGTTGTGAACTCTTATAATAGAAGGGTGAGATGTTGGAATGGGTGACCAAAAGTCAATTAGATTGGCTATTTTCTATTTCGCCAATCTTTATCAAATAATATTGTATTGATGAATACGGTAAGAATTCATCAAGTTAATAGTGTGTTTTGTTGTGCTTACCACTTTTATTGAATGGGATTTTAATGTCACAACGAAATGCTCACAAACTGAAAGGTTAAACACGTGGAATTGGAATGTGCATAGATTTGACAGCTATGAAACTAACTCCTGGGGGTCGGTATGAAATGTTCCATGTCGAGAACCTCGAGATAGGGCATCGAGGGTCCTATAGAGACTTGCATTAAATACTACAGACATGTTCCATCAACATGAAATGTAGATCGTCTGTATAGTTTTAGTGGGTTAGTTGGCAAGATAGTCGACTAACTGAACTGACTCGCGGGAATCATCATATGGAAGCCTCTTAAGCTTGGTCGGTATGATTGGAATTCCCGATTCTGATAGTAAGAGATTAGTTCTCGAATTGGAGGAATCATGGCAGTCACGTGCATACGAAGATTGTATCTTGATATGGCGAATTGTGTCATGAGGCATAGTCATCATAAACCTTGTTTATGGCAGTTGAAATATGTGGCTAGAATGGTGGATTCCAAGAGAGGATCTGTCCCCTGTCAATATATGACAGTGAGTTCTCCTATGGGCTTTGAGATGGTTTAGACTCTAGTAGTCTTTGGCCAAAGTGATTGATCAATCTGGGATAGGTTTCCTAGATCGAATTAGTAGAGTAAACATGTATCGAGTATCAAGCATAGTTGCCTAGTTAAGAATGGGAACCGACGCTCAATTCCGTCTAAGGTCGAGAGACGATTGACAGTAGGACTATACTCATATAGATTCAGAGCGTAATATTCACGCCACTGTTCACCTAGTCTCTTGTGTTCACCTAGTCTCTTGTGCTATGGACCATTACTAGATGGCTACCCATGAAAATATGACATTTTCAGTTATGGGATAATACAAAATAATTAATTAACTTAGATTTAATTAATTATGTTGGTCACGGACGCTGAAGTCTAACTGAGGGTGAACCTAAAGTCACATCCTACCACTATAACGGGTTGGAATTAATTTCAAAAGAGTTGGATTAATTTAATTGGATTGAAATTATTCTTGGAGAGAATAAATGATTGGATCATTTATTTAGACCAATCTATTGGATGGATGAATTAAAATTTAATCAATTGGATTAATTAGAACTTCAAGTTAGCCATTAAAATTAATTGGATTAATTTTATTGGGCTTGGTCCGATTTATAAATTGGATTTATAAATTGAAAGAAAAAAAAAGGATTGGATCCTTTAATTGGATTAAAAGAGATTTTAATGTTGGGCTTATAAATTAAACTAGGTTTGATTTAAAGTCTATTTGATATGAATTTGATTTAATTTTAATTAATCAAAGCTCGACCCATTAAAATACAAGCTCAGAGCCTTGATTAGACCTTGGTTAGGTCAAGGAGGAGCCAAAACACCTCCTTGGATGTGGTGTGATGTGGCTGAATTGGTGCTCTAGTGTGTACCAAAATCAGCCACAAAGTGGCTTAGAGGTGTAGTTGGTTGTAGGCATCTTGATAGGTCAAGACTCTTTGGTGTCTTAAGACTAGCTCACATATAAAACACCTAAAATTTCCGTAGTCGACCAGCAGCTGTTTCATACAAACTAGACACAAATTTCATTCTCTTTTCTCTCCAAAAATCCCTCTCATGATCTTAGAGATTGAAAGAGGAACAAAAGGATTAAATGTTAATCAATAACGTTGTTGATTCTTTGCACTTCTTTGCTAGTTTTGGTAGAATAGAATCTCCACATCCTTTAGTGGTGGTGTGTCATTCTTGAGAGGATCTCCAGATCGAGATCTCACTGTGAACGGATCTGAAAATGAAAAGGAATTAATGCTTGTAGTTGTACAAAGAAAAACTACAAGGATAATATGTTTTTAGATTTTCGACCTCTTGTTTTTCTTTGTTTCTATGGCCTTTGTTTCATTTTTTTTACACCAAAAGCCAGGGAAAAGATCAAGGGTACACCCCTTAATCGGGATTTTATTGGATAGTTATTGTTTTTTTTTTATTTTTCGCACTTTCGCCACGCTTCCCGGGCCGATCCACTCTCTCTTCATGTGAAGGAGAGAATTTTAGATGGGAGACCTCATGCTGAGGTGAGTAAGTGCTCTAAAAGTAGTAGGAAAGCTAGACCATAACTAGGAGGGTCCTTACAAGATCACCCGAATCATTAAATTTGGAGCATATGAGCTCGAATGCATGGATGACAGGAAGTTTTCCCACCCCTGGAATTCTTATAATCTCAAGAAGTTGACTTATGCTCTTGATTATGATATTGTTTCTTTACTTACTAAGCACATTCTTGATAGAATGAACAAAGTGCTCGTTCTCTATGCTATATTGTGTGTTGGTAACAAGTTAATAACCCTTCTAGCCTAATAAGCTGCCCTCAGTTAGTACATGCATACTTGTTGGCTTCAAGCCCTAATAAGCTGCCCTTAGTTGGTGCAAGCATACTTGCTGGCGTTGACCCCTAATAAACCACCCTCAGTTGGCGGACACACACTTGCTGGCTTTAAGTCCTAATAAGTTTCCCTCAGTTGAAGCACACACTCTCACTCATATTTTTTGTATCGGCTACGAGCTCAATTAAGTCGCCTCTAGTTAGCGCATTCTTTCTCATTTCACAGGCTATCAATCATAATAAAGTTGCCTCTAGCAGGCACATTTACACTTTTTACCATTTTAGGGTTTGCATGCACTCACTTGTTATATGGATTACTCTCTTATTATCCAGTATTCCTATAATTGCTTATTTTAGTGCAGTAGTGTATCTTTGCAAGGCCTAGATAAATTATGCTTTGATGTTAAGAAAGAACATTCTAAAGCAAACTTGGCCAACTGACCTTATTAGCAAGAAGGCACGTATCAAGTTACCACCTTAGAAGCTAAGAAATTACTCATTTTCTACTTCGAAAACTATGTTTACATAAGCATGCAAAGCAAATATCATGTACACTTGCTAGTATAGCAAGATTCAGGATTTCCTCTTCGTTTCTATCACCAATCACCTGCAGGGAGACAACTATGCAATTATATTGTAAACACTAGGTTATACCTAGCATTGTACTTCTACCTGCAGGAAAAACAAGTGTATTTGAGCATATATCACCACTAGCTTGGGACCCCGTCCTAAGGGGAAAGTAAATTTATCTGTGGTCCAAGTTTATTAAAATAATTTTGAACAAATAGTAAGCAAAATTATTAAAAATACTGAAAAGGGATTAAAATTTATCTCAGCTACATATAATTATAAGGGATGATTGCATCTCATTTCCCGGAGTTTTGGTATAATTCACATAGATCTCCTGTAGTTTGAAATATTATATATAGTACTGTATATGTTTGTTTTTGTTAATAAATCCCTCAATTATTAAAAAATTATCAAATTTGATAATATTAGCAAAAATTTTTAATGACCTCACTTAATTTATTATAAATTTATTGCAGGTCGAATGAACATTTTCTAACCAAACTAACCTTATAAGGATGTGTACTCAACGACAATAGCGTGTGAAGACGTGTAAGCGTAGTTTAGTTAGAAAAATATTTATTTAACCTGGAATATGTTAATAATAAGTCAATCGGGTATATGTGAATTTATATTTTATTTTTTTCTAATATCAAGAAACTTATTGAACTTTTCCTAATAAAGAACTCTATTAAACGGAAACAAACGTTAGAGTATTAGCATAATATTTCAAACCTCAGGGGGTCTATATTTAATTACACCAAATCTCAAGAGGGCAGTGCACTTTTCCTGAATTATAATTATAACTTAATAATAATCTATTATTTGTATAAAAATAAAATTTCTATATTTTATTTAAAAAATAAATTTTATTTTTTATAATTTCTCGGTGGATGCATAGTCGCGAATCTTCTCCCTCCTAGTTTGAACCTGCTATACCACTGGTTGCTCCAGATGTTGGAGAAGGTTGTTTACCTCATCCCTCAGATGTTTGAGGTCTCAAGATCCTCTTCTTGCACTTGATCCTTGTCCAACTCCCTCACCTTTTTCTTGACCTCTTCAGCTGCTGGACCTCCTTCCTTTACCCAACTGAGTAGGCCACTGCCCAGCACAGTCGCCAAATAGCCATACAGGTTAGCTGGCTAATTCATTAACTACCTATTTAGGTGCTCACCTTGCTAAGATAAGAAGCGAATAAGCCCGATGCCTGAGTTCTGTAAGTCCTGTCCAAAGGGGAAGGATTCCGTTTAGAAGCTCAGCAACCCGACTTCTCTCACCCTCCTACTCAGCGAGTAATCTTCCCTTATAACTTGTTTCGTCTCGGTAGTTTCTCCTTCAGCTAGTCGGGTCCCGGCTCGAGTAGCAGTTTGAGGCGCTAGAGTTGCCAAACTCTCAGTTGACCCTTTAGTACGTTTAGGGGGCGTATGAATGGTCTCAATCTATCTCTTACCCTTCGAGTCCCCTGTCGAGGTAGAACTAGATGGGAGTAGAGGGCGAGTTCTTCAGCACTGGGCACTTCGCAGAGGAGCCTGCCTTAGGACACTTCCCCTCTTGAAGGGCTAATAGCTCGAGCTAATAAATGAATTCCCTCAATCTAATTAATTTGTAAGTAACCACATAAATAGGAATATATTCACATATTAGCAAATAGCTTACCAATTACGACACACCGGAAAGAGATAGAAGCATAATATGAAAGATACAATATTATTGATTTAAGTACTATAATATGATATGAATAATGCAAGGTGATAAATATAAGTAAATATAGCAAACAATAAATATGAAAATCAATAAATAAAATTTAATAAATCTGAGAAGTAATTATAGCAACCAATATATTATAAGGTTAGTTTAGACAAACTAAAGAAAATGCAAGAAATTCTTTATATAAAATTACGTATAAATAAGCTTAGGATGAGCTCCAATACATCCAAATTCAATTTGTAATATTTCTTACATCCAATAACCCCAAACCCATTTTTTATGTATCAAGTATGCATTTATGTGTTGTATACAAATACGAAAATAAAAATAATATTTTATAAATTAAAGTACCGATATTAAATAGACTATGCTTTTAGTGTGTATAAAAATAACAAATAATTCTGCAGCAACAAAATGTTGAAAGAATGCAATTAAGTAGAAAAATTCATTCACATATCACAAGCACAAGCACAGAACAAAGTTAAAAAGGACAAGGTTCACACTTGAATAATACTATTCCGGTGGTCCTCTCCCTGGGTATTTTTAATGCATTTGTTGCCGCAGTTAATGAAATTTGGTCTCCCGTGCTATCTATTTATCTAACACACCATAAATTAAACCACTTCTTTCTTAATTGGAAGACAAACAACTTGCCAAATTAGTCAACTTCATTGTATGGTATCGTGTTAGTCAATAAAGCAACGAGTCTCAAAGAGAATATCTAATGAGTAAAGGAAAACAAAACATACATTTCTAACAAGATTCATTGTCTTTTATTCTGAACCAACTTAATTTCTCTTACGTCACAGGTGAGATGAGTTACTATTACAATGAAAAACATGCTTTGAAGGGGACTCTTCAAAAGGGGGTAACATATTACCCCTGTGTTTCGGAGAAAAGGATACAACCTCATTGTTTCCTTAAAAAAATTTAAATAGCATCCCACTCAGTGTCGCTCCCAACCTACCATATTACAGGCCATTCAAACACTGTTCATTCAAATGTGTCCTAAACGTGCGCGTACATGTTTTAGAAATTGAAAAGGCAAAACACAAAAATGAGGAAACTATCAAATCAAGTACCTTGCATGTGTAATAATAGTTGTTTTCTTTTCTCTTGTCAGCAGTGACCATTACCTTACTACTCCAAGTTGATGAGTGGATATTGCTTTTTTTTTACTCTTTTTCATTTTTGTGTGGATCTTGCCTTTCTTATTTGTTGTTTCTTCCCTTTCTTTCTTTCTTTTTTTGGCTCTGGATCTTGCTTTTTCTTAATTTCTTCTTAGTTCTCTTAATCTTGTCTCCCAACACATCTTTAGAAATATATTCTTGTAATTTGAAGAAATATGAAAGAAGTCAGTCCTGTAATATAACCTACTATTTATAAAATGGTTATTACATAAAAAAATGTCTGCAACAGACATAATTAACAAGCAAAAATCTAAATTATTGTCATTCGAAAGAGTCTATTTGATAGTGTTGTGTCATATAGAATTATGTCCAGAAAATTTATGAAATACCTTTCTTTCAACCCCTTCGACTTTATTGATTTTCATAGTTGTCCGACTCCGCAAAGTATTTATATCCTCAATTTGCAATTTTCTTAGTAAGAATAACAACTCGAAAGGAAATTTTGTGATAAATCATACCTGCCACAACAAGAGAAAAATTAACACATTAGAAAATCACAAGAAATCTATCATTATGTTTGGTTTTGTGTTTTGCACACCTTCACTAGGTGTGCAGTTGTAATTTAAAATTTGTTTATTATTATTTTTATTATTTTTTATTCTTCTCTCTTTTTCTTGTTTTTGTCGCTTCTTTTCTCTCTCTCTTTTTTCTTTTCTGTCTCTGCAGCTGTTCTTCTTTCTTCTCTCTTTCCTTTTCTTCTTCTCTTTTTTCTTCTCTTTCTTCTTCTTTCATTTTTGTTCTTTTTAAAATTATTTGTATCATATGTATTATATATTATTAATATATAATATATGTGAAATGTAATCAATGATTACTACTAAAAAATAATTATTAACTTATGAGACCATTGATATGAAAGATATTTACTATCAATGCTACTTAGTTAATATATTTAAAACTTTTCTACCTAACAGAAATATTGTAGCAGTTGCATACACTACTGACAATATATCAGTACTATATACCTAATTCGTATTTTTATTACTTCAATTATCTATTAAAGTTTATCAGTTGACATATAAAAGTCTAATGAATGTATTTTCAACATGTTATATAATGCATTTAACTCTTGATTACAAATTTTTTCAACTTAGACCATTTAAATCTTTTGTACTCATAATTTTTCCTATTTCAATGAAATATTTGAGAAATTTGAAATTTGAGGACAATTTACCAATAATACATACTTAATTCTAAATTTGTTATTTAAATTTTATATATTATGTCTTTTCATTCCAAAGATAAAGTCTAACAATTTGGAGACAATACTACAATGTATTTAATTATGTATTAAAATTATAATTATTATTTAAAATGTAAAAAGAAATTCCACAAATAAAAAAAATTACGTAAGATAAATATATATATTATATTTCACTATCAAACAAAATACTATATACATACACATATATATTAATAAATATATATATTCAAATACATGATTTGACAATAAACAGTAACTTCTGTCTCTCAAATCCCAACATCAAATCTACACCACTTATTTTACACTATTTTATATTATATCAAAATGGAAAAAGCATTATTTTAGTCTGCTGAGTATGCCTAATTTTAATTTTAGTCCGATAACTATGTCCATTTTTGTTTAGGTCCAGTAACTTACGAAATTGTTTACTTTTAGTACTCTGACAGATTTTCGGACAATCTTACCCCTATTCAATGTTTGAAAGGCAGTTTTAGTCCATATGCACTCATAGGGGTAAAATTGTCCGAAAATCTGCCAGATGACTAAAAGTAAGCAATTTCATAAATTACAGGACCTAAAAAAAAATGAACATAGTTATCGCACTAAAATTAAAATTAAGCATATTTAGCGGGCTAAAATAATACTTTTTTCCTATCAAAACACAAATACAAACATACCATCTATCTCAAAACACATACTTATCTCTATTTTCTCTCTCTATCTCCAAAACACCAAAATAAAAATATTCAAAACATTAATCCAAACATAATATATGCAACAGACATAATTAACATGCAAAAATCTAAATTATTGTCATTCTAAAGAATCTATTGATAGTGTTGTATCATATAGAATTATGTTCAGAAAATTTATGAAATACTTTTCTTTCAACCCCTTTGACTTTATTGATTTTCATAGTTGTCCGACTCCCCAAAGTATTTATATCCTTAATTTGTAATTTTTTTTAGTAAGAATAACAACTCGAAAGGAAATTTTGTGATAAATCATACTTGCCACAACAAGAGAAAAATTAACACATTAGAATTTATTTTGATTGGAACATATTTTGAATAGGATAAAACTTATTTAGCATTCTCTTTCTGATAAATGTAGATGTAATATATTCATTAGTCCACAAGGTTTCCTTTTTCGACTAGAAATGAAGAAGAAACTTTCATGCTCTTATCAACAAAGTTTATTTTATGTCATAAATTAGAATGTAGAAGTTTGAGCTTCCAAATCTTCAAACTTTCGCAGAAGTTAACGAGGCAATGAACAATGAACTGGTAAGAGTAGAAACAAGTTATAAACACAATGTGGTATTGGTAGGTCTTGATTAGTGTAACACATAACTATTAGGTTCTATCTGCACTTCCCTTAGGTCATTTAATAATAGAGTCCCCTTAAAGTTTGGTCAAAGTTACCCACTTAACAATCATCTGTAAGCTCTTAAAGATAATATTTTTCAATGCTTCTTTTATCGACCTCCTCCATCCTTAGGAAAAAGATTACTGAAATCATCATACCAAGAGCACAAAATGGAAGTGTTAAATGAACTTGATACCTTCTTAGAAGCACCAAAGAGAGCTGAAGATGATGGGTATTGTGAAGTATCAGATGTGTGTGCCGTGTATTGCAAAATCTTCAATTCTGAAGAAAACTGAGGTGTATTCCATTCCAGAAAGTGAGAAAGTCCAAAATCAGTTTTCTGTAGAAATGAGTGAAAGCTTATATACAAATTGAGAGAAATAACTGTGTCTAACTACTTCTTAATAAACTAATTGCAAAGTGAAAGCGTATTCCTAACTAATAGAGGCGTGTTTACAAATACATGAGAAATACAAGTGTGAGAAATAAATGAGTCAGCTTTCAATCAGCAGCATGAGTCAGCATCTTCTTGCTCTGCGTCTGCAAACTCTTTCTGAAAACTGAAACCACAACATAACACCACCCCCTCAAGATGGAGCTTGGGGAGCCAAGCCCAGCTTGACAAAAAGACGAGTAAAGTCGGCAACAGAGGTGGACTTGGTAAATAAATCAGCGAACTGCTCGCGACCAGGAAGGTGGGAAGGCTGGATAAGACCCAACTTGAACTAGTCACGAACGAGATGGCAGTCAATGTCGAGGTGTTTCGTGCACTCGTGAAACACGGGGTTCTTAGTGATGTGAATGGCAGCATGGTTATCACACCAGAAGGAGATAGGGGAGGTGAAGGAGACCTGAAGAGCTTGCAAGAGATAGGTGATCCATAAAAGTTCACAAACAGCAGACCCCATGGCACGATATTCGGCCTCAGCGGAGGAGCGAGAAACGGTAGCTTGTTTCTTGGTCTTCTAGGAAACAAGAGAAGGACCAAGGAAGATATAATATCCGGTGACAGAGCGGCGGGAGTCGGGGCAAGAGACCCAAGAAGCATCAGTATAAACCATAGGCTGAAGAGAATTTGTGGAAGGAAAGAACAAGCCGAGAGACGAAAGACCCCTTGAGAGCGAAGAACGTACAAGGCTGTATCTTAGTGAGAGGACCTGGGGTGTTGGAGGAACGAGAGTTGCTGCACGGCGAAAAGAGATGTCAGGGCGAGTGAAACCAAGGTAGAGGAGGCGTCCCACCAAATGGCGATAAGCAAAGGGATCAGGCAATAAAGAACCAGCGGCATCAGTGAGGTGAAGGCTAGGAGGAAGTGGAGTTGAAGTAGGCTTGGCGGCTAAAAGGTGAGTCTCAGCAAGTATGTCTGCGAGATACTTCTGTTGAGAGACAATCAATCCGTGAGAGGATCGAGCCAACTTAAGTTTCAAAGGGGCCAGCCACGAGCCACAACAACGATCAACAAAACTCGCACACTAACTGTCTTGGCAACGGGCGAGAAGCTGTCGAAATAATCCACCCCCTCAATATGGTTATATCCCTTAGCCACCAAGCGCACCTTATAGCGTTGAATGCTCCCATCAGGATTAAGTTTCAGCTTCAAGACCCAACGGCATCCAATAGCCTCTTCCTCGGGGACAGTGAAACGAGAGTCCAAGTGTGGGTGCGATCAAGTGCGGCAAGCTCCTCGTTCATAGCAGCAACCCACTTAGTATCCAAGCTAGCTTCACGATAACTCTGAGCTTCCTGAACAGAAGACAAAGAAGCAACGAACGACATATGTGCAGAAGTATAATGTGAAGGTAGACAAGTAGAGTTAGAGGTAAGATCACAGTGACACACATAATCATGTAGCCAAGTCGATTTCTGAGAAATGCAAAGTGATCGTCGAGGAGCAGGGGCTGAAACAGAAATAGGGGAAATGGATGAATCCGGGGACGACTGAGAGGGGATATTAGGTGTAGAAGGTGGTTGGGATTCTGGAGGAGCTAAATGTGGAGAACCAGGAGCAATGTCACTCTCATCATCGCATGTAAGTGAGGAACAGGGGGCACTTGTTTTAGGAACAGGGAGGTGATTAGGTGAAGCAAAAGGAAAAATGTCCTCGTGGAAAATAACGTCACGAGAACAGAAAATGCGATCAGTATGCAAATCTAAAACCTTATATCCTTTATAGTTTTGACTATACCCAAGAAAGACGCATTTGTGAGCACGGGGTTCGAATTTTTGTTTTGAGGATGAGGTGTTTGAGGCGAAACAGAGGCAACCGAATACTCTAAGGCAAGAATAGGAAGGTTGTTTACCGAATAAAATTTCATAAGGGGACTTCCGTTGTAGAAGGCGTGTAAGGAGTCTGTTTATCAAATGTGTAGCTGCAAGTATGCATTCTCCCCAAAATTTGGAAGGAAGATGGGATTGAAAAGTTAAAGCTCTCGCCACATTGAGGATATGTCGATGTTTATGTTCCACCACACCGTTTTGTTGTGGCGTGTAGGAACAAGTTCTTTGATGGATTATGCCAAGGGATTGGAAGAGGGATTGACATGTACTACTGGTGAATTCTGTACCATTACCCGACCGAATTATTTTGACTTTAGCATCAAATTGTGTATGAACCATTCCGAAAAATATGTCTAGTGTATGATGAACTTGAGCTTTGTAATGAAGCAAAAAAGTCCAAGTGCCCTTGTTAAAATCATCGACAATGGTTAGGAAATAATTACAACCATTTAGAGTAGGAGTACGATAGGGGCCCCAAAGGTCTATGTGAAGCAGTTCAAATATTTGTGTAGACTTTATTTCACAGGAAAGAAAAGGCATACGACTCTGTTTTGTGAGAGGACAGACAGTACAAGGTTCAAGTGTGTTACTATCACTTACAATGTCAGGTAAATATTTCAAAGTAAGCGATGAAGGGTGTCCCAGTCGCCTATGCTATAGTGTGTGATCGCAAGGTGCTGGGATGGTACAAGGGCCCACTGCAATAGAGTTCAAAGAAGCAATAACAGTAGGGTCAAAGGACGACTTGTCCAGTACATACAAGTTCTTGCCGAGCCTCCCTATGACTATGATTTTGTTAGTCACTGGGTCCTGTAAGAGACAACAAGAAGAGTGAAATTTCATCTCAAGATTCGAGTGGGAACAGAGCTTTGAAACTGACAACAAGTTATGATGATATTGTGGAATGAAAAGCACATCTATGAGAGTAAGGTGAGGATGCAAGTTAATAGTGCCTTTGTGTGTGACAGATTGGGTAGTCCCGTTAGGAAGATATATGAGTGTAGGCTGAGAAGAGGATAGGAAAGACTGAAACATATGCTTATGTGCACACATGTGGTTAGTCGCCCCTGTGTCAACTATCCAAAAATTTGAAGAATTAGCATGAAAACCAGAGGATAAACAGCTCTTACCAGCAAATTATCAAGTTGTGCGTAATTGGCTCGCAACGGATCATCGTGTGTTAGTCCATGATCCTCTTCCTTCTTCATCAATCTTATCAGTTCCTGTAGTGAAACCTCTTGGCTAGGTGCTTTATGTTGTGAGTTTGAGATCTCAGTGTGCGTGTTGAAGGCCTTTGCAACACCTGCCTCTTTTTTCCTCTTCTCTATCAGTTCCTTATACCATTCCGGAGTGCCGTGGAGCTTAAAACAAGTGTCTCTCGTACATCCCGATCGATCACAGTTCCTGCAATGCATCCCTCTCTTATCCGCATAAGCCTTTTGCTGACCATATTTTGGCGTATAGTCCCTTCCGCCCCTGTTCGTACTTGCATCATCATGTTTTCACCACATTCAGCCCCCTCCATACCAATTTCTCTCTGTTTTTCAACTCTCAAAACCATCGAGTATGCCTTGTTTACCGTCGGTATAGGGTCCATCACAAGCAATTGGTCACATAAAAATGATCAAATGTTTCACTTAAGTCCATAAGAAATTGGATGAGTCTTGTAAATGTTGCCTGATCAGCAGCTGTCTTAAAGGCCCCACAAGTACATCCACAAGTGCATTGAGGCACAGGCACCAACACGTCTCCCTTGTCCCAAATCATTCACAGACTAGAGAAATATTCTACTACTGATTTATTCCCTTGCGTCAAGGACGCGATCTCGCGCTGTAACTGATATAAAAGAGGGCCATTGCATTCCCCATATCTCTCCTCTAAGTCTAACCATAAAGTTCTCGCTGATTTCGCATAGATAAAACTTCCTACGATTTCTTTGGAAATGCAATTAAGTATCCAAGTTGTTACCATACTATCCACACGTATCCATTGCTCGAAATGAGGATCCGTAATAGATGGTTTCGCATACGTACCGTCAATGAATCCTAACTTCATTTTCGCTCGTAAAGCTCGTGTCACCGCATAGCTCCAAGTAAGGTAATTATTCTTCGTGAGTAGTGTGCTCACGAGGATCATTCTAGGGTGATCTGATCCGTGCAATTGAAGTCCCTCGGGGACTGACCGTCTTCCAATTTCACCTGCGTCCATTCCCAACGGAGTCGATTGTCTGTTAGCTCTGCGTGTGTCCGCCATGTCGAATCAAGGTTGAAGTGTATGAGATACGTGTCCAGAGACCTTCAGGAGAAGGCTCTGATACCATGTGAAGTATCAGATGTGTGTACCGTGTATTGCAACATCTTCAATTCTGAAGAAAACTGAGGTGTATTCCATTCCAGAAAGTGAGAAAATCCAAAATAAGTTTTCTGTAGAAATGAGTGAAAGCTTATATACAAATTGAGAGAAATAACTGTGTCTAACTACTTCTTAACAAACTAACTGCAAAGTGAAAGCGTATTCCTAACTAATAGAGGCGTGTTTACAAATAAATGAGAAATACAAGTGTGAGAAATAAATGAGTCAACTTCCAATCAGCAGCATGAGTCAGCGTCTTCTTGCTCTGCGTCTGCAAACTCTGGCTGAAAACTGAAACCCCAACATAATAGGTATAAAATAGATTGCTTCACCGTTATTGCCAAAATTCATATGGTTCATTACCCATTCAAATCATTTTTTGTTCTTTGATGTTGCAATAGCCCATTTGAAAAGTCAACTAATCGCTTCAGCATTCGATGTAGGTCCATAAGTTACATATAAATTCCCATAAAAAACATATAGAAATTTCAGAGAAGCTTTTCTGTTACATTATCTTAGGTTTATCAGCATAAAAGTTACCCATATATAAACAGTTTTTATAACCCTAACACAACTCTGAATGTAATTGATGCAAAATAATTTACTAATAGCCTTAAACTTTTTGAATTAAGCAAAGAACATACCTATCCTTACACTTTTAGAGTTAAGCAAATAACATCCGTCATCGTAGAACATGTTACTTTTTAAGAAAATTGATGATGGACAAAATTTGTTGAAAAGAAGAGGCAGAAAGTCAGCATGAACTTGGGAAAAAAGAACCATAGCTGTTACCAAGTTGGACTAGGAGCTCCCTTAAACCTCGGAAAGCTATTATAGAGCTATTACAACCAAATATTAAAAAAGGTAAAAGAAAGAAAATGCAGTGTGTATACGTGATAACTCATAATATCAATGAATTTCTACTTTTATAAAATTTAGCACCGAAGAACTTTTCTAGGTTGAGCAAAGCATCTACACTTTTGTGGGGTGAGTTTACTATTACAATAAGGAACATGCTTTGGAGGGTAAAGACATTTTACCTCCTTTGGACTCTTGCAAAAGGGGGTAATATGTTTTGCAGAAAACAATACAACCTCTTGTTTTTTTAAGAAAATTCAAATAATACCCCATTCAACGTTTATCACCTCTGTGTCACCCACCAACCTACCATATTATAGGCCATTCAAACACTCTCCCTCTAAATGTGCACGCATATGTTTTGAAAATTGAAAAAGTTAAACAAAAAAATGAACAAACTACTATAAGTACCTTGCACGTGTAATAATAGCAGTTTTCTCTTCTCTTGCCAGGAGCAACCATTGCTCTCCATACAACAAATTGATGAGTGGATATTGTTTTTTTTTTTTTTTGTGCACATCTTTGCTTTTCTTATTTCCTGTTGCTTTTCTTTCTTTCTTTCTTTTTTGTTTTTTTGCTATAGATCTTGCTTTTTTTTTTAAATTGCTTCCTATTCTCTTCAGCTTGTCTACCAACGCATCTTTAGAAATCAATTCTTGTAATCTGAAGAAATAGCAAAGAAGTCAACCCTGTAAGACAACGTACTATTTATAAAATGGTTGCTGCAGCAAAAACGTATGCAATAAACAGAATTAGCAAGCAGAAGAATTTCTTATAATTCCGGTACGATAAGGGCGTACATATTTTGGCGTAGTAGAATTTGAATTAGAATTCTGCTACTGCAGAAATGAATTTGTGCAACAAAAGTAATCAAATATGGGAGTAGAACTAAATTAAACATCAGACATGCAAAAGAGAAAGATAAGATTGCCAAGCTTGCAATAGAATTTCACTTATTGCAGCAGATTTTTAAGTGTGCAGCAGCAGAGAATGCTGACAAACAACACAATGTTGACAAAGCGTAACTCAATGGAAAAATTCAATTACATATATCATAAGCACAAGAGAAAGTTAAGATTCCAAGGTTCTTACTTGAAAAAAAACTTTTCAAGTGGCCCTTCTTCCAAGCAATTCTTAATTTCTTTGCTGACTCAATTAATAAAAATTTGGTCTCCCATACTATCCATTTATCTAATGCACCATGAACCAACTCTTTCTTAATTGGAAGACAAATTGCCTGCCGAATTAATCAGCATTATTATATGGTATCCTATAAGCCTATAACATAATGAGTTTCAGAGAGGATCTAACTAGTAATGGAAAAGAAAACATACATTTCAAACAAGATTCATTGCGTTTTCTCCTCAACTAATTTAAATCTCTCTTACGCCACATCTGGTATTCCCTCTTCCTTGACTTCTTAACAAGTTCTTGCATCCACATGATGAGAATGTTCATTAAATTCTTCATAGATAAGAAACGAAAGCAATTGCACACACATAAAAAAGACGTTCAACTTTTCTCATCATCAAATACTCCTTTAAGTCAATATGCAGAAACCAATCATTTATATAGAGAAAATCAATTGACATGATTACAGTATAAGTTGATTGAGGCGGGATCAACTACATTATATAACATATGATGGTCTCATATGGGGAAATGACACTTTTCGTCCCATAACTTAGGCCTATTCACTTTTGGTGCAATTAATTAAGGAATTCTCACTTTTGGTTCTATAAGTTTTAAAAGTAGCACTTTTGGTCTCATGACACATTTTCATTATATATTTTAATGGAAAATGCCATGTGCTTAGCATGTGATAGTTAGAGTCTTTACACTTTTGGTCCCATATATTACATGATTCTCACTTTTTGTCCTATAACTTTTAAAAAGTTGCACTTTGGATCCCAAGTACTTAACGGCCACGTGGCCTTTTCCTGTTAAATATCTAATGAGAAGGTTACATGGGAGCAAAACTGCAACTTTTTAAAGTCACAGGACCAAAAGTAATAATCCCATCATCAATGGATCAAAAGTGAAAAACCCATAAGTTAAGGAATGAAAAATGCAAATTCCCTATCCAAAATACAATATATATTAATTCCACGTTGTAGTGATACAAGAAAGAATGCATAACGAATGATGGTCCAATAGTACACATGACATAATGCATTACAATTATTATCTGAAAGGAAAGCTAAATGCAAGTGGATCGGCCCGAAAATGCGCAAGCAAAAGCGCTAATATAAAATTACGTAAATTAAAACGAAAACGCAATAAAATCATGGTTCCAAATGGTATACCCTTGGAGTTCCCGGGCATTCGATATAGTTAATAATAAATGACAATAAAATTAAATGGGGCTATGGTTGAATGAAAAACAAGAGATACATAAATTTTAAATCAAGAATAACCTTTTAATTTGATTTATTTCGAATCTCGTTCGCTTGATCCGTTCACACAAGGTTTCAACGTAGAAACCCTCTAAAGTTGCGTCCACACCACATCGAAATTTGGGATTCGTCAATCCTCTATGCTAGAAGAAAATTAGGGAGAAAAATACACACCAAATGTGTATACAAGAGGGGCGGCCGAGAGGTGGAGAATGGGTCTAGAAATTATTTTGTGTATTATGCATTAATTCATTCATTAGTTATTCCAAATAACTAATACACATATATATACCTTGTATGGATGTATTAAAATATGTTTAGGTTCATTCAACCATCTATAAGGTAATAAAATCCTTTATTCCAAATAAAGCATGACTAATATGGCACTTTCCAAAAGTGAATTTGTTAGTCAATAATTTTCTTTTCTAAGAATTTCTACCAACTTAATTATGGACTTGCATTGGCTGATTTTATTAAATAAAATACAAGGTCCAAAAATTTTAATCAAATACAATTTAATTAAAGCCCACTTGATTAAGTCTATTACATATTTAATCCAATTAAATAAATAAACTCAATAAGCCTTTATTAATTAATAAGTCCAACTTATTAAATAATAAGGCAAGCCCCATAAATTAATCATATTAATTTCGTCTTGGGCTTTTCAATGGATCCCTCTTAGTTATAAGTAATCCAATTACTTATGGAATTAATTCTCAATTAATATTCCTCGTCCTTTCTCGTTGATTTGTGTGTGACTTTTTATGTTCACCTTTCAGCTAGACTTGGACTAGTGTCAAACATTATTATTAATTAAATCTAATTTAATTAATAATTCTAAATCAACCCTTGATCAGAAAAGCCCGTCACTATGCGTGGCCGTCTAACAACGGTCCATGACACTAGAGACTAGGCGGATATCCATATGAACTTTTAGGCTCTCGAGTCTATACGAGTATGGCCCTTCCATCTCTCGGTCTTAGTGTAAGGCATGGAATTGGGTATCGATTTTCATCCTGGATTAGGCATCTGTGCTTAATACTTAAGATCGCAAACCACTTTTCCCTATTCGATCAAGGATTATGGCCACAGTTTTATAGAGCCTAAACACATCTTCAAGTGCATAGGAGATACCTCTTTCACGTTTTGACAGGGAACGGATCCTCTTCTTGGAACTCACCTGTCCTCGCTACATACTCTGAATGCATTGGGTAAGGCTTATGATGATCGTGTCTGTGACACAATCACCTATCCCACAGACCCAACATACAGTCATTGTGTGCACATGACTGCCTTAATTCCTCAAGTTTGAGGATTACTCCCGTACTATCGAAGCTACAAGAGGGAAAGCTCTTCTTGAATCTGAAACAAATCAACAAGAAAAGGACTGTGAAAACACATTAATTTTATTGATAAAACATAATAAAAAGCTACTGGAGAACAGAAACATAGATAAGTCAATTATCCTATACCACATTTTCCTTGGCATTTGTGTACCCTCATCACGATGTGCCGCCAGCAAGAATTCCTAGATTTAGATTCAACTACTTTGCCATTCTTTTACTTTTCTTTTTTGACAGCGGACTTGAAGCCTTACTGTTGGAGTGAAAATTGTTAATCCATGGCATAACATTATCAGCTCCCTAATGATTTCTTGATTCTAAAAATTAGTTTGCGGGGGGAAAACATCCCAAACATAGAGCTTAGCTCAAGTGATCGATATGTCATCTCTGATAAACCTATCAGAGTTCTGATTATTTATAGCATTCAATTTATTTTAAATTGTTTTACAATAACAGGAACTATAGCCCAGATCAAATAAGATGACCTAACACCAATCAGAGCACCATTTTTATGCATTATCTACTTTTTATGCCTCTTTAGTCCAATACTTTTTTCTTCTAGAGCAAAACTTATTTATATAAAAGATACCTTAAGGACTAGAAGGATCAATTCATGCCCTCTTTTTTTTCTCGTTATTTCTTCTAAACAGGTATTCAAATTCTTGGGTAATGTATTGGCCTCAAAGTCAAACATGCAGTCCATGAAAAGCCTTGTCTGCTTCCTTATTGGAGTAAAGAATGTGGAGAAGTGCTGAAGCTTTTGCTGGAAGAGATCAATTATGAACTCGTCGAATAATATTATGCAATTCTAGCTAGATTGCTTATACTTTTGTCCCTCTTCTGCATTTGAAATTGAAAGACCTCAAAGAGTGACAAAATCATTGTTGAAGAGCACCCTTCCTCAAGAGCCCCAAAGATGACTTTCCTACACATTACAACATCAAGTAGCGCAAAGTTTACATTCTCTGATACATTTCATCAAGCCCAAACCTCATACCAAATTTACTTTTATGTTGTATTTCATATTCTCCAGCACTAGCCATCGATAAATCCTAAAACCCTCCACAATGTTGCATTGTCACTTCTTCCATCCAGCCACATGACTGATCTTGCATTCCTTTCATCCTAACTCATTTCTTTTCTTCCTTTAGAAAAGATAATCAGATATTCTCTGGGCTTCAGCTTTGGAATCTTCGTGGCTTTTTCTTTCTGGTGTAGAAGAGGTACTGTTCCTAGGGCGTTCCTGATTCACTCTTGTCTGAATTTTGATGCCTCAGGGTTCTCCCTTTGGTTTCTCTTTAGATCTGCGATTTCTAACCTCAGATTTGTAAGGTCCTTTGTAGATCCGGAAGGATCTTAAGAACCTCGTCCACCTTCTGGTTCAAAGATTCTATTTTCATAGGTATATGAATTAACCTATGTCCATAGTTTTGAACTTTCTTTTAGATCTCCCTCAGATCTTGAGAGATCTTCGATGTATCCGGCTTGAGCTCTTTCCAGTCAGTTCCTTTAATCATAATTTTTAGAACTGAAATTATGTAGGAATTTATCCGTTCCGCTTCTCCTGGCTGGGATTCTACCACGGATTTCAGTGGAGTGTAGACGCTTCATTGTATTTCTTGGTAGTACCTGTCGAACTTCAAAATTTCTCAGTCATTCTTGTTTTTCTTCTGGCGTGAGAACTCTTAGATCAATCATCTTGGGACCATTGTAACACTTGTCAAGAATTTCCATGAGAAATTCTCTTCTTTGTATTTCCAGAATCTGAAAATATTTTCTATTTTCAGAATAACTCGAACTTCCGTTCGGTTCCATTTTCTCTCAAAGAGTCTCCTCCATTAGTGGATAAATAATATCAAAATATAATATAATCATATATTTTTTCAATAAACCTAGGCTCTGATACCATTTTTGGCAAGCATTAACAAAAATTGTGAAGTGAGTGCATATGGATCAAAACTGCCTTTTAAAAGTTCCACAGGGGTAAAATTGTCCAAAAATCTAGCAAAGGACTAAAAGTAAGCAATTTCGAAAGTTACTGGATCTAAATAAATATGAGCATAGTTATCGGACTAAAATTAAAATTAGGCATACTTAGCGGACTAAAATGATACTTTTCCCATAAAAGAATAATAAATAGCCATAAATAATACCATTACCCATAAGGTAATAATCCATCTAGGTAGCTATATAGAAGCACAAAATAACATATGCTCACATCTTCAAACTGTTGGACAAATGGTTCTAATATGTTATTTTATAGTCAGAGCGGACATGAGATAAGTCGTGGATGTCTGCTCTGAATATAAAATAACATGTCAAAACCATTTGTCCAATATTCTCCCACTTGGTCCAGCTATTCAATGATCAAACTTCCATCACAAAGGGGTCTAAACAAGATACATGAATCGTGGTGACATGTCTTCTATTATTGAGTAGTATCTTTTCATGTATCACAACACACCATATTTCTCATCCACGCGATGACACAACTTAATTAAATAAGCCCTATAATTATTTAGGAAACGACAATAATATTATTTTCTCAAATTGAAATGTGCACAACTGAAGTGAGAAAACACAACAATTGAATAAGAGTTTCATTAAACACAACAATTGTGTCACAATACAATCACATCATCGGGCATATTCACATTCTAGCTACATGATCTTTATTATTTTTTGGTGGCTTGTCTTTAGTCATAGGATCAGTTGGCATCAACTCAGTGCTAACGTGTTCAATGACCAGTTTTTCTTCTTTAACACGTTCCCTTATGGCCAAATGCTTAATGTGATGTGTTTCCATCGAATTCCACTTTCGTTAATTTTAGCATAAAAACAGTAGCTGAATTATTACAATATGTTCTTAATGGCTTAGAGCTCTTCAACCACATACCATGTGAAGTTGCTTTAAGGTAAGACACGAACTCAGCTTCCATAGTGGAAGTAGCAATGAAAGTCTATTTTGCACTCTCTAATGATACAACTCCACAGGCAAATGTAAAGATATAACCCAATGTTGATGTTTTTGAATCAACGAAACCAACAAAAAGTCAGAATCAAAGCACCCAACAACTTTCAGATTCTCAATTCTCCTATACATAAGCATATAATTCTTCGTCCCTTGAATATACCTCATGACTTTCTCTACATCCCTTCAGTGGTTCAAACTCAAATTACTCTGATATCTTTCCAACATCCATATGGCAAATGCAATATGAGGCCTTATACAAACTTGAGCATACATTAGGCTTCCAACAACAGAAGCATATGGGATGTCCTCCATTTGTTCCCATTTGAGGTCATTCCTTGGGCACTAGCTCAAATATATATTTTTATCCTTCACAAAGGGAGCTACACTAGGTAAACAATCTTTCATCCAAAATATTTCTAAGACCTTATTGATATAGGTTTCTTGAGATAATCCCAAAATGCATCGAGATCTATCCCTATGAATCTTGATGTCAATAACATATGATGCCTCGCCATATCTTTCATCTCAAAATTCTAAGAAAGAAATTATTTCACTTCATATAGCATACTCTTGTCATTGGTAACAAGTAAAATATCAACCACATAAAGCACAAGAAAACAAGTTTTACTCCCATTAACCTTCTGGTATATACATTGATTCTTCATACTCTCTACAAGCCCAAATGAAGACATCATGAAATTTTAAGTACCATTGGTAAGAGGCTCGTTTTAGACCATATATAGATTTCTTAAGTTTGCATACCAAGTGTCCCCCGCTGCTAGAGGAGAATCATTCAAGTTGCTTTGTGCAAACCTTTTCCTCTAGTTCACCATTCAGAAATATCATTTTCATGTCCATTTGATGCATATCCATGTAAAAAAGGGCAAACAACACAATGATATGTGCAGTGAATCTTACTTAAATGCAGGTGAAAAAGTCTCCATGTGATCGATTCCTTCCCTTTGAGTGAATCCCTTAGATAAATGTCTTGCTTTATGTCTTCCAATGTTGCGTAATGAGTCCTTTATTTTAAAGACACACTTATGCCCTATGGCTTTAAAACCATCAGGCAGCTCGACAAGATCCTAGACTTCATTTGATGACATGGAATTCATCTCTTCTTTCATAGCGTGATACCGCAAATCAGATTCCCTACTTCGCGTGGCTTGTGAAAATGTTTCAAGATCATTTTCAGCTCTAATATTATACTTGAACTCTTGTAGATATACCATATAGTCACTAGGAATTGTCGAGTTCTTTATCCGAGTAGATCTTCTTAATGTTTCATCAGCATTCTCCGAAAGAGCTTGTTGTTCAACGAGTTGTTCTATATTTTTCAGTGTATGTGGAACAACCGAATCTATTAGTTCATGATCATTAACTTTTGGAACTATTTGGATTGGTTGTTCAACACGCGTTTGAACTGTAAGAGTGTTGTAAACTACAACAATCAAGCAATTACTTGAAGTGGAATGTTGAAACTCTAAATGATCGACATCATATCTCATACTCAATCCTTTATCACTCCCATTAATCAAGTCATCTTCAAGAAACTTAACATTTCTTGATTGCACAATCCTAGTTCTATTTGATGGATAGTAAAATATGTATCCCTTAGGTCTTTTGGCATATATAATGAAATACCCACTAATGTCCTTGGATCCAGCTTCTTTTCTAGTGGATTGTAAATTCCCACCTCAAACGAATATCCCCAAATGCGTACATGCCTCTAACTCGATTTTCAACCTTTAAATAACTCAAATGGCATTTTAGAGACAACTTTAGGTGGAACTCTATTTAATATATACAACCATTTAGAGAGCTTTAGTCCCTAAGAACTTAGGAAGTTTGGAGCTAGCTATCATGCTTCGCACCATGTCCAATAATGTTCAGTTTCTTCTTTCGAGTACACCATTATGATCTGGAGAACTAGGCATGGTATATTGAGTAGCAACGCCTTGCTCTGCCAGAAACTTTGCAAAAGATCCTTGTACTTATCCACCATCAATATATCTACCAAAGTAGTCTCCACCTCAATCTAACTTCATAATTTTAATTTGTATACCAAATTATTTCTCTACTTCTGCCTTGAAAACCTTAAAAGCATTCTGTGCTTCAGTTTTATGTTCAAGTAAGCAGATAGACATGTAACGTGTATCGTCATTAATAAAGGAAATAAAGTATTTTTGTCCATACAAGTCCAAATCCAAATAACAAATATCCGTATGTATGATTTTGAATAAGTTTGACCACCTCTTGACACATTGGTTTGCTTGCCTTTAATGCAGTGCACACGAGTGTCAAAATCAGTAAACTCTAGAGCATTAAGCACTCCATCATTTATTAACTTAATTTTTTCTGTGGATATGTGTCACAATCTCCAATGCCACAGAATAGAGGAATCCTCATTCATAACACTTCTTTCCATGTTAGCATTATCATCAACATGTAATGTGTAAAGTGAATCGCTCTGCAAATTAATATGGTAAGAACCATAGACAATGTACCATTCCCAACGAGTTGAGCATTATAAAACAAAGTAACACCATCTCCACAGTTAAAGGAATATTCATAAGGTACAAGTCTTGAATTCGAAATTAATTTTCTAGAGAAAAAGTCTTTTCCTATACTAGTACAAAGCCACTATTAAAAACTAGTCCATGCGAACCTATCTTGTTGTCTAAATAGATGTAGCATTCACTTTCCACTAGCTTTCTTAGATTTTTCAAACCCTTCAAAGAATTTGTGGCATTGATTGTAGAACCAAAATCAATTTAGAATTTGTTATGTGTCCCTTTTTTTACAAAAGAAACACTTGAACTCCTTCCCTTTTCATTTAACTTTATCCTTATTCTTTTCTTGTTTAGCCATATGCACACTTTCCCAAGCCTCCATAGACAAATTCTCTTACTTGCATAGACATGGTCATGAGTTTATTAATTGACCATTTATGCTTATGTCTGTTGTAAGAGATTTTGAAAAGAGCATATTGAGGTGGCAAAGTATTCAAAATATAATGCACAAAAGACTTAATTTAAGCCATAATATCTCTCAATTTTATAATGTGCTCACACACACCACTTAAATCCCTGAGCTTTTTAGAAGTAAAACTCATAATCAAGGTGCTGACAAGTGCTTTATCTAAAGACACAAACTGATAATCTATGGCTTTCATCAACTTACAACATTATCATGCTGATCCGCTGACCCCTGAATACTGGCCGAGATTTTAATTTTTATAAGTATCACGCTGAGGCGATTGAATCGCTTCAACTTTTTATAAAGATCAACCTCATCAGGCTGGCTAGTTTTAGTAATGGGAGTCAGTTCATCTTTTTTTATAGCATAGTCAATGTCTATCCCGCCCAAATGAAGAAGAGTTCTCTCCTTCTACACTTTATAATTATCACCTCTTAACTCGGGAGTATCACACTTCATATCAAAGAAATTCATAAGTTGAAAGACTGCACTATAATATACATGCTTATGTCACAAAATAGAGACAATAAAGTTAATCATATCTTATCAATATAAAATATATGATAAATGAATCAACAACAAGAATTACCTGTGGGCTAAATTCCTAACTCAATGATCCATATGCCTTTATAATGAAACTATCAAATTACATTCCGTTTGTCAGTCCATGTGGGCAAAATCAAGAAATATAACATAATATTTCATCCTAATTAATCGTATAAGTGCAACAAAATCCCTATGGGATGATCTCATTGCATCAGATATGATCAATTCACAAATAATGCCCTTTTAATATGTATATGATCTTGAATCCTCAAAGCATAAACATAAATTAAAGATATTGTGGCTGGCTTTAATTAATAAAAATGTAGATCGCAAAGCATTAAACTCCATGAATCAATTTGATTCAAGTATTTATAACAGTTATATGTACAATAAATCCCATGATACATACATTTTGAAGCACAATAAATAGATGACAGTCTTTAATTGCATAAGTTATATATAAAACTTTAGATTCTCAAGAATCCAATATTATGATCAAATCAAAACAAAGATAAAGCATGCTCTGATATCAAATGAAAGCATAATAGATAGGTCGAAGGAAACAACATGGTCGAAACATAAATTCATCTAAACATCAACATAATCCAACATAATTGCTAGCAAAATTTATATCTAGCATATGTATATATATATCACATCATATACATATTAGATTATTGAGTGTGAAAATGAATATTTTACGATACTTACCTCCAGCATTTGATTCAAATGCAAATCTATAAAGAAAATCAGAAGATTGAAGGAAAATTGATGTTTGATTTTCCAACATCAATTTTCCTACAGTCTTCCAATTTCTTTATAGATTTGCATTAAAACTAATGATTGGAGGTAAGTATCCTAAAATATTCACTTCCATACTCAATAATCTGATATGTATATGATGTGATTAATACAAATATATTAAATCGAAATTTTGCGAGCAATTGTGTTGGATTATGCTAATGTTCAGATGAATTGATGTTTCGACCATCTCATTTCTTGTGGCCTTTTTATTATGCTTTCAAAAGCAACAAAACATTCCCTTCCATAAATTCTCTTGTGATCTACACATCACCTCTCCTAAGCTAATCTTGAGAGTTACAAAACTGGTGTTGGAAAATTGAACCTTGCGAAGAGCAGCTTATATCCTCATCGTACATTGTTTCATATACTTACAAGCCCCCATCAAACCTCCTCATATGTTCATCCTGCATCTCAATATATAGTGCTAATAAAATAATCAAGAAACTTTTATGATCAAGCAGCTATTTTGTTCCGCAAATCACCACCAGAATTGGAAATCTGCAATCCTCTCAAGTTAAAATAACACAACATTCCACTTGTTAGTTCAAGAAAATGATAGATTTATCTAACACTTCAAACCATCATGAATTAATGGTGAAAACCAGTTTATGTTTTTTAATCTCAATGTCCACCCTACATACACACCTACTACTAAGCTTGTCAACGGGCCAACATTGCCCAGACCCAAACCCATAGTTTTAATTGAGGCCAAACCGATTAAATTCAAACAATTGGGTCTTGATCAAGTAAAATAAATGGTCCTTACCCAAACTAAAATCTTTCCTAATTTCTCTTTACTCTTTAAAATCTTTCCTAATTTCTCTTTACTCTTTAGCGCCACCAAATGTGAAGACAGAACCTCAGTTACCACCCTCCCAAGTCTCATATCTCCATCTCCTCCATTGCTCCCATCTTTGTTGCCTCTGCAGCCTCAGCCTCAAGAAAGAAGTAAGTGTTTATGTGTGTGTCTGTTCACGCCCATCTCAAGTCTCAACTTTTTTGGGGTTTTTCTTTTATGTGTGTGAATTAGGCTTTTTTTGTTCTTGAACAATATGTGAAGAGGGATTTTCTTGGGAAGAAAAGGAGATAACTTTGTGTCCATTCTTGATCCTTTGAAGGTTTTGGAGTTAGGATATCTTGAATTGTTGAGAGCTTTTCTTTTGTGTTGAAATCTTGAGATATTGAGAGGGATTTCATGGGGTTGAATTGCAAGAGTCCTATTATTTCTAAGAAAATTTAAATTGCACAACATGAATCACTTGTTAGTAATTTTGGGTTCATCCAGTTGGGATATGCACACATTTCTGTTGTTTGAGCATTACTATCTTTTAAATTGTTGTTATAGTCTCAATATTTGGTTGCAATATAACCATCAAAACAAGCTATATGTCTATCTTAAGATTGTTCTATATAGCTTCCAATGTGGATGTAGCTTTCAGAGATATTCAAACAAGCTTCTGTTTTTGCTAATGCTTCATCCCCATAAAATTTTTGCCTTGAAATGCATCCATCTCTAGGTAATTCAAACCTATTCATATGTCAGTGGAAGTTTTTAATCAGTTGACATTTATATAAATCCAATAAAATATAATTTCAAGTATTAGGGTAGTGGTGCTTATGCATTGCAGATAAAGTTGTTAGTTAATTTGAATAAGTCCTTCTAACAACGAGAACATATGTGGGAAACTCCAGGTGATGGTTTTCGTCGAGGAAACTTGCGACTAGGAAGATTCTGTTTAATTGTGTTAAGTTATTAGAATCAGTTCCTTTGTAGTCCCCATTGTGCCTAGCTAGAGCTAGTTAGGAAAAGAATGAATGCATGTTCTAACTTACCCAATCATCATATTCATTTATACTAATGTAATCTATTAATGTGTGATTACAAATTCTCTAACTTCTTAGTAAGTCATATTTTCAATCTATTCATCAAAAGTGCAAAACTCTCAAATTCAAGAGAGTAAAACCCAACTCCATTGTAGAGAGTATGGAGAAGAAAGTAGGAACTTTCATAAAATTATCAAGCAACCAAAAAAAGATGTACAATCAGTCCTATATACACAAACAGAAAAGAATCTGCTAACTAACCATATCCACAAAAAATAGAAAAATAACAAACTCAGCAACAAACTAACTAACTGACTGTACAATGGAAAAAATACAAGTGATCGGAGGTTGCTAGCGACCTCCAAGACAGCGACCCCAACGAGCGAGCTTGTAGGGAAGGCGACGTCATGAGAAGGGCGACCTCCTAGACAGCGACCTCGTGAGACGGCGACCTCTCTTTACAGCCCCCCCTCAAGATGGAGCCGAGGAAGAGAGACCCAGCTTGGGAAGGAAGCGAGCAAAATCATTAGCAGTGAGGGACTTCGTGAAGAGGTCGGCCACCTGTGCGGACCCAGGAATGTGGGAAAGAGCGATAAAGCCAAGTTTGAACTAGTCGCGGACTAGATGGCAATCAATCTCCAGATGCTTGGTGCGTTCATGGAAGACAGGATTAGTAGTGATGCGTACGGCGCCTTGTTGTCGCACCAGAACGGGATGGGAAGAGGAACATGGATGTTGAGGTCGCGGAGCAAGAAAGAAATCCAACGGAGTTCGCTAACTGCGGAAGCCATACTGCGATACTCCACCTCAATAGAAGACTGTGAGACAGTGACCTATTTTTTTGTTTTCCAAGATACAAGCGAGCTCCCAAGAAATATACAGAAACTAGTAATGGAGCGTCAAGAATTGAGGCAGGAAGCCTAAGATGCATCAGAGTAAGCACAAAGCTGATCAAAGCTTTTGGAAGAAAAGAATAAACCAGTGGACGGAGTTCCTTTAAGGTAGCGTAATACGTGGAGAGCACCAGACCAGTGAGATGTGAGAGGTGCTTGGAGGAACTGACTGAGCTGTTGGACAGCAAATGAAATGTTAGGACGAGTAAAGCCCAGGTACAAGAGACGACCTGCAAGTCGCCTGAAGACACCAGGGTCAGGAAGCAAGGACCTATCATCACAAACCAGTTTCAGACCAGAGGGCAAAGGAGTAGGTGAGGGCTTGGCTTAAAGCATTGAGGTGTCAGCCAAGATGTCCTCAAGATATTTGTGTTGTGTCACGTGAATGCCATAGGAAGAACGAGCAAGTTCTAGACCAAGGAAATACTTGACCGGGCCAAGATCCTTGATAGTGAAAAGTTGATCCAGATATCTCTTGACAGAGTGAAGAGCGACCTCGGAGGACCCGGTGAGTAGGATATCATCAACATAGACCAGAAGAGCAGTGAACTAAGGTCTGTATTCTTGATGAAAAGGCAGTGCACGTGGCTGGACTGAGTAAACCCAAAACTGAGAAGCTTGTTGGTGAAGTCAAGATTCCATTCTCTCGAAGCCTGCTTGAGGCCATAAAGAGATTTCCTCAACTTGTAGACAAAACTAGGAGGTACATTGGGAAGACCTTCAGGAGGTAAACGTCCCGGTCCAGAAAACCATGAAGGCATTGTTAATGTCCAGCTGTAGTAAGGGCCAAGAGCGAGAAGCTACCAAAGACAAAAGAATGCGAACCGTAACAGACTTAGCCACAGGGAAAAAGGAATCCAGATAATCAACTCCCTCGATCTGACTGTATCCCTTTGCGACCAGTAGGGCTTTATATTGATCAATCGAATCGTCTGGGTTAAGCTTCAACTTATACACCCAGCGTGACCTGATAGGTCACTTCCCAGATGGTAGTGGGGCAAGGACCCAGGTATTGTTGGCAGCTAGGGCTGCGAGCTCCTGATTCATGGCGTCGACCCAGTTCGCATCCTTGCAAGCCTGCAGGCAAGATCTTGGCTCCTGCAAAACAGATACGTGGGCAATAAAATGCATATGCCTAGCACTCTAAGATGAGGGGATACAAGGGGTGAGAGGAGGAACAGTGATAGGCATAATCACTGAGCCAAGGAGGTCATGAGGAAATCCTTTGCGACCTACGAAGAGGAATAGTGGAAACAGGAGGTGGAGGAGTGGGAGATTGTGATTTAGTAAAGATAGAAGGGGAAGAGCGATCTGGGTCACAACCTGACCGAGGAGGAATGTCAGCGTTGAAGTCAGAGATAGGGAGAGGTAAGGTAGCGACCTGAGTGAGATCGGGTTAGCCAGGAGGAGCGACCTAGAAAGGAAAAAGATGCTCATGAAAAATGACGTCCCTAGACGCGTAGAGGGTCTGCTAACTGATATCAAAGACTTTATAGGCTTTCTTAGAATGACAATACCCAAGGAAAATACACTTAGTGGCTCGTTCATCAAACTTGTGTTTATGAGGTCGTATGTTTGTGGCATAGCACAAACAGCCGAAGACCCTTATACGGGAGAGGTTGGGTAGTTTATTGTAGAGGACCTCGAAGGGTGATTTCCACTTAAGAACATGAGTAGGTAATCTGTTTATAAGGTAGGTTGCAGTGAGGATGGACTCACCCCAAAAACGTTCGAGGAGATGTGATTGAAAAGTAAGGCACGAGTTACTAAGATGACATGTTTGTGCTTACGTTCCACTACCCCATTTTGTTGAGGTGTGTAAGGACAAGAAGTTTGGTGTATAATGCCTAGGGACTGGAAGGACTGACAGTGAGAGTTAACGAACTCGGTTCCATTGTCCGAATAGACGACCTGAACACGTTTTTAAAATTGAGTTTGCACCATGGTGAGGAAATTGCATAGAGTTTGTGATGTTTGCGATTTGTATTTGAGGAGATACGTCCAAGTGGCTCTACTGTAGTCATCTACTATAGTGAGAAAGTAGTAACAGCCAGTAAGCGAACTAATGTGGTAGGGAGCCCACAGGTCGACATGCACGAGTTCGAAGGTGGATGATGAGGTCGTGGCGCTATCAGGGAAAGGTAATCTCTGTTGCTTGGCTAAGGGGCAGACATCACAAGTTTGAGTAAGAGTAGCTGAATTATATTTTATTTCTGGAATATGAAGATCCTTGAGTACAATAGAAGAAGGGTGACCCAAACGTTTGTGCCATACATCATTGAGTTCGCTAACATGAAATACAGAGCAGGAGATGTTTTTCTTAACAAAACACTGATTACATTAGGATCAAACAAGGTCGCATCTAGACAGTACAGATTTTTAACTAGCTTGCCAACAGCTATGATGTTCTTACTCTTTCGTTCCTGAAAGAATCAATGAGATGGGTAAAAAATCACCTCAACAAGTGATGATGAGCAAACTTTATGAACAGATAAAAGATTAAATTTAAAGGATGGCACAAACAGCACATCAGTAAAAGTGAATTTTTCGTGGAGTATGACGCTCCCGATATGAGTAACAGATTGAGAAGTGCCATCAAGCAGATGAATAAGGGTAGGATGTGTGAGTGAAGAAACATTACTCAGAGTGTTAGTGCTGCCACATATGTGATTAGTAGCCCCCCTATTTATAATCCAAGAAGATAAAATGTTACCTCTAGAAATAATTAAGGCTCGATTCATACCTGCAAAGTCATCTACATGAGCAAGGTTCCCCTGTGCAGGCGATTGCATGGTAGTGCGCATCAGTGTTATTAGTTCCTGTAGCAGTTCCTCCTTTGTGCTAGTCTGTCCCAGGTCGTGCTTCTCAGTCGCGACCTGGGCCACGATCTCCCTGTTGCTACCTCCATTACTCTTTCTTTTGTCAGTGAGCTCCTTATACCATCGGGTGTCCCATGGAGCTTGAAGCATGTGGTCTGACTATGGCCATGTCGCTGACAATGTGCACAATACAAGGATCGCTTATCAGTACCAAACCTCTTCTTCTTAGGTCGTGTCGCTCCCCTCACATTCAAAGCCATGTTTTCAGATTCGGCCATCTCCAGCTCAAGCCTCTTCTGTTTTTCCACACTCTGCACGATGGAATACGCTTTGTTGATGGAAGGCACCGGCTCCATCACCAACAATTGATGCCGTACATTTTCAAAGGCATCACTGAGGCCCATCAGGAATTGCATTAGCTACGTAAGAGCAGTTGAATCCTCTACGGCTTTCCAAACCCCACATGTGCACCCACTGCAGGTGCATTGCGGCGTGGGCTTCAATTCCGCCATCTCATCCCACAATCTTTTCATATTTGTGAAATAGGAAGACAAAGGAAGATTTCCCTGCATCATAGAACAAATTTCTCGTTGAATCTGATATAATTGTGGCCCATTGCACTCACCATAACGCTGTTCGAGGTCAAGCCAAAGGCTTCATGAAGACTTTGTGTACATGAAAGCCAAAGTCTTCATGAAAGCCCCCACAATCTCCTTCGAAATGGAATTCAAAATTCAGGTTGTCACCATGCTATCAACCCGAATCCATTGTTCGAAGAAAGGATCACTTGGGTGTGGCTTCTCACAGGTTCCGTCAATGAACCCTATCTTCATTTTGGCACGAAGTGCCCTTTTGATTCCAGAGCTCCAGTTAAGATAATTATTGCCAGTGAGAGGTGCACCCACCAATATCATTCCAAGATGATCGGACCTATGAAGTTGTAGCTTCTCGGGCAAAGCCTCCATTTTTGTGTTTCGCAATCATCGATAGTTGCCGAAATATAAAGGTACCGTATGCAGAGTCCTTCAAAAGAAGGCCCTGATACCATGCAAAACTCTAAAAATTCAAGAGAGTAAAACCCAACTCCATTGTAGAGAGTATGGAGAAGAAAGTATGAATTTTCATAAAATTATCAAGCAACCAAAAAAAGATGTACAATCAGTCCTATATATACAAATGGAAAAGAATTTGCTAACTAACCATATCCACAAAAAAATAGAAAAATAACAGACTCAGCAACAAACTAACTAACTGACTGTACAATGGAAAAAATACAAGTGATACCTCCAAGACAGCGACCCCAACAAGCGAGCTTCTTGGGAAGGCGACGTCATGAGAAGGGCGACCTCCTAGACAGCAACCTCGTGAGAAGGCGACCTCTGTTACAAAAAGTCATAATTCCAGTCTTTCCCCTTTTGTGTTCTGAGGTTTATTTTGATAATCTGGAGAAAGTGGGTATCACAGAAGTAGAACACTTTTATACGGTTGGCTTTAAACCCAAAGGGTTTATGATTAGCACACTAGCACACATCGTATTGACTGTTTGGATATCTAAAGTCAATATGTTGTTTTTGTTCAAAATCAATAAAATGCTATCTCAAGGTCCAAATTTATTGAAAATTTGCAATAATGATATTATAGTTTGATTCTTGTTTATGTTTTTAATCTTTTGGGGTATCAAACATGTTTACAATGGTAGGGAAGTAGAAGGGATCATTCTGTGTAGTGATTTGTGGAGTGAAGAAAGATGAACACGATGACCAAAAGGAGTTTGCAGTCTATGAAGGCTTATGTGAAGCATAAAAGAGTAATGAAGTGTTGATTACTTTTTATCCCTTGGTATTAATCAATTTGTGTTATGTTGTTTACATGGTTAGTCTAAGTACAAGTTTCTAGGATTTATATGGCAAATGGCTAAAATTTGTAAGGTTAGTGGGGAATTTGAGAATCTTTGATGGGAATCCCTGATGGATTTTTTATTAAATTTGCATAAGAGATGGATAGAGAAGAAAAATAATTTGAGTTGAGATGTTATGTTCTTGATTTCTGCAAATCTTTGATGGCAATCCAGATTGATTGTATTTATGAATTCTCTAGACTCGCCTAATATTGTAAAATTTCCTACCATAAAAATATATATATATATATACTCGAGTTTGGACCCGATCCAAAAAGTTCAAGTCTTGAACCCATTGGGCCTATATACTAATTATCGCCTTGGATATTTTTAAGGTATAGGACTGATTAGGGCATTACATCCGTACATAGTGTTCAAGTCAAATGTAAGTGAATCCAAGTAACCTAAGTTCTGTCCATACCTGTAAAACGGGGTCTTCACTATCTAATAAGACATTGCATTACACAACAAAAATCAAGTCTAAAAGCTTTCTGTCCTAATAAAACTCTCAACTGTGAGTTTCCATCTTGATTGGCATAAATCTCAAGACCATGATACTATATTTTAATGTAGATCATAATTTTCTTTCACAAATTTTAAGGAGATTGCACATTTGTTTTAACAACAAATGTCAATCTTTTGATCGATGTTTGAAATGAAGAATTAGATAATTGTCTGCATTCATAAGAATCGTAACCACTTTCTATTTAAATTTATAAAATTGATTTGGTTCATTTTATTCTAGTATCATTTTTTTCCCTTGTAGACTCAAAATTTATATAAAAACATCTATTCGAGTTTTAGAGTTGATTTGGTTCAAGTAGAGGAGAGAGGAAGTGAAAAGGCAAAGAGGAATGAAAGAATAATAGTTTTTCTTCAAGTTGTTTAGCATGATTGGAAATGAAATAAATCTCAAATACTTTTCCTTGTTTGGTATGAGAAAAATAGATTGAGAAAAAAAAAATAATTTTATTGATTAAGCATTTCTCTTTATTTTGTATTAGATAATAAATAAGTTAATATTATACTAAAATAATTTTTAGTATATGAAAAAAATTTAAACCCTTATTAACAAAAATATTCATCAAACAAGAAGAAGAATAATTTTTATTAATAAAAATATTCATGAACATGAGTATTGATGGAGCAAAAAATCAAACTAGAAATGGAAAAGATACCGAACAAGGAAAAAATTTAATGAAAAAGGAAAAAGTCGACATTCCAAGAAAGGTAGGTATTGAAATAGAAAAGGTTGACTTACAAAATTAGAGTAATATTATATTAGTATAAATACCCCATTTATCATTGATATCGGGGGAGGAAAAAAAAGAAAAAAAAAAAAAAAAAGCTTATATTGAACTCTAATATAATGGTGTTGGATTTCACCCCTAATTAATAAAACCTAGTTGATCTCATTTTTTTGTACCATCAACTTGGCACCGTTTGTTGGGAACCACCAAATTTTCTTTTGAATTTGAAAAATACGGTGAAAAATCCCAACAAAAATAGTTATATATATATATATATATATATATATATATATATATTAAAGATTCAAGCATCTCACATGGAAGAAATGTTGGGGAACTTGAGGAAATGGCCTTGCTTAGCCGCATCCACTCATTTTGCATTAGCACTCACCGTGCCGCAAAGTCAAAAGTCAAGCTTTCTTGAGGCACATAATACCCCTCATAGCTAAATGAAAATCAAGCTTCCTTGAGGCGCATAATACGCCCCATGACTAAATGAAAGTTAAGCTTTCTTGAGGCTCATAATCGCTACCTTTAAGAACAACAACTTCCTATTATCTCTCTAAAGGCTCCTAGAAAATTCACTGTAGGGAAACTATAAGGAGGGGTTCTAGAAGGGGCTTAAATAATTAGACCTTCCTATTCGCATAAGTGATAAAGGAGGACTTGCTGATTATTGGGATTGGTAAGCGGAATCAGCAATAATACTAAAAAAAAAAAATAAGAGGATTTCCCTAAAAAAACACCCCGAAAACCTAATAAGGGAAAAAGTGCTTAAGGTCGTCCAGAAAATAATCCTCAGAATAATAATTTATGACTAAAAGCGGAAAGGTATTACTGGAGCGGGCTGCTCTGAAATAGACCAACTTAGAGCAAGACTACCGAATATAGATTCTCGGATGCACTATACGGTGGGTGCACTCTATATCTAGGATAGGTTCTTGGATATGCGGCTTAGAAAAACATGATGATAGAAACAATAAAACGCCCCAAGCTAAATAATGCCCTGAAGTAAGGAAGAAATATGAACTCATTTCTCATACAAGAAATAAACATACATAGTCAAAATAACAAAATAAATAAAGCATACAGAAAAGCCCATGAACATTACAGTTCAAAACTCAAAATAAAGTTAACGCCGAAGTAGCGACAAAGCTTTTAATCATATAAACCTTGCATTAAAATTACCATCAAGTAACACTATCTTGACCCTTAATAACCAAATTAATAGTGGATCTAGCTAGTCACAATGATCTTCTCATACTTAGCTTATAAATTTTTACCATCGGCACCTTAAACCAGAACAGGCCTGAGAAAGAGCCCATTTTAACATCCACAATTTTTAATACACAATAAGAGACTAATTGGTAAGTATTAAAGGAATTTAAATTATTTGACTATAGGTTGAAATTTTAGTAAATTATAACTTTTAGGGACTGAACTGAAACTTTATAAAAATTTCAGGGATGAATTACGTAACTTAGAAAGTTGAGGGTTAAATTGTAATCTTGTTAAAAGTTATAATATATAAATATATATATAATATATATATCTCAAAACATATATTAAAAAAAAAAAAAAGGAGGGATGACATTAGATTTAGTGGGGGCACGTGTGCTTTGCCATTTCCAAGGCAAGACGTGCACCCCCACTTTAAAATATCAACTTAGAATTGCCAAATGGATATCACACCCTAATTTCATTTCTTCGACGAGACGCGCGGCAGGTAACGATTTTCACTCTTAACTATTAATTAATTAATTAATAATTAAATTATTTATTTAGTGTATTTATTAAATGTAATTTATATTATATCCTGTAATGTTTAATCGGAAAATTTTATAAGTTTCACTCTTTAAATTAACGTCTAATTAAATATCACATTTAAAAATTTTGATATTCTCAATATACTAATTATATGCATTATAACTTATTATAGGATCCAAGAATAAAATAGAGAACTAACCAATTGTCTATTTGCTAATTAAAATATTGTAAAATCGAGGTAAGTAAATAATTAGTGTTATCTATATGCGTTTTCTTTTCTTGTGATACTATTGTTATATAAATTTGTGATTCGTACTGAAACTAATTTATTTGGAGATGTATGAGTGGTGGATGATTTAATTTAAATGATTATATTGTAAAAATGAAGTGAGAAAACATATTGAAGTATTACATATGCTGAATGATATGTTGTTGGTACTAGTAAATCAAAATGTGTCAATATATGGTTTTACGTCACTAGCTGCTTCCTAGAATAGTAATAGGTGGAAACGAGGGTGTGGTATCAATTGAATTATTATGATGTGAATACCCCTTGATGTGGTTTAATAGCCTATGTAGCAAAATTAAAAAAAATGAGCTATAATGCGATATGAAAGAGATATGATGCGATATAAAAGAGCTAATAATGCGATATTAAAATAGCTATGATGCAATATAAAAAGAGATATGAATTGAAAGAGCTATGATGCGAAATGAAATTGATGAGCCTTCGTGGCGTGTCAAGGGGATTCATCTAAATATTAAAAGGGTGAGATTGAATTGGTGGAGAAGAACGCTATATCACCTTCTCGTAAGCAGACTAGGAAAAGAGAAGTATAATTGATTATCTCGTGATGAGTTGGTTGTGTAATGTGATAAAATTGATTATGTTGGGGTTAAATTAACTATATTATATATATGTTGTTCATTCTGTATTGTCTGGACTACACTTGATATACAAATATAAATAGTGCTGGTTATTTTTATTGAGTTGCAAGCTCATTTCTCTACTAATATTTTTCAGGTTTAGACCTTTACCCATCAAGGGCTAAGTTCAAAATCTGCATTTCAGTCAGGTCGGGCCAGTATGCAATTTTCTCCTTAATCAGTAAAAAAGAAAATCACGTTCTTGGGAGTACAGGATAATAAAATGTGGATGGCGTGCGAACTAATTATAAAAATTTTATTTTGTGGTGTTTTATATGTGTATGTATAATCTTGTGGATGAGGAGTCAATTGTGCTTGTTGTGTTGATGGAATTACATATATATATATATACTCCACAATAAAACCTCTATAAATTAATAATCTTGGGATCATGAAATTTTATTAATTTGGAGAGATATTAATATATCGATAAATTAATATTTTATTAATTAAAAGAGAGACTTTTTAAATTCAGCAAATTTAGTACATATGTATTGAAAATAAATGAAATCATAAATGTTTTATTGATTATATTCTTGCATCAACCAATTCTCTGTAACTAATTAAATATATTCATGTATAATATTAATTCATTTTATACAATTAACTATTATATTCATGAATGCATATATCAATTCATTGAAATTACTTAAATATACATTTTTACATTAATTCGTTGCACTTAAATAACTATTATAGCCAATTACATATATTCATGCATGATAAATGAAACATATACTATATAAATCTCAATATGAAAATAAAATAAATCATAATTCCCAATCATGTCTTCTCATCTAAAAGGCATCTCAAAATCATTTATGAATGATCAAATGCGTAAAGCATTACAAACTTCATATTTTAGCAAATTATCATAATATTTATAATTATAATGTTTATGAATTATTAATTTAGAGTTTTAATGGGACCTAATATTTATAAAGAAAATTTTTCGAAAAATTATTATCTTATTATCTTATCGAATTTGATAATTTTTTACAAAGGTCCAAGTTGGGACCGAAAGATTTATTATTTTAGGGAATTTATTAATTTATAGAGGTTTTACTGTATGTGCATAATTACATGTATAAACTTGATTTATTTTAATTATATTATTTCAAGGAGATATAGTCATAGTACCATTAGGAGATGCTACACCCATGATCCGATTGAATTCCTAAATATCCTAAGAATATTCAAGAATTGGGGGTTGTTAATGGATGAAAAATCAAACTACAATGAAAAGGTCATCATTTCCAAAATAGGAACGAAGAACGAAAGAAATCAATAAAAAAGAGAAAAGTTGACATTCTAGGAAAGGAATGTGCTGAAAAAGGAAAAAAGCTAAAGAAAAAGGAAAATGTTAACTTACCAAATTAGCGTAAGGTTGTATTAGTATAAATACATCGTTCATCACTGAGATAGGGGGGAGAAAAAAAAGAAAAAAAAAAGATTGTTAATAAAACCTAGTTGATCTCATTTTCTTATACCATCACGTATTGTAATTTTATTCTAAACTATTCAATTTAAATAAAATAAAAATTACTACTAGTTCCCTCAATTAAAGAAATTAAATTCGAATACAAGTATTTTTATTGGTGATTTTGTTATATTTTTTCAAAGATTATGTATCGGTTATCAGCAGGAATAAGAAAACAATCAGAAAAAATATGTATATAAGTAATAGAGTAAATAAAAATAAAAGTACGTACTTTTTTTTTTGGGCCTTATGCATTTACTTTTCTTTTCAACTTTGAACGAAATAAAATTGAACTATGAGCTTTTTCATATACATTCAGTTTTATTTTTCCATCTATTTTTTCTAACCAAATACTAAACTGATTTTAATACGTTATTTTTATATTTACTTTTCTTATATACCAATCTTTCTTCCAGATCAAACAAACCCTTGGAAAAAAACTTAGAAAATCAACTTATATCCTCTTTTAAATAAAAATGGTTGAATAGTATTATTCCTATGTGATATTGAAAATGAACACATTATTTTCCTATGAAAAAAATATAGCAATTTACCTCCTTTTACTTTTTAAAATAAAACAATTTATCTCCTCATATTGTCGTATTTTAAAAAATATAATGAGATAAATTACTATTTTTTTTTTAGTAAAAGAGTAATTTACTTATTTACAATATCACAAGAGAATTATTTGCATTTTTTCCCTAAAAGAAGTAACGTCGCCATTCTTCACGCGAGTCTAGGCATGGCGGTGAAGTCACGACACGTAAGCAAATGAATCAATCCCTCAAATTTCACAGCTGTCCAGCTGCTTGCCACGTGGTCCACATCCTACCAAGCCCTCGATATTAACGCTGATTGCTTTAGGCAATAAAAATTTTGGTCTCTCCGTCCACGCACTCAACCGCTTTGTTTGGTTGGTAAATTATTTTTAAATATTTTATAGGGAAAAATACACTTTGCTACATCAATTATTTATTATTTAATATTTATTTTTTAAATTAATAAATATAACGGTTACCTCTTTAGTTGGATAAACGTATTCCTCATGTCTTGAATAATTATATTATTTTTTAATATTTTAGTATATATTACCCTATTTTATAAAAAAAAAAGATCTCTTTGAACTAAATATATATGTATATATATATAATATAAGAGCAATATTGTCTAAAAATTTAATTGTGGAGGATAAATATTATAGTTGTTAATTTAGGGGGTAATAGTTAGATGACGAATAAATTAAGGGGTAAAATATATTTTACCCTATTTTATAAGAAAAATTATGATTATCTCCTCTAAAATAAATACTTTTTTTGTTTCTTGCCTGATTTTAACATTCATTTAATAACGAATCAATTTTGTTAACTTTCATTTAATTTTCATGGTCAATTATTCAAAAGCTCTTTTAAATTATAAATATAATTTCATATATTTTTCAAAAAAATTTAGAATATTTTTACAGAGGAATATATATTGAGGGTCATTTATATATCCCCCATCAGATTCTTTTACATTCTTTCAAACGTCTTTATAGACAAGTAAAATGTCATACCTTATTGAATGATGATAAGCATAAAATAATATATTAATTATTAATTATATTTTTATTGTTATTTATATTTTGAAACTTATTCAATTAATTTTAAATGTAAATAGTTAATCTATTTAATATTTTAATATATATTTGTCATCAAATCAATAGTCGATAAGTGTCACAATGAAGTATTTTGGCCAATCAAAAATGCTTCATAGTGAAAAATTCTAACCAATTAAACGGCGATATGTGGAGCAACTGCACGTATGTTCCAATCAAGTAAAGATAAATATTTGTTTTGTATCTTTTAAAAACATGCAAATATTAAAGAGATATCACATTGACCAATCATATTACTCCAAATGTATGATGTATTTATCTCCTTAAAAATTAAATTGTAAAGATATAATAAAAATGGTGTTCAAACGTATCACACCTCTACAGCTTCGACACATATATAAAGGGGTCTTTGGAGCTCATTCAAAACGAATAGAGATAGAGAACGAAGAGAAAAAGGTCAAATAATTCCTCTACAAAGCTCCTCGCATTCAAGAATATGCAAAGCACTCAAGATGTAAATAGAGTCATTCAGTGAAAGTACGCAATGAATTATAGCGTTTAGTTCGGGATTAGAGGCGTTAAGCCCTCATATTAACATTATAAATATCTCGATACATTCTCAAGGAGATTCGAGTGACAAATCCACCTTCAAAATCCTCAAATTTCAAGCCAATGCTATAGTTTTTAACTTAAGATTGTTGGTATAAGCCATCGAATTAACGTTATAGAAATTCAAATCAAATCAAAGAGATATTTACAAGAAAATTTTACCTTTGAATTTGTTAAATACATTTTTGAAGAGAAAAATCAGAAAATTAGATAGAGATTCTACCCATTTTTATCTATCAAATACATATGTTTATTTGTAATAACTTTCTTGCGATTTGATTTTTCAAACACAATAAACTTCGCACTCACAATCTCTTCTTTAAAAAATAAAAATAAATCAGTTATAATATAGTAGTAATGTTTATCTCTCCGTTTAGAGGTTACGTAATTATTTTAATTTGAGGGAGTATATGTTATTCTTCAATCAATAAAAGAGTATTCATAATTATGATTGATGTAATTTAGTCCATATCTCTTGTAAGATATTTCTAAAATTTATAAAATATTAGATCTTATTTTTAAGAAGTTTTTAAAGTATTTTAGACAAAATAAATTTATAAAACTTATAAGATATTAATGACCCTTATTTTTTTTAAAGGGGCTTATAAATTTCTAGCATCTAATTTTTGAATTTTATAAGTTCATAATCTGAAAATGTTTGAATTTTTGAAACATCTTATAACATATTTTTAAAAGTTTATAAACTCACTCAAACACCGTTTAACTTATTTTTTTTATTATACTTGAAAAAAAAAGTTAATAATGACTACATTAGGTGTAAATTATGCTTTGCAATTAATTTAAATTAGACTATCAATAATTAATTATTTTAAAGGTGTATTAATTTATTAAGAATTGTCTAATCATAGACATGGAATCATGAATATGATGAGTGGCTTTCCTTCCCCCACTCTATTATTAAATGATGGAATAATGAAAGGTGGACCAATTCTTTCCAACTAATCCACCACATAATCACTAATTAACAATTTAAAATTTATTTGGATTGTTGAATGTATATGAATTTCTACAAATAATTAGAGTTAAATACACTTTACATTCTTAAATTGTATTTTAGGTTGCATTTAAATCCCTTAACTATTATAGGATAAATTGCGTTGATATCTCCTGAGATTACGTCTAAATATGCAAACATTTTTTACTATTTATAAAATTACAAGTACATTATTTAATGTTGTAGTTGTAATTATAATTACATATCTTATTTAAAGGCAAAAGGTTTATACGAACACCCATGCGATACATTTCACAAACACTCCTCTGAGGATGTACCTGCAATTTATAATTGAAAGGAGGTGCTTGTGTATTTGAACGAGGTGTTAATGTAATTTATCCATTATTATATGGGAATAATTACACGCCCCTCTCTAGGATTTGGTGTAATTACACATAAACCTCATGTGGTTTGAAAAATGATATTTAGTACCTCTAAGGTTTCTTTTGATCTAATAAATAGATCATTCTGTTAGTGAAAATTTACTAAATTTACTGATATTAACAAAAAAGAATATGAATGAAAATTGATATTTACCATTGATTGACTTATTACTAACTTATTGCAGGTCAAACAAGTTCTTTTTGACTAAATTACCCTTATAACGATGAAGATATACCTTCTGATATGTATTAATATGTGAAGACATATGGAGGTAATTTGACCGTAAATTTTTTTTTTTGACCTGCAATAATCAGTAATAAATCAATTGGGGGTAAATATAGATTTTTATTCGATTTTTTTTGTTAATATTCAGCAAATTTGGTGAATTTTGACTAATAGAGGGGCTTATTTGTTAGAAGATAACAAACTTTAAGGGTGTTAGATGTAATTTTTTAAATTATAGAATTTCTATGTGCAATCATACTAAAGCTTAGGAGATGAGAGTGTAATTATCCTATTATATAATATTCAAGTCTGAATAATTCAATATATTGTATTTATAAATACAAACAAAAAATTAAAAGGATAATTACCTCAACAAGAGGTAGAGATATTTTCATTAGTCCTCCTATGCTAAAATGTCAACCTTTGTTACATTAATTATATATAAATAGCAGCTAAGTTACACTCAATATTATGTGTAATCTCAATTTTTATTATACTTATATTTAATTAAATGAGAGGGAAGAAGAAAAGTAATAACTTATGCAAACTATTGAAATATATATTTGAATTTTTATTATACTTATATTTAATTAAATGAGAGAGAAGAAAATAAAATATTAACTTATGAAAGCTATTGAAATATTTGAACTTTTGAAATTATTTCTAAAAACAAATGATTAAGTGATGGTTATTTACTAACAAAAAGTATAAGTATATTGACGGTATTCCATAAATAATTATTTTTCAATTAATTAGTCATATCAATTATTCTTTGTTTATGTTAATTAAATTAAAGTTATTACATCAATTTTGATTAGATTGTTCTTCAAGAACAATGTCATATGTATAATTTACGCACTTCAATTTTTTTCAATATATTTTGCATCACTATAAGACTTAGGCTGTAAGGTCATGTTTGTGCAGGCTTCAAGAATGTCACCTCGTGTAAAGTACAGTATTTGTTTTCTTTTTTTCTCTTCCTTTTCTTGGAAGTATCGTTTTCAAAATGTGAATTGAACTCCTTCAAGAATCTTCAGACACTCTTCAATTCATTCTTTCTTTGTTCAATCTTTGAAATTGGACAAAACTCACTCTATACAACCATCCATCTGCACACATTCCTTATCCCGATTACGAAATACATAAATGTCAACAGAAAAATGAAATCTTAGTTTGTATTGACGATGGCCTGGATTGGTGTGTGGATGGGAAGTAGGTTCTTTCTTCTTGTGTTTCTTGTTTTCTTGGATTTCTCTGCACAAGAACCAGAGATTCTTGAAGAAATAAAGATGTTTAATATCCTCCATCTTTCCTTCCTCTCATTTGTAAAAACCCTTTCACCTACATTTCTCCTTTCATCCCTCTGTTTACTTCTCAACCCCGAAAAGCAGGGGCAAAAGACGGGTTTTCTAAATATCCCTCAAAAATAGAGAGGAAAAACCAACAGAGGGGTTAGGGTGTCACGACTTTGGCTGGAAACGCGACTTCAACTAATTGTCGTTGGATGAAGCTGAACTAGCTAGACCGTGCAATCAAGGGTAAATCAGATTTAAAAGGAGAATTGAGGGTCGAAGGTGAAAACGATGGCATTTCCAAGAAATTAGGGCAAGCTGTATTGGGAATTGAGACCGAAGGTGACGTCGTTTTGGCGATGACTGAAGACCTAAAGGAGAGACACGTGGCGGCTGCTAGTGCAAGCGTAGGTGGCAAAGTCTGAGGCTGCTGGAACTTAGATTTCTTCAAATGGAAACAACCAGAATTGGAGGCGTGGGCTTGGTTTTACAATTCTAGGAAATAGTTTTTGAGAATTGTAAATTTCATTAATGAAGGATCCGTTGGTTGTATATGTACTGGGCAAACATCATTTTGAGTTTTTTAATGAAAATTTTATGAAGTTCTTCTTCAACCTTCTCCCATTTCTTCTCTGTTTTTCTCACCTCAATTCTGCAAAAAATCGTAACATTTTGGCCTCAGAGCCAATCGATCCTCGAACTAAAAAATGGCAGATGGTACTAGATTGAAAGAGCTGCAAGAAGCTCAGAAAACAACAGATATTATGTTAATAGATGAGAGGGCAAAAACGCAAGTGGCTGAGGAATAAACTCATGCTCGTTTAGAGCAATTAATAGAAGCACATGAAGGATTGCACTCAACTATGATAAACATTGAACATACACTTGTCACTGTCTAACAACAGCTTAATAATATGGTCATACAACTTCAGAACTACAACAGAAACAAGTCCATCCTTGGGGAAGGGCTGACTGCAACTATGGATAAGGGTTCTTCTTCAAGAGTGGCTCTACAGAACATGGTTGGTGGGGAGAACACTAACTTAACTGAGGCAGGTTATGGCTCCATTCACAAGATGGAGTTCCCACTTTTTAATGGAGAAGAGGCCAGGGCCTGGATTAGGAGATGCACACGCTATTTCTAGATGATACCAATCCCTAAAGGACAAAAGGCAGCACTAGCCTCAATACATATGCAGGGTAGAGCAGAACTATGGTACCAAGGTCTTGTGGAGAAGAGAGGGGAACCCACTTGGCAAGAGCTTATTGTGAATGTCTTGGAGAGGTTTGAAGATGTGGATTATCAGAAGGTAGTGACTGAGTTCAACAAGCTGCACTAAGAGACAACTGTAAATGCTTATTTAGAAAAGTTTGAAGAGCTAGAAGCACAGATGATGATTTTCAACAAACAACTGAGTGAGGAGTTGTTCATGATGAAATTTATAAGTGGTCTAAAGGAAGAGATAAAGGGATATGTAGCTACACTGAGGCCTGTAACCCTTAACCAAGCTATTATGCTTGCCAGAAAACAGGAATTAGTGGTGGATGCCATTATAAAAAAAAACACAGTAGCCACTGAAGAACAATCCCTTGAAGAGCACCTACATGCCTGTAAGTAAGACCCCTACTTATAGGCCCTCTTATAAACCTGTTTACAAGGCAAGAAATGAGAATAGCCAACCCAGAAGGCTACTCACTGAAACTGAAATGAGAGCAAGGAGAGAAAAAAACTTATGCTATAACTGTGATGAAGTTTTTATGCCTAGCACAAGTTTAAGGTGAGATATTCTCATGTCTTGATGAATGAAGAGGGGGTTAAGACTTATGAGGAGGGCACAGGTCAGTTAGAGAGCCCAACTGAAAAAGTGGAAGAGGAAGATGTAACTGTATCACTGCATGCAATGTGTGAAAGCATAGGGAATGGGACATTGAGGATCAAAGGACAGATAAATGGAAGAGAAGTTCACATACTGATTGACAGTGGGAGTACCCATAGTTTCCTGGATGAGAAAGTGGTGAAGGCACTAAACCTAAAAACTAAAGAAACAACACCAATGAAGGTAAGTGTGGCTGATGGATACAAGGTTGTAATTCACACACTGTGCCCCATGCTCCAATGGGAGATGCAAGAATCCCAGTTTTCTTATCCTATCAGAACACTAAGCTAGGAGGTTGTGATTTTGTGTTGGGATGTGATTGGTTAAAGTCTCATAATCCAGTCAAGCTGGATTATCTTGAAGGAACAATCACTGTAACTCACAAGGGAAGGGAGATTGTTCTAAGAGCATTAATAGGGAAAACTGAGTTAAGAACCTTCATTGCAGAACCCTTGAGTGAGTGCTAGGGAGAAGAAGAACTTACAAGGTGGTGAATCTGCTGTTTTCTGTTCACAGCAATTGCAACCAAGGGGTGGAAAATCCATTGATTAGGAAAATGTTACAAAGATTTGAGGATGTATTTCAGGAACCTCAGTCCCTCCCACTTGAAAGGTCCACAAAGCATAGGATTGATCTCATGCCTGATGCTATTCCAAGAAGACAACCACCCTACATATATGCCTATGGTCAAAAGACAGAAATTGAGAACATTGTGCGAAACATGCTGAAAAGTGGGATCATCAGGGCAAGTTAAAGTTCATTTGCTTCACCTATCTTGCTTGTTAAGAAGAATGATGGAGGCTGGAGACTCTGTGTAGATTACAGATATCTCAACAAGCTTACCATCAAACACAAATTTTTCATACCTGTAATAGATGAGTTGTTGGATGAATTACATGGTGCAAGATATTTTACCAAGACAGATCTAAGGTCAGGGTATATCCAGATCAGAATGAGGCAAGAAGACATTTCCAAGACCAGTTTCATCACTCATAGTAGCCACTATGAGTTCTTGGTCATGCCCTTTGGACTACGCAATGCTCCAGCCACATTCCAAGCATTAATGAATCATGTATTTGAGCTATTTCTCAAGAATTTATGTTGGTTTTCTTTGATGATATCTTGATTTACAGTAAGGGATGGAATGACCACTTATTGCACTTAAGGGAGGTTTTGGAGTTACTGAGAACCAACAAATTGTATGCCAAGAAAAGTAAGTGTTCTTTTGCACAATCGCAAATAGAATACTAGGCCACATTATTTCAGAGAAAGGAGTTGCCACTAATCCTCAGAAGGTTCAGTGCATGAGGGAATGGCCTACCCCAACCACTCTCAAAGCCTTGAGGGGTTTCTTAGGATTGACAGGGTACTACAGGAAGTTTATTAAAGGTTATGTCCTTAGAAGTAAGCCACTAACCTCACTTTTGAAGAAGGATGGGTTCCTGTGGAATGAGGAAGCTAAGAAAGCATTCAAGCAACTCAAGGAGGTAATGTCTACTGCTCCTGTATTAGCTCCACCTGATTTCACTAAACGTTTTGTGGTGGAAACAGATGCTAGTGGTAAGGGAATTGGTGCAGTGCTTATGCAAGAAGGGAAACCCATAGCCTGCTTAAGTAAAGCTTTAGCACCCAAAAATCTGGGATTATCCACCTATGAGAAGGAACTTTTGGCCTTACTGTTGGTTATTACTAAGTGGAAGCACTATCTTCAAGTGCAGCATTTTATCATCAAAACTGATCAAAGGAATCTCAAACATATACTTGATCAAAGGGTAGACTCAGTTCTCCAACAGAGATGGGTATCCAAACTAATCGAGTTAAGTTATGAGGTTCAATACAAAAAAGGAAATGAAAATAGAGCAGTTGATGCTCTTTCTAGAGTGGAATATGATTCAGTTGGAGCAGGGAATTATGCAATATCTACACAGCTACCCTTGTGGATCTTGCAAGAAAGTTATGAAGGGAATGCCTTATTCCAACCTATCATCTAAGCTAAGGTCTTAGATACTCAAGCACATCCTGAGTACAGTTATCTCTATAGGATTCTGAAGAAAGGAAGCAAGTTGTGTGTTGGACATCAAAGGAAGTTGAGGGAAAAGATTATCTAAACAATGCATGACTCTGCATTGGGAGGACATTCTGGTATCACTAGCACTATATAGAGGCTAAAAATGTTGTTTTTCTAGCCAACAATTAAGGAAGAAGTTAACACTTGGGTCAAGGAGTGTGAAGTTTGTCAACGGGCAAAAAGTGAGAACAAGGCTTATCCTGGCTTGCTGCAGCCACTCCCAATAACAGAGCAAGCCTGGGCCTGCATTGCTATGGATTTCATGGTAAGGAAGTCATCCTGGTTATAGTTGATAGACTGACTAAATATTCCCACTTTATTGCCCTCAAACACCTTTACACAGCAGTTAGCATTGCAAGGATCTTCTTTAATCATATTTACAAGTTGCATGGTCTACCAGTTAATATTGTTACTAATAGGGATAAGATTTTCACAAGTTAGTTTTGGAAGGAATTGTTTAGCTTAACTGAAGTTTCCTTAGACATGTCATCTGCTTATCATCCTCAAACGGATGGTCAGACAGATAGAGTGAATCAGTGCTTAGAAACTTATCTCAGGTGCATGTGTCATCAACTCCCTAAGAGATGGTCACAGTGGATATCTCTTGCTGAATTTTGGGTTAATACCAATTATTATTCTGGACTTAAGGCCACTCCTTTTGAAGCCTTATATGGATATATTCCAAATCAGTTATCAATTGGCCCTTACTTGCAAAGTCACCACACAGATGTTGAAGAGTTTATGAAGAACAGGGTTAAGGTTCTTCAGTTACTGAAAGAGAACCTTCAGCAGGCTCAACAAAGGATGAAAATATATGCTGACAGAAAAAGAACAGAGAGGGAATTCAACGTTAGTGATGAGGTCTTTCTGAAACTACATCCTTACAGGCAAACTTCAGTGGCAATGAGGAAAAATCTGAAATTATCAGTGAGGTATTTTGGCCCTTATTCAGTGGTTAAGAGAGTTGGAAAGGTTACCTACAGATTAGCCTTACCACCTGAATAAAAAATACACCCAGTTTTCCATGTTTCTCTTCTAAAGAAAAAAAATAGGCTCCAAGTATTTTTAAATTTTTTTTTTTTTGTTTTTGAATGCCTGCAAAAAATATTAGTAGCATAAGCATGCTTAGAAAAAGAAGAACTTAGTTCGCACCTGTATGGAGCATGCTTTTCATGAAGGTGCCTTTATGGAGGAAGCTTAACAAGTGCCCTTTGTGTAGCGCTTTATTTTTTGCAAGAGAACGTTAAATAATAAAATCATGTATATATTACGAATAGGTCTTGCACAGAGCAAAATTATTGTGCTTCCTCGTAGAAGGGCTTATTTCAGGGGGGCCTACTTGGAGCAAGACTTAGGGACCTCAACGAAGGAAGAATAACGTGTCGTCCGAAAGCAGGGCTTAGATGCCTCTGAAGGCAAGTAGATCGACTCAGGAACGCACTAGTGGAAGCGAGCGAGGGAAATTAAGGCGTAATAAATACCTCATACATAAACAAATAAAGCGATCCAACCAAGAGGTGTTCAGTTAGTGTTCTCGGGTGTTCGATATAGTATAAAATAAAAGAAAATAAATCATTCATATGAGGCTATGGTTAAGGAACGAAAGAGATTAATTTCAACCTGAAAAAATCGTTCACTCAAGACTCCAATGCAGGAATCCTCTAAAGTAAAATTCACACTACACCAGAACGAACAAAACCTTGATCCTTTTGCTAGAAAAGATTGAGATTAAACTTTCACCAAGTAAGAGAGAGATGGGGGCAGCCAAATTGAGAGGAGAGAAGGAGAGATTTTTGTGTTGTGTGTATTATGTAATTATTTGCTTAATAATTATACACAATACATATATATACCTTGTATAGATAAGTGGAAATGTGTCTAGATACATTCCACTTATCTACAAAGCAACCTCTTCATCTATATGGTATGATCCAATCATGACATATAGAGAAGCTTCTAACTATGGCCAAACTTGCACTTTCCAAAAGTGTAATTCTTGGTCAACTCTCCTTCCACCAATTGGCTAGTAGACCAAATTTATAAGATAAATTCAAGGTCCGTTGAATTTAATTAAATTGAACTAAATTGGGCCCAATATCATTTAATCCAATTAAATACATAAGCCCAAAATGCCTCTTAATTAATAAATCCAATTCATTCATTAATTAAGACAAGTATAATTAAATTAATCCAATTAATTTAATCCTGGACTATCCATCTAATAGATCACCCCACGTGTAAGTAATCTAATTACTTATACCTTATGGAATTAATTCTAAATTAATTCCTTACTCTTCCTCGGTGATTTGTGTGTGACTTTTTAGGTTCACCTTCAACTAGAGTTGGACTAGTATCCAACATAGATGATTAATTAAATCCAATTTAATAGGTCATCCTTGATCAACCATTGATCAAGTGAGCCCGTTACTATAGGCGGCTATCTAGCAATGGTCCATAGCACTAGATACTAGATGAATATGTATGTGAAATCTAGGCTCCTGATTCCATACGAGTATGGTCCTTTCGTCTACCATCTTCCGGCCTTAGTCTAAAGCATGAAATTTGACATCGGTTCCCATCCTGCACTAGGCGTCTATCCTTTAAAGCTTGAGGTTGTGTTATGCTAAGTTGCTCGACATAGGAACTTTTTTTTCCTATTCGATCAACCACTGTGGCCATAGGTTCAAAAGGCGTGAACGCGTCTCCAAGTGCGTAGAAGATACCTCTGTCATATACTGACAGGGGATGGATCCTCTTTTTGAAACTCATCGTCCTTGCTGCATAATCTGACTGCACTGGACAAAGCTTATAATGATCATGTTTGTGACACAATCACCTCTTGCTAGATCCAAGATATAGTCATCATATGCACATGACTGCCGTAGCTCCTCAAGTCTGACGACTACTTCCGTACTAACAGAGCTGGGGACTCAAGTCATACCGACCAAGCCTCCAATGCATCCATATGAAGATCCCCATGAGTCAGTTCAATCGATTCGACACTTAGTCAATCAACCCACTAAGATCGAATATACATCCTACGTCTGTCGCCGATGAAATATGGCACTCATAAAATGAACGTGACTCTTACTGTAAGTCTCTGTAGGACACTCGATACCCAATCTAGAGCTCCCGACTTCAAACGTTGCAGACCCAACCTTTCAATAGTTGATTTCATAACCTACCATACGACGCGTAGTCCAACTGCTTGGTTGTCTATGGTTTGTAGGCTTTGTTGTGATGTTAAGCATATATAAACATAATGAATGAGCACAACAAAGATAAAACCAATAGTGAAAACTCATTTATTCACTGAATTATATTATATTATATCGAGTATTGTCAAAATAGATTACATCCAGACCAATCTAATTGGTTTCTGGTCACCTATTCTAACAGCCTCCGCGCAGAAGGGCTTAGGTACCTGCACGGGTCAAAGCTTACAAGTCCCCCAGAAAAGGGCCTAAGTGCATGCATGAGAAGGGCTAGGTGCCTGCATGGAAGAGAGCCTCTGTGCCTGTGTGGAAGACAAGGCTTTATTTTGAGAAAGATGCCTGCCTTGGGGAAAAACTTATTTTTGAGGAGGATACCTGCCTAGGGAGTGGGGCTTATATTCTGAGGTGGATGCCTGCCTGGGCGTAGGGCTTATTTTTCGAGGAGGATGCTTGCCTCAGGGTAGGGCTTATTTTGAGAAGGCATTTGGTTGGAGTAGGTCCTCGTCCTCTTGTTCCTTGCATTTTTCACTAAGGACTTCATTCTTGTACTCCCTAGCCTCCTTCAAATTTATGTATTGCTCAGCAAGTGCTAGGAGAATGTAAAAGGTGGGAGGGATCTTCTTAGTTAAGGACTTGAAAAAATTCACATCTTGTAATCCCTGTGTAAAGGCACAAATTAGTGTATCAGATGTAGCAGTAGGGACCTCTAGGGCTGCTAAGTTAAATCGTTGAAGCTACTTCCTCAGTGATTCCCCTTCACTTTCGTTGTAAAGAAAAAAGACTTATGATTGTCTCTCGATAATGTTTAATGTTAGTAAATTGATGGAGAAAGAGAGAGTGAAATTCTCCAAATGATCGAATGGATCCTGAAAGTAATTGATTGAACCACTGTTGGGTTGACTATGTGAAAGTAGTTACGAACACACGACACTTAACCCCAGCGGTGTAACGCTGGAGAAGGGCAACATTCTCAAAGCAGGATAGGTGCTCCTGCGGGTCTGTGGTTCCATCACATTCTGGCAAATTGGGCTCCTTCCAATTGAGGGGGAAGTCGTCTACTAGGATATCTTCGCTGAAGCGGACGCCTTGCTACTTCTCCAAAGGCACTCCTGCGATCTGGTACTAGACACCTTGGAGGCCTTTCTCCAGGCATTTTAGATGTGTGAGCCAATGAGGAGGGACGTCCTACTAGGTAGGGGTGGGCGAACAGGTCGGGTAGTTCGGGACCCGACCCGATCCAATCGGATAGCAACGAATCGGATCGGGTTTATCGGATATTTTCATGGGTTCGGGTTGTAGGATGCTACCCGAAGAACCCAATCGGGATATAAGTGAGTTTTGTTCCTCCAAGTCTCCAAGTCCAAACGGGTTCCTCGGTGTTTTCTTTCTCTTCTTTCTTTCTCCAAGTCTCCAAGTCCAACGGTCCAATCTTCTTCTTCCCTTCTCCGACGAGTCGACGACCGAGCCACCACCGCGACCAAGCCACCACCGCGAGTCCGCGACTTCGCCTTCTTCACCGATAAAGTTCGTCGTCGCTATTTTGCTAGGTAATTTCTTAATAATGGAGTTATGGTGATGCATATTTTATGAAATTAGATTAGATTTTTGGTTAGTTGTTGGGTTTGTCTTGCATTTTAATTTGAAGGTACATTTTTTATCTTTCTATGCATGTTAAGTGTTTGTTGAAATGCCAAATTGAAGTGTTTGTTGATTATGCTTGAAAATTTGAAGGAACATCATTGTAATTTGTATGCACAAACAGAAAATTGCTTTGCTATAGAGGTTCTCGGCTTTTCGCTATTTTCTATTACTGTTCTCTGATTTCTGTTGTGATATATCTTCATGTGCATGGGATGAGGCTCAAAGCACCAAGTGCCTCAACTAATATTTGATATTTGAACTGCACCTGAGGTGCAATCGTTGGACAATTAACATAAGTAATCAAAAAGCTTGTTTTCACAAACCCCTTCTCCTGGGAAACCTGATTAAGGATTGAAAATGGAAGAAGTGTTGCTTTTGTTCATACACGTAAAGTTGACAGAGTTTTTTGTTCGACCATGTTTTTTAAATTGCATATTTTTGTCTTGGTGGAGAGTAAACGCCCACCTCCGGATATATTAGCATACTAAATTGGTGGAGAGTAAACGCCCAAATGTTTCCCATTCTTTCCAAAATGGCTCGGGATATATTAGCAGTTCCAGTCTCAACTGTTGCCTCGGAATCCGCATTTAGTACCGGTGGTTGTGTTCTTGACACTTTTAGGAGCTCTTTGTCTCCTAAAATAGTGCAAGCGCTTATTTGTACTCAAGATTGAATACGAAAAGACTCCAAACCACTTAGCATTGAGGAGGATTTGAGTGAACTTGAAGTGGTTGACAAAGGTACTTATTTATTTTTTTTCTTGTATTTTGATTATTGTTCAATTCTATATATTCTACTTATATATTTTACTTGTCAACTACTTTCTATTTTGTTGTAGAGTTGACTAAGTTGGGGGTTGATTCAACAATTATTGACATTTAATGGTGCTAAGTGCTAACTGGTACTTGTAAATTTTTGACAAGGTATTAGAACGGTAGAACCTCATTGTGTAATATTAAATTTTTAATCTGTTTGACTTTCTCTAATAGTTTTTCCACTTTGTATGTTTAATGCTTGACAGGTCGAAGACTCGAGGATGAAAATGTGATAGGAGCTAGTTGCTTTTTCAGTCTGTAGGCATGGAGTTTTAGTTAATGGATGCTTTATATTATCTATAACTATAGAATTTCAACAACTGTCTACAAGAGTTCGATGGAAGATACATGTTCATTGCACTTTAAGTCTGCAAATTTGCAATTTTTGTGCCCATCTTTTGAATTAATGATTGAAGTTGGATCAGTATTTTAGTCAGATGCTCTACTTGATAGTTTGGAACAATTGCTTATGGTTTTTGATTGCTTGGCAGTCACATTGCATGGTGTCCTTATTATTGTCATAAGCTTTGTCAATGATTTTTAGATCTGTTCAGAGTCTGCAGAATTTCAATGAAGCTAAAAAAACCCGAACCCGACTGTCGGGTACCCGATTGGTCGGGTATCCGACTTAGTCGGGTTCGGGTTCAGGTTCATTTTTTGGAAACCCGACGTGTCGGGTACCCGACCCGATGCCCACCCCTACTACTAGGTTTGCGAGGGGGGTCCCTGCCTCTTGCAACCGATGGTGCAGGACAGGTGGTACCCTTTCACCTTCCTCTTTTAGGACATCCACATCGAACGGGGTTGCCGCGCGAGCTGGGACTAATGTCGCTATTTGGTCTCGTATGGCCGTGGCGATCATCTGTTGTAGTCCGTACGAGTCCTGGGGGAGCTCCCCCAAAGAGGTGTCCGAGGAGGTACTGTGGCGTCGAGGCTGAGTTAGTAGGCCTGGGAGGTACTGGGACTGTCGTCCTACTGGCGGGGGCCAGGGGTGTCCCGAGCTCAACCGTAAAGGCCTGGGCCCTACCACCTATCTCCATAGTCTTTTGTTTGTTTAATGCGTTGCTAGGTGTTTTCATTGTGATTCACGTCTTTAACTTTGTATTCCCACAGACGGCGCCACATGATCCGTGTAAAAACGCATGGGTCCAATGAATATAGACTATTGTTCAAAATTTGAGTCAAATCGAACGCAAATCCTAAAGGGGACACCTGCAAAAAAGGCATTAGGACTCTGACGCACAAGTTAGCATTGGATTCAAAATGAAATAAAGCAAAAAGATAAGCAAATTTAAATTAAAAATTGATATATGATGAACAAAGTTGGTGAAAAGTGCAAGAACACGTGATAATATACTTAAAAAGCGGTTAAGGGATAATTTAGAGAGTAAGAGAGGTATCCCATGCCTAGAGAGACTAAATCTGTATTTATAGGGGGAGTGCTCCCATTTGCAAGGGGTGTATCCCACTCCCAAAAATCTTGTGGGAGTTGGTTGGGATGGTGGAATAAGGGATAAATCATACTTATCCATAGCTAGAAGTGCTTTAGTAGGAATCATCTTTATCTTGGGAGACCCCTGGCTTGTGAAGAGTTCCAGCCTCCAAGGAGACCCTCCTTGTTCACGTGAGACTCCTTGAGCTAACGTGGTCGGAGGTGGCTGTTGACACTTAGGCCAACTAAATGCCACTGTGGAGTGTGGGCTGCCACGTCTGTGGGCCTTTTGGGTTGAATGTTTTGTCGAGCTTTAACCATGGTCCGGGTCGGGAGCTGTTTAGACTTACCTAGTTAGACTGTGGGCTGGGACATCCTTCGCCTCCTAGGTTCGTTATAGGCGTGGGATGTCCTGGGCCACCCGGAGCTACCATAGGCCTTTCGTTTCTTTATTCTTTTTGTGCCCATTGGACCTCTTTGGGCCAACTTACTTTTATGCACACAAAATAAATGTAATAAAAACTTAAATTATACATATATATTAATGGGTTTGGAACGCCAAATATAGGATTGTACGTGGTGCGGGTTGGGATAATTTAGGTCATTTTTTGGTCTGATTCAATATTTGCAGTCTTCATAAAGGTCTGTCCATGCTCAACCCGACAATCATAAAAACTGCACTTTACGGTAAAATTGGGTTGGTGTGGTTTTTGTGGTCTTTAGTATAAAGTCAATCACCTGTATAATTATATTAGTATTTTGTGACAACTTATGCTTTTGTTACAATTATTTTATTATAATAAATGCATTTTTTGGTAGTGCTAAT